>NC_091686.1:110525000-111150000 GCF_041296265.1 Equus caballus
TTCATATAATGAGCCAATAGTAAAAATAAATAAACGGCTTAAAGAGTGAAAAAATGACTACTGATATTTGGCCTCAGTGTGGAGGATAATAGGAAAGAATTTTTCCTGAGCTAAATTGAACAACATGCACCCTGTTTCAAGAGAGCAGCTACTTAGTTTCTGTTGCTTGTTTCCAGCTAGAGTATAAACACAGTGTTGCTGGGCATTTCATTATAATCCAGAAGTTCAGATTTTACACGAACACTGCAAAGTTGTGGGTTTCTTTAATGCTAAATATTTCCGTTAAAAAAAAAAAATTGTGTAGGCCACACACTAAGCATGTCTGCAAATGAATTTGGTTCATTGACGACTACTTTCTGACCTCACACCTCTTACGAAGAGAAATGGGTAAGTAGAATAGTCTCTAAATGTGGACTTCTAAAAACCAACAGATTTCACTGCGGTGTTGGTTGGAACCACGTGGTACTAAATTAAAAATAGTATCTTGTATTGAGTTTCTGTCATGTGCCTATTCTGAGGGGTGTTTTTGTTGTTTTTGTTGAGGAAGATTGGCCCTGAGCTAACATCCACTGCTAGTCTTCCTCTTTTTTTTTGCTTGGGGAAGTTTGTCACTGAGCTAACATCTGTGCCAATCTTCCTCTATTTTGTATGTGGGATGCTGCCATAATATGGCTTGGTAAGTGGTGTGTAGGATCCCACCTGGGATCTGAACCTGCGAACCCTGGGCCACTGAAGCAGAGTGCATGAACTTAACCATTATATCACTGGAGTGGCCCCCTATTCTGAGTTTTTGATTAGCATAAGTGGCAAAAAGGATAGGTATAGATATCCAGGTATATAAGGTATAGCTCCTTATATTACTCATCTATTACTATTTGATATTAACACAAATTTTATGGTTTAAGGCAACACACATTCGTTTTCTCATAAATCCTATAAACAAGGAGTCCTAACACAGCTTGTTGTGTTCTCTACAATATTGCACTCAAGACACTGGTGAAGGCCGTGGTCTCATCTAAGACTTGCCTGGAGAAGGACCTACTTCCAAGCTTATTCAAAGTGTTGACAGAATTCGGCTCCTTGCATGTGTAGGCCTGAGGGCTCTGGGTTCTTGCTGACTGTCAATCAGAGGCTGCCCTAGCTCTAAAACTGCTCAAGTTCCTGCCACATGGAGTTTCTCAAGATGCCCACTTGCTTCTTCAAATCCAGCAAAGAGGAGAGAGACTCCAGGAAGACAGATGCTACAATATTATGTACATAATCATGTACACCTAATTACACGCATCCTGTCATCTTTGCTGTGTTCTATTGGTTACAGACAAGTCACAGGTCATGCCATTCACAAGTTGAGGGAACCACAAAGGGCTTGAACATTAGAAGGTGAGGATCATGAGTGTTATCCTAGAGTTAGTCTACCATACTCCCTCAAATAAGAATGAGGCTTATTAACGTAACATATTCTTTTTAGAAATCACCAAGCTAGACTTTCACTTACTTACTGGCACCATAGTTCAGAGAAAATAATGGCATGGTGGTTGGATAGCTGCTTCAACATGTGGTCATTTGTATAGATGGGCCACTGTGGGCTACATAATAACACTTTCAGATTTCCTACGTGAAGCTTCGAGCGATGTCTTTCAACAATTATAGGCTGTGTGCTATGACTTATACAGATTTTTACTGTAAGGAAAATTTTTCTATACTCATAATCCCTATAAATTTCATTCTTTTATAGACCCTTTTAAAAATGTAATATTTTTATGTAATATTATCTACTGTGGCAACTATAGACGAAAAAGGCACCTAGTTTTGACCTGGCTACCAGGTGGTCCCAAAAAATGTACTGAATGGAAGGAAACTGTGAAAGCCCAATGTCTATCTCATTAACCAGCTGCCATGATTTTGAGATTAGATGTAAAAGGAGTGAAACATTTAAATAACAGTCTACATTTCTGAACATATTGAAATTGCATCCCCTGCTAATTAACTACTGATGGAAGTAACCACTTGGCTCCCATTGAAAAAATGCAGTAAATTGTTGTCTGCTGGAATAAAATACAAATGTGGTCTATTCGTTCCTGTAACCTCTTCCACTGCAAAATTAACCTTCCATCCTATCTTTCATTTATAAGGTGAAAACTCATTACTTTTAAAAATTCAGTGGAAACATACAAACCTCTTTGGGAATTACTTGACTCTTAAAAACTAAACCAAAATACATAGGTAATAAAAGCAAGCCTTGTTGCTATAGAAAAATTGCTCGAATAAGAATTTTGGTGTATTATTGTTTTTCAGGGAACCAATTATAGAGGCTAAAATTGGAACCTAAGTGAATAGCTATTTCATGTTGCTGTAAGAGAACTGCAAGAGTTCTCCATTTCAAAGTCACTTGACATAAAACTTACACATTCCAGACTTCTGAAACTTTCCACCTACTTATATCGCTGCCACTTACACATATCGTTAATCCATCAATAACTCTCAGGGTTGCAACAGCTGAATGGAAAAATGGCCAAAGTTCCTCCATTTCATAAATCTCAAAGTACTTGTGATTCTTAAAAATACTGAACATATTTTCATTTGCAGTTTCAAAATGATTGAAATAATTTAGAAACAGATACTCTTAACTGGTGAGTGATTTAGTCTGGAGTTAGAATTAATATTCCATATTTTCTCGTTTTTGGACAGAGAACTATTTACTAAAAGTATTTCAAGCAAGAGGAATTAATACACTTTTTATGTTGACTTTCCACATCAATATTAAAAAAGAGAGCATTTATTGGGGAAAATGTGATTTCACGTTTACTCTAGATAGTTTTGTATATTGAAAGTTTCATGGGGAAGAAAATATTGAAGTTTTACAGTTATAGAGGTTTGTTTTACCTAGTACATATTGAGTAGTTTATATCACAAAGATTGGGTTATTAATTTGTTCAGTAAACCTGCCCAAAATGTGAGGGTCCCAAAAGAGAAATAAAGCAAGTCCCTTTAGACTGACAATATGAAAATGGAGATTTATTTGAGAATCAAAATTAATTTTAAATTGTATTAACTCATAGTTCTTGAAGGTGTACCATATAACATTATTTGAACAATTAAGAAAAAATATTCTGTGACTAGAGAAAATTATAGGGAGAAGGAAAAAAAAGAACCTTGAAACAAAGTTAGAGAAAAACCATCTCTCTAAAGAAGAGAGACAATAAAGGACTTTGACTTTATTATCACTTTCTTGAAAGGGTGAGCAAATAAATACAGAATGGGAAAAAAAATCATTAGAAAGAAAAGGGAGCAATGGCAAATCAAGTCAACTGAGATGATTCCACTACGATTTGAAGAGGATAAGAATGCAAAGAAAGTAGAGGGAACTAGGACGTCTAGGAAAGCCTCTGGCATGAGTTGCTATTAAAATAGTAAAATAAGTACAAAAGAAAATAAATGTACCCCAGGGTGTGGGCCCTTGATAATAAAGGCATTTTCCCCAGGGAACATTCGAAGAGCTCCTGCTCTGACTATAACTCTCTGCTAATTAAAAGCTCTTGCTCTCATGTAGTTGTCTCTAAATTCCTTAACCTTTGCTGCTGCACTGAGATTGCTTGTTCCGTCTCATTGTTTGGGGCCCAAGCAGATGTGAAAGCCCTTTAGCTTGCTACACTGGCATATTTTTAAGATTCGTGTCTCTAGTGTGAAACTCTTGAACAATTCACCTGGCAAACATAAGCTCTTGAAAAACCTTCCTTCTGAAAATAAGTGAAAATTGTCAGGAACAAACTTATTAGGACACTCTATACAGTTATACAGAGGTTTTTTTCGTAAAAAGAAAAAGAGACACTCAAATAAGGCAGTAGAGCTTTCTAATTAAGTAATTTATTGCCGTTGTCAGATTGGTCTGGCAATAAAGTGTTTGGAGTTTTCAAACCATCTACCATCATGACTGACATTTGGAAATGGCTTCATTTGGCATTTCATTCATTTCGAAAAGAGTTGCTTTTACGCACACACATTTTTTTTTACCATGGTTTTGAAAATAAATAGTATACAGAGCACATTTCCCACGCCATTCCTATAGACAATATGTAGCTGTGTGGAGTATTTCAAACTGAGCCTGAGAATTTTATATGGGAGAGTTTTGACACATTTACATTTGCCATCACATCAGATATATTGGTCTTAATTTTGTCATCTTATTTTATTTTTCTTATTTGTCGCGTGCTTCCTATATGTCCTAGAAATTTTTGTTACTTATTATTCAATTTTTTCCCTCTAGAAAGATACTAATCCTATTCTCTTTTATACTAATGCCCTCTCCTAATTCTGTTTGCATATATACTAAAATAGCTAATATACTTTAAGCTCTTATGATGTGGTGGGCATTAGTGTAAATGTTTAGCTCATCGTAAATCCTCTATTCACTAATCCTATAACATAGGTAATCCTTCTTCCCCTGCTTTACAAATGTGAGGGTCACTGATGCTGAGTAACCTATGCAAATCCAGAAAGTAGAAGATACAGCAATAGGAGTGGAATTCAGGTCTGTTGGACCTGAGAATGTGTGTTCTTAACATTACGGTGCAATATGTCTCTTTAATTATCAAGGTAGAGTGAATAGGATGCTAGCAGAGAGCATGGAGACACATAATCCGAAATGCAGACGGGACCCAGGCTGGTGGGTGAATATCGTCTTTTCTTTCTTAGTTTGAAATGATGTTTTATTGTGTTTTATTATTTTAACTGTTTCTTGATTTGTCATTTGTTTTACTTCACTTCATTGTGTTTTCTTTCATTACAGTTGTAGTAATTCTAACCCACTTTGTTTTTAATCTCAACTTTTAGTAATATTTTAATATGGTATTCCACATTACATTATTTTAAAAATAGTCACCAGTAATTTCTTTGTTAACATTTATTTTTGCATTTGTAAGTGAAATGTTGAAGATGCTTAGCATTTGCTTTACTATATCATGTAAAATAAAGATGAACTTGAAAACATGAATCACTATGTGATTTTTACAAAATAATTTGTCTGATGAATACTACACATATGATATTATACATACAGTATTTATACACATGTACATATATATACTAGGGACTACTTCTTGTGTCTACAAAGACTAGTCTATTGATTGGTTCTATTGATTTCTTTATCAATAATCTGGTACCACTATCACAGTAATTTTAATTATCTTTGCTTTATAATACCCTTTAATAATGATTGAAAAGTCCTCATTATACTTCATTATAAAAGTTTTCCTGGATACTCTAGATTATGTACTCTACTAGATACACTCTAGAGCATTAATTTGGAGAGTCACTTTAGAAATATTATTATAATGGCACTTTTAGTGGAATTTTAGATATTGTTTTCAGAAACACTAAAAAACATATTTGACATGCTAATAAGTATGTCAAACCTAAAGATTAATTGAGAAAAAATATATGACTATGATTTACTTTTATTTAATAAGAATTATTATTGAATTCAAAATGGCTATTTGGAATCAATGAATATTAGCATTTCTTATCATTTGTACTGTTGATATTATTAATTTCATATCAAACGCTCTTTATATGCTTCAGAATAAAGCTATATAGTCTACTTTTCTTTTAATGTATAAGCATCTTTGAATCACCAACATGCAACTTAATATTCGTATCTGTATTTATCTGTGATATTGTCTCATTTATTTATTTTTATTCTATTTGGAAAAGTTTTGTCCCTGGTGTTATATAGATTAAAAAATAAATTGGGGAACCAGCCCAGTGACATAGTGGTTAAGTTTGCACACTCTGTTTCAGTGGCCCGGGGTTCGTGGGTTCAGATCCTTGTCATGGACCTACACACTGCTCATCAAGCCATGCTGTGGCAGCATCCCACATACAAAAGAGAGGAAGATTGGCATGAATGTTGGCTCAGGGACAATCTTCCTCACAAAAAAACAAATAAATAAATAAATAAATAAATTGGGACAAGTACTTATAAAGAAAAAGTAGAGGAACCTGTGAGGAACTATAACAGGGGCTCTAAATTAGACTAGGGGCTGAACAATAGCCTGTCAGAGGACATGATATTTAAGAGATGACTTAAAAAATGCATAGAACCCATGCAGGCAAGAGATAAAGGCCATGAAAGAAACCTCCTGGCAAAATCAGCACATATTGAAAACTTGAGGAAGCAAAAACCGTGTCAAGTTCAAGAAAATGCTAATAAGTCAGTACAGTCAGAGCATAGGAGATGAGGCCTCAGGATCACTATAGATTATCGTTAGAAAGTAGAGTGGGATCCTGAAAAGCACAATGGAGAGAAGTAGTCAAAACATTAGGCAGAATGTCAGGGAGCTATCATAGAGGCGGATTTGCATGCTGTTGAGAACTATTTCCACAGGGATGTTTTAAGTGTGCTAGGGATTTTTGACTTAAACAAGAACTTGTACTGAATCATGTATTATGCCTGATTGATCTATCATCTCAATAAAGATGCAAAGGAGCAGGATTTTTCCACCTCTTTGCTCTACTATCCACGGTGTACATTTCCTGTGAAGGCTGCCTCCCCTTTTGCCAGTGGAAAACAGAGTTGTGCGACTTCACATTCCTTAAAAGAAATTTTTTCTTCTGTTAGATATTTCCCAGAAATCTCCCACAGACATCTCCTTGTGTTCTATTAGCTACAACTGGGGCTCCTGCTCATTTCTGCATGAACAAGAGAAGTGAAAATACTCTCAGACCAGTTGTGATGGTGCTGAGGGTGAGATTTGCATCTCCTGGGGCATGTGGCCAGATGGTAAAGGGTCACGTGCCTAGAGTAGTTAGGATTCTGTTAGAAAGGAAGAAGGGAATAAGAGATGCTTCATAGGCAATTTTATAGGCCAAATGTGCACAACAAAATTAACATAAAATGAAGATGAAAAGTGTACATTTAATTCAGCAACGAGGTCATTTGTCAACATAAGTTTTGGTAGATAGGAAGCCAGATTTAATTGGGTGGAAGAGAGAATGGGAAGTGAGGAATAGAGTCTGAGAATTAACATTTTCAACAAATTTTGAGAAGGAAGCAGTAGTGAGATAGGGTGGAAGAAAAGAGATATAGGAAGAGGAACGTATAGGGCCAGGAAGACAGTTGGAGATGGGATCTAGACCATACGTGGAAGATTTGGCCGCTGGCAGGATGCATGAATACTTTGCAGTGCAATGTCTCCATGAGAGTGTGGATTGAGATGAAGAACTATTTTGAATCTGTGCGGAAACAGGCAATTATTTCTATGTGATATGAGAATGTTATTCTATGAAATATAAGGTAGAGTCATTAGCTGAGAATGAAAAAGGCAAAGGAGGTCAGAGATTTGAAGAAAGTCGAGAAAAGATCAAAAAGTCAATGAGAAAGTACAAGAAATTTCTTTCCAGGTAAAGCAGATAAGGAATCCAGATGGTGTTGAACAAACAGGGGATTTTATGCTATGGTTTTCCATTTTTTGAGCATTTGGTTTTGTTTTCTTTTTTTTTCTTTCAGTGAGTAGAGATATGTTATCAGGAAAATATGTTGTGTCTGTGTAGGTGTGTGTGTTTTTAATAATTGTACATGTGTGTACCATTGTGTGGTTTCTAAATCCCAGGAAATATTTTTCACTTTCTTAGACACGCAAGCCAACCAGGCTAGACATACATATTTTTTTCCTCAAAAATTTTCCCGTAAAATTCTACTTTGAAGTGTATAATTTTGAAACAACACAGTTTTATTTTTTTGGTGGATATTTGTTTTCATGTTAATAATATGGTTTTTGATTTCTCCAGGTTTAGGTCTATTTCTTCATTTTACCTGGCATGAAATGTCCTTTCACTCTGCTTATATTTTTCCCTCTTTATTTTAGGAAAACTTTAGTCTACTTTTTTTTTTTTTATTTTAGGAAAACTTTAGTCTACTTTTAGTCTACTATATCTACTATATTCAATTTTTTCTATTCTATTAATCATTAATATGACTTAACTTGATATATGTTATTATGGGAGAAGTTAGGCGAGCGTACAAACACACACCGTCATTGACTGTGTTTCAGGCCCAGCATTCTTCTTTATATGTGACTAAAGTCCATGCCCTAAGCCAGTGTCTCGCAAATTTTGGTGTGTATCAGAACTACTTGGAGGACTTGTTAAATGACAATGGCTAGATCTCATCCACACTTTCTGATTCAGTAGGTTTCAGGTCAAGGTTGAGAAATTGCATTTCTAAAAAGCTTGCCACGGGCACTGACCCTTCAGGTTTGGGGACCACACTTTGAGATCAAGTGCTCTAAATAGTTAAATTGTCTTGCTTTGTCAAATTAGAGTAAAGCAGTAAGGAAGGAACTGTGTTGGCAGCATGAGAGAAATTGTACTGAGTAAATTCCAAAGGGTTTATTAATTCTTCTGCATTTGAGATGCGGTTATTTGAGGGAAGCTTTACAGCAGGAGTAAGATTTGAGCTAAACCTTGAGGAAGATGCATGGCTTTCTAACATTGAACATAATTCAAGATGAGAATGGTCCACCCTGGAAGGCAGGGATCCCTGTCTTTGGTGACGCTGAAGAAGAGTTGGGATGAGCCACTGGTGTGGATACTATTGGTACAGCATAATCAGGTGTCAGATATGTTGGACCAAACACACTTTGAGGCCCTTTTCAGTGTTGTTATGCACTTGTTTGAAGAAACAGGAAAACTTAAGAGTTAAGTAAATGGACTAGAATCAGACAGGATAAGGTTCAAATCCCAGCTCGACCACTGATTGGCTCTGTAAGTTTGGGAAAAGTATTTTATCGCTCTCAATCTCCGTCTGTTGCTTCGCCAAGGCTGCCATAAGGTACCACAAACCAGAAACTTAAACAGCAGAAATTTATTTCTCACAGTTCTGGAGGCTAGAAGTCTGAAATGAACGTGTTCTCAGGGCCACGCTCCCTCTGAAGTAAGAGAAGGATCCATCCTAGTCTTCTCTGCTCACTTCTGCTATTTCCTTGGCTTGTGGTAGCCAGCATGGTATTTTCTCTGTATGTATGTCTATGTCCAAATTTCTCCAGTCATGTTGGATTAGGGGCCCACTCTACTCCAATGTGACTTCATCTAAACTAATTACATCTGCAATCACTCTATTTCCAAATAAATTCACATTCAGAGGGGGATGGTTAAGTCTTCAACTTATGAATTTTGAGGGGACACAAATGAACTTCTAACACTCCTCTTCCTCTCCTGTAAAAGAGGTTTAAAGTTACCTAACTAATAGAATTGGTGTGGAAATTAAATGAGAAAACATGCATAAAGTTTTATCTCATAGTAGCTTTTCAATACATTGTATTATTATTATCATTAAAATGTATCCAGTCTTGTCTAAAATCCTTGAAAAAGTCAACTTTTTCCTGCCTAACATCTGCATTAAAGTCCCAGGGTCATCTGTAGTTCTGCTTGATATATTAACGATATAGAAGTTTCAAACAGATATGCTGGGAAAAATCTAATTGCCTTTGTTTATTTGTGGCGTGTTCCCTCCTGCTTGTGGAAGGGACTGGATATGTTTGAGCCGGTTCTATTTAAGCAGAGCACCACTGCCTTGTGGGGACCCAGTTCACAGAGAGCACCTCCGTTGCACAAGGCTGCTCTCTCCTTATACCAGCCCAGGCTTCCTTCTTTTTCTTCCTCTTTTTTTATTTCCTTATTTAATTTTTGCCCTGTTTTCTGGCAAAGGCGTCCCAAATGATGAGACCCTGCGCTGGGCATGTGACCAGCGGGAACAGAATCAATGCCAAGAACACATTCTAACAGTTGACTGGGCAGCTTGCAGGTGGTAATGACTTTCAGTCACAATTTGTGCGAGGCCCAGTGCCACGCTTCAGCTTGCTAGTCCATTACCGATTTCCCGGCCCTCTCAGTCTATTACCAATTTAACTCCCCGAAGTTCCCTTTCGCTCTCTCCCTTTTGCTCTGATTCTCTTTCTCATTCAATTACAGTAACTTTGGCCGGGTTCTGAATGGAAGTTCAGCGCAGCACAAGGCAAAATTAAGTTGCTGTTCTAATACCACCTTCGTCTGCTGGTATTTGGACTAAGAAAGAGTTAACCATTCTGTAAGCATGCGTTTTTATCATGCAAATGAATTTTGTTCAGCTTTCTAAGTCACCTGGTCTTATACTTCCTCCTCAATAAAGGAATAGGCAGAAGGATGATATAGGGAACGCTGGGTGTTTGTTTCTAAGCGTTGTACCAAACATCCCCTCCTTACCCACCACCAACTAGGAGGGAGGTAAAACTAATTTGACTCCAAAGAGAAAAAAAAAAAAAAATATTACCCAAATTAAGATGGAAGCTTTTCCTCTTTTTTTTTTTTTGAGGAAAATTAACTCTGAGCTAACGTCTGCTGCCAATCTTCCTCTTTTTGCTGAGGAAGATTGGCCCTGAGCTAATATCTGTGCCCATCTTTCTCCACTTTACATGTGGGACACCTGCCACAGCACGGCTTGCTTGATAAGTGGTGCATAGGTCTGCACCCAGGATCCAAACCAGCAAACCCTGGACCGTGGAAGTGGAGTACGCAGACTCAGTGGCTGTGCCATGAGGCCAGCCCTGGCCTGTTTTTATAAACATACATTTTTATTATAGTTAGGGGAAAAAATCCGTTCAAGTATTTATCCAGAAAATAACTACCACTTATTAAGCATCTATAATGTATGTACATAAGTGCTAATCTTCCCTCCAAACACTGCAAGTTTATGTATTATTCATATGCTTAGATAAGAAAACAGAGATTTAGGGAATCTAAGGGACTAACCTATAGTTACATCACTGTTAAATAGAAGAGGTGGGATCTCATCTTGAACTCTTGGAGGGGTTTCCTCTGCTCTAGATAGAGTATGTTGGCATAACCTAACATCAATACTTCTGACCACATTGTAGATGCGCAGAACATTTAGTTTTACCTAATCACAGTGCATTCCAGGCAGGGCAAAGACGTCCTCAGTAAAGATCTACTGTGCTTTCCTTGGTGTCTGCCACTTAAACTCACCCTTCTGTCTGGACAAACTGGGGAAAAAGGCAGGTTCAGGTGAGATCACTGGACTCTGTGGGACTGTGCACACAAAGTAAGGAGGAAAGCCTCTATTACAGCTTCCAATTTTGCACTTCCAACAGAGCCCAGAATATCCAGGTCAATTTTAACTGTTTCCAGCTCAGTTACCTTGCCTCCCACAGCTTACTGGAAACATATTTATGTTTATTTCATTTTATATACACACACACACATATACAATGTATACATAGATATATAGTCTCCATAATAAATTGATGCTTTTGTCAACAAGACTTTTAGTCATATTCTATTAATACTCTATCCTAATTCTAGGCATTTTGGGAGACGCAATACTTGAACATCTGTCTTATATTTTATCTTGAAAATTGCTATCAAATAATTTTTATCATGGTGGCGTTTGATTGTGTTCTATCCTCCTCTATTGTTTCTGCATATATCACAGTTGAAATTACTACACTCAGCTAAATAATGATCTGGGTGACGGGCAGGAACTGGATTATCGCAATTCTCCCTTTCCTTATGAAATTTAGCACAGTTCCATGTTTATAAAATTTATCCAGTGTGAATTGAATTTACATAAACATTTCTACTTATATGACAATACTTTTTCATACTCATTTTACTATTTGCTTTTACTGGTCAGTGGTAACACAAAGTCAGAACAGGCTGCATGTGGTATCAGGGCCTATGGATGATGAGGGACTCTTGGCACGTGTTGCATTTTGCCAGTGGACAGTGGGGCTGGAACATTCTAGGAAGACTGAGACCAATAGGGACTCCAATGAGTGAGGAAAGGTAAACTACCTGCTGTCTTTAGTCCGCCTGTCTAAACAGGGGCTTCATATGAGAATTCAGCTCTGAAGCTCTAAAGAGGCATCTATTTTATGTAATGAGTTTCCTTCCTTCCTACATGTCTAGCATGATGCTACCTAATATCAGCCTTGAGTGAAGTGAGATAGAAATCACTGGAATCATTTCCTGAATTGTGCAACTAAGACGAGGAATCCCAACTGAGGAGTTGAGGAAAGCTATAGCACATTTCTATTAATTTTTTACTCTCAAAAAAAATGTAGGAAAGAGATCATTTGAGCAGCAAACACTGACCTCCAATTCAGGGGCAGCTGGAGAGTGGTGCAGACAAGAATTCTTTTCTTCCAATCGAAGCTAGCTTTCTGAGAATCTTACTTCCAGGGCAGCTACTTAGTAGGTCCTCTCATTCCCCATACTGTCTTTCCTCCCTTAAATAATGAAATGTCCCTATAGATATATGACCATATAAATTTGGCCACTAAAGGTGGTGCATCAGTTCTATTGGTCACTGTCAGGAATCCTGGGATTATTGTAAAATGACATAAATATATTCAAAGATAAAAGGGAACTTTCTCAGTAAACTCTTCACAGCTGAAAAATTGTCATAAAACAACATTGGCCTCTTTTTTTTGAACTGCGGATTGAGATGTCCCCAGAACACGCTGGTTTAAAGTGCTTTCTCATTCTGAGAAAAAGTAACAGTTGTGATAGTTATGGTTATTCCTTTCTTTCCTCACAGTAAGTTTATAGGTTTTGTTAGGTGGAGTGTGATAAATAATGAAACAATAGCAACAGTTGATCTTAGATCTGGAGAAGAAAGTCATGTTTCAACTTGAGTTTCTAAATCATCTCTGCTAGCCATATGACCTTAGACAAGTCCCTCAGTTTCTTTGAGCTTCAGTTTCTAGAACTATAAAATACTAAACCTTAATCTCAAGGGTTATGGTAAAGATCAAGAGATGAGATATAAATGAGTGTTATGTATGCTTTAAAGAAACAATTACAAAGTCCACCAATATTTGCTGATTAAAGTGGGAATATTTTCATTCATTTGTATTTTGTGCTTTACAGACATTTCCTCCAGTTCTCATAACACCACCATGAAATAAGCCGAGAAATATTAAAGGACTCACCTGAGGTCAGAAAATGAACACACAGTTGAGACCGGACTCCTCTTGTCTGACTGATTCAGAAGCCCAGTGTTTGTAGTCACTATATTCTATAACTCTTCTAGTTATCTATTTTTTTTAACACCACCATTGAGTTAACTTTTGCAAACCATTTGCATCTTAAAGTAGACTGTAAGGGCCACCAATTGAAATACAGACGAGGAATGAAGGCAGAATCTTGGAACCAGAAAGTTCTGTCAAAGTCATCTAGGTGAACTCCTGGCCTTATGCAAAGCTCACGGAACCTTTGCAGACATGTTGTCAGGGATGGAATTAACTGCTCCGCTGACTCCTCCTCTGCTTAACCATGCTTGCTACCCCCGGAGCTCCTCCTTACATCATTTGAATTCCCTCCAGCTGCAATTTATGCCCTTCTTTTCTTATTCTTGCCTCATCAGAGAGGGAGAACAGCTGGTCACCATCCTCCATATAATCACACTCAGGATAATGAAGGTGGTTATTGAGTCACTCTTCAACAATTCCAGTCCAGGTCTTGCTACATAGACCTATTTACTGGGGAACTGACAAAGATGGCAAGTAGGGGAAAATGCATTTAAAAAATATTCACAGCTAGTAAAATGCTGAATAGGAAAACTGATTTAGGAGTGAATATTGTTCCTCATTACTTTACCGCAGCTCATGTTTTGCAATTGTTTTAAACCTGAAGCCGATTCCATAATGGCTAATGATATGATTTTTCATACAATTTGAATCTGGCTTTATCTGAGTTTGAGATAATTAAGTCAGGAAATCCAAGGTGGAAAAAAGAGGTTTGGACAGGGGCCAGCAGGATATTTGATCCAAGGCACATGTGTCTGAAATTAAATTTGGGAGTCAGACTGTGCCGTCCTTAAATCACGACAGCAAATGAAGGGGAACCTTCTGTGTGCTAAGAAAAGAGAATATGTAGGCTGCTGCCTTACGGGAATTGCAGGGAATGGGGTAATTCCCAGAAACTACCCAGATTGACTGAACGGCTGTTTGGCACACCAGAGTGAGGGAACAAGAATGGAAGGCTCAATGTAATTACCTTGTCCAAGTTCCTGAGAGATCGCCCATGTGCCCAGTGGATTTGGGCAGGTACAGCTGCTGGAGTGTGTAGGGAATATGGCATTGCCTAAATGGAGCGATTTTTAAGGGGAGCAAGCCCTCCAGTTAGAAATCATTTAGATGCATATTGTTTCACTCATTATAGCTTTCTTTTGTGATACCTTAAAAAACTTTTCTGCATCTAAACATCCCTCATTTGAGAAGTAATATTCTCCATTAACAAGTCAGCTAATGGCATCGTGAAAGCATGATTCCGAAAGAATAGGCATGACATTCAGCTTCATTTGCGTCTCCAGACAAGGTGGGAGAACGGTCAGATCACTCATTCTGTCATTTATTCTTTCACCCAATCATCCAGTAGTAAAACAGGGATAAAAACAATATCCACCTCATTGGGATGAGCATTAAATGATCTTGCACATGAAAGTTTATAATAAAGCATGGTGCATAGCAACAACTCAATAGATGTTGTCTCTTATTACTTATAAGAGAGAAAGAGACATTGGCCTTGAGGAGAGCATCCATGAGCCCAAAAAATTAGTGCTTAATGTGAAAAGTTCTTTAAGATAAAATTCTAGAGTGGCAAACAGCTTAGTGGTTTGCTTTTCAGAAGGAATAGAGGTGAGAAAGAAGGTGAAGGTAATTATTGAGTGCTGGTTAGACCACATGAGAAATATTTTGTTTTTCTGGGCATAACACTTCAAAAAGGATATTGATGAATTATATTGGATCCCTAGAAATCAATCACATAGAAAATAGGTTTCCAACTTAATTTGAATGGGCAAAATTTGAGAGAATTTTGTCTGCTCAATTTAGAGAGGAGTTAGGCTGAGATAAGCGAGTACACTGGCTTGACTTGCGTGACTCTCTACGTAATATGAAATCTTTCCAGAAGATAAAGTCAGGGCCATGTGGAATGGAAGTCTCAAGGAAAATTTTGCTCATTAAATAAATTTTTTTCTAATAGTGGAATATGACCAAAATATTATGGAGCTGTCTCAAGTAGTGTATGGGTTACTAAAGTGTGGAGCGTAGACATATATTGAGAAGCACATTTGGAGACTAGTGTATAAACCTCCGCAGAATCTTTTTACACTCAAAATTTTATAATTTGATTAAGTGTATTCTTAACCTTGACATTACTAATTAACGATGTTTCAAGGACCAGACAGAAAGAAGACACAGTCACCAAAACAGTTTCTACGCAAGTCTATCTGTCTGAGGGGAAGTAAAATGCTTTATCCAAAGCAAATTTTTAAAATGCAAAATAAAAATGATATTCCTGTGACTACCTGTTTTAGGTACAAGGAAAACAACTGTTCCTTACCTCACCAGTGGAGCTTCCAGATATTTTATTCTGCAAAGTCCCACTAGCATTGTAACCAGATAGTAAAAGTCAGCTGAGAGACCGGAAAGGGCCACTAACTGTAGGGGCATGTTGTTGACTGTGATGGATGCCATAATCGAGGAATGCAATCAGAGTTTCTGATTCAATACAAGAGTAGCTAGGACATCCTTTGTGAAACAACTATCGGATGCACTGATCAGAGCAAGTCATCCATACCCAACATCCTCATGAAGAATTTAATTCATGACTGTCCAATGTAGTTGGATAAAATCTAAATTTCTGACCACGACCTATAATGTCTTGAGTTGCCTACTTATACAGTCTCAGCTCCTACTACTTTCCCTTCCATCATGTTCCAGACAGTGACTTTTTGCTGTCTCTTCAACAAGCCCAGCTCATCTCTTGGTACATTTGGATTGTTTTTTCTGTCTGTTCTTCCCTCAGATCTTTCTATGGTTGCCACCTCCTGATCATTTAAATCTCAACGTGATGTTCTTCCCTGATCATGGATCTAAATGTATTATGTTGACCCCCTCCATCTTTCATTGTTACTCTGTCTTCTATTACTCCACTTTATTTTTTCATAGATTTTAAGTATCTTTTTTAACTTCTGCAATACAAGTACCTAGAACAGGGTTTGGCCAATATATGCACTCATTGCATAGTAATTTATGTCAGGAATATATTTGTGCATTTATTATTTCCCCAGTCCCATTAGAATATACTTGTTATGAGGGCAGAGACCTCTTTTTTTCATGTTCACTGTGGCTTTCCCATTGCTAGAAGAACAGTGCTTGGAAGAAAGTGACAGCTTGATAATCATTTTTTTAAGGAATGAATCTTTTTTGTGGGCATTCACAGGTGAAGAACTTTAGGATGGCAGATGGTATGATTTTGCTTTTGTTGAAGTGCCTTTTATTCTTATGCATCTAAGATGGGTAGCCTTGAATTTACAGAGATGGAGTTAGATTCATCATTCTATGCTCATGATGATGAGGCACCAACTATTACTATTCCAGTCCACGTAGTTGTCTTTCTTCCTTGAACTATTTTAGCACCACTATTCTAAACAAGACATGGTCCTCTGAACGTAAAACTGGAGGCTATGTTTGAGGTCAGTGCTAGAGGAGCAGTTAAAAATATCAAAAAGGCCCTGAAATGCTAGACAGGCGTCTCAAGAGGATGTGGGTAAAGCGAGTAATGTTAGAGGCAAGCAAATGTTAGTAGCAACGTCTTTGGTGAGGTGTAATAAAAACCTGCCAAGACCGGCAGCGATAGGGAGCAAGCAGAACTCAAAGAAGCGAAAGGAGAGACAAATTGATTTTGGCAGATAAGGGCTTCTGGAATACAATCCTTCTTGGATACCCAGAAGCTGCTTTACCAGTCCCTCTTTGTCAACCTAAAAGGAGCCAGATGTTTCTGAACATATAGACTCTATTATCTAATTAGATGTGGCCATTTATTTTACAAAACTTATTCTTCTGAATATTAAATAAGTACAAAATCAGAGTCAAAAATAGTTATGGAAAATAAAAGTTGTATGTAGTATATGTACATATAATCCTATGTCATTTCATCTTATTATCACAGTTTATTATGATTTGGGAAAAATATTTCTTTCAAGCCAATCTCCACCATTAGACTGTAATAATGTCAGGGACATATTATATTCATATTTTAATTCATTGATTAATTATTTAAAGTCAATTCAGCAAATATTTATTGAGTATCTTGTATGACAGTCACCATGATAGGTTCTTGGTAAACGTGGTCTCTGCCACATGGAGTTTCTGTTCTTGTGGAAGGAGGCAGAAATTAAATATATAGGATGATATTAGGTATTGACAAGTGCCTCACAGAAAATAAAAAGCCCTGAAGTGATAATGATGGGGTATGGGAGGATGGTGCCATTCAAGATAGGATTGAGGTTTGGCCTCGATGGAATTTAAGTTGAGACTTGAAGACTGAAAAGAAACCAGAAAGAATGCTCCAATCATATAGACACCAAGAAAAGAGGCTGTAAGGCACAAGTGAGCTTGGCTGGTTAAGCAACTGCAAGAATAACCAGGCTGCATCCTAGCAAGCAAAGAAGAGAGCAGTAGCAGATGATGTTGGAGAGGTGGGCAAAGAAAAAAAACTCATGCTAAATTTTGTAGCCTATCATTAGGAAGTTTGGATTTAACTCTAAGTATACTGGAAGCTTTTTAGCAGAGGAGAAATTTGATCCAATTTACATTTTTCAGAAGATTGCTCAAGTTAAACTAGAGCAGAGTATAGCCTGGGATATTATATTGGAGGTGACCAGGTGAGAAACATGAGCAGTTGTAGCTATCGATACGCAGTGAAGATGGAGATGGTAGTTGTTAAATATGCTGAGAGTTTAGATGTAGGGGATAGAGAGAAAGAGCTAACTACCAGGTTTTGGCTTGATCATTTGGTTTGATGACGATATCATTTATTTATGTGAAAAAGACTGAGCCAAGTGAGAATCAGGATGCGATGATGAGAGTAGTCATTAATACCATTCTTAACAAATTTCAGAGGTCACTCTACATAGCACTCCTGTCATACACGTATAAAACTCAGAACAAGTTTGGGCCAGAAATATGTAATTGGGAGTCACAAGCATATAGTTGATATTTAAAGTTGTTGACTTGGAGGTGATCACCCAGAGAGGAGGGGTAGAGGGAGAAGAGAGTAAAACCTAGGATGAATTTGGGGACATCAAATATTTAGAGGTCAGATGAGAAGAACAAATATACAAAAATTTCCTACCAGGAACTATCAGTTGGATAAAAGGAAAGCTATAAGAATGTGGAATCACAGAAAATGAGAGAATATTTCAAATATTCTCTCCCATAAAAGTCCCATCAATAAAAGGGAGTATTTATTTACGTTGAATAATGCTAAAATGTTTAGAAAGACTGAGGACAGATATTAATGTATTTTATTTTGTAGTTTGGAAGTCATTGTTGTCTTGATAAGTACATTTCAATAGATTAGTGAACACCTAGAAGTGTCTGAATCAAAGTACTGAACACTAAAGACAACTAAACTGTCTCAAAAGTGGTCAGACAGGAGGAACAGATTTATTTGCAAATGAAGGATGATTAATTATACTCACACTGAATTCTCAGAAGCAGCATTAGAAGCCTGAATTCAAAGAATAATATCTCCAAAGTTAGAAGAGAATTCGATTCTGGTGAAAGTCTCACTGAAGAAGGAAGGCTAGCCACCTCATATGCATTAGGATGGCTACTATAAAATACACGAAAAAAATTAACAGGCATTAGTGAGGAAGTGGAGAAACTAGAACACTTGTGCACTGTTGGTGGGAACGTAAAATAGCGCAACCACTAAGGAAAACAGTATGGTGGTTCCTCAAAATATTAAAAATAAAATTACTATATTATACAGCAATTTCGCTTCTTGATATATACCCAAAAGAATTGAAAGCAAGAACTAGAATAGATGTTTGTACATCCATGTTCATAACAGCATTATTTGCAATAGCCAAAGCATCCATTGACAGATGAATGGATAAATAAAATGCCGTAATATCTACCATACTTTGTTTATCCATTTGGTTATATGTTATTTTACCACGATAAAAATTTAGAAAATAGGGGCTGGCCCAGTGGCATTGTGGTTATGTTCACGGTCTCCACTTTGGTGGCCAGGGGTTTACAGTTTCGGATCCCAGGTGTGCACCAACACCCTGCTCATTGAGGCAAGCTGTGGCCGCACACTACATATAAAGTAAAGGACAATTGGCACAGTTGTTAGTTCAGGTACAATCTTCCTCACCAAAATAAATAAATCCAAAAATAGTTTTGACCTTTTTGAACTTCTAAAGTTTCTCTGGGATCTCCAGGAATCTTCAGACCACACTTTACGAACTGCCAGTATAAAGTAATCTTAACATGAAATATTATAGATATAATGTTTACATTAATAATTATGTAACACAATCATATGCAAAGGACTCTTCTATGTGTTTTCAACATGTTATCCCTTTAAATCTTCACTGCAACCTGATCACGTAAGCACCATTGTTTCCCTCTCCTCACCATTTTACAGTCGTAAACTCCTCATCTTTGGTGAACATAACTTACATTGTGCCAATGTAAAGTAGCCTGACCACCTACCTGTAAGTAGAAGTGAGAGAATCTTGCCCAACCCTTTTGAGCTAACTGACCTCAAAATCTTTCATAATGGTTAACACACTCTCTTCAGCAGTGTTTAAACATTTAATTTGTTCCTTTCCCTTAATCTGCTGTAGTGCTGGTTCCAACTGATGTTGGCATGGCATCAGGGGCTTGCTTACTTGGCATTACTCCTTCCTTGGCTCTAGGAACTCACCATTTCTCTGTAATCACATGCAGTCTTCACTGCTCCCCTGCTCTAGGGGTCCCAATGGGACTACTAGTTTGATGGTCATAATAGAGGAGGCCGAATGAAACACCCCCACACCATCTCTATATTAGGATACTCAAAAGCAGCCTGGTCTGGGGCTGGCCCCGTGGCCAAGTGATTAAGTTCACGTGCTCTGCTGCAGGCAGCCCAGTGTTTCGTTGGTTCGAATCCTGGACACGGACATGGCACTGCTCTCAGACCACGCTGAGGCAGCGTCCCACGTGCCACAACTAGAAGAACCCACAACGAAGAATATACAACTATGTACCGGGGGGCTTTGGGGAGAAAAAGGAAATAATAAAATCTTTAAAAAAAAAAAAACAAAAAAAATTTCTTTAAAAAAAAAAAATAGCAGCCTGGTCTCTGGCTGGTTTTTTTTTTTTTTTGGCTAATGTTTACAAAATGCTTGTTCATTTCCCTCTTTCATTTTTTTTTTAATTTTTTATTTTTTTTTCTTTTGAGGAAGATTAGCCCTGAGCTAACATCTGTTGCCAATCCTCCTCTTTTTTGCTGAGGAAGACCAGCTCATCTTCCTCTACTTTATATGTGGGACACCTGCCACAGCATGGCCTGACAAACGGTGCGTGGGTCCACACCCAGGATCCAAACCAGTGAACCCTGGGCCACTGAAGCAGAACATGTGAACTTAACTGCTGTGCCACTGTGCCAGCCCCTCCCTCTTTCATTTTTTAATGTACCCCCAGGGGTTCTAAGGGTGGGGTGGAATGACAATTTAGGGTGATATTTAAACATCCTCTACTTGGTTGTGAGATGGATGTGAACACTGCTATGTCTATTCTAGTTGGAAAACAAAGCAAAATATATAAGCTAGATATTTTATAAATACTCAGGGATGGAATCTTCACGCAGTTTTACTGCAGTGCCTTACAAATATGGAGACTTAAAAACATTAAAGAACTAGTGCTATATATATTGCAAAAGTCTTGGTCAGATTTGCTGGAAGTATTGTCCTCAACCCACTATATCAGAACCTTCAGCATGAACATCAGCAATTTCTTAAACATAGAAATTTCTGGACTGTAATTTGCCAGAGACACAGAATGAATAGATATGAGGTGAAGTTCACAAAATATTTTTAAAAGTCTCTTCATTACATTCTTAGGTAGAACATACTTTGAGTACGACTGATCTAGAGGATAACATCTTTGTAGGTCATAATGACGTTAGGAACACTTGCATGGCATGCTATGTACTAGGCACTAGTCTAAGTGTCTGAAAATGTATTCTTGTTAGGGGGCAGAATCAGGTGAGTCCGGGCGGAATACCTCCAGAGTCAGCTCTTAACCATTATGCCATATTTTCTCTGGCCTTATGTACCTGAGTTATCAGATAGTTTCAATAGAATAAGCCAAAGCATTGAAATGCGTCCTCTTTCATTGTCTCTTCTAGTATTGTAAGTCAAACAGTCCGTAAGATTTCCTGAGTTGAATCTCAAGTACTTAATAAATATATGTTCATTAACGAGTCACTGGAACTGTGCAGGATCTTTCTAAATGACTTCTAAAATATTGGCTATGGGGAAGTCTAATAGTAGAGAAAAAATATCCCAAAAGCCAGAACCTATCATGCTGGAGAGCTAATCTCACAAATATCAAAAGGAACTGTGACCAATCTGGTGACTTGGGGACCCAAAAGGGAGACATCAACTGCGGCTGTGGTAAGCCTTCCCACCTTTCTGGTCCTCCGGCGGAGATATACATGAACCACCTCATTCTGAGTTGAGTTTCGGATAATGGAGCCACAATGGTTTTGCCAGGAAAGAGAACTTTCAGTAAAGTGAAAACATGTTGAAATGCTCTTGGGAATATGAGCTAAAGTTAAAATAGAAAAATAAAATAAATTTGTCAAATAAAATAACAACCACCACCACTCTTGAGGTACTGATTTGTAAAATATGGGATCACTGTATATATGGACAGTCTCTATCCTTCTCTTCATGAGGCACTCCGTCATTATAATAGATTAATAGTAAAATCAGAGTTGGCCAAAGAAATCCTATTATTGTAGGAGTCTGCTCCCATTTTCTAATCTGCATTATATTCTATTACAGAGGCAAGTAATTGAGTTATGGGGCTTAGGGCAGGCCAAGACCACTGATAAGCCTATCCATGAACATTCGGAGATTGCTTGTCTTCAAACAGAATTCCACAATTATTCAATTAAATAATTAAAAGTATCCTTATAGATATAATTAAACATTAAGCATTTTAGTTATAACTAAAAATAGTAAGGGCAGTGTCATTTACACCAAAACTGTGCAATCCGAGGCCAGTCGACTAGAGTACAAGTTCTAGAACCATATAGTTCATATCCAGTCTCTACTGCCTTTTGAACTCATGACCTTGAGGAAGTCACTTAACCTCTGTTTGTGTTTCCTTATCCATAAAATCTAGATGATAGTATCACCTACCTCAAAGGGTTATGGTGAGGATTAAATTAATTGATACGTGTAAAACTCTTAAATGGTGCTTGACACATAGCAAGAATGATATGCGTTCATTATTAACATATTATAACCCATCAGAAAGATCTTAACAACCCCACCAAAGACTTTGGTTCAAAAATGTTATAGCCTACATCTGTAAGAATTCAGAAGAAAGGAGCAATCAAAGTCGACCTCCATAATAACAGTCTCCACTCTAAACTGTCATATAATCATCTACAAAATGGAGATGGAAGTGCCTACCCTTCTAGCATCTCAGAGCTATTGTGACAATTAAATGAAATGATGTTGAGGAAGAGTTTTATGAATTTATGAAGCATAATAGCTATCATTTTATCATTTTATGAGAATTCTCAGAGAGAGAGCAGGCCTTAAAGAAGGAGCTACACAAAGAATGTTCCTACTGCAGTTGGAGGCAAGATCCCCAAATGCACCCCAGTCGTCTTTGCACTTTATCAGTGGATAGGCTGAAATTCACTCTTTTTTGGGGGGACGGGGGCACGGAATCCATTTTATTTTTGTAATTTTTTTTATTTTTTGTAAATTCTTTTTACTTTTGTAATTCACTCCTTTTTTTTTTAATGTAGCTTTCTTTTCCTTTTTTTTTTTTCGATGAGGAAGATTCACCCTGAGCTAACGTCTGTTTCCAATCTTCCTCTACTTTGTATGTGGATTGCTGCCACAGCATGGCCACTGATGAGTGGTGTAGGTCTGTACCTGGGAACTGAACCCAGGCCACCAAAGCAGAGCACACCGAACTTAACCACAAGGCCACAGGGCCAGCCCCTAATTCACTCTTTTTTAATGACAAAAAATAAAAAGAGAGAGAATTCAGACATCCAAATATGAACGCAAAATTCTTTTCACTTACTCTGTTGCCAGCATCCAGGATATGAAACTGTTTTCTCATGGATTACTGAGCTATCTGTCGAATCCCTTAGGATTGTGGGAACTAGTCCTTCATTTCATGAGTAGCCTCTTAGTGTTCTAGTGTAATAAATTGTCCTTGTAATAATCTAGTGCCTACATCCTTCCCTTCCTGAAATGTCTTAAATGTCAAAAGAAAACAATATTTTAATATAATTTCCTTAAATGATACAAGGAAGTGATACTATACATATGTGATACATCTATATTGTCATCAATGTCACCATCACTATTATCATTAAAAGTCTATCTTTTCATGAAAACTCCCATTGTTTCTTTTGGTGTAAGATTTTATTTGCCATAAACTTTCTGTAGTTGGGTGTTAGGGTTCCCTTTTCTTTATGTCATCAGTTTTCTGATTAAAAGTATTAGGTTGTTTCATTAAATTACAGTTTTAAGCAGGTTTTATGATTGTTAATTGAAAGCCCTTTCCAGACTCAGACACGATCCAATGCGTTTGAAGAAGAGTAAGGAATTTAGATTAAACCCCAGGTCGGGATTGTTTTGAATTGAAACTTTTGTGACTCCCCTGCTACTGATTTATTAATCAGCCGCATGATTTGAAAACATCATGTGTAATAACCTCAATAGCTATTTAAAAAACATTTTACCTTAGTCTTCTGAGAAGAAAGTTTGGAGTAACATGTGAATATCATTGCTTTCTGCTGCTGTGTTCTGTACTTAATTTCTAAATTGGATCATCAGAAAAAACAAAATAAAATAAAATGCATTTCTTTAAAGGCTTTTAACAATCTATTAGGCAGAGAGCCAGAGTTTTCCAAGGCACTAACTATTCCGCAGACGTAGGCTAGATACTTTAGAAGGTGAAATTTACCACATTAACAGACTGTGTTTGGCTGGTTTGGGATGGCAAACAGGCTTCAGAAGCAGAACTAGCTTTCCTTCCAAACTCTGCATCAGTCTTTGTTCTCACAGACCATGGGTTTCCTAATCTCTTAACCAGGGTAATAAAAGATTCTGGCATCCTAGAGCTGTTTTGAGGTTAAATGAGGAAATGTGTGTCAAAATGTCTTCTAAACTCTACAACAATTTAAAAGCAAAACTTTATTTTCCTTGGTACAAACGTCCTCAGGAAACCGCACGGCACCACTTGTGGAGGCTGTGTGAGATTGCGTGTGGCATTTCTTCCATGGTGAGGCACAATGTGTCTATAATGGTTAAGAGCTCCATCTCTGGAGTTTTGAAAGACCCAGATATTTCCCTTTGGGAGTTCGGGTTTGATGCTAAAGTCTCCCACGAGAAGCCCCAGCTAGCTTTGGAAATCATTTACTCTCTAGGGTTTCTGCTTTTTCTTCACTTTTGGCCTCATTTTTTTTTTTTTTTCTGACATGCCTGCTCACTAATGCAAGAAATGAGATTTAACAAATATTTCATCTTCAAATACTCTGTTGCTTTTATTGAGATGATAGTCATTCAGGGCATAGAGACCATGATGCTACTGGAAATACAGGTCTGCCCTACAAGTCAGAACTTAATGACAGAATACTTGTGCTGAGATCTATAAATATTTACATCTATATAATTTTAAATAAGATCCATTTTTCACTATTCAGTGGATGATAATTGGCTTTACTGAATGTCACACATGTTCAAAGAAATAGACTTTGCCTTACTGTGCTACTGTTATGTGCTGAATCGTGATCTCTGGTCTCTTTCTGTTTCCTTTACTCCTTTATTCCAAAGTAACATCTTCAAGCCTAAAATGTATTTATCTTCTAAGCATCTTCAAAAATTCAGTTGTATTTTGCCATAGAATACTATGCACAATTGGTTGAATAAAACCTTGGAGTGCAAATGGGAGAGAGAGGGTTCAAAATGAGTTTGTCATGTTTGGTTAAATTCTCATTGTTGCTCTTGCACTTTATATGTATAAGCTACTTTGCTAATTACGGGAAAGGCTTTATATATTTTATGTCTTCGAGTGTCTTTATGCATATTTTATCAGAATTTTATTATCTCTGATTTAAATGTTTGGTACAAAGATGAATGCTACATTTCTTAAGTTTGATTTGTATTTTAACTTGGGGTAAAAGTAACATTCCAGAAAATTGTATTCCTAAATATTTATAACTGATATGCAAAATAACATTAGCAATTCAATTCACAACAGCACCTTTTCATAAATCCATCTGTCCTCTTAATCAATAGAGTGAGGAATACCTTTCTGGACCACCAAAAAGACTGTACGTCTTTCATCTCATCCCTCAGCTTCCTGACGTGTCATTCACACACAGACTCACAGCAGGCACGGGCTACTGAAAAAAATCTGAAATACATTCACTCTTCTGTTTTCCAATAAAATTAATGGGCACTGAATGACAATTTTCCATGTCCCTAATCTTTATCATGCCAAGAGTTAGAGTATGTCATTGTCAGTGTCACTTTTTTAAACTCCTTTTTTCAACTGGGAAGATACTTTGGCTGATGATGACGAGAAAAATAATTTCCAATAAATGAGATTCCTGTTGGAGGAGGAATGGATATCATGGACAGGTGGGTTCTGAGGGTCTCTTTGCCAAAGCTGTTAGTTGACTTCCAAAATTATCTCTGCATTTTACAGTTATTCAGCAAATCTCTTCTCACAATAAATAGATCCCGTGTGCCGCTTAAAAAGGCCATGGCATTCATTTCATTCCATTTCACGGAACAGGAGCAGCTTGTTGATTAGATGAAAAAGAAGTGAGCCCTGCAGTCGGTTGCTTTTTACCCTCCATTTATAAGACGATTGGAAATTTCATAGTAATGATCTCTTTGTGCATTTTTTCTGATATTACTTTCAAAGTCTATTGGGTAGCAACTTTTTTTTTCCCTCCAGGAAATCAGTTTGGGGTAGTTGTTTACTATACATCACATACACATGCTTTGCTTGAAATTTACTACAAACAAGACCTCCCTAGATTTCTTTTCTTTTCTTTTCTTTCCCCTTTGGCTGTTTGCCTACAATAAATGGCTTTCAACTCCCTAATGGATGTTTTTTCTACTCTGCTTCCACTAGAGCTTTCTGTCATCCTGAAGCTATCAGGAAAATCCAAACTAGAAAATTTTATCTAACCTGTCATAGTCTGTGTTTCTGGACCCTCGGGATATTTTTTTGAGTGTGAGTGTATATATAGAACTTGAACTCCATTTTGAATAGAAATCCAAGACCACGCTTCTGAGAAAATCCCTGACAAATGTTTCTGGTTGAAAGAATTGATAGTTTGCCTGTAACAAGAGGACTTACCTCCAGATCTTTTCAAGATGCTATCTTGTCACACTAAACAGTCATGACAGTGTGTTAAAGAATACTGGCCCTAAACCAATAACTAGGTGACATGGTTCATTCCTCTGCTGACCTGCTGTGGCTGCTAATAGCCTAACAGCAGCTACTGGTGTGAAGGATTAAACCATGAAGACAGAAAAAAAAATCTAACGCTTGTGATCCCTTCATTTAAAAACTGTCAGGAATGGTATTGGACCAAATTGCCTAAGACTAACCAGCTGCTCTATACATATAATTAACCTAGTTCACTTAAGGGTTACATATGATATTGTATTGTGTTATATGGTATTGTATTATACTATATTTCATATTATATATGGGAATAAGTGCTGTAAGATTGCCTCTGATTTGGACTTCCTTAATGTAAACATATTTCCTCTCCTTTACATTACAGCATACTAAATCAATTTAATAGAAAAGTTCAAAGTTGTTAAGCACAAGAAATAGGGGCCGGCACCATGGCTGAGTGGTTAAGTACACGTGCTCTGCTTCGGCAGCCCAGGGTTTCGCCAGTTCGAATCCTGGGCACGGACGTGGCACCACTCACCAAGCCATGCTGAGGCAGCATCCCACATGCCACAACTAGAAGGACCCACCACTAAAAAATGCACAACTAGGTACCGGAGGGCTTTGGGAGAAAAAAGGAAAAAAATAAAATTAAAAAAAACCCACAAGAAATAGACTTGCCATGTATGCTTTGTTCATAAATATGATATCTTATGTCCCTCCCCAAGAAAAGTAAAGCTATTTGGGGTACAAAAAGCATTGCTATTCATCCAAATTATAAAACTGAGTACCAAAAAGATTGAGGAGATGGATGAAACTGCAAACTTACACTGCTTTCCATAAATACTTCAACACTCCAAAAATTTATAGATTGCACATCTATTAGCAAAATCTATTGGTTTATCAGAGTTTAATATTTTATAAAATAACTTCGTATGCTGCACCCTACTTTTGATCATGACTCTCTCTTCAGGGCAAAACGCTTCTCTTTCCTTGGAATCTATTAGTTAGGTGTGTGTGTGTTTTCTGTGAGCATGGATGAACATCAATGGAAAATTAAGCTGACATAATGAGCATGGATTTTTTTTTTTTTACTATTCTACATAGGAGAAACATATACTGAATTCTAACAGTAATTATAAATTTTCAGGCATGTTTGCACATATTTTAATGCATTTGATCTTCTGTTGAAAATTTGAGAGAAAAAAATCTCAATATTTAGAGTTAAACTGTCAATTAAAATTTTCTAATCAGATATGTCATTCATTTTCAACTTCTTCCCCATAACTGACAGGCTTAAAGCAGGACCGCTGCCACTGTTACCTGAAGGTATGCTGCTTACAATGGTGCTTTCCTTGTCTTCTCTGCTCAAAGAAAACTTCAAATGCAGACTCCTCCTCCCAAATAATTTTAACCAGTAGAGTACTCAGTGTGTCTGAAATTCCTATTTTGGTCCCTGCCAGGAAGATTCCATCAACTTCTATCTGTGGCACTTACCCTCTTCTGTTGACTTAGCATTTCCTGAAATACAGTCTTCACTGACCTAGCACTCCAGGAAACACCAATTTAGCATGGTAAATTACCATTTTCACTGCTGCCTCGGCGTTTCCGGCAAAAACTATTTTTTCCCTTAGTCCCTTCTGTCAGAGAGCTTTGGTTTCGAGGTGGATTTAGAGGTTCAGGATTATTCCAGAACATAATGACAGGATGCCCTCAAGTGGTAACATTTACTTTACCCAGAAAGCTCTAAGTGGTTTACAACATGAAGGCACAATTCATCCTGTGGCCTGCTTAACAGAGGTAGATAGCATCCTGACAGCTTAATAAATGGGGTAGCACGTGAAAGCTGAGAGGAAGAAGTGGAGAAGATAGTAAATGTACTTAAAAGGAGATAACATGTATTTAACCAGAAGGATTTCTCTGCGAGTCCAAATTACCATTCCTTGAAATATTGATTGGAATTCTCCCTGTCTACAGTTGGATATTAACAGCATCCAATTGGTATGGGAATTGTTTAGATATATTTACTAGGACCATTGACCTCAAAATATAGCATATTTTTGAAGACCTAGGTTCTACTAATTAATAACTGAACTTCATTTTTCTCATTTGTAAAATCACGATAGAATACATGTACTGGATTAAAATAAATATATGACTATCACACAGAATGATGTATGATACAAAGAACGGATTCAAGGAAGGATAATTTTAATCCAATTCCATTGCTCACATTTCTCATCATCAATGATAACACAGCCAGGAAGACCAGTTCAGAATTCAAATGAACAAACTGATATTTGGAAAGGGCAAGAAGGACTGAAATGATGGACTGACGCTAATGTGATGAAATGTAATAAATCCCTTAGAATCTCAAGCTGAACACTTCCAAACTCAATTTATTGTTTTTCTAGGCTCCAAGTATCTGCTTTTTACACCAAAGTCTTCTGTATTTTATTCTGGTAAGTGGATCTATTCTGGTTAAAACCTTCAGTTACTCAAGTCTGCAATCTCAGGGTCATCCTTAAATCATTCTTTTTATTTCCCACTTGAATTATTTGGTTTTCTGAATGCTTCTTCAATATGTCACCTTCTTTCTACCACCATCATGACAGCTTTAGTTCAGGTCCTCAGCATTTTTCACCTAGCTAGTCTTTCCAACATCAATCTCCTCTTCTTACTGTAACGGCTACAAGATAACTTTCCAAAATACAAGTATGGCCATTATTCTCCAGGCAAGACCACTCAATTTTTAAAAAATTTCAAATGAAAAAAAATCCACTTCTTTACAAATTATAAAAGGTGTTTCAATTTTAGATCATGTCTCTAGAATCTTCTCCATTTTTTCTTTTTTTCTGATTTTTCACCTATATCTGCTGAAATCTCATTTTCTTTCATTCCTTTGTTCTTTGGGCAGGCTGTTTTCCATATCTGGAATGCTCATACCTCCAACTTAGCCACTTCAAAAAGCTCATGTATCCTTTCACTCTATTCTGTTCCAATGTTACCTCTCCTTTGAAACTTTTACTACTTCTCCAGTCATTCTTTTCTAATTTTTTTATTTCCATAATGTTTGGTATACACTTTTTATCAAATCATATTGTCAATTCCTGATTACACAGTCATTTCATTCTTTTGACTATGTATCATTTAAATGTACACACTAGATCTTACCTGTATGTGTTTGCCTCAACATTACTGTATTTGACAAATAGGCAATCTTAGAAAAACACTTAATCTATCCATGTTTGATTGGATAAATGTCAAACATTAAATATTTATTAAATGTTCCAATGCATAAGCATAATATTAGGAAATGGGACTTTAATTGGCTACAAATTCAGTATAAATCCAAAAGGTAAGTACTTTGTATTTCTTTAATCAGGAGTTAGAGAATGGAATTTTGAGTGGCCCAAACAGCTGAAAAGTAAGGGGTAAAACCTAGGCTAGGGGGAATACACAGAGAATCAACCCCAAATTGTGTGTGAACTTCACAGAATCTTTGGCTAATCCCCAAACTACTCACAGGTGGGAGAAATGCCAAGCGCTAGGCAGAGGGTAGCAACTACAAAGCTGAGGTAACTGAGGAGAGCTCTTTGCTGCTGCCCATTGCAGGATAGACAGGGTTTCAGTCAAGTCAGTTTTATCGCCTGTTAGATTTTCCAAAGCCGATATTCTTTAGAAGTTAACAATAGTCCAAATCACTATAATGTATTGCCTTTAATTTCCAGCATATAGTGAGAAATTACTAAACTTGGGGGAAATAAAACAGGAGAAGATGAATCATAGTGAACAAAATAGTCAATAGAAATGATCTCAAGGTGATCCAGATGCTATAATTATGAAATAAGGACTTTAAAGTAGTCATTATGATACATTCACATTTAAAAGAACACATAGTTATAATTAATTAACAGGTGAAGACTTCCAGCAAATAAATGGAAGCTATAAATAATAATCATATACAAATCCTAGAACTAAAAATGAAATATCTGAAATTAGAAAAAAATCATTAGATATAATTAACAGCCAACTGGAGAAGGCACAAGAAATGGTCAATTTTCTTGAAAATTTGTGAATATAAATTACACAATCTAAAGAACAGAGATATAAAAAAGTATTAGGAAAAAAATAGAACAGAGTCTGAGTAAGACAGTATCAAGCAGTCTGGTATATGTATTACGTAACTGGAGTTCCAGGAGAAGAATAGAAGAGAAAAGAGGAGAGGAGAGAAAAGATGAAGAAGAGAAAATAAATAGTTATATAGGAATATGTTCTTGTTTTTAGGAAATGCTCTCAACTATTCAAGGATTGCATTCGTTTGCTAGGGCTGCCATCAAAAAGCACCACAAACTTACTGGCTTCAACAACAGAAATGTCTTGTTTGCGGTTCTGGAAGTTAGAAGCCCAAGTCTGAGGTATCAACAGAGCCATCCTCCCTCTGAAGACTCTAGGAAAACATGTGTTTCAGGCCTCTTTCCCAGCTCCTGGTAGTTTTTTGACTTGTGGCAGCATAACTCCAGTCTCTGAATGGGGTTTTCCCTATGTCTAATTTTCTCCCTTTTTATAAGTATAACCATCATACTGGATTAGGGCTCACCTTAATGACCTCATTATAACTTGGTTACCTCTACAAATACTATTTCCAAATGTGGTCACATTCTGAGATACTAGGGTTAGGACTTCAACATATCTTTTAGGAGCAACAGAATTCAACCTGTATTAGTGATACAGGATGATTAGGATGTCTAAATTAATATAAAATGGTTCAGAAAAAATATGCAGAGAAGCATACACACGGGTGTGAGAATACACATATATAAATATATATTTCTGCATACATATACATATTTATATATAAATAAACATATCTAAGTATAATATGTGTGTGTGTGTGTGTGTGTGTGTGTGTGTAGAGAGAGAGAGAGACAGAAAGAAAGAAAGAAGAAGAAGAAGAGGAAGAAAAAGGAGGAGGAGGAGATAAAACCAATGGGGAAAATGTAAACAATTTGCGAATCTGGATTTAGGGTATATGGGAGTTTCCTGTACTATTTTAAAATTGTTTCTAAAATAAGAAGTGACGAAATATTAAACATTGTATATCCCCTTGGAAATCCCACTGGAGTGAAAAGGAGTATCGTTCTGTCTTCCTTAAGAAGGTAAGATGAGGGGTAGGAAGTAACAGGCTCCGCATGCTTCCTGGCTTCGGCATCCCTGCCCATCCTACAGTGGGAACCAATTTCCTCTCAGCAGTCTCAGCCCCATTGCAGCCTCAAGAACAAACAATTGTTCTGGACAAAAAATATTTAATTATAACTAAATGGACACTCTGGGCCTTTGCATTAACTATCTATTGTCTTCCATCAGTCTGTAAGCCTGGATCCAGTTAGAATACTTGGTCTGAGCTTGTCCACCAGTCTTGGAAGATGTCTAATTCCTCCTTGTCTCCTAAGTCCATCTATAAATGAAATCCCATCTTCATATATTCAGCCCTGAAAAGAAAGGAAGCTTATCTTGAAGGCTCATCTTGGTGAATAAGGAAATTTGTCGGGGCCGGCTCCGTGGCCGAGTGGTTAAGTTCGCGTGCTCCGCTGCTGCGGCCCAGGGTTCGGATCCCGGGCGCGGACATGGCACCGCTCGTCAGGCCACATTGAGGCGGCGTCCCACATTCCACAACTACAAGGACCTGCAACTAAGATATACAACTATGTCAGGGAGAGGGGTGGTTTGGGAAATAAAGCAGGAAAAAAAAAAAAAAAAGATTGGCAACAGTTGTTAGCCCAGGTGCCAATCTGTGAAAAAAAAAAAAAAGAAAAGAAAAGAAACTTGTCTCCATAGTTCCTCAAGAATGATTATCTATTTCATTTTATTTTGAGGAAGCCCTGAGGTTATTTATTTTGAGGTTAGCCCTGAGCTAACATCTGCTGCCAATCCTCCTCTTTTGGCTAAGACTTGCCCTGAGCTAACATCCGTGCCCATCTTCCTCTACTTTACATGTGGGATGCCTACCACAGCATGGCTTGCCAAGCGGTGCCATGTCCGCACCCGGCATCCAAACCGGCAAACCCTGGGCCACCAAAGAGGAATGTGTGCACTTAACTGCTGCCACCGGGCTGGACCCTCATTATCTATTTTAAATAACTACTGTCATAGTCTTCTTCTAAGTCCTACTTCTGAGACTCTTTATTCTGGTTTGGATTGACCTGACAATTAACATTTTATTGAACGATACAGAAACAGAATTGGTCAACTTGTGCTTGGAATAATATATCTTTGTTTTAACCCTTGAACTAGATTTCTTATGTCATTATATTCCCCTGGTGTCTCTCTCTTCTTGGCTCCTGAAGGTGGCCCCATGACTAGGAATATATCAGTAATTGTACCCAGGCAAATTTATCCCGTCCACCGCTTCTGTTTCTCAACCCCATCTTTCCTTTCAGAAATCCAGGATAAAGTATATAACAAATATAAGGTGTTTACCAGGCTGTTTTTTATTGAGTGAGGCTATACATGCATACATAAAGCTTAGAGGGAAATTAATAAATGTAAAGAGGAAGATAACATACGCTAAAAGTGCACAGGGCATGGCACATAGTAGGTGGCCCTGCATGTATATTTAATGACTGTGAATTACTAGACCCATGATCAGGAAACCATTGTTTCCTCCTAAATGTCAGATCCCATCTGTTGATAGTGCCTCTGGCAATATTGTGTTGGGAGGGATTGTGTGCCTCCTAAGGGCTCAACTAAATGGATCAGTTAGTAGATCTGCCAGGATGGGAGAGACCTGGCTGCACAAGTTCTGCATTTTTCCCTTCTCTATTCCACCTTCTAACCTGCACAAAAAGAACAGTAGGATGTCTTTGATATAAATGTGGACTAGATGAACCCTAAGATACCAATCTTATTGTTATATGTCTCTCTGTTGATTTGTGACATATATCAAAGGGAAGAGTACAAGGATTAACATTTATTGATGCTTAGTCTATGCCAAGCACTGTGTTAGACACATGAATAACTTTTATTTATATTTTTTATAACATCCTTATAAAGTATATTATTAAACCAATGGCATATGTCATATTAATGAGGCACAGAAATGTTAAATAATTTCTCTTTAGTCTTTCAACCTATTAATGAAGAAATTTGACCCTATATCAGAAGAGACCACCTTGCTTTTTACTCAGGTGGTGTGATGGTTAGTTTTGTGTGTCAGCTTGGCTGGCCCAAGGTACCCAGATATTTGGTCAAACATCACTTGGGATGTTTCTGTGAGGATGTTTTTGGATGAGATTTACATTTATTTATTTTTTTAATTTAATTTTTTTTAATTTTTATTTTTTTCAGATGTACATCATATTTGAAATTCTGAATACATTGCATCATGCTCACCACCCGAACACTAATTACAGTGCATCCCCTCACATGTGACCCTAATCACCCCTTTTGCCCTCCCCTCTCCCCCCTTCCCCAATGGTAACCACCAGTCCAATCTCCAATGCTATGTGGGGTTTTTTTTGTCGTTTTTATCTTCTACTTATGAGTGAGATCATATGGTATTTGACTTTCTCCCTCTGACTTATTTCACTCAGCATAATACCCTCAAGGTCCATCCATGTTGTCACAAATGGCTGGATTTCATCATTTCTTATGGTTGAGTAGTAGTCCATCGTGTATAAATACCACATCTTCTTTATCCATTCATCCCTTGATGGGCACCTAGGTTGCTTCCAAGTCTTGGCTATTGTGTATAATGCCGCAATGAACATAGGGGTGCAAGTATCTTTATGCCTTTGTGTTTTCAAGTTCTTTGGATAAATACCCAGCAGTGGAATAGCTGGATCATATGGTAGATCTATCCTTAATTTTCTGAGGATACTCCAAACTGCTTTCCATAGTGGCTGCACCAGTTTGCACTGCCACCAGCAGTGAACAAGTGTTCCCTTCTCTCCACACCCTCTCCAACATTTGTTGTTTCCTGTCTTGTTAATTATAGCCATTCTGACTGGAGTGAGGTGATACCTCATTGTAGTTTTGATTTGCATTTCCCTGATAGCTAATGATGTTGAGCATCTTTTCATATGCCTGTTGGCCATCTGTATATCTTCTTTGGAGAAATATCTGTTCAGATCTTTTGCCCATTTTCTAATTGGATTGTTGGTTTTTTTGTTGTTGAGCTGTATGAGTTCTTTGTATATTTTGGACATTAACCCCTTATCTGATATGTGGTTTGCAAATATCTTCTCCCAATTGTTAGGATGTCTTTTCGTTTTGTTGATGGTTTCCTTTGCTGTGCAGAAGCTTTTTAGTTTGATGTAGTCCCATTTGTTCATTTTTTCTTTTGTTTCCCTTGACTGGTCAGACATGGGACTTGAAAATATGCTGCTCAGACCAATGTCACAGAGCGTACTGCCTATGTTTTCTTCTAGAAGTCTCATGGTTTCGGGTGTTACATTCAAGTCTTTAATCCATTTTGAGTTGATTCTTGTGCATGGTGTAAGGGAATGGTCTACTTTCATTCTTTTGCATGTGGCTGTCCAGTTTTCCCAACACCATTTATTGAAGAGACTCTCCTTTCTCCATTGTCTGCTCTTGGCTCCCTTATTGAATATTAGCTGTCCATAAACGTGTGGGTTTACTTCTGGCCTCTCAATTTTGTTCCATTGATCTGTGTTTCTGTTTTTGTGCCAGTACATGCTGTTTTGGTTACTATGGCTTTGTAGTATAGTTTGAAATCGGGGCATGTGATACCTCCAACTTTGTTCTTTTTTCTCAGGAATCCTTTGGCTAAACGAGGTCTTTTGGTGTTCCATATAAATTTTATGATTCTTTGTTCTACTTCTGTAAAAAATGTTGTTGGAACTTTGATAGGGATTGCGTTGAATCTATAGATTGCTTTAGGAAGTATGGACATTTTAACAATGCTAATTCTTCCAATCCAAGAGCACGGAATATCTTTCCATTTCTTTGTGTCTTCTTCGATTTCTTTCAACAATGTTTTATAGTTTTCAGTGTACAGATCTTTCACCTCTTTCGTTAAGTTTATTCCTAGGTATTTTATTCTTTTTGTTGCAGTTTTAAATGGGATTGTATTCTTAATTTCTCTTTCTGCTACTTCGTTGTTAGTGTATAGAAATGCAATGGATTTTTGTACATTGATTTTGTATCCTGCAACTTGACTGTATTCCTTTATTATTTCTAAAAAATTTTTAGTGGACTCTTTAGGGTTTTCTACATTTAAATCAGTGGATTTGGAGTAAAGCAAATTGCCCTCAAAATGTGGGTGGCCTGACTAGTCAGTTAAAGGCTTGACTCGGACAAAGACGGACTACCTTCAGACTTTCTGCAGCATCAACTCTTCTTGCTTCACCAGCAGACTGCCTTTGGATTCCAAGTGCAACTCTTTTATCGGTCTCCAGCCTGTCTCCCTCATCAAATTTTGGACTCACCAAGCCTCCACAATCATGTGAGCCAATTAATATATATATATATACACACACACATCCTATTGGTTCTGTTTCTCTGGAGGATCCTCACTAATATGGATGGGTATTTTCTGATTATTGCATAATTAAATGACTCTTTAGCTCTGCACTCATTTCAGACACTATATGTTATCACACATCATTAAATTTGACATCCTATGAGGAAAACTATGAGGAAAAAGAAGAAAAACAAACAAGAAACAAACTTGTTCTGGCTACTATTGCTATGTGACAACTCATGAGGGACTTAAAACAACAGCCATCATTATGTTATCTTTCGTATTGTCTTGGCTTCTCTGGATCGGGAAGGGAGAAGGAACTCAGCCGGGCACTTCTGGTTTGGGTTCTCATGAAGTTATAGTCAAACTGTGTCTGGAGCTGGAACATCAAATGACTGGAACAGCTAGGGCCTTCTGGGGATGTGTGTGAGTGTGTGTATGTGTGTGTGATCACGTGTGTGTGTGTGTGTGTGTGTGTGTGTAGTGTCAAGGTCTCTATATGAGGTCTCTCCCTTTGGGCTACTTTCAGCTTCCTCACAGCTTGGCAGCCCCCAAGCTGTCATGGTGTTTACAAGGCATCTAAAGATTTCAAGGATGAGTATTCCGGTGATCAACATTGGATCTATATAATATTTTATGATCTAGATTCACAAGTCACATAATATTATTTCTGTTGAACTTTAATGGCTGAAACAATCACAAAAGTACACCCAGTTTTAAGGAGAGGAAGCATAGATCCCTATCTCAATGAGAGGAGTGTCAAAATGTTTGCAGACATATTTTAAAACTTCCATACTGTTCCCTTCATCCCTTCCTTCACTCTTTTATTCATAAGAAATGTAGCCAAGTTCTGTCTCTAAAACCAGTAAGGAAACCACAGCCCCTCACCCAATCAGTACTGGTTACCCAATTAGTACATGCTAGTTACAGTACGTACCAGTCAAGAAGCTGTTACACTCTTAGCACTTTGTAGGTAATTTTAAAGTAATGGATAGGAAACAGTATAAAACTGGTCCCCTGAACTCAAAAGCTTAGAGTTTAATTGTAGAGTATATAGTCTCCCTTTTCTTTCTGAATCCACATCTAATTTTTGAAAGTCTTAATAGCTGTGGATGGCGTAGTGTTTATTTGGATACAATGTTCATGATCTTGTGCTAAATCTATTCTCTCCAAATAGAATTCCAAAAATTTTCTATGTCTACAGTTTTATTAATTTTTCTTCAGTGTGAAAGAATGACATGATATTAACTTCAAGATATCAATCAATCACTTGGCTTCCCACTCAATGGCACATTCCAGAAGGTAACGTTAACAACTTTAAACTTCCACCCCACAGCTGAATGACAAAAAGGATTCTGAGGATTTTTTTCTTTTTTCAGTCATTTCAACCTGAATAAACTACATTTTTGGTGCTATGAAAAAGTTAGTCATGCAAAGGCTGAAAAATTGTCAGTGCCTTTGCCCCCTGTGAATAGAGGAAGTAGTCTGCTGGTCAACTGTTGGAGATCAATGTGTAGGATATTTTCCTTCTTCTGTTTTCCATAAGGCAGAGGTCAGCAAATGCTTAAGGCATCAATGCCACTCTCAAGTTAAAGAGTGCCTATAAGGCTTTAAGGAATAGGTTGGAGGGGAAAAAGCACTGAAACAACTGAAAATCAAAAATAGATAGATAGACAAATGAATGAATAAATAACTGGAGTTAAATCAAGAGAAGGTAGAGCAGAAAGGGGAGACAATCAGAAAATTTAAAGGAAGGATGGAGGAAATGAGAGAAGAAAGGCAGGGGAGATGTATAAAAAAGAGAAAAAAAAAGAAAATCGATGAGTGGATTGAGGGGCATAAGATAGAGTGTTGCCAAAGACTCTATTCTTTCTATTTAAGTCTTAGTTCTTTAAGAGTAATAAGAAAGAAATGGTAATATCACAGGCATGTGTACTAGGTCATAACATGATGCTGTTCTCTGGGTTTTGTTTAGAATTATGTGGGGTTTTTTTTCAGACATAATGGTTGGATTTATTCAAAATAAACACAAATCTTGTTAAATGTTATCTAGAATACCACAAGATCAAGGGGAGTTGCCAATCACATCCAAATGAGTATAGATAAACAATAGAAAGTAAACTCCTCCTAAAGAATGTACTATAGCTAAACAAGGCACTTCTAGGAAATGCAGTTGAACTCCTTGAAGGGGTAATTGATCTCTTGTAAAATGTGTACATATTTCACAAAGATATCTCTGAAGAATTTTTCCTTCCCCAAAGTGAGCATAGAGTACATTTGTGTTTTAGACTGAGGACTCCTAAGATATAAAGACAGGAAGGATACCAAGAAGACATTATATCTCAAAGGCCCAATCAAAATATTCTTCTTTCCAGCTCAGATTCCTTTAGACAGCTGGTGAGTAAGAAACTCCCGGGGACTACAGTCTTGGAGGTGCCCCCATACTTTTGTGGGTTTGACCTCCAACTATCCCACTAAGGTCTCATTTTAAAGAGTCAGGAAAGATCCTCTATGTCTCTGGTGGGGGTAAGAGAAAAGTAGCTTTGTGAAACACTCAGTATACTCTCTAAAACAGAGGAAAAAAGACGTCACCACAGCCTTATCTCATCTGAGGAAGGGCATTTCCCCAACTGTAGACCTCTCTAGGCTGCTTGTCTCACCAAAGGGGGAAAAAAGTTATATCAATAGAAAAAACACCTGTGGAAGTAACAGTCCCTCGACACAGACGCAGTACAAGAATATGATTTAATCATAATATTATAGAATAATTCTCCTCCCCACACTTTACCACCACACCAATAGGGTTCTAGCATAATAATAGTGGGTGAAAATGAGCAATTCAAGACACAGATTCTATTTAAGAAGGAGTTCTTAGGGAAATCTGAAAATAACAAGGGAGGAGAAAGGAGAAAAATAAAGACACTAGAAGAAACCGAAGTCTCTGCCATCTACAGGTACAGCAAACCTTATACACAGCCTAATTCCTGCCAAAATTAACATATATCCACTCACTGAAGACCTATTTACATTTCTTACACCCTTTACAACATGCCCAGCTTTCAACAAAAAATCACAAGGCATAATAAGCCCCTCCCCACAAAAGAATCTTAAGAGACAAAGCAAGTATCTCAAATATGATAGAGATGTTGAAATTATCAGACAGGGAACATAAAGTAGCTATAATTAATAAGTTAAGGGCTCTAATTATACAAGGTAGATAATGCAAGAACAGATGGGTAATACAAGCAGAGAAAAGGAAATTGAAAGAATCAAATTGAAATGGTAGAAATCAAAAACAGTAAGACCGGTGAAGAATGCCTTTGATGGACTCATCAGGAGACTGGGTGTGGCTGAGGAAAGGATTAGTGAGTTTGGAGTTAGGTCATTTGAAACCTGATGAACTGAAGTGGGAAGAAAAAAAGAATGAAAAGCATCCATGAACCGTAGGACAATTTCAAAATATGCAACATGCACATAATTGAAATACTAGAAAGAGAACAGAGCAGAAGAAATATTTGAAGCAATCACGGCCAAGAATTTTCTAAAACTAATAACAGACATCAAAGCAGATCTCAGAGAACAGCAAGCAGGAAAAATATCAGCACCATAAAAACAAACAAAACAAAAACTAAAAAACCTACACCTAGGCATATCATATTCAACCTGCAAAAAATCAAAGACAAAGAGAAAATAATGAAAGAAGTCAGAGGACAGGGAGAAAACACTTCACTTATAGACAAACAAGCATAGGAATTATAGCAGACTTCCAGAATCCATACAAATAAGAAAAAAATGGAGTGAAATATGTAAAATGATGAAAGAAAGAAACAACCACCTTGAATTTTACATCCAGGGGAATTAGGCTTTAAAAGTGAACGAAAAACAAAGACCTTCTTTGACAAACAAAAACTGAAGGAGCGCATCAGAGGTGCAAGCAGCAATCTGTCTTACAAGAAAGCTTAAAAGAACATCTTCAGCCAAAAGGAACTAATATATAGGTCAGAAACTTGCAGCTACAGAAAGGAAAGAAGGTCATCGGGAAAGGAATCGATGAAGGTAAAATTAAAAGTTTATTTTTCTTTTTCTTAGTTGATCTATAAGATAACTGTTTAACCTAATAATAATAACAATGTATTGGGTGATTTATCATAAGGATAAATAGAGTGAGTGACAGGAATTTCATAAGATATAGGAGGGAGGAGCTGGAAATACTCTGTTATGATAACTGCATTACACGTGAAGTGGTATAGCGTTATTTGAAGGTGAACTTGAATTAGTTAAAAATGTGTATTTGAAACTGTAAGACAACCAGTAAAAAATATTTAAAAAGAAATATAATTGATAAGATAAAAGAGAGGTAAAATAGAACTATATACAATTTTCCACTAATACCAGATAAGACAGAAGAATAAAGGAAAATATCCCCTTGTACATCAGTCTGAACTCTGTTGCCATGCCACCTACTTTTATAAATAAAGTTTATTTTCAACACAGTTACAGTCATTCATTTACATGTTGCGCATACTGCCTTCTTGTTACAGTGAAGAGTTGAGTAGTTGCAACAGAGCCCATATGGCCTGCAAAACCTAAAATATTTGTTATCAGGACTTATACAAAAAAGGATCATGGACCATGAATAATAGTCCATATTCAAATTTCATCAGTTGACCCAATAATATTCTTTATAGCTATTTATTCCAGGATTCAATGCAGAATCTTTCACTAATTTAGTTGTCATTTTTCTTTAGTCTCCTCTAATATTTATCTTAATCTCGACAGTTCCTAAGAGTACAAACCAGGCATTTCGTAGAATTGTCTTCAATTTGAGTTTAGATTCATTTATGCATTTTAGGAGGACTACCAGAATTGATGTGTGCTTCTCAGTGTTTCACATCACATGATGTTGATTTTTCCCCATATTGAACATTCTAACTGTTTTCCATCATGAAGTCTCTACTTTTCCTTTGTATCTAATAGGTAAATTGTGGGGAGATATCATGACGTTAGGTAATATCTTCTAACTTGTCAAAAGTGTACCCACGATTTTTAGCATCCAGTAATAAATTTTAATTACTCCATCATTCCTTCTATGGTTTTTTATTTGATATCCTGCTATAAGGAAGAGATTTGCTCTCTCTGTATTGATAGACTGATATAACTATATACTCAAAGATTTTTATTTTATTCAATGAGCTCTCTGTGTATATGTTTGTGTCTGTATGCAGAAATACAAGTATATTTGCTTAATTCTCTCTCTATATACGTATTTGTATACATATACCTATATATGTATAGGTATATGTATCCATGTATGTTTATAAAATACAAATTCATTCTGAGATTTCCAATTCCAATACAGCACTGCAGAGGATATTTTAGTCTTACCCTTTTTTATATCAAGAACTTCTTTAATCAATAGTGGCAAATTTGTCTCCTGCTATCTTTCATGTATTTACTCACTTCTAAAGCTAAAAATAAATAAAAAATAGTCTCTAAATTTCTAACCCAGACCATGCTAAAAAGAAAATCTACGAACCAGAGTTCAAATATTTTTTATAGTCTCTTTTTTATGGAAGTAAAATTTACACATAAAAATAGGCACAAATCATAAGTATGCAATTGGATGGGTTGTGACAAATGTGTACTCCAGTGTAACCTACACCACTGCCAAGATATGGAACATTTTCATCCACAAGGAAGTTCCATTGTGTTCCTTTACAGTCAACAAATCTCCTGAGGCAAACGCTTTTCTGATCTTTTTTCATCATAGATTAGTTTTGCCTATTTTAGAACTTCATATAAATGGATACATACAGTATATATTTTTCTGCGTCCATTTTTTTTTGCTAATCCTAATGTTCAGGATTCATCCCTATTGTAGCATGTGTCAGTAGTTTGCTCCTAATTGTATAGCTGTCATCAGAAGCCCTTTATCTATCCGAAGAGGAGACCCTCTCAGTCCACTTTCTGCCACAACTAGTCTTGGTTTTTCTTGCAGCATCCAAGAGGATATGGGGAAGTGGTAAGGAAAGCAGATTTATAGCCTAGTCCATATTTCTTTCTTATTTGGCAGCACCTGTTACTTGCCTTGCCCTCTATTCTAGTCCAAAATCCAGTATCAGTTCAGGAACAAAATTATTACCACACACACACAAAAAATGGATGTTTCCAGAGAAAGCAATTTACTGTTCAGAAAAACCACAGGAACTCAGTTAGCTCAGTGCAGGCTTAAATCTTTGGAAATTCTCTTTCGGGCATGCCCTGTCAACATTGCTATTTTCCAACTTTCATCACACTTTCATGAGAGAACAAACTATGTCCCTTGAAAAAGGGTTTAGCACTGCGTTAAATAAAGGTAAACAGGGTAAAAGTATTTCCTTTTTCAATGCACAGTTTGTCTTGAATTTTAATGTGCTAATATGGATTATGAATCTCCACGGAGGAGGGTGGCAGAGTTCTTTTCAAGCACTCTCCAAGCTTATTTTAATGTATAAACTACTATTCTCCTAATTGGAAGCAGGGCAGATATTTTCACAGGCAAGTGTTCTGCAGAATCCCCTTGGATAAAGTCTTCCTCAATCCAGGCATGTGATGGGGCTTAATCATTGCCAACCTTTCAGGAGTAACATTACTTTCTGACTGTCCTGATAAATCCTCATGGCCACATTTTTTTTCACTCCTCTGAGATCCTCATGGTTCATTAACTCAACCAGTGTCAGCATTCTGAGCTCTGCCTGTAGAAAATCATTTGCTCATCTATGTAATAGCCATCGATAATTGTCCCTTTATTTAGCTGAATCTTTCTTTATTGAGCTTTTATTATTCTCCACCCTCCACCCAGGTTTTCACCCACATCTTCACAGCTGCTTTGTTCTTTTCTCTCTCAAAGCTTTACTGATCGAGTGTCCTCTCTGGCTCACTACGTGGTAATCCAGATGTCCATTGAAGTCACTTTACTTTCGGAGATTTAAATAAAATTATGTTGTGATGTCACCTCAGGAAATGTTGAAAATCTCCCTCTCTTCCCCAATATTTCTTTGACTGTATAGTGAATCTGAATTCCTTATTTCTGTTAAGCTCCAAATCTAGTTTCTTCCTCATTTCCTAAACTTTTTCTCCCTGTTCTGAAAAATAGAAATATCAACTTTTCCTTGATTTCACCAATCCATTGTTTAAGTGTTCAACTCTGAGTTCTATTATTTTCCAGTTTAATGATTTTCCTAGACTTTATGCTTTCAAGTTCACCATATATCTTCTATTTTATCTAGAACTTGATAATATTTTTAAGATGCAAAATACAACAATTTAGATTAGTGGCAAGTTGTCTCCTAAAATTTAAGCACAGTGGGGCTAATGTCCATGGTTTCCCATACATTATTATTATGTTGGTATGATAATTACTTTGTCTAAAATTATAATATCCAAAATTTCTTTCAATTTGATTAATGAAATATAGAGTAAATTTATTTAATGTATATTATTATTGTCAATAAATATTATATAACAATAAGTAAATAATATCAAGGATTATTAGAATTAGAATGATAAATATCATTAAAAGAATGACTTCTTATTGGTAATATTAACGAGAAGAAAAGTAACAAACCAATTGGTAAATATTTTTCTCCTTTTCCATCACTTACTTGCTTCATGCATTTTCTTTGTGGTTTTAAATTGAAGCATGAAACAGTCATTTGATAGAGCAGCATGGTTAAATTATGATTCAGAAAAGCTCTTACTCACGCAGTGGATTTTATGAGTATCTTAATTGTGGAGCTAATGCAAGCTATAGATTTATGCTGATTAAATCCAGATGGCTCACTCTTTTGATCCTTAAAAGTTTAAATTGTCAGTTACTGATTCTCCTTGTCCTACTGTATATTCTTAGTAACAATATCTCTCTTCCTTATTTTGAAAAGATATTCCACTCTTTTTATTACATTTGGTCTAAATTTTCTGCATGTTAATGTTTGAGTTAATAATTTTTTTAAACTCATAGAAAAAGGACAAAAGGTATATTTTAAATATTCAAAATCTCCTTGAATATCAGAGGCTCTCATATTCACAGAGAGTAAGACTGTGCTTCCTTTGTGGTTTAAACCAATCACTTAATTTGAAGAATAAGAAAAGCAACTTGCTGAACAATCCAACTTTACCTGTTTTCAGGTTGATAACATTTAACAAAGTTGTCTGAAAGTAAATTCTCACTGCTTTAAACAAGTTTAATTTTAAAAGGTATATATGTTAAAATGAATCCCTGGTCTCTAGCCGTGCAACAAAACAAATAAAGAGAAAACAAAAAATCAGCTGTCTTAAACGGATTTCCTAACTGTGGCCATGTGATTGTTGAGTAATGCTGTGGTGATGTGGCTAACGCTAAGAAAGATGTAAACAGATTCACCGTGGCTGTTTCTCAAAAACTAGTCACTAGCATCTTCATGCTCACTAATACGTGGTAGATATGAAACATGAGTTTTTCTTGGTGGTATAGATTATATACAAAATGGAAAAAATCAAATAAAGATAGATGAATGAAGAATTAGGTGAAAATAAAATGTCACCTTTCTTCAGCTCAGGCCAACGTGGAACCGTGATTTTGGCGATATTCCACGTGAAGAGCTGTATCCACACAGTTTGATCTTCTTTCATTTGCCCTATTTTAATGAGTCAATCTCATCTCCCAGAATGCTTTCCTTGCATCAGACTGGCCTAGTCATCTATTTATTCTGAGATTTGCCTTGGAGGCCGTTGGAAGAAGTTTGGATTTTCTTTTAAGAGGAATGGAAGGTGATTAGAGAGATTTCAGCTGGTGAGCAACAAAAATAAAGACCGTTGTTCTGTCCTTCCTACTTTGCAAAAACAAAATTAAATTCAGAGACTATGCTCTACAATGAGAAAATTCAAATGCTGATTACAATTTACCTTATAACAGTAATACATTCTGATTATGCTTTATTTAGAAAATAGAGAAAAATATGAAAAAAACCCTCAAAATTGAAATCACATATAGATGCGTTAATTAGGAACAAGTGTGTGTCAACATTGTGATGAATTTTCTTTCTTTTACTTTTCTTGGTATGCAATCAGATACAAGATCACACTCTATATTGCTTTGTATGCTGTATTTTTCACCTGATGTTGTAGTTGGTTATATTCAAGTATCATGACTAAAGCTTGAAAACAGTTTTTGATGCTTACAAACACTATTTCATGAAAAGGATACATTAATTCCATGACAATAAAATATTTAAGTAGTTTCTATTTTGCACATATTTCATAGCAGTTTAACAGACATTCTATTAAATACTTTTAAAAATTATGTAGATAAATAGTTTCTTCATAATTATATCATTATGGTTAAAAGTATGGGTTTGGAGTTGACTGGGTTTAAACTTCAGCTTCATGACATATGAGCCATGTGACCTTGGGCAAGTTATTAAGCTAGCTGTATCTGGAGTTGTATATTAGTAAAATAGACATACTAATAATATCTTCCTAAGGCCATCAATGGATTTAAATGAGGTAGTATATATAAAGAGTTTGGCACACTCTTTGACACAGTTTTGTTGAAATAGTCACCATTATTATTAAAGTCTTTAGATATCATCATCTGCAATATAGCTCTCTTGAGAATCACAACCAAGTAAATAAAATGTATGCTCTGAAAGGTCTCAAAACCCAGCAATTTATCATCTACTCAACACATGTCATCAGTCCTTTCAGATATAACAACTCTTTTAAATGAGCATTTAGCAGAATAGACATTGAGAAATTTTACCCTAAGTAAAAAATTTCATAGCATTTTTTCCCTAGACCTTTGTGACTGCTCTCCAGTGAAGTGCCAATTTTAATTTTTGCCACTCCATTAGTGCTGTTATATAACTTCCATGACTGTAATCTGTTAGCTGGTACATTTTAGTCAGTTTCTAACTACCAAAATCTATCTTAATAACTATTGACAGATTAATATTCCAAATGCCCAGTTCTAATCACATCAAAGACGTCAGCTAGTCTCCTTCAAAGAAGTTTTCACCCGGCACTCTTAATTCTTCACATACATCCAAGAATTTCCATGATCCAGTTAAGTAATTCTCCAACCCTACTGCCATTGATGAAGATATTTTCTATGACCCTAGAAACCTGGGCTAAAAGTCCTATAATCTCTTGCCTATCTTTTTTGCCCAAGTTGTTCCTTATATCCAAAATATCCCTTACGTTATCTTCACGAGTTTACATTCTGTCTTTCCACTTAGAATTTGACATGTTCTTCATAAAAACATTCCCATTTTCCGTAGGAGGAAGAAATTTTCCTTGTTTTAACTTCTACAGCTGCTCTTCTCTAGTGTAACCCATTATCTTCTTATTTGTACTCTCATATTGGGTTTGATTTGTACTCTCATATTGGATGTGTTGAGGGTGGTGTTATGTTAGTTCTGACTATTGTTAGAGCTATTTATGTACACCTTTCGTCTTCATTACCAAACGGCAAGTCTCTAAGCAACATTCCTGATCCATGTGCCCGTTTTAGTTGTCACAGCACCAGAACAATATTTTCCAGATGGCAATTGCTCATGTATTTGTTAAATATGTAATGTTCTAGCTCTCAATGAAGATCACCATTATTTCTGCTGAAGATCCTACAGGTCACTCTCCTATCTAATCTATATAGTTAAGAAAGGTGGCAAAGGGTCCTTACGTGGAATTCATAAACTGCTCCCTAAAGAGCAGTACTCTATTAGCTTGCCTTAAATGGCAAAGATTTTTTTTTTAATGACAAAATTAAATGCATTGAGGAGCTAAAGAGATTCTTTTTCAAGTAGTGGATTTTAATGAAAGGACCACCATCTCAGCAAGAGCAGAGGTCAGAGTCTTCTGTACCTGTCAAGAAAACCAGAAATCTAGCTAAGCCTTTTGTGCGATGATTAGACTAAAAGAGCACAAGTGTGTTGTTTCTAATGTAATTAAGAGGCCAAACTGAAACCCGCAGAGTTAGCCATTGATGATTGGGTACCTAGGTACTAAAGTTTTTCTACTTTTTGCAATTACTGATTATAACTTTTGGCTGTTTAACCCGCCCATTGTTAACTGTGCTGCTTAGGCAATATGCTGTCTGACTCCCACTAGGCTCCTATAGATAACATCTCCTTGGAGCCTGGGTCACCATGGTAATAGATGTGTGAGTTGTTTTTCAGGAATTAGAACTCTTTGTCCACTGTAGGCCAGTTGAGCCCATCAACTCATCAACCAGGCCGGCACAGATGTCTGATAGACGACCTTTTGACGTCAAGAGGCTAAAAACTCCACCCTCAGGTCATGCTAATGCCTCCATTTTGTGAACATGAACCCTATGAAGAGGTATGAAGTCTGACTATGGTTCAGGAGATCATCAATTACCTCACCCCTCCTCACCTCCAATCCCCTCTCCCCACATTTCAGACCACCTTGCTCCCTATCCCATAAATATCCCTGAGTCCCTATTTTCAGGGAAGTGAATTTGAGGCTCATGCTTTCGCTTCCTCACATGGCTGCCTTGTGAGTAAACACTCTCTCTGCTGCAATCTCGTCATCTCGGTGTTTGGCTTTCTGGGTTGCGGGCAAAAACAAATCTGGTTCTATAACAGTACCAGGAATATTGGATATCACAATTGTCAATTAACACGAGTTTCCAATTATTATTCATAATCTCTGTTCACATAAATTATATCCTGGAAGCTTGGCTTTTCCATGAAGGTGATTCTATCTTTAGAGATTTCTAATTTCCTGGGTTTAAATATGTGGCACTTCCTTATGATAAAATGACTACATGAAGAAAATATTTTGAGGGAATAATTGTCACCAGACAAGCAAGAAAAAGGTTGAAGTCTTTCCACTTTACATCTGAGTAAGGGGATCTAGGAAGGAAATGCTGTCACTCAAACCCCAATACCTCACTCTGGAGCAGTATGAGCCATGCTGTGGCTCAGGACCCTCCTCTGGGTTCTTCTGGCCTTTTTGTCCTATCACCTTAGAGCCTCAGAACTCAGCAAAGCCAAAAATCCCTCCCTCATTCCTGAAACAGAGAAAGGGGAGAGTGCCTGGAATTTGTGTCAAGTAGGTCCTGAAATTAATATTACTGTGCTTCTTGTTTTCAATCCATTTAAACCCTAATTTCAGTTTCCTTCCTAAACAAAATCTTCCTTTTGGAAAATGAAAAGCTCTTTGTTATTATCATTAGTAAGAATAATAATAACAGTAATAAATTACCTCAAGTGAATAATGTCCTTTCCTCTCTTTCCTTACACTAAATCTGATCTTTGTACTTTGGACTTCTTCATTTGTATGCAATTACAAAATTCAAAGTTATATACTCTTCAAAGTCAACGTGAAGAGGTCAAGTTACAGTATAGTATGGTAGATGGTTCTGGCTCTCTTTTTCTGGAAGGCAGAATGTCTTTATGCATTTGCTAAATCCTCTCTATCTGAAGGCCCCTCTCCTCCTTCATTCTGCTATTCACACTCTGCTTGTTGTGATTGACTTTTAATGATGACTTTGTAATGTTTCTTTTCTCAATTTCTAAAATGCAAGACAATGTTCTTCTCCTTTTGCCCATTACTAAGATGCCATGAATGTGAGTTTTCTGCTGAGCTTTCTTCCATCACGCCTGCATTTCTGTAACCTTCATTGAGCAAATGATAGGAAAAAAATGTATTGTCAGAATACCCCTAACTTCATTCTCTTAGAATGAGCCATTCACAAAGAGGGCCCTGCTTGTTTAGACTGCATTCCTTTCCTACCTCCAGGGACTAGCATTTCAAGTTGAAGGCTCAGTTTGTATGGAATGCCCTGAAGTACTTGAATATTCAAGAGACCTGGAAATCTTGCAAGAACTGTCTTTCCTTTTAATTTTCTGGTGCTTCCTGTTTTGTCCCAGTTTTCAAGCACAAATCCCTTAAGTGAGGAAAATAAATTGAGTTTCTTTAGGAAATGTTCCCCCTGTCCAATCATCCTCAAGCAAGGGTAAGAGAAATCTTGACCTGTTACTCCACAAGGAGTTGAAGTTTCTGCTTACTGGCCAGATAATGTTTTATAAGTTAACATAATAATTCTTTCTTGATCTCTCTTTCTCTCATCCTTGCTCTAGAAAATGCAATCCTTTCCACTGTTAAATTAATTAAAGAAGGAGGCCGGTAGTCTGAGATCTGATGCTGTCTGTGGTGGCCTACATAACCAAACCAAGACTTAAGCCTGTAAATGCCTCAAGGTTACAGAATAGAAACATAAAGACAATCAATCACAAACAGCCAGCTAGGCTTTAAGCTATAGCCAATCAATTTCCTTTGCCTCTGCCTTTTCTCTATGAAAGTCTTTCCCCAGCTGCTGCTGGTTGAGCACTTCTAACCACTTCTGCTTTTGTGCTACACCAAGGAATGGATATTTGCTCAAATAAACTCTTCAAATTTTTAATACGTATTAGTTTATCTTTTAACACAACCTATATTCTCTACTTTCCCTGATCTCTCATAGAGAGCTTTGAGCAACTTGATATTTTTAATATCCCCTCACCTCACCATACTTCTTTGATCCCACCCACTTTCTCACAGAAACCAGACTAATTCCCCTTTGGATAGATGCATAATGTAGAAGACATGAGTCCTTAGTGAATCTCCCTCCTGAATATCACACGTGGAGCATGAAATATTGTTTTGTAGGTGAGGGTATTTGTCTACTCTTGTTTTGATTGGAATATTTGTGCTAACTAGAGCTTTCTGTAGTGAAATATAAATTTCATTCTTAACTATAACATATATTTCTGAGATGTTTTTCCACCAAAAAAAGAAGCTGGGATCAGGTAACATTAGGTTGACCAAACCCAGTTCTTTTCTCCTTCTTGTGCTTTTATTTCTCTGGGTTCTTTTCCTTGATGATGTGATTTTCTTCTGCAATTCCTTTTGTCTCCTACCACTAAATTGAATACATATTTATCAAGCACCTTCCATGGTAATTGGTTTTTCTCTCATTCTTTCCACAAATAATAATTAACATTTCCTATGGGGCAAGATTGCAAAAGGCTTAGAGTAGAATGATGAACAAAACACAAACAGAAATTGTCAGCAGTGAACTTGCAATCCAATGATGGAGACAGCAATTAAACAGACAAATAGCCAAGTAAATGTATAATTACATATAAGATGAGTGCTATGAGAGAAAAGGGGTAGTCACTATGAGACAAATGAATACAAAGTGCCCAATGATAGATTCTTTGGTCAAGGAAGAGCTGTAAGAGAAGATAAAATTTGAGCAGAGTCCTGAAGGGGTCAGCTAAGTAAAGCAAAGGAGATAAATATATTCCAGGCCACATGTACAGGCCTTTCACCCAGCACAGGGACTGTTAAAATAAGAAAGATATTCTCCTGGCTTCAGGTTATGCAAAACTCTCACTTCTCTGCGGAGCACGCAAAGATCGATATTTCCAAACTTCACTTTCCCCTTGAGTTCTGCTACACGTCAGAGAACTCTAAATGGAAGTTTTCAAGGTCTATTACATCAAATCTGTCATCTACTCCCCAAAGCTGTTCCCTCAAAACTTGCAGGTGAACACATGGATGGCTTGGTCTGCTGTGTCTCCTTGAAACCCTTCATTAAAATATTTTCTAAGATATGTAACAAACCCAAAATTGACAACAGATCTATGTATTAAAATCTAGCAAAAAGCATATGCTCAATATGGATAAAGCTTCTATCAGTGCTGTGAATGTTAATAGACTGAGAAACACATAATTCTACAAATGCCATATGTTCCAATCTAACTTAGAACAGGATGTACTCTCAAAGAAATTAGAAAAATGCTTTGCCTTTTTTTTTTCTCCCCGTTGTGTCTAATTGCACAATATAGAGAGCGTACTTGACCAGAAAATTGAAAGCCGTTGCAAGGTGGAGGGAGTTCCCCATACTTCAGTGCTCAGGAAGTTGACAAACTGCATTTGACTCTAGTTCAGTCAGAGAACCTAACAGTGAGGAGAAGAAAATATTTTCCAAACGCAAGCAGTTCCAGGACAATTAAGTGTTGGTTGAGTAGTAGTGATTTAATTAAAGCCTGCACACGTGAGCTGTGGGTTGATAGTTCTGCTATAGCTACACTGGCCTGCTGCTATTTCTCAAATAGGCCGCCTTGTTGCCCCTCAGTGCCCTTGCACTGGCTGTGCACATTTGCCTGGAATGCTCTGTGCCCACTTGTTTGCAATTCTGCCCTCCTTTCTTCATAGGTCTCTGCCTAATCTATTCCCTGTAACTCTCCAGCCCCTTACCCTGCTTTATTTTTGCCAGTACTAATGTTATTTTATATATTTATATATTGCTCATTTACTGTCATGTGAGCAGTAATCATTTCTGGCCTGCGTTTCACATATCCCCAGCTTCTTAGAACAATGTCTACAAATTAGTAAATGCTCAGTGTATATTTTCTTGGATAATTGAATAGATATCTGCTGGGAAAAAATGCCTAGTCATTGATTGGCCAATGAAGAATACTAGGGACCCGGCTATTCTCTCTGTGAATAGGTGAAGACTGAAAACATATATCACAGGTGAATACAGTTATTCTATTTATTTTTAAGGAAATCTATGAAAGAGTTGCATTGTCCTAAAATTCAGAAAAATTAGATGCCCTGGAAATAATCATTTTCTTTAAAAAAAAAAACTTTTAGAAAATATGGAGGCCTGGAATTGGTCACCCCAAGATATGTCTCTTTGGCATGAGGATTATTTGGGGTTGGTTACTTTTAATAAACTGCAGACAGGAAAGCAACGGAAAAGGAGAATTTACTTACCCTTTGTAAGAGACATTTACATTGTAAAGGACATCTCCATCTGTAAATGTGTCTCCCTCTCTTTACCAGGAAGAAGAGGGGATGACCTTATCTCTAGAAACTCTTATCAATGCAGAAGACAAGGACTTAAATCTGCTTAATAATCCTATTCCTGTTTATTGTGCTTGTCTGGTAACCTCCTGTAACTGACTCCCCCCACCACCAACATCCTACTTTGTCTTTAGCTGAGGAGGATATTTAAGGTGGGGGCTTCAGCCATTTTGGCAAGTTGCTCAGCTTGCCTCAGCCTCTCCCATGTATACATGATATAAAGCTTTGTTTAATTTTCTCCTGTTATTCTGTCTCATGTGAATTTAATTCATTCTCCAGCCAGAAGAACCCAGAGAGGGTAGAGGAAATGTCTTCCTACCCTACAAAAACATTGCCTAAGACTTGTAAAATATTTGCAAGAAGATGGTTTTTAATAAACTGAGAGTAAGATACCATATGGAGATATGATGAAATAATTTCAGACATCCAAAAGAATCAGATTAATACGTGAAGATAATCTAAGGATATACAAGATGCAACAGCAAAACTGAAATATACTTACAAGCAATAAAGAAAAGAACTGGCATTGTTGAGAACTGAAGCAGAGCTGCAAAGACCCTCCAGAATGCAGAAGCAAAAGGAAAACAAAGAAAATGATTACAGAGAAGAGATATATAGAACAGAGAAAAATCGTTTGAGAAGAAAGAAACTACACATAATAAAAGATGGCATTTATATAGTGCCAGACAATGTTCTAAGTGCTTTATTTATTATTAATCTTTTAACACGTACAATAACTCTATAAGGTAGGTACTATTAAATTTCCATTTTACAGTGAGAATGTTGAGGCACAGAGAGATTATGTGATTTGTTCAAAGTGGCACAGTTGCAATGGAAAATCAGGCCAACTGTGTCAAAGGGTCCAAGATATATTAATTCCACCAGTTAGAATTTTAATAAGTATGGTTTGCTTTTTGTCTATTATATGATTATTTTTTATGGCCACTAAAAAGTATACTATTTGTATTGTTGTCCTTCTTTATCTGCTTCAACAGGCAAGTGGATGTAAAAAACATATTTATATCTCATAATACTGTGTTTCTGTCTAAGTGTTGTAGTTTTTATGTTATTTTCAATGTCGTTGCCCATCCTTTAATTTTAAACTTTTCTGAATCATATTGTTTCTAGTTTTTTCCTTAATATAGTATATACTTTTGTTTTTGCGACTCAATATTTGTTACAAAAGATATGTTTGATCTAGCCCTGCCATCTTATTTTAAGATACATTTTCTTCATTTCTTTTGGGACTTTCTGGCAGGAAAATGGATCAAATACATCTTCTTCAATTGTTTTACAAGAATCATTCAGCTTTTCTCTTGACAGAGATTTTATTTCTATTTTCCTTAGATCTGAATTATTTAAAAGCAAAGAGTTACTCTCAACTAATAATACAGCTGTAAACCAGTGATATGAGGAAGACATTATTCTACAATGGAGTCAATGGGTATATTATTTGGTTTGTTGAATGCATCAGAAAGAAGACCAGAATAATTAAAAAATTAGATATACCATAATAGGAAAAAAAAATCACTCTCTTTGAATGCAACGGGCATAGAGTCCTTTCGTGATATTCCTTATTAATCTCCAGATAAACACATCCCCCCAGAAATGATCTTTTTCTTCTCATTCTAAAAAATCTACTTCCAGAATGACATCTAGATAATCTTTCAAATGTTGAACAGGGTTTTTGCAAACATGCAGGTAGCTCTCACAGATTAAGTTGTTCTTTCAGACATTCACCCGCTAATTGGAATGCTACTGGAATCCAGAGAGTTTTATTGTCAAGTCTGAAGGAAAATTTCACTATGGCTGCTCAATAATTAATCATGAAAGGAAACAGACAGTGCTAGATGACTTATTTCTTTATTGTTTTACGGGAAATTTCAATGAAATTGTAACATTAGAAATGTCTTTAAAAATAAAATAAATTAATTCATCTATTTATACCAGTTTTTGAAATTAAAAAAACTATTTTAAAGATTAGTGAATTGAAATCATTATTCTGTCTTTGCATAACTTTTACAATGTCTAGTGTCAGAAAATAAAATGGGTCTTCTCCAAGTTTTGAAATGCAGTTTCTCCTATTTCTGTGACTATTGGTGCATACTTGAGAATTATGAAAAGCTGCCTGAAAGTCACAGTGATTCACTTACTGACCAAATAAATTTGTAAAATAGAATGTAATTCCCTGCACACATACACACACAGGCTGCTGCTGCCTCTGCTGAAGCGTGTGCAGATACTTCCAAGCCTACAAGATTATAAGGTATTGTGGGCAGGGCTTGTGTCCATCCTATTCGCTACTGCATCCCCACCTTAGAGGATAATGTGGGGCACACAATAAAAGCTAAATAAGTTTTGAGTAAATAAATGAACAAAATTCAGATGGTTCTTCTGTTTTCAGTAGTTGAATGAACAACAACGTGTGTGTGCTTGTGCATTTCCTTTGTTTTGTGTTTTTTACATATTATCAAAGAATTTTACCATAAAAACTCTTCAATTACATGTTGATTCAAGAGGTCAATACTCCCTGAGGGAACAAAGGTACACAAAATAAATGTAATGCTTTTGATGGCCTTAAAGACAACTTACAAAAATGTAAAAGACACTTAATATGAAATATTCAAGTTATTTCATACAGAATTCAAAGAGAATTTCTCTTTGTTAAATCTGAAACCAACCCCTTTATTTAGACAGGAAAATGATCATAGTTTCATAGCAGAGGAAGCCAGTGCTCAAGAGGTTCAATACTTGACCTTAGTCATGTCACCAGTGAATGAAAAAGGAAAGATTTGAAGCCAGGTCTTCTGACCCAAAATCTGGTAGAATTTGACATACACAGAAATGAAGTTCTGCTTCTTTAATTAATTCAAAGCAGAGTTTTTGACTATTGGAAGTAAACTGAAGGAGATATCTTCCTGGAGATGTATGTAATAAACATGAGTTATTCCAGTTTTCCTGATTCTAAACAATTAATTATTTAAACAACAACAAAACAAAACAAAACAAAATCATTGTTTTGATCATAGGTTTTAGAGGAAAAAAGAAATGCTATGACCTAAAATGTATTAATAAATTTTAAGACACTCCTTTTTCGGAAATGTTACAGTGTGAAAAAAATATATGGACGTATAATTTTTGAAATTAAAAATTACACTTTCTGTAGCACCTTCTGCCACCTTAGCTGATCAAAGTCTTCTAGGTCCTTTAAGTTTCAAGTTAAATTTAAAGTAATACCTTTTGAAAACTGTACATAACCATATCAATCTCACAGTTTCTCTAAAGAAAATTACCATGGTTTCTTTTATGTCATTCCTATTGTTATTTAATTTGCATTACTTTTTCATATTCAATTTCATCATGTTCAGTCACTAAGCCTCAGTTTCCTTGTCTGTAAAACAGATTAAAAAATAACAATGAACTAGAAGAAAGAGAAATCAAGAATATAATCACATTTACAATTGTAACAAAAAGAACAAAATACCTAGGAACAAGTTTAACCTAGGAAGTAAAAGACTTATACACAGAAAACTGTAAGACATTATTGAAATTAATTGAAGAAAACATAAAGAAATGGAAAGGTATTACATGCTCATGGAATGGAAGAATAAACATTGCTAAAATGTCCATGTTACCTAAAGCAATTCACAGATTCAATGCAATTCCAATCAGAATTCCAATGACATTTTTCATGGAAATAGAACAAAGAATCCTAAAATTTACATGGAACCCAAAAAGACCCTGAATAGCCAAAGCAATCCTGAGAAAAAAGAACAAAGTTGGAGATATTACCCTCCCTGAATTCAAAATATACTACAAAGCTATAGTAATCAAGACAGCATGGTACTGGCATGAAAACAGACACACAGATCAATGGAGCAGAACTGAAACCACACATCAATGGACAACTACTCTTCAAGAAAGGAACCAAGAATGTACAATGGAGAAAGGAAAGCCTCTTCAGTCAATGGTGTTGGAGAAACTGGACAGCCATCTGCAAAAGAACGAAAGTAGAAATTATCTTACACCATGCATAAAAATTAACTCAAAATGGATTAAAGACTTGAACGTAAGCTCTGGAACCATAAAACTCCTAGAAGAAAACATAGGAAGTATGCTCTTTGACAGTGATCTTAGTAGTACTTTTTTGAATACCATGTCTCTTCAGACAAGGGAAACAAAAGAAAAAATGAGCAAATGGGAAGACATCAACCTAAAAAGCTTCTGCATGTCAAAGGAAACCATCAACAAAATGAGAAGACAATCCACCAACTGAGAGAAAATATTTGCAAATCATATATCTGATAAATGGTTAATTTCCAAATAGATAAAGAATTCATACAACTCAACAATAAAAAATGAACAACCCAATCAAAAAATGGGCAGAGGATATGAATATTTTTCCAAAGAAGATATACAGATGGCCAACGGGCATATGAAAAGATGTTCAACATCACTAATTATTAGCCAAATGAAAATCAAAACTACAATAAGATATCCCCTCATACCCCTCAGAATGACTATAATTAACAAGACAAGAAATAACAAGTGTTGGAGAGGATGTGGAGAAAAGAGAACGCTCATATACTGCTATTGGGAATGCAAACTGGTGCAGCCACTATAGAAAACAATATGTAGATTTCTCAAAAAATTAAAAATTAAAAATAGAAGTAACATATGATCTAGCTTTTCCATCTCTGGGTATTTATCCAAAGAACATGAGAACACTCATTTGGAAAGATATATGCACCCCTATCTTCATTGCAGCACTATTCACAATAGCCAAGACTTGGAAGCAACCCAAGTGCCCATCAATGGATGAATCCATGAGGAAGATGTGGTATATACATATATAGATACATATATACGATGGAATACTATTGAGCCATAAAAAAAGATGAAATTTTGCTATTTGTGACAGCATGGATGGACCTTGAGGGTATCGAGCTAAGCAAAGTAAGTCAGACAGAGAAAGACAAATACCATATGATTTCATTCATATGTAAAGATAAACAAACAAATAAGTAGATAAAGAGAACAGATTGATGGTTACCACAGGGGAAGCGGGTGGGGAGAAGGCAAAAGGGGTAAAGGGACCCATATGTATGGTGACGAATGGAAGCTAGATGTTTTGTGGTGAACACAATGCAGTCTATATAGAAGCTGAAATGTAATGATGCACACCTGAAATTTGCAGTGTTATAAATCAATGTGACCTCAATTAATAAATAATAATAATACTCCTTGGATAGGATTGTTGTGAAGAAAAAAGGAGATATTCTTGTAAAGTATGTGCCCACTGCTTGATACAAGTACATAGTTGATAAATATTAGGTAGTATTAGCAATTATCAACCTTTATAACAATGCTGTGATGGAGTTTCTATCCTGATTTTGAAAAACTAGAAAACTTAGGCCCAGATGGTTAGGAAACTTGCTGAAGGACACACAGGCACCAAAAGCAAAGCCAGAACTCAAGGGCGTTCACGGTCAAGTTGATAAGAAAATGCTCTGCAGTGCGAGGAGGAAGCAGGACTATGCTACATGGATTTTGAGACACATACATATGAGGGAGAGGGGCAATCACAGCCCAAGCTGGGGAGGAAGCTGGGGAAAGAATGTAGGCCAAGAACTTTGTCACCGGAGATCCTGCCAAATTGCCAACCTGTTTCCTTCACCATAAAGTACATTGAAGGAATAATGATGATTAATACTAATAGCCATTTATTGAGCATTTACTACATACCAGGCTCTATCCTAAGCTTGTTCCCTGCTTACCTATTGACTCTTCAGTCCCTTTACAGGTAAGAAAACCAAGGCTCAACTATTGGGGGACCTCAGATAGTCTTACCATAGAAACCGACACTCAAGTAAACATTTGCTCTTTTTTGTTCCAGAACATCAATGATTAGCAAATAAATGGAATGATAAATGAATTAGATGGAGTGATTTGAGAAGTTTAAGAACAGAGAATTATTAAAACCCTATTTTAAAAAGTCCTCTTTGTATCTCCTTAGATAGAAACAAGCCACTCTTCATATTGCCCCTGTCCGCCTGTAGGACGTCTTTCTGGAAACTTACTCCTCAAGGTTCTTGTTTGAGTCCGTGACTTTCTGTGGTCCCTGACAGAGACAACAGTCTCTTGGGAAAAGAAAGGAAAGAAGGAAGAAGAGACAAGTGTGTTTGGGGACATTGACTTCTCTTATACCCTGATACATCATTTATTTCCTTTTGTATTCCTTCCCTGTCTGATTCCCTAAGTTGGGTATATGCTTCCTGATGACAGGATCCTTTTTATTCTGCTTTATCCCAAGTGCCTAGAACAGTGTGTAGTTCACAGTACGTATTTATTAAATAGTTGCTGAGTGAATGAACTAGCGTCAGACTTCCAGGGACCTGGGCTTTGTGGCGTCCAATCACCACTCACTCATTGGGTGGTCTTGCATGATTTATTTGCTATCTCAGAGCCTTGCTAGCTGTGGATGACAAAGCTTCTACTCAAAGCAACGTAGAGACTGAAGGGATGGGGTGCCAAGTGACTAACTCTATTCCTGGAAGGGCTCTGGACTTGTTAGTTGTTGCTCCCTGCACATACCTACCTCTGATCTTTAGTATACATTATGGAGGCAGAGGATTAGCGTGAAATTCATAGCGGGCTCCATGGAAATGGATCATCTTGTCTCTTAGAGTGTGTCTCCTCTAGAGAGTTTACACTCCTAATAGTTTGGCTAAATTCTTGGCTCACCTTAGTCAAGCATTTTCTCAATGGTTAATTTTCATGCCTAATATAGTGCTTTTCAGATTATCCAAGGAACTAAATACCGACCAGGGAAAGCTTTCTGCTCCCATCCAGAGGGAATTAAGCTAGTCACCATCAAATCTTCCCCCATCAATAACCAATTTAAAGCATTATCCCAATTAAATATCATTCTGAAAGCAATCTTAATCAATTAGACTTGATAGGCTTCCTGAAAGAATTGCCTAATTAAACTCTCTATAGAATAAAATGATTCTGCCTACTCAACCCAACGGTGACAGGGAACCAAGAAACAAAGACTATTTGGAAGTCAATCTGAGAGCATCCAACAGAATTCAGAGGCAATGGGACTAACGTCCCCTCACAGGGATATTGTGAGGGCACAGAGGTAATTCACGGAAGCATTTCTGAGAAGTAGTTTGAAGTGAGAGCTTCATTATTTTTGGAGTGTGACTTCCATTCCTCCTGACTCATTTCTGTACTCTTTCTCTTAGAGTTCTGACTTTCTGTAAACCCAGAATCTTGTTCCTTCTTCCATTCTTAGGACTGTCACGTGCAGTGGTTCAGGTTGTTCACTCCACGAAGGTGACTTTTGAAGACACAAGTGAAGGCTAGAATCCAGCCCAGGTGCTTCCTCTCCATGCTGACTGTCTGTGAGATACTGTTGATTCACACAGTGAAGTCCTTTCCTAATTTGCACGAAACATGTTCTAATCTTATCTTATTCCTCCTGGGTTACCTTCCCAGGGCTGCCATTGCAAATTACGACAAACTGAGCAGCTTAAAACAACATGATTGTGCTCTCTCACAGCTCTAAAGGCTAGAAATCTGAAATTAAGTGCATCCTCTGGGGGTTCTGGGGTAGAATTCATTCCTTGCCTCTTCCAGCTTCAGGCAGCTATTGGCATTCCTTGGCTTGTGGCTGTATCTCTCTCTGCTCTGTCTTCATATCACTTTCTCTTTTGTGTGTTATCTCCTTTTGTCTCTCACTTATAAGGGCACTTGTAATTGCATTTAGGACCCATCTGCATAATTGAGGGAAGTCTCCTCACCTTAAAATCCTTAATCATACTTACAAAGGCCCTTTTTGCAAATAAGGTAAGATTTACCAGTTCCGAGGATTAGGACTGGATATCTTTAGATGGTCATTATTCACCCTACTATATCTCCCAAACTGCTTCGAGATGAGAGCCTGATCTTAGGGGTAGCATGATTGACTGAGCACAGTTTTTCCAGACAAACGAGGGGGATTCAAGCACACCTAGGTCCTAGTGTCATTTGGAACGAGAAATTTAAACTCTAGCCATGCTGTTGTAAAACATGGGAAAAATATATACCAAGCCTATCCAATAGAACTTCCTGAGATGATGAAAATGTGGCCGATGCTCCCAAATTCAAGACTCCAGACCCTGTGCTGATCTTTTTCCATCACACTTCTTTGACCTGTTTGGGAGGAGACAATCCTGAGACTCACCGTGCATGTCCACTCTTTCTTCTTATGCGCCACTGCAGTCTGTTTGCTGCAATACAAGCTCTGCAGCTCATTTCTGAGAATACTCTGGCATTCACACCTTGTGACTCTGATGAGATAGGCTCTTGGGTCTTTTGATTTCTTTCTGACAAGCATGGAAAACTAATTCTAGATAGATCCGCGTGATAGGGAGACTGTTAGAACCAATGAAGCAGCTTGTCATTAGGAAACTAAACTCTTTAGGAAAGAAGGTAGAACAGGATATATAAGTGTCTCAGCTGGCAAAAACTATTCTTTTGAGTAAATGAGCATAAGTTTAACAGGAAAACTAGTACAGCACTGTGTTTCGGGAGAATATCTGCTTTATTGATTCTTATAAAAAGTACATTTTTCTGACATTAAAAATGAGACATACTTATTGACTATAATTTGGAAAATATACACAAAAAAATATTTTCTGAATGTATCAACTTCTGTCCAACTCAAATCTCACTAACCTGGGCCAGACCATTGTTATCTCTTACCTGGATTATTCCAACCGTACTCCAGCTGGCCCCCAGCCTCCAGTTATCCTCCTATTTCCAGTCAGCAAAATGTTCATGTAATTGAGAAAACACTTTCCTTCGGTGACCTCCCACTGTCTATTAGAAAGCCACTTCCGTTCGCAAGTCCCTTCCTAACCAAGGACTTTTATATCTTCCATCTATACCCTTCCCATCGCGGCCTCAAAATCTTGGCTCAGGCTGTGAAGACACTTCTAATTCCTGGCTGGAATGATGTTCTCCTTCACATGGGGACCTCTGAACAGTTTCTTCCATCTCCTGAAGCACTTCACCTACCTGCTACCTTTACTCGTTTGCCATCCTCCCTCTCCCTTCCTGCCCATTCCTCTGGCTGTAGCTTACATGCCACTTTTTCCCTGGAAGTCTCCTTTGACACCAAAGTCTTCTCTGGACTTAAACAAACCTCACACTTCTGCAATTATTGTGTTTATAAGCTATTGTATTTGCTGCCCAGTTGAATATATCATATCCCCACTAGATGATATACTCTTGAGTCCAAATTTCAACTTTTTCCGTTACTAACTTTTGATCATAGGCAAACTACTTAATCTCTTTGAATCTCAGTTCTCTCACATGTGAAACGATAATAAAAATAGTGTATGTCTGATATAATTCAAAGTGGTCTCCAATGAGTCCTGTTTTTGTATAATTCTCTCCTTTTGAGTGCAGGAAGAACCTGTGGCTTGCTTTTAATCAATAGAATATGGCAAAATGATGGGATATCACTTCATTGATTAAGCTACATTATATGGCAAAGGAGATGGAATGTCACTCCCATGACTACATCATATTGGATAAGGCTCTGTCTTAGCAGACTTCTGCAAAGGAGATTCACAAATGGCCATGTCAGGAATGGCCTATGGAGGGGGCTATATGACAGAGAGCTGCAGGTGGTCTCTAATAACTGAAGGTAGTCTCCAACTGATGGTCAGAAGCCTGGACCGTTAGTCATGCAGTCATAGGAAATGAATTCTGCCCACAATCTGAACAGGCTCAGAAGCAGATTCTTCCCTAATTGATTCTCCAGATGAGAACACTGCCCAGCCAAAGCAGTTACAGCTTTATGAGACCCTGAGTGGAGTGTCCAGTTAAGCTGTGCTGGACTACTGAGCAGCAGAATCTTTGCCATAATAAATTAAGCTTCTCAGTTTGTGGCAACTTTTTATACAGCAATAGAAAACTAATGCATAGCCTCTCTTTGATATAGTTATTTGGAGGATTAGATAAATTAATATTCACAACATGCTGAGAACTGTTCTTGCCACCTAGTATTATATTAGTATTTGTTAAAAAAAGAAAAATTAAATGTTCTTATCACTCAAATGCATCTAATCTTAACATCTCATGTTTTGTTTCTCTTTTCCCACTATTTTCAGTCTATTCTACAGTTGGACTTTCAGTATTTCCATAATATGTCACATAACAAGGGTATACTTTATTGATAAGTTCCTAAGGTTGAATTTTATAAATGTGTCAAAATTTGAGTAACTTTCCTCCATTTTTTGATATTTGGGATATTTCAAGTTTTTCATGATTGTAAACAGTGTTGGCTTTATCATGAGTGTTTGAAATGACAGCATCAATTATTTTTTAATTATTTTTTTAAACGTCATTGTTTTTCAATTTTGTTTTCTTCCTTTCATATATTTGTTTCTTCCCTTGCAGCTGCTTAGCATGGAAGAATTTTATAATTTCTTCTTATAAATTCTATTAATGAGGTTATCAGAATTTATTGCCTTAAGTTTTTCTAGAATTAATTCCTTACTGCATATTCCAACTTACAAAGCACAAAAAAGAAGACACTTCACTCATTTTATCCACTTTACTCTAAGAATGAAATTCCAGATTTAGGTCAACTGGTCTCATCCTTAGAAACAGACCAAATTGCTTAATTCTTCTTTAAGGCATGGGTCTGGAGATAAATGCTTCATTGTATATATTTTGAACTGTAATGTAAAAATTTTACTTCTATTCATTAATAGCATGTGTTTGCCAGAGTTTTAAAGCTGTTTAATTGCTTGATGTGCTGTTGGAAGTATGCCCATCTTGATGTCACAGAGATTATCCCATTAACTCTCAGAAGGTGAAGATCATGTGTATTATTATTATTATTATTTTGTATCTAATCACAGCCCCACGACATAAAGTAGTGTTTAAAAGAATCACAGAAATAACTATAATTTCTTCTGTTTTTGGTAGACTTAGAAAGAAATGGACTGGATTTTGACATATACAACTGTTACCGTCATTTAGTGGCTCTGAGCCTCATAAACAGATTGGGACTATAGCACCTATATTAATACTCAGTTGTGAGGATGAATTTAATGAAGTCTGTATGCAATTTTTTAACTATTGAGGTATAATTAACATACAAAGAAACACACATGTTTAATGTGCACAATTTGATGAGTTTAGACATATGCAAACACCATGATATCATCACCATAATCAATATAATATACATTATACACATAGACCACCTCCCAGAGTTTCCTTGTGTCCCTTTGCAGAATGTGTGTGTGTGTGTGTGTGTGTGTGGTAAGAACTATAAGCACAATGTTATTTAGCCGATCTCTAAAACTTATTAATCTATGTACCCTTGTCCACCATTAATAAAAGTGAACCAATTAAAAACATTTTAACTATATATTTCTTACATGTCTAATTGTCTAATTAACTTAGGTGAATTTATGTTTATGCAATGTCTTCTATATAAGACCATGACATGTGAGTGTCTGAGTGAAATGTGAAAAATTTACCAAATCAGCCATCATTGGGCCAACATAGTTGTTTAGATGAAACTTTTTATTAAACTGATATCAGTAAATGGAACTTAAAGCTGAGGATGTTTTGTATGCACACATGCACACACACTGCTTCAGCTTGAAAGGAAAGCAAGACAGACCCCAGATTGAATTTCATCAAACAACTGGATGTTTTAAAAACAGCTAGGTAAATTAAACTACATGACTGACTTGAATCCTGGGTGGCCATGCTCTCCAAGCAGTGTTCAAACAAGATACTCGTATTGCTCTATCCAGATGTTATAAGGAGAAGAAAGAGGAGAAAATTCTGGGTTAAGGGTTATGGTGAGGTGGGAGTGATTAGCCCAAATATCTCAATTATAAAATCTAGTACCTTTTAAGGTTCGTATTTACTCAGTGAATGGTCAATGAGTAAATGTGACCACATATGGAATTACACAAATGTAGAGCTGAAAAATCATTTTAAGTCTGTGATTTTTATGACTTTTTTTTTTGCACAAGTTGAGAAGTACATACGCTTGTATTATGACGGCTCAGATGCTTCCTTAAAAATACCGAGTATTCTTTCCACTATCCCACTTTAAAATGTTGTCTTCACTATGGCTCTTCCCTATAGGCAAAGACATAGATTGCCTTTTCATAAGGTAAATTGATTACTCTATTAGTTAATCAGCTTAGAAGGAGCCTATGATGGTGTTCATCTTCTTCCATAGCTGTTGATAAAATGTTGCAATGCAAAGACTATAGACCCCAAAATGTCATAGATTGTATTATTGGTTCATGACTATTCATTTCCTCTCTGCACTTGCTACGTTTTCCAGTAGTCAGAATATACTTTTTTGCATGACTGCCTTTGGTCTTGGACATGTGATTTTCTTTGGAGAATTAAATGTGAACAAATATACCATATACCACATGTGAGCCAAAGCTTTAAATGTACTTATGCATGTTTCTATCTCTCTTGTTCATGACCTCAATCATAAGAAAATTGTGTTTCAGAAGGTAGCTAGCATTTTAGCCTTGTTTCTGAAATGAGAAGACGTGGAAACAAGCATAGCCCAGAAGCATGGAACTGCCTAGATCAGCCTAATCTAAGTGTTGCTTGCTGTGCTTGTGTACATGACTAAGAAATAAATATTTGAAACAATTGAAATATTAGGCTTGGTTTGTTACTGCACTAAAAGCTGGTGGGTAGATAGACAAAGATAAATATGTATCTATCTACTTATAGATATAAATGATATCAATAGGTCTAAATAAAGACAGATCTAAATTGTATAACAGATCTCACTAGTTAATAAATTTATGTGCCCAGGGAAATATACTCATTGTTATCATAATGTTTGTCATTATCATAATCATAATTTTAGTTAAGGTTAAGCTATCATCTTCTGTAGTAAACACCAAAATTTCGGTCGCTTAACACATTAAACATTTATTTCTTGTTGACGTAACTATCCAAAGTGGGCAAGCATTTCTCCCTGTAAAAACTCAGGGACCCAGCTTCCTTTCATTTTGGGTTCCCACCATTCTCTAGAACCTGGGGTCCTCTGGAAACAATATGGAGAAGGTCTATTTTGGACAAGTTACCTCTACTCACATTTTTTGGGCAAGAGTGACACGTTGCCCCACCTATGTGCAAAGAGAGCTGGGAAATATAATTCCCAATTAGGAAGACTCTTCCCATTGGCAATTCTATACTATGGAAAGGGAAGCAGAGATTCTAATTGGACACTTAGTCTCTTCCACAATCATCGTTGCAACCAAATTTACTGAGAACTTACATTCCAGACGCTGTCTTATTCCAAGAAAGTTGCTGTATGTCGAGAGAGGGAAAGAAGGACCGACGGTAGTGAGAGGCAGAGGTGAAGGAAGAGGGGCTGGGGAGAAGGAGGAGAGGGATAAGGAGGGAGAGGAGAAAGATTTAAGGAATTGGCTCACACAATTGTGGGGGCTGTAAAGTCAGAAATTTGCATGACAGGCTGCAAATTGAGGTGAGAGTTGATCTTGCAGTCTTGAGTCCAAATTCCCCAGAGCAGCAGGCTGGAATTTAGGCAGTGTTTCACTGTTGTGGTTTTCAGGAGAATTGCTTCAGGGACCCTCAGCCTTTGCTCTTAAGGTCTTCAACTGATTGACTGAGGTCCACCCACATTATGGAGGGCAATCTACTTTTCTCAAAGCCTCCTGATTTAAATGTTAATCACACCTAAAAAATACCTCAACAGCAATGTCTAGACTGGTGTTTGACCAAAAAACTGGGCACCATCACCTAGCCAAGTTGGCACATAAAATTAACCATCACACTTGCTATCAATTTGACTTTGAGTTCTCTGTCTCAGTTTCCTCATCTGTTAAAATGAGACTACGTCATATAATTCTGGTGATGATAAAGCATTAATAGATGCAAAGTACTTGGAATAGTCATGGCATAGAACATATGGACCCTAAATGTTGGCTTTTATAAATTTTCCCACTACCTTGTCTTCTCGGAAGGTATTTTCTGTGTCTTCTTCTTTCATAGATGAGATTGTCATTTAATATCTGTGTGTCTCCGAATCTTCAACCAAAAATGCATATGACAAAAGCCGCTTGCACAGTTGTTCTGATGATTACAAATTATCCATGTAAAACATTTACCACAGTATATGGCACATGGTAAGCACTTAATGAATAAAGTTTTAAAAGATAGCCTTGTAACTGATGATTTAGCAGGATGATCCAAAGCATTTGTTTTTTCCTCTCCTTTTTAGATGTCTGTATCATCCCAGAGAAGGAAGATGCAGGAAACTCTTTCTGACAGGAAGCATTAAATTTAAAGCCCATGAGAAAGATTTAGTAGGAAATAGAGAGACACAGAAGCAGTCTCAAGAATAAAATAAAAGCAAAAATATACAAATCTCAGGCCTTAATCATTTTTTCTTAATAGGACTGTGCAATTTAAAGTGGAGTGCCTTTATCTCGTCAACCATCCATCATGTAATGGAGTGAAAAGGCGAAGAGAGGCAGGAGGCAGGCAGGAGAAGAGAGTCACTCGTGTATTATTTGCAACTCATTGTTCCTCCCTACTCTCTCTCCACCTTCAAAACAGTCTGCTTCCGCTCCGGTCTCTGAGTCATCTCTTAGTATTTATCCAAATCCCCAGCCAGGCAGTCCAGAAAGACCATTGTTTTGGCTGGATCTCCATGGTCACAGATGGTAAAGCCACCTGCAAGCACTTTAGCCCTCCCTGGACAGATACTAGACCTCGGCTGGTTTGAGATTTGAGGTGGAGAGAATAAGAAAGATGGTGGCACACAGGGAATAGGGGACAGCCTTGCTGATCCTGTGACTTCTCTGGCTTCATCAAGCTGGAGGCTTGTGGCTCTGCCATGGCCTTCTTGGGAGGGTACATGACTGAGAATTTGTGTTCCGCCAACCATGATGTTAATAGTACACTGTGGACTGCAGAGAAGTCAGAAGGGAGTAGTAGGGCCTTATTTGCTTTGGCCAACTTTTTCTACTGTGAATGTCCCCTGTTTGTTATGTTTGGGCCTGACCCGTTGTTGGGTTTCATATACAATTAATATCAAAGTCCATTTTCTTTGTACAACCTCTGATTGTCTCAGTCTTATCTCTAAAAAGCTTAGACAAAGCTAGAGAGCATCTCCAAGAGGAAACAAAAAGAACTTTTTTTTGATGAGCACAACTATCTCCATCCTTCAAAATGACTTAGTTTGCTCTGTTTTCTTCTGAATTAGAAAACTAAAGTATGCCTCTAGGAATCTATCATCTGCAATTCCACAAGCCTTCTTGATTGTTTTGTGCTATAAAGTGAGAAGCAAAAATTTGGATTTCCTGAGACCATCATTTAGCTTTGGAAGACAATATTATTCTCAAAAGCAGAGGTTCATAACTTCTCAAGGGGTAACGAGAACACTTCAGAAAAGGGGGAAATCAGATTATTGAACTCTGAAATATTTTGAATATTTGTGCATATGTATATTCTTCCAGTGGTCGGATCCATAACTTTTATCATATGCTCACAGGAGTGTTACCCTACAAGAATGAAAGAGCCAATGCTTTTAAATTTTAATTATATTACAACCTCAAAGGAGAGTGCCAAATCTAAACATTTTATGAGGAAAATCTTCCCTTGAACTAGAAAATAGCTAAACCTACTCTTATCTCGTACTGTTATAAAATTGAAGAATTCGTTGAGTCTTTTCATTAAACATAAAAGCTTTCATGATATTTTCTCAACTGAACTACAGGCTATTTTGATCCCTAATCAAACTATTATAATGTTTGCTATAAAATGTAGCATGTACAAAAAGCCCATCTTTGATGTTGCATATTTATTCTTCTTTATTGTAGGGAATTAATCTTTTTGATATTCTTGGGGGCTTCCTTCTAATCTTGATCCCCATTTCACCTAAGATGTTCTATAAAAAGAGAGAAAAAAATGAACGCATATGATGCTATAACTCAGCTGTTAATTCCCTTTTCTACTCTACCTTTCTCCATGCTTTCCCTCCACATAAGCCAGGAGAAGGACCATGTTAAAAACAGAGTGAGTAAACTAAGTAGCAAACTGTTTAGTTAGCTCCAAATGAGGTCACACAAATCATGAGATTATCTTCCATCTTTGCCAGGGCGGGGTTCCTGGAATTTCTTACCAATCAGTCATCAGTAAGTCATAGCAACCAGGAGAATGAGATATGAAATTGAAATGTGGGCATCACATTCCTCATACGTGAGTGTGATGGTCTTAAGAGAGAGAGAGAGAGAGAATTCTTAGTTTAAGAGTCTTCATTATATGAATATAAAGCTCATCCGATTTTTCTGTGCAGATCAGAGGACCTTAGTAACTTGAATGCATAAACATAGTATTGAGTTGCAGAGTTTTATAGATGGGAGGGGGGCTTACTATTACCTTTTAATATTATAGGTAATTATAACACATCTAGAGAACATATGAAACATTAAATTGAGGAATCAATTCTAAGTGCTTAGCATATAATGGTAATAAAAACATGATTGATTCCTTCCCATATGTTAGGTGCTGTGCTAATCACCTCATATATATCATCACCTACATTCCCAAAACTACTCTAGGAAGCAGGCAATACATTACTATCCACACTTTATGAATGAAGAAACTTCAACTGGGAAAGATGAAAAAAAGGGAATGTCCCCTCAGATCCCAAGTATGTTTTTAACCATTGAACTCTATTGTCTCCATAGAAATCCAACAGATATGTAAATGAGAGAGTGTAGAAGCAAACAGAACAGTTGGTCAATGGGTGTATTTGGTAGAGAGAACAAGGACAAGAGAACAACAGGAAACTCCACAGATGTTAGTTCATAGTAGATCAGTATCAGTTCCCAAGGTCGTCTAGAATATCCCTATAGTCAGGGTGAGATTTCTGCTAACCCAATTCAGTCTGGTTTTTGTTTCGTTTCTGCCAGAGGACATGCCACCTTCTCCTATTTTATTTTAAACTCATTCTGCAATTATTCATTTGCTTAGTCTAACAAACTAGTATGTTCAGTCTAAGAAAAATACAGATGCAGACGTCTATATTTTTTCACTGTTATTTTAAATATCAAATCTGAGATACTTCAATTGTTAATTTACTTTGAAATACCTATTTCATTATCAAAACATTTTAATTCACCATGGAAACTGCCTCCTACTATTCATACCCCTCAATAATTGCTTTTGCTTCTAAATTACAAATGTGACTATTGGTTGTCCAAATACTCCTAGAGACCTTTCTGGAATTGCTGTTTGGAAGCATGAAGGATTTTATAGTCCACTCTCAGGCCAACCCTGTTCTCCAAAGTTGTCACCTAAATTCTGGAGCATTTGCTTGTCCATTGCGACTGGATCTCTGCTTTTGCTTTTTCCCTAGCATTCCATTTGCTCACGTAGTTATTCTTTCACCAAACACTTGGAAATTAAAATCAAACCAAAACTCTAGTTCAAAATAGTCTGAAACCACTTCAAATTGAATATACAGTAAAAGTATGATTGCAATGAATTTGCACATATTCCAATAGCTCCCTGCATTTGCCACCTCTATAGGAATAAACACACTGTATTGAAACTGCCTGGTGACTTGTTTCTCTTATTAACCTTAAGCTCTGAGTTCAGAGACTACATCTGTCCATTATGTATTTCAAACTCCTGAGAACGGAGGAGGTACTCACGAAACAGTAAAGAAGAATGAATGCAGCCATGGCAACAAAAACTTCAGGGCATGCAATATTCTCTTTCTGTGATATGCAAAATCTTTTGCTCGAGATTGTAGACATTCTCCATAAAGCTGCATAACTACAACCATCTGGTCTCGTCTATTGTGACAGGTTTCTAATTGTACTTTTATCTCAATTCTTTCCCCTTTTAATTTTCCCATACTCCACTGCCAGCTGAACAATCCTAATGGACTCCTTTGCACATGTCACCCCTACACAAAATCTTCAGGGTCTCCCTTCTGTCTGCAGAATCCTCATAAGCCTAATTTACCAGAATTTTCCATCCTAACCCAACTATCTCTCCTGTCATGAGACTGGCTTTCATAAAATTACAGCTCTAGCTGCTCTAGGTTTTGTCTACCTAACAATATTTTCCTTTTCTCACTAGAATATTTATTCCCCTTATTCCTTCTACCTATATTATATTTCTTTATCCTTGTTTTATTATCACCCTTCCTTAAAGTCTGTTTTAAATTTTATTTCTGCAAAGATTCCTTAGAATGTTCTCCGGATTTCATATTCTAAGGAACCAAAGACTCAGATAGACATCATAAAATAATTGGAGTTCCATGTTAGAACCCCCATAGAGCTTCTTGTATCTTGTACACAAGTTGAGAGTCAGACTCATCTTTGAGCATTAGGTCTTCCACACACTAATTGGGTACCACGGCAAAAATCCGCAGCTTTGTCTGAACTTTAGTTTCGTCATCTGAGTGTAAGAATGTCCCTCATAGAAACACTGTGAGAATGAAGTGAGAAAAATAATTAGTGCCTTGTTGAAACTATCAACAAAGTAAAAAGACAACCTATGGAATGAAGGAAAATATTTGCAAATCATATATCTAATAAGGGACTAATATCCAAAATGTACAATAACTCATAAAACTCAGTAGCAAAAAACCAAACAATCTGATTAGAAAATGCGCAGAGGAGTTTAACAGACATTTTTCCAAAGAAGACATACAAATGGCCAACAGATTCATGGAAAGATGTTCGACATCACTAATCATCGAGGAAATGCAAATCAGAACCACAATGCGTTATCACCTCATACCTATTAGAATGGCTGTCATCAAAAAGACAAGAGATAGCAAGTGTTGGTGAGGATGTGGAGAAAAAAAGCAGCCTTGCGCAGTGTTGGTGGGAATGTAAATTAGTGCAGCCAAAATCAAAAACAGTACGAAGATTCCTCAATAAATTAAAAATAGAACTACCATACGATCCAAGATTTCCCCTTCTGGGTATATATCCAAAGTAAATGAAATCACTATCTCAAAGAGATAGCTGCACCCTCATGTTCGTTGCAGCAATTATTTACAATAGCCAAGAGATGGAAACAACCTAAGCATCCATTAATGGGTGAATGCATAAAGAAAAAGTGATTAAATGTGTATATATATAATTATATATTAATATATATCTACATATATAAGTAGAAAGACAAATAATGTATGTTTTCACTTGCATGTGGATTCTAAAAAAAAGCAAACTCATAGAAACAGAGAACAGATTGGTGACAGTCAGAGACACTTGGTGGGGGATGGAGGAAATGAAGGAAGGTGGTGAAAAGATATAAACTTGCAGTTATAAGATAAATAAGCTCTCAGGGTGTAATGTACAGCATAGTGACTATAGTTAACTATACTGTATTGTATATTTGACAGTTGCTAGGAAAGTAAATCTTAAAAGTTCTCCTCACAAGAGAAAGAAATTTGTAACTCTCTGAGGTGGTAGATGCTAACTAAACTTATGTGTCAATTATATCTCAATAAAACTAGGACTGGGAGCATTTTGTATCTGGCTTCGTTTTTCAAAGCTTAGTTATTTTTAATTGATATCTTGAGTCCTCCAATATGTAAGCCCCTAAACTATTAACATTCTATTATTAGAAAAGGAGGAGAATTTTTCATTATTTATAGGCATAAAAAATTTGTCTGTGGGATAACTAGTTTCATGACAAAAATATTTCAAATCAAACATTTAAATAAAATCTTTCAGCTTATGAGATCTAAAGTTGTTATCATAAAATGGTGTGTCCAATGGTTTGCTCTGAAACGCTTAGGAAACTGAAGTGGTAACTCAATATCTTTGGCCCATTTCCAAAAGTTCTGCTTTAATCCCATGGATCTTCTAATGGTATGACCCCACATGCAAAGGAAGAAATAGCAAAAAAAAAAAGAGAGAGAGAGAAAAATGTCCAATTGCTGAAAGAAAAACAGGATTGAATGTGATTGTGTCTTAGATTATTTATGTAACCTTTTAAAAATGAGATATGTTTGAATAAAGCACTATCACTTGCTTTCTTAAGATGATGGTTTCATTAAAAAGCCCTTCTGTTGAAACCTGGAATGCATTGCCTGGATAAGCAGGGCAGAGTTCACAATTGAAACTGCTCATGCAAAGCATGTTCAAAACTACCAGACAAAAATTAAAAATGATAGCCTCAGCCTCTTCGTGTGTATTTATGCCTTACATCAGGAAAAGAAAGCTTGAGCATGAGCATGAGAAGGAGGAGCCAGAGGACGATGTGGATGCTGGAATGGGATTTAAATGAGCATTTCACATCCCTCTACACCATTCTTGCAGTGATAAGATGGTTTCACCTAAAGACATTTATGGCAGTCTGGAGGGAGGTAATCTTTGGCAAGAGAGAAAAAAACAAAACACATTTATCTCTGATGATTTATCAGATTCATAACCATAAATCTTAAACCAGAAGACTCATGGCATTCCTTTATCTTTTGAAGCAGCAAAACAGAACTTCTCTACCTGTCCTGCGTCTCCTGACTGAAATTGAGGGCCTGTCCTGGGCTGGGATGCTCTGGGTGATATGAGGCATCACAGAGGGGCAGTGCAGGGAGCGCTGTTTGTCAGCTGGAAGGGCTGGCTTCCTCCTCTCACTGCATGTGGAATGCTGACCATGATGAATGGTGCGCTAAATAACTGCATTGTTAGCATTGGGCATCTGACAAAGAATTGTCAGAATGAGTTCCAGAAAGAATTCCAAGGAAGCAGATTTCTTCAGTGTTTTCTTCCCCCAACTTTTGCTCCAGGCATTAAACATATGTCCAAAGGTGAGGCAGAATTTTACGTTGGTTGTTTGTTAAATTATTTATTCAGCCCATTTTTATTGAGTGTGCACCAGTTGGGTGAATAGCATATGCAAAATAACTGCTTTCATGAAGCTTACATGTTATACAGAAAATAATTAGATAAATCAAAATATTCTAGTTCCCATGACATTTACTATGACAAAATAAATAAATAAATAAATAAACTGGATAAGGAGATAGTGAAAGAAGGAGGAGGCGGAGGGTGGTTAACTGTTTTAGATAGAGTAGTCGGTATACGGCTCTACAGTCTGGGAACACTCGATCCATCTCTGAACAAAGAAGGGAGTGAGTGCAGACATCGTTCAGGATAAGAGTGTTTCAGGCAGAGGGAACAAGTGCATAGTCCCTGAGTCAAAAGCACATCCCGATCAAGGAAAAAGTGGTAAGATTTAAGTTTGATAGCAGTGGGCCAGGTCATTAAAGGGCCATGTCAAAATAAAGCCTATGCATCATATTATGAGTGAGACGAGAAGACACAGAAGGCCTTTTGAGCAGAGAGCTAAACTGACTTCTGCCGGAGGGAGGAGGAAAGACAGGAGTCAAGGTCCAGAATGAGAGTTGGGAGAAAGACGCCATTGCAATTGTCTAGGAAAGAGCTGGTGAGGTTTGGAGCAGATTGTGTTTGTATTTTGACAGTAAAGAGGACAGATTTTGGTGGATTCAGTGTGAAGTATGACAGAAACACAGAAAGTAAGTCCGACTTCAAAGTTTGGGGCTTGAACAACGGGAAGAACAAATGTGACATTTGCTGAATTCCTCATTTGATTCTTTTTTCTAAAACCAAAACTTATATGCAGCAAGAAATGATATTTTTCAAATGACTTTTCTTAGGAGAATACCTATTTGGTACAGTAACGCTGCTCACCTCAGAGCAAAGTCCTCCTTAGAAATTTCATTCTACTATGAGACTTACAGGATATTCAGTCACTTTTCATTCCAATTTTTTTTAAACCAAATAGTTGAGTATATTTACCTTACTTTTGGCTCTTTTTAAAACATGACTTCCAATGTATTAGGTATGAGATAGTGCCAGCATTAATGATAGTGAATATAAAAAGTAGCAAAAAACAAAAATCTGAAAATTTCATCATAATATTAACTTTGCCAGTAACTAGTAACCCTCAGCAAGGGATACAAATTCTGCAGACATACCCACCAAGGTGTTACTAGTTGGTTTCTTTAGTCCTATCTATAGAACATTTTAACTTGGCACAGTTTGGTCATAATAGTGATGGGATTTTACTCAAACAAATGAGATCCTGAGTGAATATTGGATTTCTCAGGAAAGGTTGTAAAGTAAGTTAGGACAGAAAAAAGGAAAGGGAGAGAGGGAGGGAGGGAGAGAAAAAGGGAGGGATGAGGAAGGAAGAAGGAGAAAGATTTTATGCTGTAAATATTAAAAGGATATATTTTTTTCAAATAACAAGAGGTCTAGAAGTCACAATCCACTTCTTGCTCAAGGAAGTCAAGGCCCAGGCTCCTTCTAGCTTGCTACTTTACCATGTTAGCATGTGGCTTGTATTCTTATGATTACAAGGGCTATGATCTAACGCCGGCTCCATGCCTAAGTTCCTGGAAGGCAGAAAGAAGAATGGAGAAAGATAAGGGCAAAAGTCATGGTCAACGTGAATCTTCTCCTTCTGTCAGGAAAGCAAGAATCTACCACAGCCCCATCCTGTAGAATTCTGCCTGTTTCTCAATAGCCAGAACTGGATCATGTGGACACCATTAGCTGCAAGAAATCTTGGGTGTAAGCGATTTTCGTTGTTGTTGTAACTGTTTGATTCTTTGTTTCTTTGTCTTTTTTCACTTTGTATTAAAGAATAATTCACATACCAAAATATGTATGTATGAAAAGGGCACAGTTTGATAAATTTTACAAATTGGAACATACCAATACAGTCTGTGCCCAGATGAAGACACAGAACGTTAGCAGTACCCCATACACTCATCTCAGACTCTCTCCAGTCACTGCCTCCTAAAGTGATAGGTATAATTTTAGTGGGCACATTGCTGCCTTGATACCTTCAGAAATGAGGAGAACAATGAATGTCAGATGTGAAGCTGCAGAACAAAAGGTTTAAATAACAAATGGAGAAGGAGGACATAAGACTCTAAGGACCCTGGATGTGATGAGATGGTGTCATAGATGAACCAAGACTATGCCTTTGTCCCAGCTCATGGTCATGGAGACCTAGAAAGCAGGGAAGAAACGAGTAAGCAGGGACACCAGTCAAAAGCTGAGATTGCTTCCAGGCAGACTTATTCTTTCAAAAATTGTGTACCACCAAGTGGGACTTCCTGAGGCTTTTTTCTGAAGACATTTTTTTTTTAGAGTTAATTTTTTTGTCTCAAAATATGTATCCTGATATAGGGTAACAACCATAAAATGAAATGATCCAGTGGGAAAAACATAGACTTTGAAAATTAAACAGATTTGAGTTTGAAATCCAGCTCTATGGCTTAATAGACAAAGAGGTTTTGGGAACATCAAATTCCTCATCAATAAAATGTGGTAATAACACTTGATAGCTGTGTTAAGAAGATAAACTAGATGTGACTGCACAAAAATTGTTAATTTTGGCATGTTTCCTCCAGTTGCCAAAGAGAATTGAATACTTTCCACATCAGTTCTCAGCCCTCCCCCACCCGTCACTATTTCTCTTCAAGAAATAGCATTCTTTCTTGATGATGAGAAGCAAATTAGATCCACATTTAGAAATGGAGACAGAGGAATAGATATTAAGAGAGAAAAGCGAAGTAGGGCTTGATCCTGAGAAGGAATTTGAGGCTACCTGGAAGAAGATGCTCCAGAGTTGGGTGCTATGTGAGGGAATTAAATTTTTAAAAGGAAAAACTTTTATATATCCCCTTACATAAGATCCTCTCTCCAATATTTCTAAAAGCAAAAGTCAACGTTTGGTGACATACTGCATTTTTTCTTTTTTTCTGGACTATGTTTCTTTAACGTGCATAGTCTTCTATGACTGAATCTTGCAGACCCATACTTTATAAGATTTAAAAAGATAAGAAATAAGAGTTTTAGTACAGGACCAGGCACACAGCTGATGTTCAAATAATGATATCTATTATAAATGACTAATTCTCTATGACTACAGATAATTTTCAAATAGCTATGATAATAATACTAACAGTAATAAGAATAATAGCTGACATATATTGAGAATTTTCTAAGACCTAAGCTCATTTCCTTCTCACAATAACACTAAAACCAAGAACAATTATTGTCCATATTTTACATATAGGGAAATTGAGGCCCAGAAAAGGTCAGGAAGGTTGATAAGGTTACACATCTGTTAAATAATATAACCTGGACAGCTAGTCTCTAGAACTTGTCCTTTTAGTCACCAGGCTAGGATTTGAGCAATGACCGCATCATTGTACGGCAGTCACAGCCTTCCTCGGCAACTGCAGCTGAGAAAACAGCTATCTGGGGATGTCCATACTGGTGAATGTATGATAAATCTATTTCTATGGCCTTAAAATACTTGCTAATAATAAAATTATTTCACCCAGAATCAAACTAACTTATTTATAGTATATAAATATTTAGAGCCAATGTCCTTTGGTTAGTGAACAATTTGGAGCACATGACTTGCATTGCTATTTTGACTAAGAGTAAAGACATTTTCACCTAATATAGCGAAGAGACAAATTCATGAATAATACAAAAGCTACAACCACATTGGACTAAGAAGCTGACTTCTCCATTCAGCTCTAGAAGATACAATAGAAGACTGGGGTCAAATTTACCAAGAGACAAAAAGCCAAAGTACCTATGAAAGCCACATGACCGAGTCTTTGGTGTTGACAAAGGAGCTGGACCAAACTTTCTCTGAGGCCTTTAGACAATACCGAGTGGCCTCTGGTTATCCACTTTTTTGTGATTTAAATTATTTCTCATAACTTTCCTCATTCTTTCTTTTTATCCCAAATTGATAGCGATTGTTGACATTCAAAAAATACATTAAAATACATGGAGGCAGAAATGTCTTTTCCTGAGTGTAAGTCCCTTGTCTCTCTAAAACAACTTTCATTCACTAAACACCTATTTATAGTCATAGTGCCAGCGACCGGACATGCCGAACCACCAGAGTATTGCTTTATTTTACAACTGAGAGTAGTCATGAAAATAAAACACTTTCAATGATTAAAAAAAGTGGAATCTGAGTGGGGAAAACAGTAAATTTAGAGCTATAATTAACTGAATAATTGCAAGATGCCAGAAAGGATCAATATTTATCTCCCCATTTTAATAATGGGAGTACTGAGGCTCCTAGGAATTTATCATTTTTGTCCAAGATCATTCCACCAGTAGGGAGAGGTCATGATTTGAACCCAGGGTACTATGACCCCAAAGCCTCTGATCTTAACCACTTTACAATGACTTGGAGTGTCCAATTCAATGCTTTAATAATAGGTAGTAGCATCTTACTGTACCTTGAGGGAGTCACACTATAAACCTTTATGGAACTGATAATAAAGAATGCTGAACTGCATAGCAGAAGTGATGAATTCTGTAAGATACTGGGCATTAGACACCTTTGGGCAATTCACTTTACTTTATTGGGAAATATTTACCTCTAAGATCTCTTTTGTAATAATCTGGGTCTGTGAAATTGCTCACATGCAAAAATTCATTTCCTCTTTGAGTCTTGTTGGGTCTTATCGATGGAACAAAGAGACATTATCACTGATAAATATTTCCTAAAATTTGGAGTAACATGGAGTTCAGGAAAAATCCTCTCTTTAAAGTAAAAAATTCTAAACTCTTTAAAGGATGGAAACTTTTTATTTTATTTACCATTATATCCCCAGGACCAAAATAGTTACTGGGACTTAGTTAACAAGAATGATTTTTTTTTAATGAAAACTATAAGACGGGAAGAAAGTCATCCTTAAAGTAGATATTTTCCTCACAAAAAGTTTCTGAATTTAATTTTTAGAAGCCAATTTCTAATGAAAAATGTGTCATCAAGGTGTTTAGCATTTCAAGCTGGAGCTCCATAGGATGGGTGGATAATTTTTGTAATTCAAGACATAGCGGGGGGTGTGGGGGCAGGGAATAACTCATGCCACACACTTTTTAAAGTATAGACGATGCCAGGTCAAATGCTAGTGATAGGGCCCTCCGGTTCAAACTGGAAATCTTCCCAGGTTGATGTCTATTATTAGGTGTGCTCACTTAATAAGATGTAGAGCTCTTTTTCCCCCATATGCTACATTCATCTTAAGCGAATGTCCCTCTAAATTCTGGCCTGGACCTCTGAAGACCCAGGGGGCTTCATCGTTGGGTGGCAACTTTATGATTAGCAATCTAGTCAGTTCTATGGGGATCTCAGACTGCCCAAGTCATTCAGAAACCTTAATCATCTTTGGAACACAGTTTCTTCTAGTCAACTCCAGAAGTTCTCACTTCCTGGAGTATACAGTGAAACTTGATTGATGATTCCTCTAGGAAAGTACTGATACCCCAAAACAATCTGTTTCCCAAAATGTCTGTAAAGCATCCACTTACAAGTATAGTTTCCTAAGATCCAGTTCTGCTAAATTTTCTGAGAAAAAAAAAATGTAGGGGTGGATGTTGTGGGGGAATAGTTCCATATTCCAGTAAATTAGAACATTCTGCACATAAAGTCTTCTCCGAGAAACGTCCTTCTCCTTTAAATTTCCAGAGGAAATTTAAAATACACATTAACATATTAGAGGCTTAGAAAGGATCACAGAATAAAGGAATCTGTTTACTTTATTTAAATATGTGTATTTCTCCAGCTTCTTTGCACATAACAATGATTAGTCTCCCTGGGGCACAGGTTGGGCAAAATTGCTCTGAACCAGCGGTCCTCAAAGTTTGTTCCAGGGTCCATCGTGAGGACTTCCCAAGACCCTTTCAAGGAATCTGTGAATTAAAACTATTTTCATACGAACATAACCTGGTTCACTCTATTCTCTCACAAGTGTGCAGCAGAGCTTTCCACGGACTACATGGTGTGTGATAATGTAACAGACTGAAAGCAGAAGAAGATATGGGAATCCTGCCGTGCTCTGCTGGGTAGACACTAAAGAGATTTCCAAAAAATGCAAAATGCCACTCTTCTGACTATTTTTGTTTGTTTGTTTGTTTTGGAGAATATAGTTATTTTTAATAAATATTTCTTATTTGTGTTGACTTGTAATGGGTTTATCATTGTTATTTTAAGTGAATTAATAAATACTTAAAATCTAGTAGTTTAATATCCAGTATGATATATGTCAACAGTTATAACCAACATAAAGCAACCATTCTTTGTGGTCTGCATCAATTTTTCACATAAGCAAGGAGTCCCCAAAATTTGAGAACTCCTGCACTAGGCCACCTTGAGAATGATCACTTGTCAGAAGCAACCTACACCTGAGGTGGTCCAAGAAGTATGAAATGGCCTGAAAATGAGCTGCAGGAGTATAGGGTAGGGATAGAGAGAGTGAATATATAGCCATGGCTCAATAAAACAATCAAGTGATTTGGAATAAAAGTTCTAGGTTCAACTTCCAGTTTTTGTCATGTATTATTTTCATTTATTTACTTATTTTTTTTACTTTGAGCTACCTATTAATTTTCCTATGCCTTAGGATTCTCCTCTTGGAAAAAAGGATATTAACTGTGACTAAAAATGAAACAAAAAATGATAACAAAGATAATTGTTGTGACAAATAGTGAAGCAAATGTAAAAGATTCTAGACTCAAAAATTTGAGTTCATAGCCTACTCCCATTACTCATTAACTGCATGAATTTAGGCAATGAACATCACCTCTCAACATCTCTTTCCCTATCTAAAGAATGTTGATGATAATAATTATCATTTCTATCACAAAGTTTATTGATGATTAGACAGTATTTGACACATAGCAACTCCCAATAGTTGATAAATCTTATTATTTTGTGTATTATTGACAATGACAATAATAGGTAGTACTCTGATTAGCTATTGCTGAGAAAATAACCATCTCAAAACATAGATGCTTTATTATATCTCAAAATTCTACGGGTTAGCCAGGACTTAGCTGGGTCAATTCTTTCCTGGCCTCTCTGGCAGTCTCTCATGGGTTTCAGTCAGGTGGCGCTACACCTGGGGTGGCTGTCTTGCTCCCCTTTCTCCTCCGTTTGGTCTCTCTTTCTGCATGGCGGGTTATCTTCCATCGTCTTTTCATGTGGCAATTCTCTCTGGCAGCCTAGTTTGGCCTTCTTCTGTGATGGCTCAAGGTTTCAAGAGGAAGGAGGCAGAGGCAAGAGCTCAAAAGGCCCAAAACATTTATATCTTCCACATTTTAGTGGTCAAATCAGTCACAAGTTCGAAGAGAGAAGATGTAAGTTCCTTCTCTGGAAGGAGTCTGGTTACCACAGGTTTGATTCATTTACGTTAAAAATCCTGTACACAATTAGCTGTTATTATCTGTTATATCAGTGTCACAGCTTCTTTCATGAAAATTTGCTATCCCGATAACAGCTTTGTGACTGTTAGTACCAATAGGAATCTTTTAGTTATATATTCAGACTGCGCTGTGGTGGACACCACAGTGGAGACATAGGAAATCAAGTCTGCGGCTGAAATGAAATATTTTGGTCCATGTAGAAATGGTTATGATGAAGAAGGCAGTAGCTTTGGTGTAGGGAAAACCGGGGTTTAGCGCCTGACTCCGGTTCTCGCTATTTCTGTGGCAGCAAATGCTGAAATTTTCTGAAATTCGGTTGAGTCACCTGTGCTAATATTCCATTTGCTGTGGCTCTGTAACAAACCATTCTAAAATTGAGTGGCTTAAACCAAAACAACATGGCATGTTCATGGATCCGCAATCTGGACAGGGCTTAGTGAGGGAAGTTCTTCCTGCTCTTCTCACCATAAGCTCGAGTGGCTCAAAAGCTGGGAGCTGGAACATCTCAAGTCCTGCTCACTCACGTGCTGGTACTTGGGCTTGAACAGCTGTGGGATGGAACAGCTCGGGCTCCTTGAGCTGGTCTATCTCCATATAGTTACTGAAACATGTTGAGTTCAGGGGAGCCGAGCTTCTTACAACGAGGTGCAGTGCTCCAAACACCAGAGAGAGAGAGTTGAAACTGTGTAGAATTTATACAGCATTCTATTCATTAGAAGTGAGTCATTTAATGTCGATGCAAATTGAAGGGGTAAGGAATTAGATCCCACTTTTTGTGGGAGGAGTGTCAAAGAATTTGCAGACATATTTTAAAACTTAACAGCTAGGATAGAATGATATCTCTTTAATTAGCAAGTGATTCAATGAATGTCAGTAAACACTCACTATACATTCATTTCTTTTTTCTCCTCACCGGGTCCACATCCTCCTGCTGTACGCCCACTTCAATTTCCCGAGATAATCAACTGAAAAGATTCAGAGAGAGCATCATTTCAAGATTCCCTGTATCATAGGTCTCCTTGGAATCTTCCAGTGGTGTCCAAGCGATACTTCAGTGCTGATTTAGGCATCTGCCTAATATCAGCCTTCACAGAAGGCTCCAGTAATCTTTGAGAAGAGGTAGCTTGAGGCTGGATGAACCAGGGGCCGGGTTTCCCACTGGGAACTCAGCCTCTCCCCTACTGACTGGTGGGGCTTCAACATGCTGCGGGGTAGTATGTTGGCTTCAGGTATTTCCAATGTTGAATGAAGCCCAGAAAGTTGTAAGAACTGCCCAGTGAGACTAAGTGTAAGAGTGTGTGTGAAAAGAGTGTAGAGACAATCTTTGAGGTCTAGAGGAGGCTTAGGAGGAGTCCACAGTGGACTCCAATTTTAATTCTGCTTCTAGTTAATTATGCAAATTAGAGCTGATATCACTGTCCTCTGAGACTCAGTCTCTCTGTCTTTTTCCTAATTCCACTACCTTGGTTTCCTGGTCAGCAACGTGTCTTACAAGATTCAGCTAAAATATTATCGCCTCTATTTTAATTGGATTCTCTTAAGGTAGAATAATCCTTCTCTGTTTGTGTTCCCACAAAAATATACACAGAATTCTGTTGTGAAATTGATAATACTTTAACAACTGCTCTTTGTTTTCTTGTCTGTTTTCGCCTACTCGGCTGTAAGCCTCCTATGGAGAAAGCAGACATCTTGTTCATCATTCTACCTCTAGTGCTTAGCTCCTCACTTCTCGCATAGTATATGCTACATAAACAATTATTGAATGGATGGAAAAAAATTAGCTTATCCTTTCTATCCCTTATGGCTGCTGTGAAAACACCAATCGGGGGGGCTGGCCCAGTGGTGCAACAGTTAAGTTTGCACGTTCCACTTTCACAGCCCAAGGTTCGCTGGTTCGGATCCCAGGTGTGGACCTACACACTGCTTGTCAAGCCACACTGTGGCAGGCATCCCACATATAAAAATGTAGAGGAAGATTGGCATGGATGTTAGCTCAGGGCCAATCTTCCTCAGAAAAAAAAGAGGCAGATTGGCAGCAGATATTAGCTCAGGGCTACTCTTCCTCAAAAAAAAAAAAAAAAAAAGCCATAAGGGAAGCCTGGATCAATATGCTTTTAAAATATTAATTCATCTCTCAACAAATGTGATTTGTTGTAATTAATCTTATGAAGTGAATGTCAAAGAAAGAATAGTGAAATCATCAGGAGAAAATATAGAAAAATAAACCTGCTTGTGTGTTTCTATTCTTTACTTGAAAAAAACAAATATAGAGTAGTAGGTTTCTTGAGTCCCCTATCTTCCATGAGCCCAGATAAAATGGTCATGGCTGTTAAGGGAAGAGTGATAGCATCTTGTCAAGATTTGAAATGACATCATCTATGTAAGTTCTGAAAGGCCTAAGGAATCTTTTTGGGTTTTTGTTTTCATTTCACCTAGAGAAACAAAGACTCAGGACTCAAATGTCCAATGATAATTGATTTAAATTGTGTAGAGCACTGTCGAATGAGAAATTCAAGACTTGTTTAGACCTAAAGGGAGAATCTTGGTCAACGAAGGGAAGTTGAAATGCGGCATTATAAAAAATAATTATGAACCTGAGCTTTGACATCAGGTAGGAGAGGTTGAACTCTCAGGTCTGCTGTTTGCTAGTTACGTTGTTAGAGACAAGTGACCTAGATGACCTCACCGTTCGGAACCTCATCTTCCAGATTTCTGAAACAAAGATGATAAGACTTACCTCATAGGGGTATTTCGAGGATTAAATAAAACAAGACATGTATAATGCTTAACCAAGTGCCTGGGCCACAGTAAAAGCGCAATCAATGTGAGGCTGGACTGAATTACATTTATAGTGGTTTCTAATTTTTATTTTCTGCATCTGAGAATTTAAAATCTGCAAAGACAAGAGCACAGACTTCTCAGATTAGCTAGTGATTTTCTGGAAGAGAGCAGCGCTTGTGTGAAATTGTGCAGAAGGTGGACTGTTCTCAGAATAGCAAAGAGTATGGCCAGGAAATGTGGAGACCAGGAGTCATTTCTGGGAAGGCAGGCATACAACTGAGGCAAGAGGAGTGGAGGATAATTTTTAAGGAGAATATATCATGTATCAGATTTTTTCCTCATAATTTTTTCATCATTTATTGTCACGGCAACCCTGCGAGTGGTGATGATTTTTTTTTTTTTCCATTTTAAAAATAGGAAAGCTGAGGTTTTGTGCTTGGTGCAGAAGGCACAAGGACAAATGAAACTTAGCAATTCACTTGAAGGAATTCACATTGTAGTTAAGAAGAAAAACTCTAGTATGCTTACGTAAGTCTATGTTCTTTGTAAAGCCTTATTAAACACAGAACTGAAGATTTAATCCAACAGTGAACTGGTCATCCAGAAATGAATGGAAATATCAGTTCTCCCTTTGCAGACACATATCTCCGTTAATGCGTCTTTAAGGGCATTAGGCTTGTTTGTCAATAACTCGATACTAGCAAATAGTATTGAGTTTATTAAGAATAAGAATAATAGGTACCCTTTATTGAACACTTATAAGCTCCATCTATACACGATTTTGAGAGTTTGGCAAATTTTGTTTCCAGAGATGTGGATAGTCACCCCAAGCAAAGGTACTTAACCTTCCCTAATTCATGTAACTCTGATTGGAGGATGGTGGAGTTTGTATAAAAAATGAAATCTCCCCAGCTCTAATATATATGTTTTTCTCCTATTCAAGGGGATAAGCAGACTTGGTAAGTTCTAAGCAAGCCAGAGAGCCACAGAATGTTCCTAAAAGTGGGGTAAGGTAAAGATGCTTGAGGCAGAACTAGTAGAAAAACCCCCACAAGTTTGGTGGGATAGTTTCATGGTGCAGTGTCAGAACTTCAACTATATACGTGAAGGCACAAGGATTCTGATCTGAATCTGTGTGGTAAAGGAATGAGTTCTGGACTAGCAGGCAGGAAATTCAAACTTGGAACTTACTTGCTGTGTGATATTAAGAATAAATGAACATGTCTAGGCCTTGTTTTCCTCATTTATAAAATGAAAAAGTTGGACAGTAAATTTTGAATATACTTTTTCATCTGAAAAATGTTTTTGTTCTCTGTTTCTCAAATAGCAAAATCCAGTCCAATGTATGGCATTTGAATTATGTACTTTTCCAACAAATGTGGGTGCTCTAGAATCTCAGACCATGGAAACATCGTCAACAAACAGAATCATGTACAATTCTCATGTGGGTCCACTTAAAACTCTTTCAGTCTATAAACTTTGGTGACAATTTTAACTAATTATTATATTTTCCTCTTGATTGAATATTTTCGCAAGAAATTTTAATAAAATGTCATTTGGACTGTTTTGAATTAGAAGCAGGTGACACAATATTTTTACACCTCAAAATAATTTTGATAGTTATTTTGGCACAACTTGCCCAAGAAATCGGCTTTAACATTAGAGCAAGGAAATGTGTTCAAAGGCTGCCAGGAAAATGTCCCATGGGGGATTATATAAAATAGATTCAAGCTTAGCAATGCTTGAAGTAAAAATTATTTTAGAGTGTGCTTCTTTTCAATGCAAATGGAATTGAAACTTGTATATTGGCAGTTTCCATCCCAGAGGAATTTTATAACCACCCATATCTAGAGCATCTAGGCAACCAAATGACTAGAATCGTTTGTCTTTATTTTCAACATCTAAAGCACGGTAGTCTTTTTGTAGGAGACAAGGCAAATCACTACTGCAAAGCATTTTTGAAATCCATTCTGGGTTCTTGATGTTTATGTGTGAAGAGGTTTTGGACAATAAAATCCATGATTGCCTACTAAAATGCACCCACGTGACTTACAAAGACAGTCTATGTGCTCTCTCTCCCCTTGTGAGCATTTCCTCAGAAGGATTTTTTCATTGAACTTACAGACGCATACACACACACTCACACACAAAATGTCATGTTAATTTTATCTCTGCCTGTAGAACTGATAATCTACAAGGGAACTGAGCTGAAATGCTTGATCTATGACCAAAAAATAAAAGAAGGTATTGACGAATAAATTAATTGTGTGCTAATATTTTATTCTATTTAAGAGACATATTTAACCTTATGTGAATAAACTGTCTTAAATTCCCATAAATATCTTCATTTTCCAATAGTTATTTTTACATCAATTATAACTCAGTTACAACTAGTCATTAAACAGTTTCTTCTGATGTAAGTTTGCTAATATTGTACTAATTTAATAAAAGTACCAGATAGATGATTATTATCAACCAATTAAGCAATAATTATGTTGCCTAATTTGTGACAAATTTGTGTTGATCCTGTGCACACAAAGTGCAATGTTTTTATTCTGACTTTAAGATTTTTGTTAGCCAATGTGGGGCTGCGGTGGAGGGCAAGGATTTGTATCTAAATCCACGTAGTGATCATTCAATAAGTGTTTCCTAAATGAAAGAAAACTGATAGGTGAGACACAAATTTAGAATATTTAAGCTCTAAGCGGTGAAGTGTTAAGCCGTTAGAGTTGAGATTAAAAAATCTCAGTGTGTGCACTTAGGAAAGTGAAAAGTTCTTGACAGAAGTAAACCTTAAACTGCAGTCTTTCAAGGAAGAGTGGGCTATAGAGTAGCAAAAGGTAGGTGAACAGACATTGTGTGAGAACAGCCAGGGCTGGGAGCATCAATACCGATGGAGATTTACGGAGAATGACGATAGTTTAAGTGATAAATACTTTCAAAATCCTACTTTTATTTGGCTCAGAGACAGCATCAATCATGGACATATTATTTTAGTTTTTCCTAGTCGTTCCTAAAGGTTTGTATGTCACAACACTAAGGATACTCTCAGTCTACTTACTTTAAATTACCTATATCCCCCATCCAACACACACACACACACGCACACACACACATGCATACACTCTGTCACCTGTACTAAACATACACATAGACAAATTACCCTGCTATCTGGTATTCTCTAGATTTCTTCTTTGCTGAATTTTTAGACTTGGTCTTTTATGCTAGGGTTCATTTTTATGGAAGATAAATCTTTCACAGCTTCATATAGTACAGTGGAAAGAGATCTTTCATGAAATTAATTTAAGCCAAAATCTTCCACTTTACTGAGTCACCTGTGAACATCACTGAGGTCCCTGAACTCAACCTTCATCTTTATACAAAGATAGAAAATACCTTATATCCTACAATGAATATCCTCCTTTGCTTTTGAGGATCAACTGGAATGATGCCCATGGAAGAAGTTGTGTAAATGCTAAAGCAGTAACAAAAGCAACAAAGTGCACTTATTATTCAAACACACACGTAGACAGTTAGGAGATAACGCATTGATTATACAGTCATATGAGACAAAAAACAAGGTCACTATGTTAATACTGATTATTTTATTCTAGTGACATATTCTTCTTGCTGTTTGTAGAGTCACATCAGTCCTAGGGCATGTAAAAGGTGTCAGTAAAAAGAAGTGAAAGGTGTACAAGATGAGTCTGTAAAATCACATATAAAGTGGCTATTTCCACAGGCAAGATAAAGGTTTTTGTCCTGACTCAGATTCACATCTTCTATAACTCACCACTGAAAATTGTTCAAAACATTTACCCAGCTCCTCCTATATTGAATGTCACCAGAGGTAGAAATCATCACCATACGAAGTTGGATTTGGCTTTTGGAAACTACTGAACATCAATCAGAGTGAATCCTGGTGAAAAAGTGGAGTGATCAAACACAACAATAGCATTTTTCATTTAAAAATGAAACAATTTTTCATACGATTAGTTCAAAGAGGATCTCACAAGAAATTATGAAATTGTTTTGAGGAGCAAATATAACTGAATGAGTTGCATTACCTTCGCTGTTGTGGACATAGAACATCTTTGGACGCAGAAAAAAATGTTAAGATTGTTTTTAAAAATCAGACTTGATACGTTATCATCATACCCCATCCACTGCCTCACACGGAGAACCCAACTGGGTGCAAGTTTCTGCAGTCACTCAGATGAAACAAAGTACTCATACATGTACAAATTCTTGGTCTCACCCTTTATCTGATTTTTCCAGAATTTAATCTTGCTCTTGGATTTTATACTCAAGTAATACATGTCTATTGACACTGGGGACACTGGAGAGATGATATTAAAAAAGATGAAAGACAAGAAGCAGCCAGCATTGGCCCTCTGGGCTCATGTAACGATACGAATCAGTTTGGACAATCTCTGTTTACAATAAATCTTTAAACCAGTTACTCTCTCCGTTCTCCAGACTCCCCTTCTTAGACATTCAGCCTACAGAGCACAGACCCTGCCTGGATGCTGTCACCTTGGACGGGATTTTCCTCTGTCTCCTTGTTCAGACTTTTTTAACCAGTTATCACTCACATGATCCATCCCTCTTTATCTGTTTATTGCACGGGAGCTGACTCTCTTCCAGGTTCTTCCATGCCAGCATCTGGCCTGCCTCTAGACACTCCTCTAAGAGGATCTGGACATTCTCTATAAGATGATTTCAATTTTTGAGTCTCCCTATTTACAATGTGGATACAATTTGGGCCTTTATCTCTGCCTTTCCATCTTTCGGGATTAAGACTTTATCCCAACAGGGATTACATATGCCTAAATCCAGCACCTTTCCATCTCATCTGTTTCTACTAGTGATTTGAATCCTACTAGATATTTCCCCTACCACTCCAACATCCACAGATTTTTATCATGTTTTATGTCGGGTAGCTAAGAAAGAACTAAATGATATACTTAACTCCTACAGAGATTTATAAAGGCTCCGGCAATTGAATAGAGATAAATTAGAGCAAGCATCTTATAATTAAGGACATCTGCTATATGTACGAGCAATGCACTACGCATTCTTACTGTTCAGTCATTTAATCCTCAAAATGACTCTGTAAATTTACAAATATAAAAATTATTTGTTGAACGTTGGTTTGCAGTATTGGCTTTTTCATAGCAGCCCATCCCCTGCCTCTCCATTAAAAGTTTGGAAGATTTAGGAGCAAGATTCAGTCTTCCAGGAGAAGGAAATAGTTTGACAGGGCCATAAAACGTAGCATAGATCTCCACTTGGGCCATGAAATTCAGTGATAAGCACAAAAATGAGTTGGCAACACAATTTCCGGTCTGTGCCAATGCTTCAAGAGAGGACATCATAGAGGAAAACAAAAGCGAAGTTGGGGAAAGCTGTCTCCCTTTGGTGAAAGGTTATCCAGCACTTAACCTAAGTCATTAGACAGAGTGCCAGAAGCGACCTGGCTAATTTTATACATTTTTAACTATAGGCTCCATTCCTGGGTAGTGCTTTGACTACAGATCATAGAATCAGAGGATTCACCTGCCAGGATGGGAGAAGGTTTTGGTGTCTCCCCTCCAAGTCAGACCAGAAAACTGTCCTAAGGGGGTAAAATTTCCCTAAATATTCTCCCCTTTTTATTACCTATTTTAGAGCTATTTTTCCTGAGACATCAACACTGAAGTTATACTATATATTAATACTTTTGCAGTTATTTTATTAATAACAAAATATGTCCATTACTTGCTTTAGTTAATTATATACAGAATGCATATGGTTGGTGACCTCAAGAAGCAAGTACTTTTTATAAGCAGAGTTTAGAGTAAGGGAAAAGGTAAAACAAGTTGATTGCACACCTCCTACATGAGACCACAAACTAAATACTTTAAATTATGTTATTTGATTAAATCTCAGTCTGTAAGATCATTACTCTTCCTACTTTATAAATGAGAATACAAAGTTTTTACAAATTTAAGAAAGTCTTCCAAAGCCATCCACTTAGCAATCAGTGATCAAATATTTTAGAGAAGCATTTTTAATACTTGAGTAATTTGTCTGGTGCCTTTAAAAAAACAATGAAAATCCAAACTTGCCGTACTCCATGTACCCAATTTTTCAGAAACACTGCAATCGCCTTTAAATGTTGTCATTAAGGTAATTTTTACAGCATCAGTGTAATTGTAAATATAAACATACATTTTGGCACCAAAATCTTGAGACATTTTTCTCTTTTGATATTGTCGTTTAAATGATACTGAATATTCTTCTTTATTTTTTTTAAATATTATCATGGAAGTAAAAGCAGATTTTTAGAAATCTTGTTAAACACATAGGCTCTAGAAAATGTGTTTCAGTTTTTCTAAAGAATAGCTGTTTTGACTGGGGTTGGAGTTCTGCTTAATAATTCTGAGGGCCCCCTCCAAGTATAAAATTTGGTGGTTCTAGTCATTTAATCTCTTCTTAATTTGTTCTTCCTGCAATTTCAGAATGTTTCTTCCAGTTCTTGTAATTTTCTTACAGCTGTTCAGAGCCAATCTCCAGAAATTCAATCAATTCAATAAAGTAAAATTTTGTGTTTGGAATTTCCCTGTGGACTGCCTAAGGTTCTCAATGTGGAGCTTCTGAGTTTAGTTTCTCCTCTCTTAGGTCAAAGTTAAGTAGTATTTCCTCATTTGTAGTTACTATTGACACTAACATTTTGCATGTCCATATCCACTGATGTGGTTAGTGAGGAAGGCATCTTTCCCTCGAGTTCAGAATTAAAGGGATCATCATAAATATGACCATAGGTTGAACAGAAGCCAAACAGCTATTGGTGATCAGAGATGTGATAATGTAAGTCAAAGACTGACATGGTTCATGTCACTGAGGGGGATTACTCAGCAGTTCAAAGCAAGCAGTTGCAAGGAATGCTGTCTGGACAGCTCTCAAGAGAAACAAACCCCACTAGGAGAGGGAAGGCTGGCATTTCAGAGCCATGCATCCCTGAGAACTGAGGGAAAGGGGGGAGGAATAGAACCAGCATTTATTTAGCACTTATTATTATGCTGCTTAATTTTATATTCCCTTTGATTCTTAGAACAATCTTGTAAAGTGGGTATTACTCCCTTTTTACAGATAAGGAAAGTGAGGCTCAAGGAATTCCACAAATAGTCAGCGACAAGGCAGGATATATAATCCAGGTTTCTCTGGCACAAAAACCCATGTTCTTTTCCATGTGTCCCTGTTTCCTCTCTGCTGAGGATAAGAGATATTGGTGTAGGGGATTGATTTGAAGCATGGTAGGCAGTAACTCTGAGCCCAGACTTTTCTTTCTTTCCCTGAATTGCTTTGCAATTGGTTTCTTCTGTTTTAATGCCTTTCTTGGTAGGTAGAGGGTGATGATTCCATTCTGCAGCATGCTCATGGTCCTGGATTCAGTGTATGAATGAACAACTCTCATGAACTCTCTTCCAAAAGAAGACATATGCCTGGAATTAAGTGTTTAATTATTTATCAAACCTAATTATACTCAGTATTAAGTGTTTAAGACAACACAAGTACATGAATTCAGCCTTATCCTCCAGAATGGTCTTAGTAGAATCCCAAATTTTAGTTCCAGCTTTACCCCTAACTAGTGTGGTGTGCTGTCTGTTCTGTTTCTTCACGTGAAAACACAGAGAAGAGGTATTCTCTTGTCCTCTGTATGTAACCTTAGATCTGAGACAGTAAAATAATCTCTGCCATATGATAACATTTTTTCTTTTTTATTGGTCATTATGGGAAAAGAGTACATAATATAGCACTCATACATTGTCTTCAGAATGACAGGGGACTATTGATGCAACACAAATCCCATCAAGTAACCCTATTTCTTATTTGGCTACCATGGGTGACTTGGTCACAATCTCTGAGCCATCTATGGTGATGCCTTAGCTCATCCTCAGTTGACTACCCTCCCTATAGGAGAAGAGTAGTGATGATGAAAAGTGAAAAAAACAGAGCCAGAGAGTGAAACTTCGTCTCCCGGTCATGCTTTTCTTCTTATAACACCCTATTTCAGAAGGTGCCAATTCTAAAAAGCTACAAGGAACTCCCTATGAGTAATAATAGTGATGATAATAATAATAGCTATCACTAACTGAGCCAGACACAGTATCAAGTTTTACATGGCTAATTAACTTAATACTGATAGCACCTACTAAGTTCCCATTTCTCCCCCTCTCCCTTTATTTAATAAGAAAAGCAACCGTAATTAAGTCACTTGTCCAGTGTTCAAATAGCTGGTAAGGGAAAGAACCAGGAATGGAGATTTTCATAACTTGAAAATTCACTCTGTAAATCCCCAAACTCTATAAATTCCCAAATTATATTGCTCACATGAGTACTAACCCAGTAGTCTAATTTTCCCCTATTTTTATAATGACCATAAATTTATATTTTTAAATCTATCAACTGTCATTTATACATGTATGTGTGTGTATATCTATGTTTTATCACTTTATATTACATAACCAATCATTACAACAATAATTCTTTGAGATCATTAACATCATTTTACACTAGAGGGAACTGAGGTACAAAAAGCCCCTGATTCCTACCATGTTTTCATCATTTATAAGGGTCAGAGCCAAACTTGGAACATAATGCTGTTTGAAGCCAAATCTCTCGCCCATCCCTTGGTTCTCATTGCCTTACAACGGAACCGTTAGTTAACCACACAGTGACTATTTAATACCCAGCATACCAGGCAACTTTTAAGATTTGCAGGAGGTAAGCTCAACTCAAATTTGCCATATATGGTAAATAAAATATACCAGTTAAGATTATTCATCAGAATGGCCTCTAAGGACTTTTGGGTTCTCACCTAACTGTTGAATCTTCACCCTTAGGCTCTAACTCATGTTATTTACCCTTTGACTTGAAGAACAAACATGGTTATTGGCTAATGAACTGAGCCAACTGAGTCAGTGAGCTCACTGACCACTCCTTGCTCTGCCTCAGGCCAAACCACCTTCAGATCCCTGTGCCTAAAAAAGCAGCTGGGACTCCACTGCTGTGAAGAAACATTTTTGACTGGGAATCAAGAGACCTGGTTTCTGTTATTGGCTCCACTGTGAAACAACAAAGGGACCTTGGCAAGTCTCTTGACGTCTCTAAACCTCAGTTGCTTTGTTGGCGGGATGAAAGTTTGGGAATAGGTGATCTTTCAATGCCCTTCTAGTTCTGAGGGTCTATAAACACTCTTCTCCTTGGCCCCTCTCAGAAAAGGGTGGCTGCTACCATTCCAAAATTGTTACTAGATGAGAGAGGAGGAAACAATGGTAAATAATTCCATTGTGTGGCTGCCTATGAGCTCCTAATGAAAATCAGTGACTTACTCACAAACAAAGGAGCTGTCTTCCCAGCATTTGGTTTCTTGAAGGAGACAGCTCAAGATTTACATAAATAGTTCTTTTCCTCTAATTACTTATTCAGGACAAGTACTCGGTTTCCAAGATTCTCCCTGCAATCCTCAGGCCTTCTTCCTTGACTTCTTTCTCCTGCTTGATGTCTGTTCTCTCTGTGACACTAGTCACTGTGTCCCCACCTTCTTTACCATGTCCTTCCACTTTATCACCGTCACCCATACTCTCCACAATGAAGCCCTTATCATGCTAGCTGGCATTTCCACAAAGCCTATCAGGCAAATTCCAGTGCTTGTGCGGTTCAGTTGTGTCACCCATTCTCTAGATAAGACGACTGGCTGATGCAATCTCCCACCTGGGACATCCCTGATAGCTTTTTCTACACTTACCATGAAAATCCACAGTCTATAATGGCAGCACCTCAGTAACTGTAGGAAATGATTTATGCAGGGAGAAATGAAGACTAGACAAACTCTCTGTCATTTCACAGAATGAGCCCAGGAGAAAGCAAACAGGAAAACTGAGCTCGGGGTGTTTTATTCCTAGAGGACAGAATCCATTCCTACTTACTGATCTATGCAGCTACTATATTTCCTCCCCCATCAATTCCTTTAATAGGCATTCACTGAGCACCTTCTTTGTGCCAGACACTGAGTTATAACCTGAGGATACAGAAAAGAATAAGTCAGATGACGTCCCTGTCCTCATAGGGGTCATAGTTTAGTCTATGTCTTTGGCAGCACTGATTACATTCTCCTATAAAAGTACAGTTTTTATGTATGTTTCTCCAAAGGATTGTGAGGGTTTAGACAGTAGGGGCCCTGTCTAAATCATGTCAGATTGCAGTGGTTACAAAGAATTCCTGGTATACAGGAGATGTTTAATAAATATTTATAAATGTATAAAAAGATTGATTTGTATAAATATATACAAATGCATACAAACATTTAGTAGTTTTTCATTCATTTTAAAATGCAATCCAAATGCTTTGCCACAGTCTATAAGGCATTCTTTGATTACTCCTCTGCCTCACCTTTTTTTCTGCTCTCATTCTCACTTATAACGATCAGTCTCCCTGACCTTCTCTTTGTTCTTTAAGCAGGTCAAGTTCTTATTAACCTCAGGGCCTTTGTATATACTATATACCCTCTGCCTGAAATGCATTTGCCCCAGAGTAAGGCATCGTGAGCTCTTCCTTGTAACTCTGCTCCCAATTCAAACGATCTTCAAGAACCACCTGCTCTGCAGTTTCCTTGGGCCTCACTGGGTCATTCTGTACCTCATTGTTCCAGTATATTTTCTTCAGAACATGTATCTTTATGTAAAATAACCCAGCTGTCTCTATCTTGCTAAGTCATGACTTCTCTTGACTTTTACTCTAAATTATAAACCTAGAATATTAGACTCAATAATTTCTTCAGCACCTTAGAGCTCTGAAATCATATTACCTCTTAGGGAAAAATCCATAAAGGAAAAAAAAAGATTAGGATCAGGATCAATTATTAACATTTTTTCAGTCAACAACATATCTTGTATACTCCTCAGGTGAGAATCTGTGTTACTTGCTGCGGAAGATTAGAATTGAATTAATCACTTTCTTTAGAGCAGGAAGTTGTCAATTTATCTACTTGTTTTTATATTTTTAAAATATCACTTCACGTAGTAAGCTTTTTCTAATTACTTCCAGAAGAATGCAGCACTTATTCTTCTGTCTCCACAGTAATTTCTTCTTGTTGCTTTTGACATCGTTGATTTTTTTCTCCCTTTTTTTATGTTTGTTTTTAATTTGTCCTTTTTTTCTGTACATAATGCAGAAAGGAAAGAGAGAATAGCCTCTGCATCACACAAAATAATAAAACGCTCTGAATTTCCTGATGTAAGAATCCTGTTTGGCTAGGAATATCCATGAAGGTGAGCGGAGGGAGGGAGGGAGCATATGAACTAGGGCTTAACTTACGGCAATATTTCAGCTGTTGTTTCTAAAACCTATCTAAGCAGAAGAATCCTTGTTTTAAGTAAAATGTAGTAGGCAGGAGTTTGCCAGCTGTTTGGAGAAGAATACAGCGAAAATCACAGTTCCTTCAAAATTCATTCAGAAGTATATCTTTTTGAGTGCCTAAACTGGAGATACGAATCGACCTCTTCCCTCTACACCTTTATAGAAGAGGAAGATATTAATCATGCCAATAAATATGAAGCTCGAAATGGTGAAACTTAACGTGAGTGAATACGATAGCAGGTGTAACATAGTCTAGGGGGTCAAGGAGGCTTTGCTAAGGAAACTAAGGATCAATCCGCCATCCAAGTTGCTTTGCTAATGCAATATTCTTTGCACGTCCTCAGTAGCAGTAAGAGTTCACCATATCTCGCTTCAGAGACCTGGCATTATGTTGTTCAGCTATTCTCTTCTCTGATCAGAATTTCTAGGAGACGATCCAATTAATCCCACTAGCTTGATAGACCTTTTGAAAAACATTCATATAAAAATGTGTCTTAAGCCAATCCATAGACTGGCCCTCATCATTGGGAGAACTCCTCCTCTAAATCAACTGTGGGTGGGTTGTAATTCACACCACAGGGAAAATAACCTCTTATGTGTGAGAAACCTCCATGTGGAGGTCTACCTGGTAGAAAGTTATCCAGAGAAAGGGTCATGAGTGTGGCAAGCCCCTGGGGATTACTCTGGTGCATATGCAACAAGGCTTGATGAGTCCACAGACCTGGCCACAAAAAAGAAACAACTATTACAAAGAGGAAAACACAGAGGTTTGAGGATGCACAAATGAACACGTCTTAAACCAGCTGAAATGGACCTGGAAGGCTACCTAGAGGGAAAGTTGACAAGGTTCCAAAGGGTAAAGAGAAGTGGTATGAAGACAGATGTAAGAGAGGCAGAGAGAGCAACGTGATTGAAAGCCTGGTAGCGTATGACAACTCCAAGGAGTCGAAAATTAAATGAGATACAGGAAATCTCAAATTATTGATAAGCATATAGCATAATGCTTGATATATCCTTACCTCTCAAATACTCATTTCTTAATTGATTTATTTGTCTGAATAGAGCTAAGAAGCCTGACCATCCACCCACTCCCTTAATACATGCTAGTGATAATAGTGTCATTTTTGCCTACAGAAGGCGGACAGAAAATATGCTTGATGCTATATACTAGGAAAAGAGAGAATATCACCAGCAGTTTACACGAAAGTGTAAAAAGTGGCAAAATATTGTAGTCATCCAAGTGTACTGACATTTTACATCATTGAAATGAAGACTGTCACGTTCTAGATAGCTGTCTTCAGAATCTTTTGTTTTCCAGGCTGAGTCCAGACTGGGGAGGGATATTCCACCTGGCTTCTTCCCTGGGCTTGGTGGATAGGGTTGCAGATATGTATCTGAGAATAAAACTCCTCTAGGGCCTTGAACATAAAACTCTTGATTGCAGGAATAGAAGAAAAGTGAAAGTACAATGATGGGTCCTTATCTATTTCTTATCTATTGTGTATTTATCAGAACTCAACAGTAGTCAGCAACAGCTAGCTTATAGAGAGTAGAGACAAATGACTGCTCTGTGCATGGCGGATCCAGGATAGAATTGCCAGATAAAATACAGAGTGCCCAGTTAAATTTGAAGTTCAATTAAACAATGAGTAATTTTTTTAGTATAACTATGTCCCATGCCATATTTCGGGTATACATATCCTAAAAACGTTTTTTGTTTATTCTGAAATTTGAATTTAATTGGTTATCCTCTATTTGTGTTTGGTAAATCTGGCATCTTTATTCCAGGATTAATCTTGATGGACTGAAAAAATTATCCAGGTTAACCCAAACAAGTATGGATGGTCTGTATACTAAAAGAATAGTCTTTGGATGATTTAAGCTTTAACTAGCACAAACCAACTCCTTCAGATCGTCTTTGTTTTGTAATGCATGAATTAGTTCTATAGCCATCACAAAGGAGATGTATCCAAGTGGACGAATACATCCATTGCAGTATCAGTGACTCTCTCTCTCCAGCTGAGGAAAAGGAAGTGGAGCAAGAACATGCAAAAGGGAACTATCTGTGTATTTGAGAAATTCACTTGACAACATGGATAATATTTGAAATGGTTTAGTTTCCCCTTAATGATTGAACTTTGGCAATAAGCTAATGATGGTAATAAGAGTAGATGCAGTAATACTAAAAGTACACTCCTTATACACTATTCCTGCAATATTATTAGAAAATGTTATTGTTTCTTAAGGGAAAAAAGAAACACATGGACATAATTTGCCATTTGGCATAACGGATCATACACTGGCAAAAATACATCCATTTGCCCAGCAGATAGAAACTATTCAAACCAAATTTATTTAACTATTTAACTATTAAACGTACAAAAATGTAGGTTATTTAAGGGAATGTGTGTTATTCAAGGGAAAATGTTAAGTGATGGACATTGAGAATAGCAGCATAAATGAAATAGTATTCATGTTAAAATGTACTTCAGGAAAATGTAGGCTTTGAAAACATTGTCTTAATAGGTTTCATGGTACTGAAAGAAGCTGCACTATGTCCCACTTCAGCAGGGACTTATCTGTTTGGCTTCAAGTCAGAACTAATAGCCTTAATGTTTTGAATAGTGTTGTCACCTATTCTTATAGACTTAATTGTCATCTCTATGTGCACAAGACACAGATCTAATTGTCTAACACTTGAGACAGTAAAATCAGTTTGCTTCCGTTCCATGATATATCTCCTTTTCTTTTTCCTTGAGGAAATAGTCTTCAATCTTAAAGGATCTTTTGAACATTTCAGTTCAAATCAAATCAAATCCCTATGGAGTTTTGCCTTCTACATCAAGTATTCCAGAACCAATTAAGAGATTTTCCTCAATTCTCAAGGTGATACAGGACCATAATTGTGGAAAATTTCAGCTACTTCAAATTTCATATATCATTTGTAGAAGAAAATAGAAGTTCTTAGTCATTTACTTAAAAAATCTCACTCCCAATTGCTCACTGATCAAAATGAAAGTAAAAGACCTATTTCCCTTTTTTTGTGTGTTTTCTGTATATTTTCAACTAAACAAAGATTTTATGAGCAACGTGAAATATAGACATATATCTACATATATTGATATACATATATTGCACATATACATACATACATACATATATGTAAACATATATATATAAAGGAAAAGGATAGAAGTTTCATTTCACTACTTTTATTAAATCAAAGTTTCATTTTACCTCTTGTATGAATGTGCCTACATCTCTGTGATAAGTAATTGCACAGTAGCCAATATTGGAAAGCTATAATAGTCCACCACCAGGCCAGACTTGGGCAATGTTACTTTTTTAAAGCCTTAGCTTTCTGCTACACAAATGGAAAATACGGTCCAAAGACTGTAAATATATATATATATATATATATATATATAAAAGACACACAAAATACTTTTCTAAAGTAACATACCATGATAAATGGATTTACGGACAGTGCATTACACTATAATTTTTGACAGAGATAAATCAACTCAAGAAATACCAAAGTACATGAATTAAAAAGGGAGGGGTCTTTGAAGAAAGTACCAAGACTAGATAAGTACTAAAAATACCGAGGTTAACTGAATAAACATTACGAAAACAAAACTTAGCCAAGGGAATAGAAGGGAAGTAGCAAAAATACTTCAAAGCATGCCTTATTCTCATGAAAAACAATGATATGATTAGCATCAGTTTTCTACCCTAGAGGTATTTTTTTTTAACAAAATTCTTTTGTACATTATTCATATTCTAAACAAAAAGAGCTAAACTGTCTTCAAGTTGATGGGTAGTTGTGTGGCAACCAGGTTGTTTTGACATTGCTTCTATGTTCATCTCAATAAAGTTGCCTAAAAGAAACATGAATAGCCAATGTACAAAAGAAACAAAAATAAAAAATATAGCCATGTACAACTGTTCGTCCTTACTAGTAATGAGACTTGGGAATTAAAACCATGGAATGCTATTTTTTATGCACCAAATAGATTAAGATTTTAGAAATAAAATGCTAAAAATTACTGAATGTTATGACAGGCAGTGTAATAAGCTATTGGTAGAAATAAAAATAGGTGCACATTTTCTGGAAAGCAATTTGGCACGTTCCTAAAGAATCTCAAAAATGTCCATACCTTTTGATCCAACATTTTTGTCTCTAAGAATCTACCTGAAAGAAATAATCAGGAAGATACTTAAAAAGTATGTATAAGGTTGTTACTGCAATTATTTATTATAAAATATAATAGAAAACAACATGAGTATACATCAATATGGGAATGTTTAAATAAATTTTGTTAAATGAATACAAAGGCACATTGTGCAGTTTCTCAAAGCATATTTATAGCCAAAGGGACATGCATACAAAATAATGTTGAGTTTAAAAAAGACAACAGAATCTAACGTATTATATTCAATGTTATATCAATTTTGAGACATATGGGTGTGCATGTGATATATGTGTGTATGTGTTTGTGTGCCTGCGCATCTGTGTTTTTCACATTCACAGTTAACATATCAAGAAAACAGTGGAGAAAATATACTAAATATAAATAATGCTATCTATGTGCTGGGAACAGTACGTGTACTTTAACAACACTTTTCCATCTTTTTCAAAATTTTATACACTGAGTATGTCACAATTCATAATAAAATATATTTTTGAATGGGTCTGACTGACAGATTGATGTTATAATTTCATATGAAAAAGATCTATTTTTATATGCCAAGTTAAGACAAAACCTTGATATATGTAAATGATAAATCAGCTGGGATATGGAAAAATTTTAATTAAATAACTGAATGGGATTGCTTTTTTCCTTCACTTTCTCTTCTACTACAAAAAAGAGATGTTACTGAATAAATTTTTTCTCACAATTTTCTAAGGATTTGAGTTTAGTATAGTTTATCTAATTTAAAACAATATTAATATAATTACATAAAGGTATACAATTGAGTTATGAAATAGTCTCCTTTTTAAAATGAGAATATCACCTTTTTGGAGTTAAGGCTCAAAAGCTTTATAAAGTTTAGATCTTATAATTTATAATGTGACTCTTAAACAAGGAAAATATGAAAGCCATAAAGTTTTCTATAATTTGCATAGGATCTAAATCATGCAACTTGTATCTATATTAAAAAGAATACATTGATTCTTTCCTTTTTCTTTTTTCTTGAATTTTATCAAGTTTTGGTTTTTAAGAATAATGAAAAATGAAATGTTTCCTCTGTAGTATGTTAAGAGTTCCATTTACACAAATAACTGGTTAAGTTAATCCAAAACAGTAACTTAGACTACTGAAAAATAAAATGATTATTTTAATTGATTTCCTGATCTAACAAAGTCAAAGTTTCAAATATTTTTCTGGATATTAAGAACCCAACATTTGCAACTTTTTGCTAAGTAATTTGGTTCCTATCTGCAGGTCGAGCTATTTCTAGGGCACATTCAACTTTGCTTGATGCTATGACTATTTCTCAAAATTGTACATTTTACAAGAATCAAGTGGTTAAAATCTGATTTAAATAACTGTAGAACAAAATGGCTAAAATCTCAGTCAATACTCAGAATTACATGAATTTGAAATTTGAAACGCAAATCCCTCATTTATAAGTGTAGCCTGGCAGAAGTTCTTAAGCTTTCTAAAACTCCTTTTCCTCATCTACAAAACTGGACCAAAAACGTACCTGCTTCATCAGGCTGTAGAAAGATATAATGAGGTGAGATCTGCAGAATTTTTACCCCTGTACTTGGAACTTCCCTAAACAATCAATAATTACACCCATTATTTTATATTTTTTAAAAAATTAGCACAACCGTTTCTGGAATCCTCAGTACCTAAATGTCAGGCATTGCATTTAGAATGAGTTTCTTTCAAAAACATTTCCTCTCAGCAAACACCTACCTGCACATTGGAAGTTTTTAGTGCATGTCAATCTTTAATCACCCTCCTAGGAATAGTTCAACAACTCAAACACACATCTGAGCATCCGGGAATAAAATGCTCGATGAGCCCTGTCTCTGAAATAAGAGAAATACATTTAAGTATCTTCCTGCTTCTGTTTCTTCCTTCATGACTTTTTAAAGTTTATTTTTGCAATAGTGAAAACAAACCAACAAACAAAAAATGAACAACCGACCAAATGAAAAAACCAAGTCATTGTTGTGAAAAAGAAGCCTGTGATTTTTAATGTGGCACAGTAGCATATTCCAATTTAATTTTTCATAAATGCCGCCATCTAGTGTTCACTAATCTAACTTTTATGACTGGCCTTAAAAATATATTCTTAAAGTGGAAATGTTCCCTAGTCTCAAAGAGGCAAATAGCATCAAGTCAATGTATTTCATATTTCCAAGTCTTTTAAAAAGACTTCTGATATCCAAAATAGCAAAATAATGTTGAAGTAAGAGCAATCATCGTAGCCAAAGCCCAGCACTGTAGACATGGTACGTTACTTTGTAAAACACAAAGGCACTGTCATTATAATTCTAGTCCAATCTCGCTCTCTCTCTGCCGGCAGTCTTTAGAAATACTTTGCTCTCCACTGTATCTCTGGTTCCTAGCATAGTTCTTGGCACATAGTTGGTGCTCAGTGTCATGCATATAATAAAATACTTAATGTTTGTATGCCTAGGACTCTTATATCTTCTTCTTATATCTCATTTAATTTCTACAACCTTTGAGGAAGATTCTGTTAGTGTTTCCTTTTATAGATGAGGAAACCGAAGCCTAGGGACATTGAGTAAACTTTCCATGAACGCGTAGATGGTAAGTGGCGAAGCCAGGATTTGAAGTCAGTAGTCTGATTCAAGCATTCTCGCTTTCAACCATCAGTGAATCGGTGAATCACTGGTTCACAAAATGAAAACATATCTTGTTCTATCTTCAAAAAATAAATGCGTACTAATAGGTTAAATGTTTGATTTCAATCTTTTTTAAATGAATTGGTGCCTCTCCAACAAAAAGTTACATGGAAAAATATGACAACTACAGAGGTGTTTTGCTTATTTAAATTAGTAATTTAGTAGTGTGATTTTAATTAAATTATGCAATTGGTTCTATTACATTAGTAGATTGTGTTGCAAACATATTTGATTTTTTGTTTTGATCAGTATCTTTTTTCCTTTTTGCTCTACCCAGACAGACTTCTAAGCTTAGGTAACTATTTCAAGTCAGAAACCTGACATGATATTATTGGTGTTCATTGAGAGCTCATCTATTCATCAGTTTCATACCAGGAATATCTGTACCAATGACAAAGAGAAAATTGTATGTATTTTGCCCTTGAATTCAAACAAATATTTATTGTTAGATTACCCAACTAATTCTTAAAATAAGAGAAGACCCAGAGAAAAGTACAATGGTACCAATGCCTTCTCATCAAGACATTGTAAACAGACTTAAGATTGACCTATTCTCAATCATGTCAATCAATTTCATTTATGTTAGGCAGTGACACTGTGGATGCTCCTGCTTCCCCAGGGAATTGAGTTGGCTATTTTTTAAGAAAAGAAAACATTTCCTCTTAAAATTCAATTGCAAAAATACTGATAAAAGTTAGAGTAAAAAATGAATTTAAATATCAAGACTGAAAATTACATTGATAATTAAGAATATTCATTAGCATTCTAAGGGTAATATCAGATCATCTTTTCCTCAATTTCTAGAAGCACTAAATATTAAAGTCTCGTAGAGAATATCCATACAAACCTTTATTTGTCAAATAAGAAAATGGCAGCTGTAAATCTTAGGAGCTTTGTCCAATTGCAAGTGCTACTTATAAATCCAAGACTAGAACCTTGAAATCCATTTCTCCATAGAATGCCCTTTTCACTACATGGAAAAGGGGCATTTTTTTAAAGTTCCTCGAAACAAAATCTTGCTGAAAATAAACACTAAAAGGACAGTAGTGACGAAGTTAAAGTAATAAACCCAACAGTCGTAAGACAACAAGCATCTAAGTTATCATAGCTCATCTAACCGTTCATTCATGAGATTGTTCATTCAGCAAGCACTTACTGAACACGAACTCACAATCTTACAAAAGTAGACTAAAATCCAAAGAGTGATACCCTTTTTACTTTTGCAAACGTGACTGGCAACTTTCTATGGCCAAACATACCAGGTGTTAAAGCGGTGTCTGTGTAGCAAGGCTTTGAGATTTCACGGCTCTTTTTTTAAAAATATTTTTTCTGCATTTATTTCTAAATCCTTTAAAGCAATTTATTACTTTATTATTATTTTTATGTATATTTTCCTCACTTAACTGTAGCACAGTTTGGCCAGAGTAGGTACATGATAAGTATTTATTAAGAACTGAGGACCTAATTCTCTGGGGAACATTCCATCTTTTCCTCATTGTCATCTTCTCCTGCTTCCTTCCGTTCCAGTCGGAAGACATTTATTGTCTCCAATTTCTCCTATATTGTTTAGAGAAAAGGAGATTAATATAAATAAAATTGCATAAAAACAAATCAATGACAATGCTTCTCTCTTAAGCAAACAAAACACACCTTTTGTCATGAACGTAAGCATGGGTTAAGCCAAGTCTACTCTACCTTGATACTGTTCTTCAGAAGAGCCTATTTTCCCCTCGTTCTTATAGGCTTTACGGCTGAATTACTCAAATCGATCATCTGTATCCTCTAAATTGTCCATACAATGGGCATTTTGCATTTCTGTTGACCCGGTCTAAAATAATAAAATCAGAACTTGCCATTCTATGTGCTGTGTATAATTTGTAGTGGAATGGACTGGGAGACCTTAATTTTGCAGTGTTACTAATCAAATATTAAAAATATAAATGAAATTCACAATTACACATTTTCTCCAAAGCAAATTCCAAGACCAAAGCAAAGATTATGCATAGTATTATTCTCAGGCTGTTTGCCAGTTAAAACCTGCAACGGAAACCAGCATTATTCTTCTATATCGATAGTTCTAATCTTTCATTTTGCAATCTGAAGGGAACAATACTGAGGAGTTGCTGAGTAGATTTTAACATTCTCTTTAGATGTAAAGAGATGAAGAGTTACCTAAAATTACACTTTTACATTTTATGTTGCACCATACGCATTCAGAAAGCGAGATATTTTCCATGTCTAAGTAGAATTCAATGTGGATGTGATTTACAGTCATATGAAGTGAATGAATTGCAGAGGCATAACTGGACCAACATAATCTAGCTGGGGAGAGAACCAAACATAATGGAGTTAGGGAATTCTCTGGAATTTCAGATGTGGTATTGTTTGGGTTGGATTTCTATCAGCGAAATAATTTTCAAATTTATATTACTGCAGGAAAAATATGCCATACTTGATACTTCACAACTCCTGTGGGTTTCTTTAAAATCATATGCATGCATTGCTTTCATAAAATTATATATATGAACACATATGTACACATAGATACATGCATGCATATATGTATGTGTATATTTATATTAGTTTATGATTCTCTTTTAGCATATACCACGGTCAATTACATTTCCTACAGTAACACCACACCACCACCCCTATAACACTGAGATAACAATGAACAGATGTTTTGAGATTCTAGAGGGAGTGAGTTCTATGCCAGTTCTATCTGGGGTTGAGGAATAGAGGGTAATGCTGCAGGGGGTGGCGTATACCACCTCCTAACCATGCTACATCCCTGCTTTACTTATGTATTCAGTAAACTCACTAGTGACTAGTGCTATTTTCTACAGTACAAGTTGTATATTATGAATTCAAGGTAGGAATGTTTTGGCTTTTACTCTGAGTGACATGAGATGCCTTTGGAGAATTTTAAACAAAAGATTGGCATGATTTGATTTGTGTTTTGAAAGGGTCGCTGGCTGCTGTGTGGAAAATAGAATGTAGGCTCACAAGGGTGGATGCAAGGACACTGGTTAGGAGGCTACTGAAATAATACCAGTAAAATGTGATAGTGGCTTGGAATAAGATTATAATAACCATAGCTGACTGTTCTATCTCTGAAAAGGAGTAATTTTAACTAACTCACAGACTATTAATTTAATTGAAAGAGAAGAGAGAGTCTGCATATTTCTAAATCACAGGACTGATCCATTCAATCAACCTTGAAGTCACAACATGACAAAGAAATCTCAATAAGAGAGAGTAAACTCATTTATGACTATAGATACAAATATTTGGACTTCATTTACTTGAAAAAATAAGAAAACTATAAGAATGTAGGAAGTTACCCCGATAGGCAAAATTTTTCAATATTAGGGAGTTGATTCGTATCACTAATTTCTTCAGTTACAGAAAAATTACACCTAGTTCAATGTATAAAGTATTTGATGAAATGCATCATCTATGCTTAAATAAAATAAAATTTAGTGAAGCAAGAATAAAATGATAGTTCTTTATAAGAAAGACAATCTATCTCAGATCTTGAAAGCTAATATAAATTATAAATGATGCTATAAAGACTCTCATGTTCAAGTTGAATTAAAGGAAAAACTCCAGGATCCCCAGTTTCATCACTAGAATTTAGCTATGTTTTGTGACTTGTGGCTAATCCATCAGCATTAGAATGCAAATGGGGAAAATCTATGCAATAGATTACACTTATCTTAAAAAATAGAAATCACAACATATTAATAACTGATAGCAATTCAAGAGATAATATTATAAATTTTCAAATTAATAACGTATAATTATAGCATATACTTGAACAATGAATAATAATCTAATAATATGAAAATATCCTAACGCCCAAACTTCTCTATCATTAGAAAAATGCAAATTTAAAAATAATATGCCTATTTCACCAAATTGACAGGGTCTTTTTTACTGGTAATATAAAACTGTTTAAGCAAATTCATGTTCTTAGTCATTGCTGATGGCAGTATAAATGATTTAACAGTTGGCAATTTAGAAATATACAGGAAAAGCTTCAACTCTGTCACTGCCTTTACCTATCAATGTCGTTTCTACATAAACCTCATAAAAAAATCATTTATAGGTGCAAGCAAAGATAAAGGTAACAGAATCTTTTTCACATCATTAATTATTACAATGAGAGGCTCTTGAAAAACAAAAAGCAAAGGAAGATGGCTAGTAAATTATAACACACCCATATGATAGAATATCACGCAGTCATTAAAAAATTGTATGAGCAAGGAATTTTAATAAACTGGACATTTTCATGCTATATTAAGTTTAATTAAACTGCTTCCAAGTATATGTACAATGCAAAACAAAACAAAATCAACCTTTCCACAATAAAATTTAAAAAGTTGTAAACACATATTCCAAAGTGTTACCATTTATTATTTCTAGGTGCTAGGATTGTGGTATGTTTTTTCTGCCCTTTGCTCTTCAGAATTTCTTAAACTTTTGACAATATACACGCATTGTTTAATAACCATATGAAAACACAGAATACAATTTATTTTAAAATAATCCAATTGAAGACAGTTTTGATGCCCAAAGAGAGAAGAGAGGAACCAGTATTTATTAGGGAGCCAATCTTTCTTTAGAAAGGCTTATGGCTCTTTCAGTCTTTCAACAAGCCTTGACTGACCCTCTGTTCCATTTTATTCCGTAAGCAAGACACAAGGCTTTCAAAGATGAGTTAGTCACAATCACTTCCTCATAAATCTCATAGATCAGTGAAGGAACCTGCCAGAAGCAATGTCAGTAGGACAGCAATGAAGTGGGTATTAACGTGGCATTAGAGAGCACAAAGGAAGGGTGTGGCTGCCTCGGGGAGGAGATGACAAGGCTTCCTAGAACAGTGATCTTAAAATCAGTTTTAAAAGATGAGCAGGAATTTTCTCACCTAGAAATAATGGGCAAAGTCGTTCCAGGAAAAGGGCACAGCATGAGAAAGATGTAGAGAAGCGTGATTCGAGTCCTATCATTGTTATCACCACCTTATCACATTTGTTTGTAAAATGTCTGATGATGACCAAAATCCCGAATATGAAACTGATTCAAGCAGTCCCTTTACAGTTGCTGTAGCACCTTTGTGGCATAAATTGCAAAGAAGACTTTTTTTTTTAAAGAAAACAAGTTTTATTGTTGCAATCAGAACATTCTAAAAAAAATATTATTATGATATTAGCTACCTTTACTTTCTGGGCCCTGACTCTGGACCAGGTGTGCCAGGAAGCGCTTGCCTGCGTCAGTCAGCTCCCTGAGGCCCCTCACTTCCCTGAGGTAGAGCTGAAGGAATAACCCCCAACTCCTCCCAACCTCCTGGCCTGCCTTCCCCAAATTCCCTCTGCCTCTCTTCCCTGCTAGACTGCCCCGCACTGGCCCCCTTCCCTGTTCTCCTCTAAGACCGAAGCCTCTTCCTAACTGTCTTCTTGTTCACGACTTCGACATGCCCAGTCTTGACACCTACTATACTGTACTATTCCACGGCTCCCAAACATGTCATGGTAGTTTATTTTCAATACCTCTTGCATCCTATTCTCTTCAAAAAACAGTTCCAGAACACCATAGGTTTATATAAGATACCTATAATTTGTATTTTCCTGGCATCATATGCATATTCATTCAAAGCATCTTGTCCTGTGCCATCTTGTGTGATCACAACTTATTCAACCACCCCAGCACCCAGCATCTAACACAGAATCTGATGCATTGTCGACATACAGTAAGTGTTTATTGGATGAATGAATGGTGAATTTTATTCAAATGCATACTATCCAATTCAAGGGAAAATTCCTCAGTTTTTAGTATGGCGTTATCTTTAGAGACAAATCGGGATAAAGTGACCTTCAAGTTTTATCTGAGAAATCAAGAAGCAGAAATCAGATTGAAACGAAATATTTTGTTAAGTCCCAAGAAAATCTAAATTACAAAATTTGGACCAAGCTTCTAAAATAAAACAAACAAAAAATCAAAAACCAGTTCAAATTGAAATCAGTTATATTCATTTCAAAAAATGATTTTATTTAACAGATGAATAACAGTCTAATAGTCTAAAAAAATTATTTCAACCACAACATTAGGAAATAAATCATGACAGTATAATTTGATAAGTATAGAAGTCAGTGTTTTGTTTGGTACTCTCTCTGGCATTAAAAATAAAAATATAATGATTATTTATTTTATTGAACTCCAGGATCCACAGCCCAATAAGTAATCACTAGAGAATGAGAATGCATCTCTTCTCTCAAATGCTAAGCGTCTGCTGTTGAGTGACCCAAGAATTTCTCTAGTTCCTGAATTCTACTCTTAGGTTTACCGCCATCTGGACCCAAGAGCTCAAATAAAAGGCATGTTAAAGACTGAACTTGTTCTTGAGACAGTTCTGATTTGCATGGTTGCAAATTATCCTTGAAAGAACACAAGAAGCATATGGGCCACACAGCGGAAGTTGAAGATTCTTGCTATCTTTCCTTGGTACATGAAAATTCCTATCCTATTCTGAAGAGTTATAAGCCTTGACAGCAAATAAGTTATGTAGACTGCACAGGCACTACTGGTAGGCTTTGAGGAAAAGACAAAACTGACTTTCACAAGCCTAGAAACTGCTTTATAAGCTAACTATTTGAGGCTTGAGAGTGTGCACTTTGCATATGCGTATTTCCAACAATGCTGACCACAGCATTTTAGATAGAGCAGTGAGTCAATAAATGTTGAATAAATAAGTAAATGAATTAATGGATACACTATCTTTAATGAAACACAGTTTGATATAAGGCTGAAAGGGAGCTATTATTTCTCATCAGTAATACCATGTAAAAACCCCTTAGCTAAAACTTGCTGTACTAGGCAAAAGTTATATATGGGCATCAGAATTGTATCATAAACCGTGTATATATGAATATATGTGTGCATGTTTGTACACATATTTATACAGATATGTATTCTGCTTGAATTTATGGGCCAAAATATATGAAAAAAACCAAAATGCATATCTTTAAACAACTAAATACTTTAAGGATAGTTTATTAAAAAGTTTATTTCTTTCTAGAGAGAATGTGGAGTTTTTTGGGTTTTTTTGTGGTTTTTTTTTGGTGAGGAAGATTTACTCTGAGCTGACACCTGTTGCCAATCTTCCTCTTGTTTTGTCTGAGGAAGATTTGCCCTGAGCTAATATCTGTACTAATCTTCCTCTATTTTGTATGTGGGTCACTGCCACAGCTTAACGAGTGGCATAGGTTTATGCCTGGGACCCAAACCCGTGAACCCAGGCCACTGAAGCAGAGCGTGCCAGACTCAACCACTACACTGTGGAGCCAGCCCCAGAATGTGGATATTTTAAATTTTGCTATATAAGTTTTCTAAATGTTCTAGAAAAAACATATGTTATTTCTGTAATCGTAACAATATTTTATTAACAGAAGATATTAATAGAGTTATAGAGAGTTTAGAGTTATAAGGAGATTGAATATTATTCACTAGATTGAATGTATGAAGACAGAAGTCCAGTTCAATAGTTGTTCTTTTGTTTTGAAACCATTCTGGCTGAAACTCTATAGGTGCTGTCTCTGAGGGTGCTGTGTGGCCCATATGCTTATAGACTTGAATAGAAATTAATCTCTTCCTCATAATTAAACATGGGTTGAACCAAAAGAAATATAGGATTAACCTTTTGTTAATTAATGAGAAAATCTAGTTAACTGGAAGCCTTTATTGTGACAGCATTCTGACTAAATGAGGCTCCTGATTTGTGGGCAATTTTACACATATACTCTTGAGTTGGCCACCTCACTTTCTCCCAGAATGGCTCTTGGGAACAGGCAGATTGCTAGAAAAGGAGGCCATGTCCCTTCAAGAGGAGAATGGATTTGCAATGAACTCAATGGAAACTTTGGCAGGAATGTTAAGAAAGACCTTGGTCTTCCTGACTGCCAGATTAAACAAAGTAAAGGATGTCGTTTATTTTACTTAAGTCAGCTCAGTTGATTCATAACATTAGTGGTAAAAGCATCTTAGAGGAACAGGTCAGGGATCACTAATCCTTTCTTAGTGGCTTTATTATCTTATTAGATTTAAGCTAAAGGAAAAACAATCCGATAAGCAGCCAAGATGCTTACAGAGAATTAAAATGCTTTCCGAGATTATTTGGAACCGAACACAGTTTCAATCTTAGCTTAAAATAACGAACAACTTTCCTTCCGTTAAGTTGAACAAAAGAACAATATATGTGTATTAAAATGTGAAATATTTGAAATTTATAATCATCTTCACGTCTACTGAAATAATCTTCTAATTGTTCTCCCAGTTTCCCAGCCCTCATTTGCCAGTATCTGCCCCTCTCCTGCTCGCCAACCTCTCCTGGCTACCCATTGCTTACAAACATAGCTCTCAATGTGTAATGCCTGGAAGCCTAGCCTCAGAATTTTCTGGGGTACAAGATGAACAACTCTAAGGATAGGTCCCAAGCCCTCCAGGTGTTTCCTTTGCACAACAAATGTTTAGAACCACTGGCCTAGAAACCACTAAATAAATCCCTCAATGGGGCATTTGATGTCCTCCAAAATCTCTCCCTAAGCTGGTTTTCCTAGGTCATTCCACACCATCTTTCTCCATGCATATTAATGAGCCAGATTCTTCCTTGCTTTCTGATCTATGTCCTCCCAGGCCAATGATTCTCTTCATTCTGTTCTTTCTGCTTGTAGTGTTCCGTTTGTTGCCCCCCTCTGAAATTTTTGGATTCATCCTCTAATACTCTGGCTGCTAAAACACACCAGGGGTTCTGTTGCCCAGCATCCATCCTTCTGTGTCCAGAAAGAAAAGATTTTGAACCACTGGGCTGCTTAATTTGGGGTTGTTTGGGAATGCAGTGGTTTGTGGGTATGAGTATTAAGGTCATACTCTAAAGCTTATCCTTGAAACCAATCCCTCTGTCAATATTTTATTCTTTGAATTCTTTAATAATAGTTGACTACTCCAGCCTCCTTATGTTTTTCTATAAAGTCAGCATAGTAGAATAAAAATAAAATTATGGGCTTTGGAATTTGATAGCTCAGGGATTGATCATCAGGACTGCCACCCACTACCTATGTGATTTTGAACAAGTAGCTTAACCTCTTTTACCTCAGTTTACATTTTTGTTTTGTTTTTCAGAGAAAGAGTCCCCTGAGCTAACATCTGTTGCCAATCTTCTTCTTTTTTTTTCCCTCCCCAAAGCCCCAGTGCATAGTCGTACATTCTAGTGTTATAATCTAGTTCTTCTACGTGAGCTACTGCCACAGCATGGCTACTGACAGAAGAAGGCGCTGTTCCCTGACCAGGAACCGAACCCAGGCCCCCGAAGCCGAGAGAGCGCGAAACTTTAACCCCTAGGCCATCAGGGCTGGCTCTTAGTTTACTTTTTCCTAAAATGGCATAATATCTTAGGGTGGTTATGAAAATAATTAAAAATTGTAGAATTTTAGTTTTAATTTTACATGTGTCTCCACATTATTATTTCTCAGAGGATCATGTAGTTTCCTGCTCTAAGTTGATATTTGCTAAAGTTTTGTTATTTAAATAAGTGGATAGAATATTTTAAAATAGTTTATCAAATTCCCTTAGAAGTCTTTGCTTTGCTTTTGCATCACTATTTGTTTGGGGCTGAATTGTGTCCTCCCAAAATTAACCTCTAGTACCTCAGAAGGTGACTGTATTTGGGTCTTTAAAGAGATAATTAAGCTAAAGTCAGGTCCCTGGGATGGGCCTTAATCTAATATGAGTGGCATCTTTATCAGAAGAGCAGATTAGGACACAGAGACACATGCAGGAGAACCATGTGAAGACACAGGGAGAAGACAGCCATCTGCAAGCCAAGGGGAGAGGTCTGGGCAGAAACCAACTGTCTGACACGTTCATGTCAGACTTGTAGCCTCCAGAACTGTGAGACGATAAATTTCTAAGTCACCCAGTCTGTGGCACTTTGTTATGGCAGTCCTAGCAAACTAATACACCCATCTCTTGACTTTAATGCTGTAATTTCTACCCTTGAAATAAAGACTAAGTTGTTTGTATTATGGTGTCTGCGTTAATTTGTTTGGTATAAACATAAGATAGTGTTACAAAATTAGAGTTTTCACCTGGAAACAAGATAGCAACAAAATTTTTCTTGCTAAAAAAAGCAGAGCCTGAAGCACAGTGTGGATGACTGTATCATGGAGAAGATATGCAACTGGTTTGGTAAATAAGCTGCATTGAGTGGGCTGGGATGTATTTCAATGGATTTGTCAGCAGTGAAGCTCAAGCACAGTGACTCATGAATGAACCTTACATACTTGGAGACAGCTTAATAGTCCCTGTTTTGATCTGAGGGTGCCAAATGCCAGGCTATGTTCCCTAGCAGTGCCTGCTGGATTCCAAATGAATGGAGCTTGCCTCATTGGGTCCCTGAGCAAACATAACCCAATCTGTTACATTTATATATCACATCACAAACTTGAATGTACTTTGTCTTACATTTTCTCATTTGGTCTTCGTTACAATTAAGCATGGCTTATTATAAACTCAACATGGCTATTCAAAGGCTGAGAAATATATTCCTTTTCTCAAGTCCCAATGCATGAGAATGTGCAGGAGCTAGACTTTTGGTTCAAGATCTGTATGCTTCTTTCACTGCTGTGGGTGCTAAACCAAACTGCCAGTTACCACTATCCAACACCCATTCCTCTGGGACCAGAGAGAATTTAAACCACTAGGCCATGCAGTTTCAGGCTGCTTGGAAGAGCAGTAGTTGGTGAGTAGGAGTACTGAAATCAGACAAGAGATAAATTCGCTGGCAGATGCTACAACTTTGCTAAGATTCTGCATGTTATAATCTTGAAAACCAGTTTAAACAGACACCATTTTACAGGTGAAAAAACAAAAATTCAGAGAGTTACTGACTGAGATCACATTCATGGGTGGAATTTGAAAGTAGGTCATTTGGACTGTAATATTTATACTCTTCTCAACGTGACAACATATTCCCACTCATTTTTTTATTTCTAGAAAGTTGTCTTAATCTGCTTAATTATGAAAGGCAACAACTTCTAAGGACAAATGTCTGCCTTCATGGAAAACTCCTGATGCTAGGAAAATCTTGGTAAGGGGACTAGAAATTATCCTTTACATACCATCATCTTCGTCAATCCCACCCTCTCAATGTGGCTGGAGATCATGGCATAGAACAAAAAGCCTGGTCTTTAGTAAGGAATGAAAATAAGATCCAACATTCATATAGTCCTTACTGTATTAGACATGCTTCTCAATTCATGACATCTCTACAAAAATGCTCTGGGGTAGGTATTATTAATTTAAGATGAGAAAACTGGGCGTTAGAGACTAAATAACTTGCCCAAGGTCATGTAACTAGTACATAGCTAAACTGAGTTTCAAACTCTATTTTATGTGGCACTTTAAAATAGTTTAAAATTATATTTTAAGCTAATATGATATTTTACATTGCTGTCATCTATTAGACTAGTTGTGAGTAAAACTATCTAATTATATACATCTACTGATTTATACAAAAACATACTTATTGAGCACCTACTATCTGCGTGGGACTGGGGACACATGAAAAACTTCATTTTGCTCTGGGAAAAAAAGTTTTATTGATGAAAAACAAGCATTAAGCAAATAAATGCATGGTGAATTAATTTATAAATATAATGAGTGCTGTATTGTAAATGTGCAATAACAAAAGAAATAAACATTTATTGTAATGACAAAATCTCTCTTCTCATTTAGTTAATATACTTAATCTGATAAAAGTCAATGTTCTGCCCAAAATATACGCAATTCATCATTTTGGTTCTCCCATTTTACGCTCATCATGTACTTAAATTACGTCATAAACTCTATTTAAATTTCTGTACTAGGATCTATATTTCTGTTAACTTAGTAATAATACCCTTGTTCATCTTTGTAACAGTGCTTTGGGCAGAGCTTTGCTAAGAGGCATAAATTACATCAAAGACTTTGTTTCAAGCAGGTTGCTCAGATGTTCATTTGCTTAATAAGAGGAAGACCTGAAATATTTTTTGCTTTCCCTGCTCATTTATATCAAAAGAACATCAGGAGAAAATTACCCCCTGGCCTTCTAGGCTATTCCTGGCATATTATAATTGCATATTAAGACTTGCTAAGTTTAGGGATGGGACCAAAGTCAGTCCGTGTGTGTGTATGTGTGTGTGCGCGCATTGGTGGAAGTGTCTAGATTATGAAATACTTTAATACATACTTTAAGGGGACAACTAAGTTCTTCTTTTTAAGTGCAAAATAGCAGAGAGGGCCATATGTACAGTGAAAAGATTAAAGGACTTGAATTTTTTCAGAACTGAATTCAAAGCCAGGTTTTCATACTTATCAAACATGTGTCTGTAAGCAAATTAATTTATCTGAGGCTTCATATCTATTTATCTATCTATCTGCCTGTCTATCCATCTATCTATATATGATGATTATGAAAGTTCCTTCTTAGTGTCAACTTCTTATTCAAAGAGTAATTTATTTAAAGTCTACACAATGACTGGCACACAGTGAGTACCCAGACTGGCAATATTCTTGTGGTAACTAAACTCTACATACACACTTAAATTGCAGACGTCAGTGAAATAAAAGACAATATGGAGAGGCGCCTAATGCTGGAGGGTTTTCTGATTTTCCTCTAGAATTGAATCTCTTATGTAGTGAAGATGGAGAGAATAGCAGATGTTCATTTCTAAATTTTTTTAAGCTTTAAACCATTGACAAAAATGCCTCATTGAGCACTAAAAATATTGAGGCTATCAAGATGCTGGAGCTAGTCTATCACAGTTAAATTAGTATCAAGATTATTCAAGACTTTGTAAAGACATCCAACTGTGCTCTCCAAATGTGGACAGAGAATATCCAATTTAGACAGTAGAGGAAGAACAGCAAAATTCACAGACACTCTTAAAATGCTTAATATTTGCCTGAGATGTCAAATATGACAGATTGATAGAGCGATTTTGAATAACATAACAAGATCCAACATATTGAAACCATATGATATAAGTAACTGATGAACTCACTTGAAATTATTTAAAAGAATATTTGGAACAGTTTCTATGGTATTTGAAGATCTCTGGACATGTAGACCCATGCATAATTAAATTTACGGAAGATTCTGTGTTTATTTATTTTGGGCGGAAATACAAATGTGTTTGGACACTTTTCATGGTAATATTTGTTTCATGAAAAGTGAAAAATCATTGTCATTTGTTTTTGCATACATGCATGCATTCATTCATTGAATGCATATTGAGCATGGTCATAGACATTAGCGTTATTGATGTGAATAAGAATGACCTCAAACACTCTTGCAGCTAACAATTTGATGGGTGTTTCACATAGAGTCATAATGACTGCAAAAATAATTAAATAAATAATGAAGAGGAAATGACTGATGCATCATAGATGAGCCAAAGAGGGTTTCTCAGAGGAGGTGATGTATTAGTTGAATCTTAAAGAAGAGAAGTTAGGCTGCTAGAGAAAGAAGAGAAGAACAAAAATGTAAACAGAATAAAAAAGCACATAGTAAAGCATGGAGGAATCATATGTATGGCATTTGGTGTATCAGGATGGTGCAGTGTGTCTGGTAATACAGATTTCTCAAGGCACGTTTGGACCGTATTGTCATGGTCCCTCTATGCTAAACCCAAGAGGTGGTCTCTTGACTTATAGTCCCCCTCTCCCACAGTCTCCCACATTGCCCACAGAGAACTTCTGTGTGCCAACCACTGTGCTAAGAAATGTATTGACTTACGTAACAGTGGCAACAACTTTAAAGGCAAGTGCTAATATCAAACTATGCAAGAATAGGGATTTGAAGCTTAACAAGATTAAGTAATTATGGCTGAACCCAAACAGTCTAATTGCAGAGCCCACATTCATAACCTGTATGTCATATATGTTTCCAATAAGATTGTTGGAATAAAAAAAGAAAATTAATATAAACAGAGGAAAATACAAAAGCAACTCCATCAATGAAATTTTATCTGACTTGGCACTTGACATTGACTTAGAGATATGAAGTATTTAAGTTATAAAAACATTATAGATTAAAAGAAGGGATTGGGAGCCCACTGTGTGGGAGCTGACTAAAATTCACAGGAGTAAAATGAAGAAGCGTTTCATGAATACTTAATATGCTAAATTATTTATAAAAACATTGTCAAGTTCTAAATCAGTGTCTGTGAGAGTAATGATATCAGTATGAACTGGAATCCTGGTCTAACTTGACAGAGTCTAACAGCATATTCCCCAACTCCTATAAAGCATACAATACTCAACATGTAGTTACTCATTTTTCTTGAAGGGACAGATTTCGTGTGTTCATATTTTCGAAAATATCTGCTAGTGAGCATATCATTGACTACCACTTGACATCTATATTGGTTTTGCTGCTTAACAATCTCAAATATTTATAAAATCTGTGGGTCAGTTGTAGCTTTGACTTAGGATCAACTAGTCTTGCCTCTTAACTGTGGGTTGGGTCAACTCTGTTGCATGTATTTTCTAATTATTATTTTTTTAATCAGAAGTTACTCATGTCATGTTCCTATAGCAGGCCATAGGAGCTCAAAAGGGCAAGTCAAACTATACCTACATGTTTAAGCCCATGTCGTGTTTACTAACATTACATTAGGCAAAGAAAGTCACATAGCCAAGTCCAACATCATGGTACTAGAAAATCCTCTCCACCCATAGTGAAAGCCACACAGAGTTACATGGAAAAGGGTATGGATGTAACTATCTCCACAATGTCATAAAACTGTTAGAAAATTGAAGCACCTGTGCTTTTTTTTTTGAGGAAGACTAGCCCTGAGCTAACATCTGCTGCCAATCCTCTCTTTTTGCTGAGGAAGACTGGCCCTGAGCTAACATCCGTGCCTATCTTCCTGTACTTTATATGTGGGACACCTACCACAGCATGGCTTGCCAAGTGGTGCCATGTCTGCATTCGGGATCCAAACTGGCAAACCCTGGGCCGCCGAAGTGGAATGTACAAACTTAACCACTGCTCCACCTGGCCGGCCCTCCACTTGTGCTTTTTATTGAGAAAATTACGTAATTTATCTTGAAGGTGGATAATTCTTGTAAGTTCTTTGCCATGAAAAGACTAGCAAACTTTTAAAAATTCCTAAATATCATTTTATAATCATTTCTTATGTCATGGCAAAGTATATTATTAAAAAATAATAGAATTTAAAATAATATATTCTGTACATTCATTTAACGAATGGTAATTTAACTATGATGCATCTCAAAGTGCTGATAGCAAATAAAAATAATGTGATGATCCCAACTATTAGACTATCTGCCTGGTGAAATCCCCATTTGCTAGGGTCTGAATATTTGTATCGCCTTAAAATTCAGATGTTGAAATCCTAACCTCCAAAGATGATGATATTAGGAGATGGGGGCCTTTAGGAGGTGAGTGCTTAAGTCTGAGGGCTCCACCCTCATGAATGGGATTAGTGCTGTTATAAAAGATGCTGCAGAGAGATCCCTTACCCTGTCCACCATATGAGGACAGAGAGAGAAGGAACCAGCCATAAACTAACAAGAGGGCTTTTGCCAGAATGCAACCATGCCAGCACCTTGATCTTGGATTTCTTGCCTTCAGAATAGTTAGAAATAAATTTCTGTTATTTATAAGCCACCCAATGTGTGATATTTTCTTACAGCAACCTGAAAAGACTAAGACACCATCTTTACCTGAGGAGTCATCAACATACCACCTGCAATATTTTGGGTTTTGGTATACGAACTTGATATGAGAGCTAAGGTCAATTCAAAACTAAATATTCGTACAAATCATAGAGATTAAGATAATTTTCCTGTGACTCGTTTTATGAATACCATTTTGGGAACCTCTTTATAAAGTAATAATTAAAAGTCCACACTCTGTAGGCAAATTATTTAATATTTTTGAGTTTCATTTTCTTCAATAAAATGGAAATAAAACCTAACTCTTAGGACTATTGTATGGATTAAATGAGATAATTCTTATAACAGACATATCACAATGCTTAGAAGGTAGAAACAGTTTAACTATATAATTATTTTTCTTATAATTATAATTTGTCTGGACCTCAATTTCCTCATTGGTACAATAACTACAATAATATTTTTTTGTGAGCATCCCAAGCGCTGTGTACACATATTCTGAGTGCATCCAGGAGACAGTCACTTGAAATGTCTGATTTCTTTAACCAAGGAATTTGAAAGAGAAACCAGTAGCATTTCACTGAAACACAGGAGAAGAAACTTGTAAACCCAGAAGATAAAATTAAAATAAAAAATAAAACTCTGGACATTCAGGCAGGAAATTGTAGTCTGACTAGAGAAAAGAGAAGCAGCTAGTTGGAGGAAATGAGAGCGAGTATTAAAATAGGCAATAAAGTGAGAAGAGGGAGTTTCATAAAGAAAAGGAAACTGTACGTGCAGTTGAAGATGGAAATCAACTTGATTCCTTTGGAAAGACTGGTAGGATTTTGGCAGCATTTGTTTTTTTGAATAGTTGGGAAAGAAGATAAAAGAATGACTTTTGAAGAAAACTATGAATATATTACCAAAAGTCCCACTGTCACATATTATCTTTCAAAAGAAAATAGAAATAAGACTGCAACTCTTTTCTCATGAACGTACAGCCTTTGAACATCTTTCTAATGTTATATTTGAAGCTTATTTTTGATCCATTTAAAATATATATCAAATCTGCTATAGTTTCTTCCACAGATGAGCTGTCTCAAATAGAACATTTACCTTTTAATGACCGTTCTTAAATTGACTGGTAAATTGAATTTCCCAGGCCTACAGTATGCTTTACACTGTCACTTCTGAATTTTGAAGAAGACATCAACTTTACCAGGTTCAAATTCTATTTAAGAACAGCAAAACATAATTTTCTGTTATCTAAGAAAAATATTTTATCTGTGTGTTTATTTTTATCCTTTCTTTTTTCTATAAAGGACTTCCAGTATATTGGGACATCAAAAAACTCATAAAGGTCATTTAATAAATAAATCAAAATCATAGCATCTAGTTTTGCTTTGAAAATGACATAGAACAAACAACGAGGGGGAAATATTTTCTATGAGAGAAAACTCATCCCTCTCAAAAAATAATTTAGACCATATTGTAACCTTATAAAAAACATTTGTATTAGTGTGTACATGTGACAATGAACACAAGATAAACTCTTTTAAAATACCAGTGAATTTTTAAACATATTAAATCAGATATCTGTAGCATATGTGTGTGTGTGTGTGTAAAAAATAGGAAGTGGAATGTATCACTTCCAGGTAGAAGCTTTTAGATTCAGTGCGTGAATTGTCATGGGTGACTTGTCATGGTGATTTTTCTTTTTTTGAGGAAGATTAGCCCTGAGCTAACATCTGCCACCAATTCTCCTCTTTTTGCTGAGGAGGACTGGCCTTGAGCTAACATCCATGCTCATCTTCCTCTACTTTATATGTGGGATGCCTGCGACAGCGTGGCTTGACAAGCAGCGCCTACGTCTGCACCTGGGATCCAAACTGGTGAATCCCAGGCCTCCAAAGCAGAACATACAAACTTAACCGCTGTGCTACCTGGCCACCCTGTCACGGTGATTATTAAAGCATGTGTCAAGATGGAGCATTGGTTAGCTCTATCCCAGGGTGTCTGTAATAACTAGAGCAACCAGCCTGTCTGCATTCAACACACAGAATGAAAGAGAAAATGCAGTCATGTTAGGTCACATAGATGATGGGGATTCTTTGTTAACCACAGCATAACTTAACCTATCTTAACTAATATGATTGTTCTTACCTTTGTGATTTAATTTATATATTATAATTTTCATTGATATATTTGATCCAAATCCATGATATGTTTGATATAAATATGTGATTTTAATTTATACATACATAAATTTTATTTATAATTTTTTTTTAGCTGGCAGCTCTTCATACCATATTATCTAGTTATATGTCTGTTTTTTCATTAAACTGCAAGTATTTATAGGATCTAGTTTCTGTACATTCTTTTAGGCATTTCTTGGCATGTAGTAAGAACTATAATACATTTTCTGAATAAATACTAATAAAAAGTAAGTTACTCAATAAATGCTTACTTTATTGACTTTTATTTTCTGAAAAAATTACAGAATCTGCATATTTGCTGAGCATTTGATGATAGTCAAACAAATGCATCATTTTTACCTAAAATAGTAAGCAGTTGGGAAATAAAAGAATGTAAATTGATTAATTATTACTTAACTTTGATATTTTTAGCCTGAAAATGAATTCTCCCCCAACCACATATATACATTCAATAGTACACAGTTTTAAATTTTATATTGTCAAAATAGGGGCACACAGGATACGTGGAACTAGAAATAAGAGAAACAGTATCAACAGCAACCAATTTAGCTTAGCTAACTGGATAAAAGTCCAGTCCCTCTGGCATAAAAGTGAACTCCCAGTCTATTTCGTTATCAGTGGAGTATTTTCTCCATGTTTTTGAAAAAGAATACTTTAATAGTCCTTAAAGGCAGTTAATATGTATTTCCATATAATGCATAATTTCCGCTTCTATTAGGCAAGGTTTTTCCTCACGTTTAAAAAAATTATTCTCCACTCATTTCTAACCAAAGCACGCCTACTTGCTTTCCTAATGAAAAGTTCTACAAATTCATGAGGCATTTCTTAATTATACTCCTCAATTTGTCCTCATAACACACTGGAAATTATCGAGGAAAGACATCCGAGGAAAAATCTAAAATTTATGTTGCACTGTTTCATAAAATTGAATTGAAATTTTGGATTGTGATTATCGGCACCTGAATCTTTGTTTATACTGAGTCCACTGGGGAATTGGACACTGGGAAGCAAAAGTCCTTTAAAAATGTAAAGCTGATTTTATAAATGTAGAGTCGTGGTGATAGTGGTTTTAACTTCTACCACCTGTCAGTTCTTCTATTTCCTGTTATTGAGACTTGTGGCTACATTCACATGACCATACCTAGTTCTTTGCCCAACTCAGTAAAAGATCAAATCACATCAGTGTGGTACAGGGACAAAAATGGAAACTATTATTTGGGGCCATGTAGAGAAAGCCATGAGGTAAGGACCTGAATTTTTTTAATTTCAGCTTTAATTTATAAAGAGACAGCCTTTGCTTTTTATATTTTCCTGTTACTTCAATTCACTTACCATATAGGGGTATGCTGTAAACAATTGTCAAGTGTTACATGTGATATTTTTAATATCTTCTTTGCCAGCCAGAAACAGCATTCCTGAACTAGATAATTGAGAAGAGTTTAATAAAGGGACTATAGTCAAGCATGTGAATGGGTTTAGAGACTAGAAGGTGGTTTGGTGTAGTACTCCTGGGGCTGATGACAGGAGGGGGATTTTCCCAGCTTTGGATCTGAAGAAATAAGTGGAGGGGGTGGTTAGAGAACCCTGCAAGAGAAAGGTATGGAGTGGGTCAGGGGTTGACAGGAATTACGGTAGAGGGACACATCCAACTGTGGTGACCCAGCAGAAAGGAAGCCAGGGTAGTAGATTTTCTGACCCCATTTCCCTCCCTCCTTTTGATACCCGCCAGTGTTTCACATTGACCACACCCAGATGAAAGCCAGATAGCAAGAAGAGAACGCTTTGATGCAGCCCATAAGTAACTAACCTCTGGAGCATAGAGTGGATTCCGCCAGCAAAGAGAATATGTCAAACACTCTTACCCCTTCCCTTCTGTAAACTATGTACTTCAAACAACGTAGCCAACAAGGCTTTCAGTACTTTTCCAATGTAAAATATACCTTACCTAATTATTTAATTATCAATTGTTTATTGACAACTTCCTTTGAACAAGCTAAAAAGTTGTAAAAGAGATTATACCAGTAGAGTTCTTTTCCTTTAAGAATTTCACCACTTAGTAGAGAACAAAGATATGTTCAAAATCCAAGATATCGCATATTGGTAATTGCCACCATATTGATATGGATATAAATGAATAGAGGATAGGTAAGTGAATCTTCCTAGAGAAGTCTGTAAATAACTCCTTCAAAATACTGGATTAGATTTGTCCATTAAAAAATAAAACAAGAAATACTCCTACTGGGATGGTGAAGACGGTGTCAAATTTCAGTCATATACAAGTCAACTATATGACGGGAAACAGAAATTCAAAAAGGTTGCAATAAAGCAAAACAGGCCTTATTAACCATATATCAAATGCCCCAATAACGTGACCATATGTTAACCTGAGAATCTGGCTTTTAGCAGATTTTCCTGCTTACTCGGTAGGTGCCCTAATTTCTTTCTCCCCTTCACTCTCAGCTGGCATTGATCCAGAAGTATTATTTCCTATCTGTAATTATTTAGACAGGTTCCTCATAATTGTGATGAGAAAGCCAGTACCCAGAGTAACAATTTAAAACTCAAGGATCAGGTCCTGTTCAATACCTCTGCCCACCTGATCCCTTCTACACAGATGTATTTTGATGACCAGGAAAATGAAGAATGCTTTTATTCCTATTTTCTTAATGGAATGGGTTGTTATTTGTCAGATTTTCCATTCATTTTTTGTCGCATATGTGCCTATACCTGTGGTAGGGGCTCCAATAATTTTAAGAGCCCTCTAACAAACATGACTGCTTCTGGTTAGAACTATTACAAATCAATAACCACTAACAAAAGTTTCACCCAGAAATTTTCTACCAGACGGAGACTGCCTCTTCTCCTTTGGCTAGGCTCCTTTTGGGAGTCAATAGGATATATTGGAAGGTGAGAGAATTTTGGAGCTAGACATATTTTGCTTGAACCCTTTTCATTATCTTACTAGTTGTCTAAATTTGGAGCAACTCTCCACATTTTGAGGATCTAATTTTGCTTCTTGTATTTTTCTGCAGGATACCACAATTCCTTTGAAGGCGTAGTATATTCATACATATATGGGAATAAACAGCAAACTTCCCAAATTTCAGTCTTCATCTAAAACTAGGGTATAGTGCCTGTTTCAGATTTACCATGAGGTCAAATAAACTTGTGGATGTGGAGAGGAGAGGGCTGCAGGCATGAAGAGTACAATGCAAGCCTCACCACTTCACTAATTAGATGATATAACTTAGTGCAGTTTACTCTTTGGTAAAATAAGAAAATAATAGCGACCATCAAATTAATTTGTGGTCAACTTTTAATGAGTTGATGCAGTTTAAATATTTGCTACAGTATGGGGGTAATAGCAAGCATTCAATATAATTACCTCTTTACATAAAGGCTTGGTAAATGTTGGTTTCCTTCTTCTGCAAACTTGTGAGTCCCCTGTAACAGTTTTATAGGAGCATGCTAAATCGGGGCTCTTGAAGAGAAGGGAAGTTGTTGCTCACTCTTCTTCCTGTTCCTCCCCTTAGATTCCTTTGTGGTTCCCCACACCCAGCCCCCCTTCACTGTCCTTTTTTCTCTTAAGGAATTGTCTTGTCTAGCAAGAAGCTATAAAGGATGTGTAGCAAAGGAAGATTTAAAAGTGCCTTTTGGTGACAGAGCATACATGCCAGGGGGAGGCAAGCTGCCACGGAGATCTCAGCCAGCCGCCGTGGGAAACTCATACCTGCATAATCAGGCTAGATGAAAGTCAAGAGCTTCCTTCCGTGATGCAATGGGGGGCTGGGGCTGTGGGGAAGCCTGCATTCAATCACAGCTGGAGCAGAGGAACACAGGGAGAGGCCAAGGCGTTAGTAATGCTAATTGTGATTGAAAGCCATGGAAGAGTTCAGTGGTATCTGAGGGGCAAGTGGAATGACCAGACCTTGAGCCTGCAAACGATGACTTAGAGAAAGCTTGGGTGATCCAGTGTGTTACTTTATCAAGGATGTAGTTTAAATAAAGGGGGAAAAAAAGCTGTAATAAGGCTAATAGCCATAATCTCCTGGTGCTGGATAAAGATTGTATAGCCAGCATGCAGGTCACAGAAAGCTGACTCAGCGGATTTTCTTGCTGGGTAACTTGTGGACCAGGATTTGTGTGTTTGAACATCATGCTTACCCTCCAGCCTGATTTCTCTGGGCTGATCTTTTACTCTTTATGTATTACATAAGCTTATGCCTGTTTAAGATTCTATCTATTACTCAAGAGAATACATAAAGTGGTAGAAGAAAAGCTCAGGAGACTGTTTAAAAGGGAAAAGGGTTAGAGATCAAAAGTGTGAGTCAAAATGAAAAACAGAACAAAACAACAACAACATAGAAACGGAAATACATGTGTGTTTGTGTGCGTGTGTGTGTGTGTTTCAGACAAAAGAAAAAGGCAAAGAGTTTTCATTTCTCTCAATAAGTAATAACATAAATGAGATTATTCACAAGGCTATGAATATAATTTTGACAACTGGTTCCTTCCCAGAAATAAATAGATTTATCATTTTTTTTCCTTCCCTGAAAGAAATTTGATGATTGTCTGTTCAAAGGATTTTGGGCTGATCTAGGAAAAAGGTATGTCCATGATAGGCAGAAACACCTGACAAGATTTGTTGGGCAGTGCTTAGACAGGGCTGCCGGAGAGGGGACATCTCTTAGGGGACCACTATTCAGAAGGGGAGAAGGGCAAGGGAGCTCCTGGGGGAGAGAGAGATCCAAAAGGGGCTCACATGTCTGGGGGATGTTGCCGAGCAGCAGACGGAGAGTCTTTGGGTCACAGAACTCTGAAGGACAGCTTGGGAGTTTGTAACCACAGACCTCTCTCCTAGCAATGGCCAGCAGATGTGAGGTGACATTTCACAGGCTATGCAAAGGAGGCAGGCTCTAAATGTCTTAAAATCTACTTGATAGGTTATTTAAAAAATAATTGCATGTGTAAAAATTTGAGCTTGGCACCAGCAGGCTTTTGAATTAACGTGTCTCAGCCTGAGATGAAGAAATAAACATCCAGGGCTCAGTACACGAAGGCCAGTTTGGCTCATTTATATGATATAGTCCCACCATCTAGTTTACCTATAACCATTACCATTACCATAGTTACTGAGGGTATGGCGTGAAATGTGCCCCAAATGTTGCTACCAGCCTCTACTCTGTCTTGGACCTGGAAATCATGCATATGCAGGCATTGAGGAGCAAGGAGTGAGTGAGTTGCTGAACTTGAGTCAAGATTCTGTGTCCCTCTAGCCCATTCTTCCTTCCTGTGGCCACCAGGAGCTGATATAAAGCCACAATGAGGATGAGAGAGTGTTTGAATAAAATGAATACAGACAGTCCCTGACTTAGGATGGAACAACTTATGATTTTTTGACTTTATGATGGTGCGAGAGAGAGATGTATTTAGAGGAAACCATACTTCGAATTTTGAATTTTCATCTTTTCGTCTTAGCCATATACAGTAAGATACTCTCTTATGATGCTGGGCAGGTGCATGAAGGTGAACAATGGATACACTTACGACCATTCTATACCCATCCAACCATTTTTTTGTCACTTTCAGTACATATTCAATAAATTACATGAAATATTCAACATTTTATTATAAAATAGGCCTTGTGTTAGATTATTTTGCCCAAGTGTAAGCTAATATAAATGTTCTGAACACACGTAAGGTAAGCTAGGCCAAGCTATGATGTGTGGTAGGTTAGGTGTATTAAATGCATTTTCAACTTAACAATATTTTCAACTTACAGTGGGTTTATCGGGACATGACCTTATTGTTCGGTTGAGGAAGATCCGTACACATACTCGAACACCCTAGGAATCTAGCGCCTCCTTTGTCCTTCTGTTAAACGAAGTAGGTCAACCCTAAGGGAAAACTGCATGTCCCATTACAATTCAATATAACTGAATGTTTGCTTGTAATATGGATGCCATTTGTATTCAAGGCACTCTGCTAGGAAGCAAAGAGGAGCAAAGGAACCACTGCTCTCAAGAGTCTCTTAAGCTAATATGGGGAATAAGATGTGCACACAATGGCTCTACTAAAATAGATAGAATCAGGGATGTGAAACCGGAGTGATGTCCACAGAATGTTACTGGATTCAAAGAGAGTACAACCACATCTGACAAACACAAGCTTCTCAGAGGAGGGGGCACCTGAATGCTTTACAGGATGGGCAGGATGTTTCTGGGACACTGGATAAAGATGCATGCTATAAAGAAAATTAAAGTAGGGAATGAGATTGTCAGAGACTGTTTTAGGTAAAGTCGTGGGAACAGACTTAGAGTTGGAGAAGACTTCGAGCTTATAGCAATAAATAACTATTTAATAATAATAAAACAGACACCCAAATAATCAAATAGCATGTTCTAGGTTTCACAGGGATTACTGACTAAACTGGGATTAGAACCTCCATCTTCCAAAGCATAGTCAGTGTTACTTAATACGCATTGGATAAAGGAGGGAGGAGAGGATAACAAAGGAAAGTTGGACAAATGGTAAGTCCAAGGCAGGTTCTGGAAGACTAGTTTGGATGGTACATAAGGTTTCTGTGTAGGATCAGCACAGCAGGGATGGAAATATGGATTAAGAACAGCTTGTGGAGCCATGGAATACTGGGCTAAGCACTTTGTCTTCAATTTCCTAGACAATGGGGAGACTTTGCTTGAGTATGTATTCAACTTTCACTGCAAAATGAAACATTTGAAAATCTCCATATTCTCATCCATCATTTAACTCATTCAGCCTTTATGGAACACCTGCCACGTGATAGGCACTTTGATAAGAGCTGTTCACAAGGAACCCACAACGCAGTGGGGCAACATACACAAATATCTATTATGCCGATTGAACCTGACAAGTGTTACGATAACAACCCCACTTCTTTCCTTCTTCCCCCTCCTCTTTTCCTTCTGTGAGTGAAGCATGCGCACAATGCTATCAGAGCTCAGAGGAGTACCTAATCCAGTTTGGTGGGTGGGACCACAGAACCCATCCAACTGAAGGCAATGCAAGCTAATCCTTGAATGGTAGAAGTTTTCCGAAGAAAAAAATGGCAAATAGAAAAACAGCTGATATTAGACATTCTTCCACCCAACAATGATTTTGGTATATGATATCGGGTCAATGCAATTTTATTCTGGAATTTCTGTGACCCTGAATACTAGTAACATTGGCCCTGAAATAGTTCAATGTTTCTCACTGCCTTAAGTAATATCTCCCTCCTTCCAGACTAAATCTGATTAACTTACATTTATCCCTCAAGACCCAATTCAAACATCCTCTCTCCTTTAAAGCTTATCTCAGAAGAACTCATTACTCTTCCATCCTGGACTCACATAGCTCATCGGACTTCCTTCAGTCATAGAGCAGCTGTCACATTGTTATTCTGTCATGTTAGTATCTGTTTCTGTCTGCTCTAAATTTTGGACAAGCGGAAGTATAAGACTACTTTGTTTAACACTGTGTCCCCACTGAACTATACAGCACCTCAAACAGGGTAGATGGATTAAATGAACGAAAGAATCCTGAAATGCTTCCAGAAAAACCATTAAATCATTTCAGTGTGTTCTCAGTGTCAATTATGTTTGGTTGTACACTGATTCTTTGACAAACCATAAGACACGAGTCATATTTTACTACAGGACTTAATTACTAATAGAGTAATGTTCAGTGGTGGGCTCTAAATGCACAATTAATATGTCTTTAATATTGACCCAGTGAACCAGATGTCTTGTTTGCCAATTATTTTGAGGAAAAAAATGACTTTTCTTCTCTAGTGAACTACCTAACTACACTACAAGAAATTTACAATGTTCAGAAAAGAATATTTACAAAATCCTGTCACTTGAGTTAAGAATACCTACCTCATTTATTTTCTTTTTCCCAATGATGTTGCCTTTATTTCTTCCCATTTTTCTTTTGTAGCTTCATTGATTTGTCTCAGCTCACCCTGATGTTTTCACATTCTCCGTTCTCTGGTCAGATTTCTTTATTTGCTTGTGCTTCTAATCTAATCATAAATCCAGTAAGCAAAGTTTCCAACTGATATTACCCTCGGGGTGTTTTGGACACAGGATAAATGGAGTGGATGATAAGTTCAAGACAGGATGATTACAAAGCACTGTTGCAGCTCTGTAATTGCAGATACAGTGATTTTAACTGAACTCCAGATTTAACAGAGCTATTGACATGGATAGTTACTTTGCAAGACTCATGCTGGTGCACCAATTTGAAGAAATTTCAGTATAGATTCCTTATCTAAACTAGTTCCAGAAACAGGATGTTCAACTGAATCTGAAACTACTATGAGCTAGTCCCTGTAATTGGATACTTTAAAACTTAATAATACTGTCTCTATTCTAGACATAAGGAAACTGATGTTCATAGACATTAAGCATTTTGCCCAACGCTACAGGTGGGCAAGGCAAACATGAACCTGTTCTTAAACTTACCCTCATATCATCTTACATACACTGTTTTATTTCTATTGTTCCATGTGCTGAACACACACCACTGAGCAGAATAGTCTGGGAACATATCAGTCTTTATCTGAATCAGAATAAAAAATTCCAAAATAAATTTATGATACTGCCTGAATGAATTACCCATCACGTTTTTTATTTTTATTCCAACTCTTATGAACACCCTTGAGAGGATTAAACTAAAGTCTAAAGACGCAAGATCTTACCTCATATTTACATTAACACTTCTATGATTTGGGAAAACCACCTTACCCCTCTGAACTTTGACCTTTTTATTCTTAAAATAATGATAATAATATCACCCAAGACTACTTCCTGGGATCATGTTCATCAAAGAAAAATAATACTTTACGAACTATAAATCAAAATCTCGTATTTCTTTGAAATATTTGTTTATAATACCTCCACCATGTACAATGAACTAAACATAGTTCTTTGGGAAATACAGGAATTTGGTTCCCCCAACTCATGGAACCTGCTGTTAAAGGGTAGAATATAATAAAAAGGGATTATCATTAGATACACATCCATATTTCAGGGTTTTCTCTTATTGGTGGTATCACCTTAGCATATCTGAAGTGCTTTGGTCTCTTTTTTTCTGATTACCTCTATAGATATATTCTCCCTGTGCTGAAATGTTACATACAGAGAAGTTGCTCAAAAAAGTTTATTTTGACTCAGCAGCTTGACTTTACTTTGACCTACAGTTTGCTTTGACAAAGTACTTCATAGTCAGTCATTGATGGACCATTGTGGCTGAGGTTGCCAGATTTTCTACTGAGCCGGGAACACTGATTTCCTCCATCTTCCTGCTCAAATCACTGCTGGTTCAGAAACCAAAATTTTATCTTTGTTATTTAAGATGGAGTAATGAGTCTTTCCTCTGAACTTAAATACCCCTATGCTTTCATAGGAATAAAAAATTTCTTAAATTTAACTAAGGCCAGCTTATTTTTTCTTCTTTGTGAGTCTTATTTCAAAATGTGGTATTTTGAAAGTTATACTCTCATATCACTATAATCTAAAATGATGTTGTGCAAGTGTGTATTCTTCTAGCCATGTTATATTGAGTATATATTAAATTTCTATCAAATCAAACCTAGGTTACATTTATTTGAATTGCCTTTGCGCAACTTTTCCCATATCCTACATTTTAAGAATTAATTTATTTGACCTAACTGTTTCAATATCAATTAATCTCCATCTCTCAAGTCAGCAAGTACCTATTCTTTCAACTTGGTGAGGTATTTTCCTATCTTGATTTTATTACCCAGCTACCTTAGTTTTTTATGCTAGCCATATTATTCACAAGCTTGTTCATACTATAACTATGTATTTTAATAAATTGTGGATAACTTTTTAAATGGAACACAAGTAAGTAAAACTGTAAACTCTATCAACTTTTCCAGGAACTAACACTAAACAGGAAACTAAGCAGTAAACACTGAAGTCTTTCCTACTGGTATTGGAAAAGAAGCTATTTAAGTCACTAAATGGGATTGCAAATTTTAGGTTGAGTAATAACCAAGAAGAAGGTACAGAACTCAGTATCTATGGTAATCCACTCAAGTGGACATTTTAACAGTCAGTGCGGATGGTTCATACTCAACATTTGCCATGCAGTTGGTCTGAATCACATATGTGGTGAAATAATTTAAATAACCAACTGATCAGGCAATTATGACTGGAATTATCAAATCCAGTATAAACAAATTGTCCCATATTTCATTTCAGATCTCATAAAGAGCCAAGGAAGCCATTGCATGTCCTTGCGAAAGGCACATAACACCTCTGGACCTCAGTTTACCTTTCTTTTAATTAAGAGGAAGAAACTTTAAAGTCATAGTTTCCAATTTTAAAATGTTAGAGTTCTGAAGTTATAATCCACTTATATTTATTAACCACCTATTTAGTGTTAAATTACATAATCTTATTTTAATCTAGAATCAGAAGATTGATTTGTGTGGAAATTATAGCTAGATAGACCAAATTTCATTACTTTTGTAAAACAAATTTTGTTTGTTTTAAACTCCAGTTTCTGGCTGGCATATTGTCCAGTTTAGTCGTTTGAGGTCAGTGCAACTTCCTCCTTTTTCCCATGGTATTTTACAAGGTATATGGAACTTGCAAAGTCCAAAGATATTAAGAAAGAGTCTCTGGTTTTCACTACATTTTACTTACGAAGCCCTTGTAGACTATTCAGTTAGGAGAAGGCTCTGGTGCATCAACCCATTGTAGACCAGGCCAGATCCCCTGCACACAGGACCTAGGGTTTAGTCTCAAAGCAATTAGGCTGTAATCCCCAGATGGTGTTCTGTCACTTTGGGGTGTTGATAGCAGTGGAGTACACATGACTACCACATAAGAACCCCATCATTCCTCAGTGTTTTTAGTCTCAGGGAAGCTGAACCTTCCCCCCGGGATAATATTAAGATATTCTCTTTTCCCCTGGCTTCTTCAGCCTTCAGCCTTATGCGTCCCCATCTTATCTGACCTAATGCGTTTGGATGCCCCATATTCTAAAATCTAAGGTTCCTGTCACACTCACAAAACCAGCCACATTAAACAAAAGAGAAAAAAGGGAGCAAAGCACTCAGAACATGATAGAACATGAAAGCCTGGATAATTGCTGTTTTTCTAAAAATGAAAAGAAACAAAAAAATGCATTTTAATATTTTTGTTACTTAATTTGCAGCAGCAGAAAGAAGAGACAGAAATTCCTCTCTTAATACTTAACCCTCTTTCGTAAAGTAATTGAGTTTACACCTCTACAAAGATTCTTATGACAACCCTATCTCAGGTGCAATTGTTCCTCTCCTAAGTTCTCATTTCTAGGTTAGGCAACCTTAGTTCTGTTAGCTATCCGTGCATGTTGACTCAAAATATTAATTAAACAATTGCAGAAATAATAATTAACACAGCTTTTGTGCCAGAAATATTGCAGAATAGTTTATAAGATAACATTCAAATTCATGTCGGTTTAACATTAAAATGTTAAACCTAATACACTTCTTGAAGCACATATCCCTCATTATAAACAAAAGATCATATTACATATGCCATTTTTCCGATTGGTTTTCATGTAACAGTATCTCATGGACATCTTTTCACGTCATTGTATGCACATTGACTTCATTTATCTTAAGACTGCATAGTTATTCACAGTATAATTGTTCCTTCATCTGCTTACAGATATTTAAGTTGGTCCAAATTTTTTACTATTATAAATAGTGCAGCAACATATATCCTTTTATACAAATGGCTGTAGACCTTTGTTTGTATCTCAGGAGGACTGATTCCTAATCATGAAGTAAGTGTATGAAAGAGTAGACGCATTTTAATATCTCTCAGGCACTTCCTAAATACTGTCCCAAAATCTTGTTTCAGTTATACATCAGGAACAGTACATGAGAATTACTCTTCCCTTCTGCTGTGCTAATACTGGATATTAAAGCTTTTTTAATTGTTTTCAATTTAGCATGTGAAAGGTGGTAATTGTATTTTTATTTAATCACTGGTGAGGTTGAATATTTTTAACATGTTTATTATGCATATTCCTTTTCCTTTGAATTGCTTTTTCACATCCTCCACTCAAAATTTATTAATGTGTCCTGTTTTACATTTTTTCTGTACTTTGTATATTAGATGAAATGAATAACATTTACCCATCTTATAGAAAAATAAATCGAGTGTTAAAGAAATTAGATAACATGTCCAAGTGTCATATACACAATTTTAATCTAATCTCTTTGCTTGACTTTGTAGCTGTGCTATTAATGACTATACTAAATTAATTCCATGGCATCCTTGCCAGTATTTACACTCCTCATATAAAATCCATTTCCTCTAAATCTTGTTTAAACAGAAATCATATCAAAAAAGCATAAATTGTAGACATATAAATAGATGTTTTCCTTATGAATAGCTATGTAGAAAAATGAAGTAACAGAGAGGTCCTTTCTTCATTACAATTAACTGCTATGTTGATGATCAAAACTTAGAGAATAATTTCTAAAGTAAATGTACTTAGACATAAATGTTCCAATTCTCTCCTTTGACCTATGATATAGTTGCCATGGAAATGAGACTCCGTTTCTTTAGTATGTTACATATGTTGAAAAGTCTCTCTTTTTTCTTGGATGTTCATCAGTTGTGTATTCAAAAAAAGAAAAAACACTGCACATTTTATTTGTATAAATCTGAAAATACGCTAAACTGAAAAAGAGATGTGTTAATTACTGATTTCCTATATTTAACTCAATACAAAATATGTTGACCAGGGAGTGAAAGAGATAATTACGTTTTTTATACTTTCAAAGAAGTAAGTTGACTGATAGGAATTGATGATTATCTTCCAGTTTAGTGTGTATTTCCTTTCATCTTTTAGGTTCTGTGAAGCAATATCTAATTTAAAGTTTAATATCTTTCTTCTGTTCTCATACACAGCAGATGGCCCAGGCAACTACCTCCTACTATCTAATTCCTTAGTGACATTTATTATTCATCAGAAAGGAAGTCGAGAAACATTATCTTTCCAATTCCTGGCTTGCTTAATCAAATAGATTAAAGAAAATATCCTGTAGTTAGCAAAGAAATTGTATTTAAACCCATAAAAGCATTAAAAAGTAAAACCTAGTGGCCACCCATTGGGGACACTTGACTGTTGTTCCACCACATAGATAATTAAGTGGAAAAATGTAACTAATAAGAAACAAATGAGAACGGCCTTTGGAACGTGGCTCAATTTCCAGAGATATTTAGCTTTGAACCATGGAAGTCTGACCTATGATGAAGAAATCAGCCTCATCCCCACCTCTACTGGCTGTCAATCTCTCCATGTATCGAACAAGAGACCCTGCTTGCAGGTCAGGGAAAATAAGTTGAATACTGATTTCATTTGTATTTTGAATCTCAGTGTTAGCATAGTATGTGTTTTTCAAAGTCAATGCCAGGGAATAAGACTATATCTATATTTGTGATTAGGCAAAGAAGGAGTGGTTTGATGAATATATTACTTCAGCCTTTTTCTGATGCAAAGGTGAAAACTAACTCACACTAGCTTAAACAATAGGAATTTTGTTGACTCCCATAACTGCGAAGATCAAAACTAGTTCTAGCTTCAGATTCCACTAAATTCACTAACTCAAACAACGTCATCAGTGCTTCCTTGTTCTCTATCTCTTGCCACTTATTTCCAAAGATTGTTTCTGTTTTCAGGCAGCATTCTTCTCAAGATAACATGAGGACAGCAGCAATGTGAAACCTGGGTCCTATTTCTTGGCATCTGCAAAAATGGGGAAGAATCTGTCTGCTACTCACGCCAGCAAAATAGTCATGATTGTCTCTGATTGGATACATTTTTTCCATGTATTCTTCTCTGAATCAGTGACTGAAGCCAGCAGAATTGTATAATTTGATTAATTTAGGGTCAAGTCTTGTTTGTGTCCTTGAAACTTGGGAGAGACTTATCACCTTTGAGATGTCTTTTTTGACTCATAGGCTATTTAGCAGTCTATGGTTAAATTCCAAATATTTGGGAATTTTCCAGATGTATTTCTGCTATTGATTTCCACTGACTCCATTGTTGGCAGAGAACAACCTCTGACGTGATTAATCCTTTCAAATGTATTCAGACTTGTTTTGTGGCCCAGAATATGATTGATCTCATTGAACTTCGGAAGAATATGTCTTCTGTTGTTGTTGAGTGGAGTGTATTATAAATGTTAATTAGGTCAAGTTAATAATTTTGTTCAAGTCTATGATATCTTTACTGATTTTCTATATATTTCTTCTGTCAAGTAGTATACCTGTGGATTTTGTCCATTTCCCCCTTTTTTCCCCTCAAGTTCTGTCATGTCATTTGAAGCAAACACATTTAGAGTTGTTATATCTTCTTAATGAGAAGACCTATTTATTATCATAAATGTTTCTCTTTATCCCTAGTAATATCCTTTTTTCTGAAATTTACTTTCTTTCTGATTAGTACATCCAATTCAGCCAGCCATATGTTCTTTTGGTTTTAAACTGTGTATGCCTTTATACTTAAAGTGAGTTTCTTATGAGCAACATATAGTTTGTTCTTAGTTTCTATTCAATCTGAGAATATCTAACTTCTAATTAGGATGTTTATACCACTTGCATTAGAATATCTATATGGTCCATCTTAAACCCACCGTTTTGCTATTTGACTTCTTCTATTTGACTCTTTTACTCTTGCTTTTTATTCCTTTACTGACTTGTTTTGCATTGCTTTGTCTTCTATTTTTATAATTACATTGTATCTCCACTATTGGATTATTTGTATACCTCTGTTTTATTTTTTAACAGTTGCTATAACTCTTAGAAGTGTTCCTCTGCGCATAATGTTCTTTTCCTTCTGGCTACCTATAGGAATTTTTCTGTAGCTCTTATTTTCAGCAATTTGTTTATGATGAGCCTTGGCATTTAAAAAATATTTACTAGGTATGATGTCATTCCGCTACTTCTTGAGCTCCAAATATTCTTGTTATTGTCTCAGAGCTCACTGATGTTCAAGTTAAAAAAAAATCTCTCTCTCTGTTTTATTTTAGATGGTTTATATTGCTATATCTTCAAGTTAACTTAATTATTTTCTGCTGTATATAGTTTGTGGTTAATCACATCCAATGTATTTTTCATTTCTGATATTTTATTTTTTGTCTCTAGATTTTCTGACTGGATATTTATTTTGTAACTGCCATTTCTCTCTTTGTTATGGTCATGTTTTCCTCCAGCTTTTTAAATATATGCAAGTATTTTAATAAGTTTTCATAATGTCTATATAAGTGTTCCATCACTTATTTCATTTCATTGCTTCTACTGAGAATTTCTTTTCCTGCTAATGGATCATATTTTCCTGCTTCTTTGTATATCTGGTAAGTTTTTATTGGATGCTGGAATTACAACTTTGATGTTGGTGGTTGCTGGATTTTTCTGCATTCCTTTAAACAGGATTTTCTTTTGTCTTTGTATACAGCTAACTTCTTGGAATTTGTTTATGTCAAGGCTTTCAGATTGGGTCCTGGGTGGCATTTATTCTAGGGTCAAGTTAATTAACAGCAAGAATAAAGCAATAGCCCTCTGAGAATTCTACCCGATATCTCATTTATTATTTTATCTTTCCAGTATATTTGGTTGAAACACAATTTTTTCCCAACTCAAATCCTACTGACCCGGATTCATCCTCTCTACTTCTTTGAGGTGGCTCTTTCTCAGATCTCAGATGATCTGTTTTCATCACTCACTGATCAATACTTGTCAGATTGTTGAGGAGGCCCTTCTATAAGTCTTTGGAGTTCTCTGTCTCCCTCAAACCTAGGGCTTAATTTGTTTATTTTTCTTTTCAGAGAGCATAGTCCTATGCTTCCACTTTTTCAGGTCTAACCATGGTTGTCTTATATATTGTGTCCAGTTTTCTAGTTATTTAAAGCTGAAGGGTAAATTCACTTCTTGTACTCTATCTTGGCTCCATGGGTATTTTTTAAGCTTATTGAATAATTTAGGGCAGAATTTCCACTGTAAAAAGATTACATTAAGTTCAGTGGGTTAGCACAATGAAACTTTATTTCCTGATCACATTATATTCAAAGCAGAGATGTTGGGTCAGGTGGCTCTCCAGACCAGCTGGCCCCTCAACCATCTCTCAGGACTCAGGCTCCTTCCATCTTTCTGTGTGGCATGCTCTAATGCCTTCTAGTTTTCTTCAAAGTTCTCTGCATTCAGTTGGCATGACGGTGAAAAGAGAAAGCATGGAAATATTGGTGAGCTAAGATTAGAAGTGTCCTATTTCATTGCTGCCCACATTCCTTCAATTGAACTCAGTCACATAGTCCCAACAAACTGCTAGAAATGCCAGGAAATGTAACCTAACTGTATGTCTAGAGTGGTTCTGTCCAATAGAAACAAAAAGTGAGCCACATATATAATTATAAATTTTCTGGTAGCCACATTATAATGTAAAAAGAAACAGATAAAAACACCTTTAATAATATATTTTATTTAGACAAATTTATTCAGTTAGACCAATTAAATTAGACCAAATATTAAAAATTTTATCATTTAAGCATGTATTCAATATAAAATTATTAATGACATTTTACATTTTTTCCATATCAACTTTTCAAAATCTGGTGTTTTTTAATACTTCCAGCACATTTAATTCAGATGTTAAATTTTAAACAGAAATACTTAATTGCTATTTGTATTTCATAAAATTTGCAATTAGGAAGTAGATGTACATACCTAAGTTCTTCCAAACACACTTGAAATTTTGTTATAACTGAATTGAATATCTTTCTTTTTTGAAATTTAAAGAAAAGAATAAATAGATAGTCTTTTGGTCACGCTAGCAACATTTCAAGTGATCAATAACCACATGTGGCTATATGAGACTATATTAGACAATGTAAGTCTAAAGCAGTGGTTGACAAACTATGGCTCATTGGCCAAATCCAGCTTGCAGCCTGCTTGTGTATGGCCTGACAGGTAATGGTTCTTACCTTTCTAAATGGTTGGCAAAAACCCAAAAGAATAACAATATTGTGTGTTATCTGAACATTATATGAAATTTGAATTTCCTTCTCAGTTAAAACTGCTTTGTTAGAACACGTCCGTGTCCATTCACTTATGTACTGTCTGTGGCTGCTTTCACACTACAACGGCAACATTGAGCAGTTGCAACATAATATATGGCCCCGCAAACTTAAAATGTTCACTTTTTGGCCCTTGACAACCGTTCGACTAGAACAAAGAATCAGAGTGTTGTAAACACATTGAGATCTCTTCCATCCTTATAATCGTGAACTATATCATGGCCCATAGAGTCATTAGGAGATGTAATATGGAGATTATTTTGTATTTAGGACAAATGACACAGCACATGCTGTATGAAGAATAGAATTTGGAAAGTGTTTTAGGGAAAGGAATGTGATACGTTAATGGGAAATGGGTTAAAGAATGAAGTTAAAAAAACACTAAAATATTGGAAAAATGAAAGGGAGATTTTATAAGGCTTATACTATACCCTTATAATCATGGGGTGGCAATGTCACCTGAAGAGTGACTCATGACAAAGGACAGCTGTGGTTGTACTACTATATACAACAAAATTATCTCTGTGTGTCCCAGTGCATGTTTTTCATTTTCCTGGTGACTTCTCTTTACCTTGGAAGTCCTTTCCTCCTGCCCACATCATGTAAACTTGAGCCCTCTGTCCCTCACTTTTGCAATTCTTGCTTTAAATCCTCTCCATGAATCTCTCTGACTTTTGTCAATGCCAGCAAATTATCCTTGGTATCTGCTGACATACTTATGGATGTTTTGGGGCTTTGTCGCTTTTTTAGCCACCCGATATTCTACAGTGTGCTACATAGGTCTTCATGTGGTTGACATTTCTGAAATTATGAGCTTTAGGAGCTGGATCTTACAGTGGCTTCCACATCCCAGCCATACCCTCGACATAGCCACATCCCTGAAACCACATTCTATCTTGAACATATCTTTTATAGTCCTTCTTCGGAAGCGTGAATGTAATTAAGGAAGAGAAATAAATTGGAACAGATGGTGTAGTTATACTCTGTTTCAAGGAGCAAAATGAAAAGTGAAAAAATATAGAATTTGGAAATCCTTCCTAGTGTACCAGATTGACTACTGACATCTCAGTGCCATTCCCTCCCCTTCTATATTTTCATTGCATCACGGGGATTTAAAACTTGAAAACCCTACTAGCTGACTTACTGGCTAGTTGGGCTATGGCTTAGGGTCTGCCTGTGAGAGGCACTCATGTGAAATTTAAAATGTGGAGGAGAAGGAGAAGCCATTGCCATTCTTCTATGGCAGAAGCTGGTAGAAATGTGGACAGAGGGCAATGGGAAAATTTTCAACACGTTCTGAGTGAACCTCTTCAAGTCACTGCTGACTGAGATCATGGACAGCATCTACACTCAGTTTATGCACCTCTTCATTGCCTGGAAGTTAGTAGGCTCTCACTGACTCTTGCCCGAACAACACTTCTGACTGAATTGTTCTTTTAAGGACTATTCCTGTTTTAAATTTCTTCCTGTTAAAAATACTTATAGTGGTTGGTGTTTTACAATATTTTTGGAATTTGTTTCGTCAGCCAGGGCATTGGTTTCTTTCTTTCTTGTTCCTGAATTTGCTATTCATGAATTGGAACTGCATGGCAGTGTTATTCCCATTAAAATTATTTAATGAATTCATAAATAAATATTTAACATTTGTGCGTGTGTGTGTGCATAGAGGGAGAAAGAGAAAGAGAGAGAGAGGGAGAAAGAGAGAGACAGGAGCCAAGGAAAAAGTCTTACCATAGATCTTGTAGAGGTCATTTTGTTTGCTACTGACTCAACATTTGTATACTGCAGTCTGATGACTCTCAAGGAAATTGGATTCAGCATTTGAGGCAGGTTTCTTTTGTGAAGGATCATCACGTGCCATACAAGAAATGTGTTATCGCTGGCCCCCATCTACTAAATGCTTATAGCACCTTTGTCATGGTAAAACTCAAAACAGATTTTCAAAATTTCTCTAGTTAATGGCAGACCCATACTTGAATCACTATTCTAACCTATTACAAATTCACCTACTTCTAATACTCTCAAATACATGCCTTTTCAATTTCATTCACAAGGAGCCTTTGTAAAATGATTTTTTGAAATGCCAATGCATGAGGTCTGCACAAACCCCTTGCATACCACTCCTGAGATACTGTCCTCTAAACTAAACAATGTCACTGTGGCATAAATTAATGTGGAAGAATTTATTTACTATAATCCCATCCTGACCCCTGATGAGTAGAGCTTTCTCTTTTAATGCTTGTAATTAGATATTTTAAAATTAAATTCTACTCTGAATTATAACAAGATGCCATTTCTGCCCAAACAATTAGAAAATGTTTAGAAGTTTCAATTCTTAATAGGGATGATAGTACAAAAAAATGTAAAGTTTTATATATTGGTGATGGAAGGCCAAATTTGTCTAAAATTCCTCAATGACAAAAACAATGTGCACCATCAGGCTTAAAACATACACTTGCTTTGACAAATTGATTCCATTCCAAGAAACTCTTGTATTCTTAGTACCTGTAATATAAACACAAGTTTATGGTCAAAGGTGCTCAATCCAGTGTCATTTATACTTGGAAACAGCATAATAATCTAACAATGTGTGAATTATTAATTAAATTTGTGTCTTCATATGGTGGAATAGTATGCACCCATTACAAATATGCTTTATGAAATTATCCTTTCATGGACAATGTTAAATAAAAATATCCAGTTAGAAAATAACATTTCAAGATATCACCTCAACCATGCATAAAAGATATAAGCAATAAAATTTTTATGTTAAAATATTTGACAATGGTTCTTCCCTACCTATCTCCCTTGATGAAGGGGCAAAGGGATGTGACACTACATGTATCAGTCAGCATTTACTAGCATACATACAATAAAAACAAATACAAAATCTCATTAGCTTACAACAGCAAATATGTATTTGTCATTCACACTGTACAAAGGTTGACTGTTGCACCTCAAAGCATCCCGAAGACTCAGTGGTCCCGCTGGTCTTAGCTGATCTTTGAGCTTGGCTTCAGCCTGCAGATCGGGTGTAGGTTTCTTCTGAAAGAGCACTTTCTTTCTAGGTCTTCCTTTGGTGGAGGGCGGTAACTCAACAGGCAACATGATTCCAATGATGCACTCTAATGTGCATTCTAAGAATTCAAGAAGACAAGAAAAACTTGTCACCTTCTAAAAGCTTGCACTTGAGCATCACACTCAAGCCACTCATATTTCATTGACCAAAAACATACATATGAATGTATTATACTTATTATGCAAGTTCTAAGTCAGTGGTCTGGAAAATCTACTCTACAAGGTAACAAGCAAGGGAGAACGGTAGACAAACAATTCTAAACAAATCTACCACAGCGAGGTGAGGTTTTTATGTTTGTTTTGCTTTATTTAACTCATTAATTTACTTTTGCTTTACACTTTACTGTATTTTTCAAATTTGGTATATTTTACTTGTTTACAGAATTTTAAAATTTATTAAAATTCAAAATTTAGATATAAAATATAATTTTACATATAAAATTTTATAAAATAAAATTCATAATAGCCATTATCATTTTCACCTATATTTGGTAATAAACTTCTCATCTTATGTTTGTAATCTATTTTTATCTCCTTTTTGAAAAACAATTATTATTTTTCTTGTCTACTTTCAGTATTCTGGACTGTTTCTATTCTTTGTAGTTTATAAAGAGTGTACTTTCTGGATCAATGAGGTTATTTTAAATTATTTCAGAACTCTGAGATAAAATTCATTTGTTGCAAAATTTCTAGATGAAATATAAGCAGTTAGGTAACCCCTTATCATTCATTCATTTGTATACATGTGAACAATAAATAGGGGCAAAATTATCTGTTAACCATGAGAAGATGAGAGTAGAGAGTTGATGGCTCAAAAAAGAATAAGAAATTTGAAATAAAATTTATGTGGGATAATAGATGATTTAGTAAGAGATGGATGGAAAGATCATTGAGAGAAAAATGAAAGTCCAATTCCTACTATTGTCGTAGGGACGATAGTGCTGTTACTTGCTAGAGCTTACAAACCCTGTACACTAGTGCCTAAAGTTGCTTTACACTTGGAAGAATTTCAGCTGAAAGCTGAAAGAAGCAATCAGCTTCCCTTCCATTGTGAATTCATTATTTGGTTATGCTTATTTTATTAAAGAAAGGTTCATTGAACTCTTGGCACTACTACTTATTATAATTATTTATTTTTATTTATAATTATAGGTCTAATGGCAATTTTGTTTACTTCTATTTATCTAATGATTAACTCAAAGAGCTTTGGGTCATGCAAACGTGATTTCAGATCTTGGCTCCCTTAGTACCAGAGTTGTTGTGACATTTGAGTAACTAGTAATTAGGCTGTAGGTCTTAATTATCATCAGCAACATTATTATTATGAAATAGAAAAATGAGAAACACAGTAAGGAAAAGGAGTAATTGGGTGGTTTCAAAGGGAAAAAGAAAGATAACAGTCTTGGGAGAGGTAACTTGGAATAAGTAAATAAGTAAACAAACAAATATTCTCTGGGACTTTGAATATTAACAGACAAATCTGACAGTAACCCGAGGTTGTAAATGTGTCTCTTAAAACTGTTGGAAACATCCAAAATACCACTAAAGGTAATATGGAAATAATTTGAGTGGCATAACTGGACTGTCACTTAAATTTGAAAGTGGCAAATGAATGATTTATATTGGAGAAAAACTGAATTAAAAGGTGTCGTTGGGTGGAAGAGCTAGAGAAGGACATTCCAAAGAACCACATAGTGAATAAGTTTATCCAAACCAGCAGTATCTAAAAAAGAGAGATGTTTTCCATTTGCTTTAGAGTGGTACCTACTTTTCCTGGCCAAACACATCTCTTGCCTTTGCTTTGTTTCCATGCTCTCCAGGCAACACTTCAAATAGTAATCCAGTTTCTACCAACTGGGATGAGAATTCCTGGGATGAAAGAGAGAATAATTAGGGTCACTTGGAAGGAATGTCCCTTTGAAATGAATTTACTGGTGATTGGTTTATATGGTTCTTTCTCTTATGTGTTTAATTATTAAGAGTCAGCCAATGTTATTAAGAGTCAGGGACTGTTGCAACACTGACATGAGTGTGTGAAGGCACCAACACAATATCATCCTATGAGGTTTCCTTCTGAAAGATTAATTAGGCTTTACTTGTTACCCCATAGTTACCACCATCCTCTGTCTCTCCCTGTGAAACCATAGTCATCTCTCACTTCCCTATAACAAGCAAATTATACATAATATCTACAATCCTAAACTGAGTTGACTAAACACAATACTGAAAATTTGTCTTATTAAATTTCAAATGTCAGATACATTTCCAATCAAATGTAAAATCCAGATAATTATTAATCTCTTGATTCTTTTGATGTGATAACATGAAAATGTGATGGATGGCTAATAATCTTCATGTACACTGTAGGATAGGCCCATAATAGCATTATTTTTGAGATTTACTTTTCTTAATATGTCACCTGATTATTTTAACTGCAGTTCTATTTGGATACCTCTAAACCAGCATTCATTCTGTGATTTCAAAATGTCATGGTGTATCCTGAGTTATAAAGAACTGTAATATTAATTTCCACCCCTAAACATATGCTACCCACCAGGAAACACAGGAGCCTCCCAATGAGTGTCACGGTCACAATACCAGTGGTTTAATTGTTTGGTCTTGCTGTTTTATTTTTTCCTACATGGTTTTAAACATCTGGGAGGTATGTAAATCATTAGCAGTTTTGGGTGGGTTATGTAGTTTGTAGAGGCACATTGCACACACACACAAAAGAACTTAAAAATAAATTTGGAAATGGAGAGATTTCATCTGTAAAAGGAAAACGTTACGGTCGTTCAATGGAATGAACACGTTAATAATTTGTAACTTTCCCACCGTATCACCAAATCTTGGCACTGAGCAGAAATGCCAAACGTAGTGTTTCACAACCTACTTTTTCCTTAAATATTCATTCTTTTTTACGGTTGGAGACAAACAGTGTCATTTATGTGGAACGAAAAAAAGAATCAACAAAATAAAAACATCTGGTAAAAATAGGCCGATACATTAAGATCTAAGGGGAAGCATTCCTGCTCATTGTATTCTGCTTTTTCTTCAGAAAAGGTCAAATTCTTCACCGAACTTCATATACTTATTTTAAGTAGTATTTTAAGATAATAGTACCTGCACTAAATCATGATTTCCTGTGCATTGTTTTGTCGTAAAGTTTTCTTACAACATTAAAGCTTTATAAAAAGTGTAAAGAGAATAGGCAATTCGAGTAAATGGCTGGCATGCAAGTCGCTGCTCCTGAGACACTGCTAGAACTTTCTAAATCCACATTTGGACATTAAGTGATGTCATGTCCCTTTGTGGGCAATTCAAAACGCACATTTCATCTCTGGTTAAATGCAATTTCATGGAACAGGACACTACTTCTCAAAAATCAAATATACGTATGGTGGAGAACCGAGGGAAAATATATATGCCACAGAGGAGTCGATGGAGTTTTTGAAAAATAGATTTGAAAAAAAAAAGAGGATGTTCATCTGCTGTAATTTATTTAGAATTATTTATGATATTCACTTGTATATTTTTATCTTTGGTGCTTACCTAAAGTTTACAAAGCTAAGAAGAGAATTCTTTTTGTTTTTCCTGGGGAAGATTAGCCCTGTGCTAACATCTGTGCCAATCTTCCTCTACTTTGTATGTGAGTCATCACCTCAGCATAGCTGATGAGTGGTATAGGTTCACTCCTGGGACCCAAACCCAGAAACTTGGGCCACTGAAGCAGAGCGGGCTGAACTTAACCACTACGCCTCAGGGACAGCCCTAAGAAGACTATTTTTGCTCATCAAATAAGTAGATTTGGCAATTTTTTATTGGATAGAAACAGACAAATACTTTAATAGGCTTTCAATTAGTTTGAAAGCTATTTCATTAGCAAAGTTTCCTCTTCTTAGACTACTTTAAAAAAAATTGAGTGGCTACTAGGTTTGCAAAATAAGATTAAAAATCCAAACTAGATATTTATACTTGATGGTAGTGATGTTTTTCGACTCCTGAAAATTTACTCTATCTCAAACAAATTATTCGTACTAACAGAAATAATTCTATCTTCTTGCTAGCAAATGACTAATCGGCATGCAAATGTCTCATTTTTGGCCAAAGAGACAGGAAACACAGCTACTAGGTTTATTCTAGAAAATACTTGTCAAAAGGATGAGACATTGGTAAAGACAGTCACTTAATGCCTCTTGCCATTACTGTGTCTACATGTGATGTCTGGAACGGACGGAGCTATGTTGGGCCACAAGAGTAACCAGAGCTAACTTGATAGAATACAAAACTAACAACACAAGTGTAGAAAGAAAGAATCTGTTTTGCTGAATGATCCAAGTTAAAATATGTGTCCCTGGGCTTTTTGCTATAGGTAACAAGGAATTTCTTTATTCTTTAAGTGAATTTGACTTAGAAATGTCTATTACCTAGAAACTGAGGTATTTTAACTGATAAAAAGAAACTAAACTTTTTAAGCACTAAGGCTCTGAAATTTGCTGAGTACTTTATGAATCTTAATCTTGTTTAATTTGCACACAGCTGTTGAGGTAGAGGTTATTATTGTTACTTTAGTAACACTAAAACAGAGGCTAAGAGAGAGCAAATGACCTATACCAAATTACACAGCTAGAAAGTGACGGGTCTGAATTTGAAACTAGATTTCTAGTTCCCTGCATCTTATCTTATGCTTATTGTGAAGGTTTTCTTAATTTGCCTGGAATGTTTGGGATAATTTCCATTGGAGTACTAAGTAATACTGGGAAAAATACAATTTTCCTCTGTGCAATTTCCCTTTAGTTGTAAAAGCTACAACAAATGACAACAACAGCAAATGAATTTTACTAGGTAGACCTGTCTTTTTCATAGGAGTTGATCATCCTTATCAATCAAGTCAGTCAATGGTGTACACAAACTGTATAGTCTTTATTTCCTGTCTACTATATGTCTGGGTTTATTCGTGCCTGTATAACGTGGGAAGGATACAGATATAATACGCCTGGGCTTGGCTTCTACGGATAACACAGTAATATGTGGACTTCAAAGTATTCTTTCCTCAGTTACATGTTGATACTATTCTCTAATATTGTCTTTTACATAGTCTTCTTGTCCTCCTTAACCAACCAGTTGCCGTTTACATTTTTAATCATCCAACTCCTATACTACTTTGTATCTCTTCATATATAAACAGACATGGGATTTTTCTGATATGTTTTAATTAGCTTTCTGTGCTGGGCTGAACATTTGTGCCCTCGCACCTTCCAAATTCACCTATTGAAATCTATTGCCCAATGTGGTGCTATAGGAGGTGGGGCCTTTGGGAGGTACTTAGCTCATGAGGATGGAAGCCTCACAAATGGGATTAGTGTCTTTATAAAAGAGACCTTGCAGAGCTCCCTAGCCCCTTTTACCGTGTGAGGTTACAGTGAGAAGCCAGCTGTCCACGAGGAAGTGGGCCATCGCTAGACACTGAATCTACCAGCACCAGAATCTTGGACTTCCCGGCCTCCAGAACTATGAGAAATAGAAGTTTGTTGTTTATAAGTCACCCAGTTTATGGTATTTCTGTCATAGCAGCCCAAATGGGCTAAGACATCCTAATAAACATTTTTAAAAATCCTTGAGTGCCAAAACAGCATCTTATTCATGTTGGTATCCTTCAGAGACCCTAGCATTTATTCGTTAAAAAATATTTATGGAGTACCCCGTTTGTGCTAAGTACCATAGCAGGGTTTCAGGATACAGAGATGAATATGTAAAGTGCCTGGCCCACCATGGTAGGCATTTGAGAAGTTTTGTTGAATTTAATTTAATTTATCCCACAATAATGCAGGAGTGAGCCTCTATTGATCATCCTAAGAGTAGGGGTCATATACAACACAAAGTTAATGACTAAATAATGGAGTTAAAATGTAAGGTTAAATGCCAAGCTGGTACACTGCATTATGTAATTTCCTCACATAATGAAGACGGGTCATTAAGGATTCAACACTTTCAAGCCTGCTTAACCCAAACAACAATGAAAAGGAATCTAAACACAATTTCCCAGCTTTCAGATGGATGAGGTTAAATTGGGCAAGACAGCAAATAATGAGGGATAATAAGGAAGAACTCAAATCATCCAGTACATTAACAAAGCTGATGTGCAGTTAATACTGAAAAAGATGTTTCACTCTGCTGTGTGAGGAGCAGAAAGAGATTTCCTCCTAAAGGGCCATCGAAGACACGTCCACGCATGTCTCGATGCTCAGAGAAAATCTTTTTTCTCAACACTAAGCTCATATGTGATCTTTTCCATGTTTCTTTTTCCTAACCCCCAACCTGCCTTTACAACCTAACACTTCCTTTGTGTCTAGTTTCTGTCCTGTCACCCACAGGATTAACTGTTAACTCTCTAAAAAGAGCCGAACACACGTCCACAGATCTCCTTGGGTCTAGGAACTGAGCTGGGCATTTTATATATGCTGCCTCATCTTACCCTCACACCAAATATATAATGTGGGGATAAAGGACAAGAAGAAGAGTGAGGTGTCAAAGCCTTAGTTAAATTTCCTGAGGTCACACATGAAGTGAAGAACCAAGTTGGGCTTCAGACTCAGGAATGTCTGACTTTAAAATCATTTTACTTCCTGCAACTCTAAATTCTCTCCTTAGAGTAAGCCTATTATTTAGATAGAATTTTCACATAATATTGGTTAATTCAAGGAATGACATGTTAATAAGTCAAATGATTATTGCAGCCTTTCTATAATAAATTAATCTTCTCTCCTCAACAAAAGTATTACTACAACCGTACATTGACTCAGAAGTACAATCCTGGTTGATCGAGCTTCTTTTTAGCTGCAAGTGATCATTTCCCCTGGGGAGAAGACATACAGAAATTTTCCAAGCTCTTTTGAAATCTTTATAGATTACTTTACATAATCTTTCCAGTTTTTCTTACCTGGCACTGAAAAATTTAATTGTTTTTCATTTAATTAAATCCGAATGAGAAAACTCAACTACCTAAAGTTTTTCTCTGTTGTTTGTTTGCTTTTCTCTTCTTTTTCCCCAAGAGAAAGAAGTTAATGACATCACAATAAGCTGAAATTGGGATCTAGCTTTTAAAAGTAAATTTCTGAATATAAACTTATGAACATTTAAATTGCTATCTTAAAATTTATCTAACTTCTGTGAAAGGAACAAGGCCACATATAATGTTTATGTTACATATGTCAAGCACACATTTTATTTTATTTGGCCAATATTTCAGTTATTGCAGAAAGAGAAAGATTATGTAAGCAAAATTCCTATCACACCAAAGAAACCAAAGACCATTTCTTTAATAAAAGAGCTAAGTCACATAAAATGCCAGCTCTTACATTTTTTTTTTAAATTTAGATTTCCAAGTGTCTTAAGATTGTCAGATACAAACTTTGCAGGCATTTTGATTAAAGAGCTAAATGTCTATGAAACAACAATGCTCTTGAAATTTCTCTCCCTTTTTGAACAGAACTGGTACTTGCTTAACTCATACAAAATGAGCTAAATTCTGCTTGATATGATCAAAAATTGCCATAGAGAATTATACATTTGAGATGGAATTTTTTCAGCTGTCTTCACTGATGGTGAATTGTAGTTGGGAGTACTCTTGGCCTCATGTAACAGAAAAATCCAAGTAATAGCAGCTTAAACAAATAGGAGTATATGCTTGTCATATAGCAAGATGTGTAGAAGTAAATGATTTCTGGCTTTCCTTCAGCTGTCCAGTGATGCCATCAATGATCCAGACTCTTAGTGGAATCCTAAGAAGAGGGCTCCTGGGGGGCTGAGGGGACAGAAAAATAAATAAATAGTGAAATATATACTATCTTAGAATAAAACTAGCTGCTATAACAAATAAACCTTACAATTTCAGTAGGTTAACACAATAGTGGTTTACGTCTTTTGCAAGTAGTAGAATTGGGTGGGTGGACAATTAGGCATGCTAGTTCTTCCCTATAAAATTATTTAGAGACCTAGGCTGATGAAGGCTCTGCCATCTTCAAGAAATGCCTTCTACTGTCACCTTGTGGCTCTTTTGCATTCCAACCTGCAAACACAGGGGAAATAATGAGAGTAGTCCTGACACTCTACACAGAGGCAACGGTGGTTGGACTGTGAGTAGTGGGGGTCTCTCCAGAAGTATACCTAGTTCGAGACCCCCATTCTCCACTTTGGTGACATCAGCATGATCCTGTGTTGGGTAAGACACAGAGTTTCTCCAATTCTTATTTCTAAGTATCTTTAGTTATCATTTATCTATTTCTCTCAAGAAAGAGCTATAAATTAAAATTCCTTCTGACTATTAAAGTTCCGGCTGTTTAGATTCCAGAAAAGAATAGGAGATGATCAAGCACTTTCATGCCCCTGCATTTTGTTCGTATTGTCACCTATTTTGTGAAACCTTCTCACATGTCTTACAAATCTATGCTAAAATAATTTATTTTTCAATGGCTCTTAAGCAATAATCTTTTCTCTTCAATGAGTATTACCTACTTCTGCCTCCATTCTGGGTGCTTTCACCTTCTTTCATTGGAATGCTCTAGTATGTTGACTAGGTGTGCATCTCTATTTCACATATGAAGAAGCTGAGGGGGTGAAGATTCAGAGGGGTGGAGTCATTTGCCGACCAGCCTCCTAATTCTGAAGTCAAAAATGAGGATATTACTTTGGCAACTTCCTTTCCCTCATCCCCCCAAACACAACCAATTGCAAAGTTCTAGCAAATTCATCTCTTTAATAATTCACTCAAAATTGTTTCCATTCTTATAGGCGTTGTATCAATTCAGCTCACTATCATTTGTTACCTGGTTTACTGCTGCATTCTCCTACCGGGTCTTCCTAACTCAAGTATGCTTCCCCTACAATGCATTACATGCTACTAGAGTAAACTTTTCAAAATGAAAATAAATACTTCAACTCTCTACTCTATATGGATAAAAAAAATCTTTCTTATTCTTTCTCATTCTCATTACTGTTGTCATCATTCAAATCATTCCTTCCTCCTATGAGGGAAGCAAGTGGTTAACATTTTCTTACTCTGCCTCAAGTCTCAAACATCACAAAATCCTTTGCAAAATCCAGAAGAATTACAACACCACAGGAAACCTCAGGAAGGTCTTCCAAAGGAGACACATGGAGGGAAAGAACATATTGTTCAGGAAATTAGAGTACAGCAAATATCAGAGAGACCATTTCCCATGACTAAAATGAATTAGCTGCCACAAACCAAAACACACAGATAACTCTCCATCAACATGTGGCTCTTCCATTAGAAGCAAGTTATTCCTTTGTAAAGAAGGTACAATGATGAGAAGGCACTTCTGAGATTATGCTTTGAAGGCAAGACATCACTATAGAAGTTGTGTTCATGGTCAGAGGTAGTCTTGCAGATATCTCTGAGCAATGTAAGAACTTACCACATTTGTAAAGATGTGGGTTATCACATTACAGTGAGAAAAGCTAACATTATAGCTCGGAGTTTAAGGGCGTAAACTCTGTAGTCAAAATGCCTGTGTGTTTCGATCTTGATGTTGCCTCTGATTGATGGTGAGATTTTGGCCAAACTATTCTGTTTGATTCTCTGTGATTCAGTTTCCTCATCTGTAAAATGCAGATAATAATGTTATCTAACAAGGAAGGCAATTAATGAGAGTTACATGACCTATTTGTGTGTGTGTGTGTGTCTACGTGTGAGTGTGCAATTTGCCAAGAACATCGCCTGGAATATATTTTGTGTTATGTTGCATAAATTTTGTTTTACCCTATATGTGCGTTTGCTCATCTCAAATTTGCTTCAGCCTGCTTCTCAAAGAGGGAGAGGAGAAAGTAAATCCCCCATCATAGTTTATTATTATTTGGAAAAAATTTAGTTGTCCACTACTTAAAATCCCTCACTTTATGCTTTAGGAAATAGAGACTCAGAAATGTGACTACTTATTGAAGAACTCATCTTCAGCAAGAGGACAAATTTAAATATATGACCTCGGCAATTGTAGTCTTGGTTTGATGTTCTTTCAGATAAACTATATTATCTTAGCAAATGCCCATGATGTTCAACATTTTCCTTGAGAGTAAGTGGGGAGAAAGGACTATTTTCAAGAGAAAGCCAAAGAAACTAATAAATCAGATGACTTACCCAATAAGACATAGGAGAGAGACTGAGCTTAGAATTGCAATCCAGGGCCCCTTTTCTGAAAGTTGTTTCCCTGCCTGCAATGTGATGTGCTATGACTTTGGGGATATTATACAAAAATATGTGTTTTTATAAGCTCAAGATGAGTCATAATCTTACTTTCAAAGTTATGATCAAGAAACACAAATTTGCACCACATTATGATCAAACTCCTAACACTTTTCTCTTTTAAACTGGTCTAACTATAAAAGACTAAAGACAACTTGCATAAGTTTTTCATTATTCTTGGAATGTTGCGCTTCTAATTCAGCATATCAATATGTAACTGGGGCAAAACCATTATTTTGGAGAGAAAGGGGAAAATCATCTGTTATCTACTGTTAGGTTATTACATCAAGCAGTCATTTCCATAGCAAAAGCTATGTATCCACAACAATATATCAAATATTTGAAAGTATAAACAAAAAATGTTGTATATAAGTCTGCAAAACTTCAAAGGAAGAGTAGGATTGGGAGAGAAAAGAAAACGTCTCACAAATTTGGCTCAAAATCCTAACTCTCTCTTGGTATCTGAAGCATGTGAAACTGTATAGAAAATCTTGGCTTCCAGAGGATACAAAAATAAAAGGTTAGGATATTTTCATGTATTTTTAGGTCTTCGCGAATTAATCTTATAGGTAGGTGTAAGGAGTTCCAAAACACTAGTGAAAAGAGTTTAATATCTGGATAATTTGGGGGCTTCAAAGTTGAAAATATTCATCCCCTAAGACTAGAATTTCTGGAGATTATATTTTCCACCGCATCTCACAAATCACTGTAAGGTGCCCATCACAGGTAGTGGTGCATGTGTCTTGTCTCCTTAGGAATGTAAACTGCAATGTGTAGAGACAAGCCAATAGTGTTTGCATGTCTGATTGCCTGTCACTGTCAATCTTAGGGGACAACAGAGAAATCATTGCTAAGGACCTCAGAGTTTGCATGTCCTGTGCTTACTTATTACTGAAAAAAATAAAATATAATGAACCCGATATGGACAAGGAATGCAAAGAATAAAATATTTCTTTCAGACTGTCGGCAAGCAATGGAACAAATGAGATTTATGGCAGAATTGGATATGTGATTTATAGTTTTGCTTGTTCTTCATTTAAAAGAGGAAATTAAAACCACACTTGCATATGATTCAATCTTTGATCACTAGAGAATAGCTGCTGTGAATTAATTATTATAAATTCGATTACCCTTGTTCACCCCAGGTGCTGCATCCACAGTACCTTCCAACTGCTGTCCCAAGGGAAAGGGTTTTTTTTTTTTTTTTTGGTTAAAATTCAGCTGGAAAATTATGTGCCATTTGGTGTTTCACTGAACAGTCATTTATTATTTAAGGAACTAATTGAGTAATCTCATGGAAAAGACATAGTTAGAAGAAAGACCCAGATTAAATTCTTAACTTCTTACTGGCTCAAAGAATGTGAGTGTTTATTCTCTTTTCATCTACAAGTCCAGAATCGAATGCTTAAATTTATGCAGAAAGATTCTCAGGTCTTGAGCTCTGATAGTACCACTCAGTTCTATAAGTAAATGTGGAAGCTATTTACTCATAAGAAGGAATTTTGTTCATTTAGTCTCCATTTAAGGCAATAAAATGATTTTTTGATGTAAAAATTTCGACAACAAAATATAACAATAAATCATTGTGAGGGCTCTAAGATATGACAAACAAGGAATCTGTTTAAAAGATGCTAAAAAAATATTTCAATACAAATTCAATAAAATACATACTGTAATTATGCAATTGATGATAATGAACCAACATAATTAGAGAATATTTTGAAAACTACTGATGGCATAAAATATAATTATTGAAACATGAAAAATATTCTACATAGAGTTCAGAATGTAATCAAATGTTATACTTAAGGAAAGTCAAAATCTAAGGTGTTTCACATATTTGAACCTATGAGCTAAAGGTTGGTGACTGTGGAGCAGTCAGATATAATTAGGGACCAATGATATGGTCACATGGGACAGATGACTTTCACAGAGTGGGCTGGCTCTTTAGATGTTTTTCCAACTGGAACATTTATACTTTCATTTTTCTTGGACTCTCACTACGGATGGTTGCGTTTATGGGTAGAAGAAAAAGAACAAATCTGTGAAGTACTTGTGTAATAGTGAATAATTAGGATTCTTCAGATTGCACGTGATAGAAATAGAACTCAAAATAGCTTAAACAAAAGCAGAAAATGTAGTGTCTCAAGTTATTTCAGACACAAATGGATCCAGGAGCTTAAAGAAAATAACTGGAATTCTCGTTACCTCTGCCTTTTTCTCTCTCTCACTCTCTCGTTAACCGTCCATTTTTCTATGTCTTAGCTCTGCTCTCTGGCGCAGCTCTCCTGTTGTTGACACAGGCACGGCCCTGCAGCTCTAGTGTTCGCAGCTCTTACTACAGTGATCCCCAGAAACATGTGCATCCCTTTCCTGGAAGTTTCAGTAAAACCGTAAGGATTGTTGACATTGACCTACTTGGCTCTTATCCCATCTCTGGATAAATTCCTCTTGCTGGGAGTGAAATAAAATGACTGACCAACCTGAGTCCTGTGCCCATCCCCGCTCAAATCCCAGAGACTGCAAATGTAGCACAAGTAGTCCTCAAAGAAAAATCAGATGCCATTTTCAAAGATTATGGAAGCAATGCTAGGCAGGAAAAAACAACAGATGTCCACTACAAGCAAATTAAGAAATTTTCCTGAAGCGTGTTACTTTTATATCTATTGCCAGTCGAACTGCTCAAGAAATACACAAAGCCTGCCAGGAAAGAAGATAAAATCATTAATTTTTTAAACTATTAATTGGTTTACGTCTTTTAAAATACAATTACTGGTTATTGCTAGTTGTGTATGTGGATTTTTTTTAATCTATTTTGTGGAACTTGTGAATACAAGGGTTTTCTTTATAAAGTAATAATATTTTAATAAAGTTAACTTTATTGTTAGCTTATCATATTTTAAAATATAATAAGAAATATAAAATAAAATATAATTATCCATAGTTCTACTACGCAAAAAATTTTGGTATCTGCTTTGGGTTTTTTTCCTCCTGTTGTCTTTTATATCAAGTTTATGGTTGCTTGAGGTTTTTTAATATTTAAATTTTTATTAGATGTTTTATACAATTTTATAGCTTACTGTCTTCATTTAATACTAGAGTAAGAGCATTTTCTTTGTTACTATAAGCTTTTCAGGGAAAGAATTTCAATGGATGAATAAAATTCCATCCACAACATATCCTTACTTCTATATTTGAAAATTTATATTGCTTTTAGTGTTTTATGGTTATAAGTAATGCTGCCATGACTATCTTCTTGCCAAAGCTTTATTTTCTGAGTTTCAGATTATTACCTTAAGAAAATTTCCTGGAAATGGGATTCCTGCATAAAGGGTTACGGCTGTGTTGGAGGAGGGTTGCCTTTGCTTTTCATCTTGTTTTCCTTTGATTTGATGATTCTCTTAAAATGCACCTCAAATATTACCATTAAAAATATTGGAACATTGAACTTAGTATTTATTTAATAAATATTTTTGGAACACATATTAGATGTAATAGAGTGCAATGCAGGGATGTCTAATCCAGACTTAGGGAGAAAGAGAAGGCTTCTAAAAAGAAATTACGTGTAAACAGAAGGATGAGTAGGAGTCAAGAGCAGAATTAAGTATAAAAGGAGAATATATAAGGGAAAAATGCGTCTCACACAGAAGAAATAAAAGGAAAAACTGCATAGTATATTTGAAAAATTCCATGTATTTGAGTTTAGCTAAAGACACGAGGCTAGAGGGATGACAGAGGCCAGATTTCAGAAAGCTCACCTGCAGGAACTGAGAGGAATCAGGGGGATTCAACAGAGCGAGACTCCTTCGTGACTACTGCTCTCTACTGTTTCACAATACATAATCTCTCAGAGCTTTGCCTTCAGTTTTGTGAACCTCTCTGCTTAATACAAAATCTGAAAAAAATGGTATTATCTTATAGCACCAAGGATGGGTTGGAAAGGAAGAAGAAAAGTTCAGAGTCTTTTTTTTTTTTGAGGAAGATTAGCCCTGAGCTAACATCTGCTGCCAATCCTCCTCTTTTTGCTGAGGAAGACTGGCCTTCAGCTAAAATCTGTGCCCATCTTCCTCCATTTTATACGTGGGACGCCTACCACAGCATGGCTTGCCAAGTGGTACCATGTCTGACACGGGGATCCAAACTGGCGAACCCCCTGTTGCCGAGGCAGAACGTGCGCACCTAATCACTGCCCCACCGGGCCGGGCCCTAGAGTCTTCGATCAATGTAATTCAGTGTCTGATTTAGAAATACCAATAGGGAAGCATCATTGACCTAGGCCTTCTTTCTTCTCCAACTACAGAATGATCTACAAGAATTTCCTTTAGTAAAAGATTGTTAAAGACTAGCTCACCTTAGGCCAACATAGTTTAAGAAGCACGTGCATATTTTCAGGAAAGTAGACAAGAGATGGGGGAACACAATAGACTTCACTGCTGTACCCTTTACCCGTTCAAAATTGAGATTGCAAGGAGACTATTCCACCCATTGCAAAAGTACATTATTAGCCAATTATTTTCTGTAGGGAGAAGTTGAGTTCTGTGAGCCCTTCTTATATTTCAGTTTCAGCTTCCCATGGGATTGGCTCATTCTGGCCTCATCTACCATGGGACATATAGCTCTCAAGCTTCCTATCAAAGGCAGTAACACTGGACACAGGCAGACATGCATAAATGAACGTAGCCTGCACATCTGTTGTCACTAACTCACTTGCCAGAAAGCCCAGATCCTGCTTTTAAGAAATCCTTAGTCAGGAAGTTGTAAAATTGAAATAGTGGTCCAGGGGATGCAAAATAGATGGGTTTTTCTAGAAATCTGGGTCCTTTTTCTGTCTTTCTCCACAACTCATTAGAGAACTTAATGGAACGACTCTCCTGTCACAATCTCCCCTGTCTGCGAAATAAGGATAATTATTGCTGCCCTTTCCTTTGCCCTTTGATAGCTTCACAGGGGTGTTCAGAGATGTTATGAAGATTAATAAGCCAAATGCTTGTAGAAAGCTTTAAGCTCCTCACAAGGGATAGAGCGGCAAATTAAAATCCATTGCTCTGAGAGCAGGAGGGGCCAGACACCAGATGCCAGTAACCAGAGTCCTGACAATCCTGAGCTCTGGCTCTCTTGTGAGTTGTAGAGGGGAGGCTTCCCTCCCAGGCCCACCAGTATCAGCCCTGATCCGTAGAGGATGAGAGATCCTCCTCATGTCCCAACATCCCTTGCTAGGTCATCCCCAGATCTTAATCTAATTGACAAGAGCTTGAAGTATTCAATGTACCTTTTGTGCTGGAGGAGGGTGTACGCATGGTAGATTGACTAATGGCCCCCCAAAATGTCCACGTCCTAATCCCCTGAACCTGTGAATATATGGCCTCATGTGACAAAAGGGACTTTGCAGATATGATTAAGTTAAGGATATTGAGGTGGGGAGATCCCTCTGGATTATATGGGTGTTCTTGATATAATCACAAGGACTCTTACAAGAAAGAGGCAGTTAGTAGTAGATGACATGATGATGGAAAAGGGTTGAAATGATGTAAGGAAGGGCCATTGGGCCAAGGAACGTAGGTAGCCTCTAGAAGGTGAAAAAAGAAAGGAAACAAATTCTCTCTGAAAGCCTCCAGAAGGGACACAGCACTGACGACATCTGATTTTAGACTTCTGATGTCCAGAACTGTAAGATAGTAAGAGTGTTTTGGATTTAGATGCGAAATTTATGGTAATTTTTTATAGCAATAATGGTGGTAGGTTGAATGGCGGACTTCAGAAAGATATATTCACATCCTAACACTCGGAACCTGTAAATGTGATTTTATTTGGTGAAGCTGTCTTTACAGGGTCAGCTAAGTTAAGAATCTGAAGACGATTTCATCCTGGATTGCCCAGGCCGGTCCTAATTCCAATGATAACTGTCTTTATAAGAGAGAGAAGAGAAGAGGAGAAGGCATGTGACGATGGAGGCAGAGTTTGGAATTAAGCAGATAAGCCAAGCAATGTCTGGAGCCAATGTCTTGAAACTGGAAGAGTCAAGGAAGGATTCTCCCTTAGAGCTTTCAGAGGGAGCATGGCCATGCCAATACCTTGCATTCAGACTTCTGGCCTCCAGAACTGTGAGAGAATACATTTCTGTTATTGTGAGCATTGACATAGATATATAACTTCACAGAAGCAGGTCTGCGGGTCTGAGCAGTCTTTGAGCAATATAGAAGAAAAGAGAAGGCAAAATCAGCTCTACCTGTGCCTTTTTAGAAGGGACTCCTTCTTGTGTGTTACTGCCCTGAACTGTGCCATATAACTACCATCTGCGGCAAATCTGAATAATGTGAATGGTTTTTAACAAAGAAACTGGATAAATGAATATGGGTAACTAGAAACTGTCACACTTTTACCTTACAAAATATTGTTTTGAGAGTTCTTGTCAGCTACTAGATGAAGGGTACGTGCCATTAACCTTCCTGAATGTCAAAGGTTCATGTATAAAATGGAGAGAAAAATAGATCTTGACCATCCATAGGGTGACGGTTAAGCTAGAATAGGAAGATTTATGTGAAAATTATTTGCAAACTGTAAAGTGATCAAAAAATAAATTCTGCTGATGATAATTCTAGTGCATTAGCATTGGAAAAGTTTGTGAGAAAAATATAGTTTATATTTCAACAATGACTTCCACAATTTGATGCCAAATGCATGAGTAAATGATACCCAACATAGCCAGGAACCTACCTATTTATCAGCCTGGCCCTGGGAGTGAACAAAGCCTGGACACAGGATGTAGTAGAGACATCATATGCTCACTAAATCTAATATTCTCCCTGTCCCCAGGGGATAGACGTAGTCCATATCTCCCAGCTTCCTTTGTGGTGATGTGTGCCATCTTCCTAAGCAGAAGTGATGAATGCACTCAAGCCTGACCCTTAAAACCTTTTACATGATGCTTCGTGCTCTCTTTTTCACCACCCACAGGCTGAAGAGAGAGAATAGGACCTAAAGGGTGCAGAAGCATGGGATAAAAGAGTGTAGATGCCTAAAAGACTGCATGACACTGAGCCCTTAAAGACCTATATTACACTGTGACGTGACAGATAAACTGCTGTTGTGCCAAAAACATCATTTGACATTTAAGGGTGTTTGCCATAGCGGTTGGCTTTGTCTGACTAATACACATGGGTGTACCAATGATGGGGCAGTGATTGCCTCCTAGGGCACAGGAAAAGGGGGGTGATGCATTATCTGTTGAGAATTTAAAAATAACAATAGCAAAACTCAGTCTGCTTTTTATTATCACCATAGACTGACAAGTCCAAACAATATCAATGATAAAACTTTTCTTCACATGTGGTGGAAGAGGATAGCACATGCACGAGGGAGTAGAGTATAGGAGAAAAAAAGACTCCTCTGTTCACGTTGCATCCCTGCTTGCTACATGACTGCTACGTGGGAAAAAGTAAAACAAAACAACCTAGACTTGAGGATAGAGTATATGACTCTAAGTGTCCTCTCCGCTGCTTAGGAAATGAAGCTCTCTGATCCTTCCATGTAGGAAGTGGCTTTCATGTCTAATTCATTGAGTTTCCCCAGGATCAAAGGAGGTAATATTGTGAAAAAATTAGCAAATTTCATAAATATCATAAGATTGAATATGGGTATTATTATTATTGTATTTATTTATTTTGTGAGGAAGATTGGCCCTGAGCTAACATTCACTGCTAATCTTCCTCTTTGCTTGAGGAAGATGTCACTGAGCTAACGTGTGTGCCAATCTTCCACTGTTTTATGTGAGATGCTGCCAGAGCATGCCTTGATGAGCAGAGCTAGGTCTGCGCCCAGGATCCAAACCTGCAAACCCCAGGCCACCAAAGCGGAGCATGCGAACTTAACCACTATACCACTGGGTCAGGCCCTTATTATTTTATTTTTAAAAATATTTCTATATTCCCTAGGCACAAGTTATTTTCTCTCTTATGCATGTGTAATCGGTTTTGCTTTGCTGAATAAATTACTCCTTTTTCATACATACATTTCATGTACACTTACGTGGATAGAGAGTAACAAGCAGACTGAAACACTTGTTGTAACAAATATTGACTTCTTGAAGTACTGTATTGTTTTGGGAGAGGAGCCATTTACATGTCTTAAAATTACGCCCAGAAGAAAAGATTAAAAGGAAACATTTCTAGTGCTCTACTTGTGTTTTTATTGCCATTCTTGCCTCCACCCCTTCTGCAGACAATAGTCCTTAAACATGTGCTATACTGGGTCTTGGTGTCCAGATGATTAAGGCATGGCCTCTACTGCCGCAGGGCCTAGAGTCTACAGAGGCACTCATCCATAGAGAGAAGCATTTGTATTAGGTGTAGACAGGGGCTATGGCAGATGTGTGAATTTTATACAGCAGTATGTATTAATTTACTTTAGCTTGAAAACTCAAATTTGACAGCTAACTTTTGATTTTGCCAAATACAGACGTTGAGTAAATCCAATTACTATTGCATTTTCATACACTAGGAAGCAATTTAACATCACATGTATAAGAACACACAGAATAAAGTCAGATTCCTAAATTGACATATTGGGCCTTATAACAAAAACCCAGTTTTTCTTATTTTTTCTGGTTTTACCACTGACTGTTGAACACTTCTTTTCAGGGTAGAGGGCCTGGCCTTCAGACATTCATGGTGAAATGGGGCTGTTGGGGGACACATAGGAAAGGGGGGCTGCCTTAGGAGGATCTAGTCAGAGGATTCTACGTGACTGTTGACCTCTGGAGTTGTGGCCCTGGGGAAGAGGAGTGAATTCTAGGAAGGTCAAGGTGGAGCGTGGAGATGGTCAGGAAACTCTACTTACTGGACTTGGTCCAAAGGCTGATGTATAAAAGCATAAAAGGGATTTGTAGTCAGGCAGAGGGATGGAAGGACTGGAGATGGCCTTCCAGGCAGAGGAAGCAACTCGAGCAAAGGCAGGGAGACGTGGAATAGTACAGTACCGAAGCCGCTCAGTGTGAAGGAAAAATGAAGAGTAAGGGACTGGAAACTTAGGGTCCCCGGAGAAGAAAGTGATGGGAACATGGAGCTTGTCACCACTCTTTCTATATTATTTCTTTTCAAGATACTGTTTTCCATTAAGTTGGAACAGATAATGACACATGAGGGAGCAGAACCACTGTATGTTATATGATAGCTACACTTTTAAACTAATTACAATTCCAATACGGATTGAGATATCAAATAGGAAAAAACAACACATTCTAAGTATTCTCAATATTAATTGTGACCAGATGACCTTTTTCATCACAGGGTGCAGTGAAGAAAAAGAAAAGCAATCCAGGGGCCAGCCCAATGGTGCAGCGGTTACGATGTTGAAATAGAGAACATGATGAAACATTGTAACAGGCAGAGAAGGATAAAGCTACGGTGACAGAGAAAAGTCTTTTTCTCTTTCCATTTCACTGGAAAGCTACAGAGTGAGCAGCACACTTTAGAATGACCCAAGCTGACAAACACACATCTTAGGACAAGGAGAGACAATGATCAAGAAACTAGAGAAAAGGAACTGAGCATCTTTAGTTTGGGGTTGAATTAGAGGGAATTTGGACTTCCGTATGAAATCTCTCTCTTTCAACTGACCTATACATATTTGCACACATTGGTTAAAAATGTATTCTGATAACTCCTTAGGTATTATCTTATTCTCTCTAAGTTGCACATTAGCTACCTAAAACAGAACTCCTCTCCCTACCCTCAGGCATCCGCCGTCAGTGATATTGGATATAAATTATAAATCAAAAGTAGCTGGCCTCTGGTTGACTTTGGCTCACTTAGCCACCTGACTTCCTACTTATTTTGCTTCATCAAATCTTAGACCCAAGATCTTTGACCCAGATCTGTTTAAGTTTGGTTTTCTTTGGATAATCTTCAGACTTAATTGACTTAATAACTTCACAGGTATCAATACCTTTGTTTGTTTTGTTTAATGAATCATCACCATGAAATAACAAGGAGCATTTCTGTACAGTTTGTGGTGTTTCTGTTGGAACCCAATTTACGTTCTGGACTATACTTAGGGCTTCTGAACCTGATGCCCACTGCAGCTGTGGGTAAGAGCCACGCAATTTCCCTTTTGTGGAGATCACTTGCCCCCACACTTAAAAAAGAAGTGCACATTGTAAGACTATTAGATTCAATCTTTTAAGCAATTCCTGGAGGAGACTAAGAGGCCAAGAAGAGCTATTTCATGTAATTAATTTTATGTATTAAAAGACCCAAACTGAGATAGCTCCTGGCACAGAATTTCTATTCCATTGGTCATGTCTTCATTTACCTTTTTTCTTTTGGAAAACTCATTCTTCCCTTCTTATTCTGAAAATTGTTCCATAGGAGCTGCTATCCTCTTATATTCTCTTACCAACCTGGCCTGATTGATTGGTCTAGGGAAGGGTACATGACTCAGATGGACCGATGAAGGACTTACCTTGCAACTTTTCAAAGTGGGAAATATTGGATGAAGAGTCCTTTCATTTTATGTGAAAAATTGAGGATGCATGAAGTCAGGAGATATCTATGGGCAGGAATATTTATTCCTATGGAAAAAGCCAGTGTTAGGGGATAAAAATCTGAGTGGATAGAAAGAGAAAGGCAGCATTTCTTCTACTCATGAATGAGACTCCTGCCTTCCTGAGATTTGGTTAATTGTGCTAATAATTTCAACTTCTCTTTTCTTCTCTTAAAATTTTTATTGATTGGTTAATTAAGTGTGTGTCCAAGCCAGCTTAGATTGAATTTTGATCAAAATGACAGCAACAACAAAACAGTCCTGATTAAGACATCTGGGGAGTTTGTGTATGAGTGTGCGCAGAAGAATGGTTTTGTTATAGTTAACTCAAAAGTGGTTTTTATGGATAAATGTTGCAGATCTCAAAGACTCTTCATGCCTAGGAAATACGGAGTACTCATTAATAACCCAGAGAAATTACCAATTGTTCAAGTTTCGATTTCTTACTCTTCAAGATGGGAAAATGTGTCTATATGCTTGGTGGACATTCTCTAAAACAGAAAATATGAGATATGTCATAGTTTAAAATTTTGCTGACTTTTTTTTGTCATGACTAGATATATGTTCATGGACATTATTTGAGTTGAGAAACATTAAGTCCGTTTAAAGTTGGAGTTATAAGGCAGAAGAAAATATCAATTCAATAGAAAAGAAGAAATTCTCTCTTTTTTTTGGCATCTAGTTTTTCGTAGTAGTGTCTGAGCTCCAACGCAAAGTAGAAGGAGAGGGGTTTGAATAGATTTCCAAAATGATTGGCCTCAAATTTACTAAATTATATAAAAACCTTAGAATAATCTATTAAAATTATGGTCTGATTTTTCTATTCATTTGTAAAACTTAACCAAATTTGCTTTGAGACTCCTGGAGCCCTGCGTTTCTGACTTTATGTTTTCTGTGACTCCAGCACAGAGAACGGAGGATTGCCCTGAAACGGTTCTCATGCCCAAGGCCTGAGGATAAAACACAGACAACAGCACAAGTGCAGAGCTGACTGGGCTCTTTAACGTAAAACAGGCCTGTTTCTGCTGGGTCTTTTTTCCTGCCCCTTGGTCCTGCAACACCCCAGAGAATCAAACATCAAATACCAGGGAAACAAAGGAGATACCTTGGGAGTGAACTCAAATATCCTCAAATCCTTCTCACTGTGACACAAATACAACAAAATTTTGAATATTTGAAAGTAATTCACTAATGTGTTGCTTATACAGCCCTCCTGGAAAGACTTAGGATGGGTGCGTACTTAAGATTCTCTAAGCATTTATGATAACTGAGCTGCATAAAAGAACTAAGGCTTCCACTTAAAATACACAGTATTTCTGACTATTTGACTTAGGATAATATACAACCCTTTGTCCTATTGTTCTCTTCATTTTATATTTCATTGTGAAATTGCAGAAATTAAACAGACAATATATATACACACACACGTATGTTTGTAGATGAATGCATGTGTGTGAATACCCATATCTCTATATATACACATGTTTATAAACACACAACCATCTATATACGCCTTTATATGTATGTATTTTTATACATACAGCTTTGGAGACTTGGATAAATGTATTGCTTTTAAGTTATGATTTTTCCTTTCTTTAAAAGGTAGCTTCTGATTGACTGAGTGAATCTATTTGAATCTCTGAGAATACATTTTATAATGTTAATAGCCCAGACAATGTGAGGTATTAAGCAATCCTTATTGAACTAGGCCAGATATTATTCAGACTTCTATTTTTACATTATATACGAGTGCCAGGGTTTAAAGGAAATCAAGTTAAGAGAAAATGCCAAAATACTGATTTTTTTCTGTGACGGGACTCAAAATGTTAGGTTTCGATTTTACCCACTTTCATTTTTTTAACAAATGGCTTTTTTTTCTTATCAGGACTTCATCAATAGTTTAGAGGCTTCAGAAGCCCCTTGAAAGAAAGACTCCAACCGTCTTTCCTACCTCGTCTCCCTCATTCGCCTATGAACCCCACGCTACAGCCAAACAGACGTGATTTAGTTCTCTTTCCTTTTCCCGGTGGATACAGATAGGACTGAACTCACAAACCAGCTGTCTCACATGAAACTGGGCCTCTCTCACCTTGTGTTTCCTTACTTATAAAAGGCTAATAATAACAACACCCGCCTTGCAGCCTTATCAGGATACTTAACATTTGGAAAACACCTTGGGTGTAGAAGGCACTCAAAAGACATTCTTAATATTTTTGCTATTAATGCCTTCTACTTCTCCCTCTAGATTGTGAATTACTTGGGAACAATATCTTATAAATCTTACATCTCCTGGGCCAAAAAAAAAAAAATGTCTATTATATAGAAAGTGCTCAAACTGTGTTTGAGTAATTGAATAAACGTGTGTCGCTTCAATCTTAGTCACTCTCATCCTTTCTCATCACTCTTTACTCCTTTCTTGTATGCTACCTACGTTGGCAAGCCCAATTCATATTCTTCATTAGTCATAAGCAACTCCTGCCTGGGACGCCCCTTATATTCTGTGTATCAGAAATTCCAATTTTGTGTAGTTTTTTGAACATGTCATGTCATTTAACTTTAATTGTTTTGCATGTTTTCTTCCATTTGCCTACAATATTCTCACATATACAGTATAACGTTCTCACATTAAAAGCAAATATTCAATTTAATAAATATTTATTAAGCATCTACTAAGGGCAGCAATTATGGAAGATACTGTGAAGTACACAGCTTTGAACCAATCACGCACAGTCCCTTCCCTTGACGGAATCATCTCCTCTTTCTGAGGAAGTTCTATGTACTCGTCAATAGCTGTGTGAGAGGTAAAGACGGGGGCAGTGGGAGATGTTTCCCAGCAAAGAAGAGTATCTCATTACTGTCACTGTTTAGAATTGTTGGCTCAGAGCTATAGTAAAAATAGCAGACTAACTTTCAATCAGTTTTATTATTATGTTAAATTATCTACAGATGGTGCATTACCTTGTTACCTGCATTCAGGCTAGATGACTCCTTGTCAGCCCCAGAAATAGTAAGACAGGGACTTAGATAAAGGAGCTTAAAGTGTGAGAGGACATAGTCATATCTGAGCACGAGGAACAGCAGAAGATAGACTGGCAGTTAATTGTATTCATCGTGAAAAGCATCTGATGGCATCTTAGACTTTGCCACATGGAAGCCAGGGGATTATGAGACATTAAGAGCACCCAAATGTTTTCCACCATCAGGATCCACAAACCCAGCTCCTATCTCCTAGAGGAAATTATGAACAATAACACAGGGCTCAAGAGGAAGAGAACCCTTGCATTTTTTAACAGAATTGGGTGGGTCGTGGATGGTGAAAAAATGAGATTTATAACTGACCCCCATATTCCTTGCAGCATTATTTACAATAGCCAAGATATAGAAACACCCTAAGTGTCCATTGATGGATGAATAGTTAAAAAAAAAATATGGCATATATATATAATGGAATGCTATTCAGCCACAAAATGAATGATTTTGCCATTTGTGACAATATGGATAAATCTTGAGGGCAGTATGATAAGTGAAATAGGTTGGAAAGAGAAAGACAAACAGCATATGATCTTACTTATATGTAGAATCTAAAAACAAAAACCCAACTCAGGCTTATGGAAACAGAGACTACATTGGTGGTTTCCAGAGGCTGAGGGTTAGGGGTGGGCGAAATGTGTGAAGAGGGTCAAAGTTATAAACTTCCAGTTATAAAATAAGTCATGAGGCTATAATGTACAGCATGATGACTATAACTAATAATACAGTATTGCATATTTGAAAATTACTAAGAGTAAAAGTTCTCATCACAAGAAAAAAATTTGTAACTGTGTATAGTGAAGGATGTTAACTAGATTTATTGTGGTGATCATTTTGCAATATCTACAAATACCAAATTATTATGTTGTACACCTGAAATTAATATAATGTTATGTGTTAATTATACCTCAATAAAAATTTTAAAAATACGTGAGAAAATTGGATGAGGGTGAGGGTATCTCCAAACTTTGAGCAAAGCTACTCCAAAGTATAGGATTAAGCACAAGTGAAACGAGTTTGGGATGCAAATTTAAGAGTTGGCAAAATCCTCTCCTGAAACGCTACCATCCTGTGGGCTTTAAATGTTCAGCACCACGTTACTGGGACTGGAAATAAAGGTCTGATGGTGTATGCACTTCATGAGTGTCTCCCCAGCTATCACTAGGATGATATAGTCCAGAATCTACCACAGCATAGAATTTAATGATGGGATTATGTGTACATACCCACCAGAGTTAACTAGCAAAATTGACTTTCTGGCAAGCATCTTTCCTCCTTCTTTCTGTTGTTATAGAATTGAGCCTATCAACTCTCTTGCATGATTCTGGAACAAAAGAAGAGGGCCATGTCTCCCTCAGGGTTAGTGTTGATTGCTTCCAGAAACTCTCAAAATGTTGTTGACATATTTACATCCCACTTCTAATGAGCAATGGAAGGGACCAGGTTGATTCACCAAAGAAAATGTCATCTCAGGGAACATTTGGGAAGAAGTATCTCATTGCACAAATAACCCACTTGTTTCTTTTACAATTTACCACCCACTTTGTTAGTAGGGGTGGAGCAGTTGGGTTGAAAATGATGGATTGCCCTAAATGGGTGGCTACTGAAATCCTACAGCTTCAATGGGTCACACTGAGCAGAAGACAACAAGCTTTTCTGGCAACAGAATAAATTGTCCTCATGTGGCATTAGTGTTCCCAAATGGTCCTGCCCTCTTGTCAGATGCAAAAGCTCAAAACATTTCTCTTTCTTTGATTTTCTTTCTTATCTTCTCCCCAGATTTATTCCTTTGATGTCCTTTAAATTCTGAACTTATCTGTTATTCTTTATCTGAACATTCAATAGTCTTTCCCACTGATTAGCAATCAACCTCCTTGAGGTTTATCATGCTTCATTTTATATCTGCAGACATAATGAATATCAGAAGTCTCTATTACCTTTCCTGTTAAGAGGCTATTCCCTTTGACTTACCTGCACCTTTACTATGATCCTTAGCTCTGTTCATTTATTCAACATGCAGAACCTGGATCCTGCAATGGAAGTATACGTGAAATGTGATTCCAGGCCTCCAGGGGAGTCAATGAACACATGAAGAACTAATGGATTTACGTGTTGATAAATGCAATAAAAATGTACTCACAAAAGTGAGTGTATCAATGCTGAGTGTTAAAGGACGATGCACAAAGGAGGGTACTCTGAATCGATTCTTCCAGGAAGATCTAGTAGGGACTTGTCAGGAAATTCTCCCTTGACTAAAAAAGTATGGGCTGAAACATTTTATTTTTAGTAGCAGCTTTATTGAAACATAATTCATTTAACATACGTTTATACTTTTAATGTATATAGTTCAGTGGTAAATTAGTATATCCACAGAACTGTGCAAGCTTCGTCACTATTTAATTACAGATCATTTTCATCACTCCAAAAGGAAACACTGTATCCTTTAGTAGTCAATTCCCATTTTTGTTTTCTGCTGTACCTGATAACTACTAATCTACTTACTATTACTTTACATTTACCTATCCCAGACATTTGATATAAATGACATCATACAAAAAGTGGCCTTTTCTGTCTGACTTCTTTAATTTAGCATGACAATTCAAGGTTTATACCTGTTGAAGTACATATCAGTGTTCCATTTCTTTTTATGGCCAAATAATATTCCGTTGTATGGATGTGCCACATTTTGCATATCAATTAATTAGTTGATACACATTTGATTTCCTTCCATTTTTGGCTAATAGGAACAATGCTGCTATGAATACTCATGTACGAATTTTTATGTGGAGATATGTCTTCAATTTTGTTGAGTATATAGCTAAAAGTAGAATATCTGAGTCATATGGAAACTCTATTTTTAATTTTAAAGGAACGACCAAACTGTTTGTCAAAGCAGCTGCTTCATTGCACGTCCCCACCAGGAATTTATGAGTTTTCCAGTACGTATCCTAGTAGCTGGCAAGTGATATCTCATTGTGGTTTTGATTTGTCTTTTCCTAGTGACTAATAATGCTGACATCTTTTAATTGTCATTTTTTATATCTTCTTTGGAGAATATATATTCAAATCCTTTGCCCACCTCTTAATTGGGCTATTTGTGGAGTTATAATTCTTCATATATCAAGGATACTAAGTAATTATCAGAAATGTGATTTGTAAATATTTTCTACTTTTCTGTGAGTTGTCTTTTAACTTTCTTGATAGCGTCCTTTGAACTGCCAAATTCTCAATTTTTATGAAGTTAAGTTTACTTATCTTTTTCTTTTGTTGCTTGAGCTTTTGGTGTCATGTCTAAGAAGTATTACCAAATCTATTGTCAACAGTATTTACTCCTGTGTAGTCTTCTGTTTTTTGTAACTTTGGCTCTTACATTTAGATCTATGATCCATTGCAAGTTGATTTTGTAATTAGTGTAAGACAGGGATCTGTGTGATTTTTTGTTTTTCGTTTTTGCATCTTGTTGTCCTAGCACCATTTGTTGAAAAACTATTCCTTCTGCCATTGAATGACCTTGGCACCCTTGTCAAAAATCAATTGATGATAAATGTAAGGGACTGTCAAATCTACTTCATGGATTTATGTCTATCCTATGTCAATACCACACACTTTTTATTACAGAAGCTCTGTAGTAAGATTTGAAATTGGGAATTATGATTCTCCCAAATTTCATCTTTGTAGAGATTGTTTTGGCTATTCTGGGTCCCTTGAATTTCCATACGAATTTGAAGATCAGTTTGTCAATTTCTTCAAAAAGAAGCAACCGGGATTTTGATAGAGATTACATTACATACAGAGATCAGTTTGTAGAGGATCGCCATTTTAACAATATTAAGTCTTCCAATCCATGGACATGAAATAGCTTTCCACTTGCTTAACTTCTCTTTAATTTCTTTCAACAATGTTTTATAATTTTCAATGAACTTGCATTTCTTTCGTTAAACCTATTCCTAAGTATTTTACCATTTTTTACGCCATTGTAAATTGAACTGGTTTCTCGATTTCTTTTTCTAAGTATTCATTTCTAGCATATACAATGCAAGTGACGTTTGAGATTAATCTTGTATCCTGTGAACTTGCTGAATTCGTTTATTAGTTCAAACAGTGTTTTATGTGTAGTTGTGGGGAGGAGGGTCCCCAGGATTTCCTATACATAAGATGTGTCATCTGTAAATACAGATAGTTTTACTTCTTTTCAAATCTGAATGCCTTTTATTTCATTTTCTTCTCTAATTGCCCTGGCTAGAATCTCTAGTACCTTTTTGAATAGAAGCAGCCACAGCAGACACCTTTATCTTATTCCCGATACCCGGAGAAAGCATTTAGATTTTCACCATTAAGCATAATTTTCACTGTGGTGTTTTCATAGATGGCCTTTCTCAGGTTGAGATCATCTTCTGTTCATAATATATGGAGTGATTTTATTATGAAAAGATTTTGGACTTTGCAAAATGATTTTTATGCATCTCTTTAGATGATTATCTTTTTTTTGTCTTGTATTCCTTTAATATAGCATATTACATTATCTGAGTTTTTCAATGTTATACCAACCTTGAGCTCTTGGTATAAATCCTACTTTGTCCTAGTATATTATCCCTTTTATATGTTGCTATATTTTGTGTGTTGAGGATATTGGCATTTACATTCATAAGAGAAATTGGTTATAGTTTTTGTATGTGCAATACCTCTGTTTTTGGTATTAAGGCCATATTGGCTTCACAAAATGAGTTGGGGACTATTACTGCCTTGTCTGTTTTTTGGAATAGTTTTTATGTGCTCTGACCACAACAAAATAAGATTAGAGATCAATAACAGAGAGAAATTTCAGAAATTCACAAATATATGGAAATTAAACAACATACTCCTAATTAATCAACAATCAAAGAGGAAATCACAATATACCAAAATGTATGGAGTTCTGCTAAAACAGTACTTAAAAGGAAATTTATAGCTTTAAATGCCTATATTAAAAAAAAGAAAGATCTCAAATCAATAACCTAATCTTCCAACTCAAGAAACTAGAAAATAAGAGCAAACTAAAGCCAAAGCAATTAGAAGGAAGAAAATAATGATTAGAATAAAAGGAATGAAATAGTCAATAGGAAAATAGTAGACAAAATCAACAAACCAGAAGTTGATTTTTTGAAAAGAACAACGAAATTGGCAAACCTTTAGTCAGACTGACAAGGAAGAAAAACAGATAACAACTATCCTAAAGAATTTTTTTTAGCAGGTACTAATTTAGGGTAGCTGTTTGTATTTTGCCTTAACCTCTCTGACAAGTGAATATTCTAATTTGTCGAAATATTGGTTAAAAATATCTACACATTAATTTCAATAGAAGTCCGGAGTTCATATTTTAAGGAGAATAATCTGATATCTGACTGAGAGTAACTACTCAATAAACCTTTGATTCCTCCCTCATGGGCAGTTCTCTATACATGTCCATTCTTGTTGCATCACCATGACACCTCTAACATCGTTGGTTACTTGTCTAACTGGTCAAATGAAACAATTTACTCAAAGGGTTCACAGGCTTATTCAGGAAATTCAGCAAGTGATATTTAACTCTGTTATATATGATGACAGCTTCTTGGAGTCAGGAAGACTCCAATCTCCAACTACCATCAGTTCCGAGAACTTCAGCGGGTCACTTGATCTCAATGTTTCTAAGTACCTCCAGTTGTAAAACTGAAATGAAAACAAAACATATACCAAATAATTGGTGTGAACATTAAGTGACCTCATAATTTAACCATCTCACATAGATCTGACAGATTAGGAGTTCAACAATGTTTATTTCCTATCTCTTGATCTTCCCTTCCCTTTCCTTCTCTGGTGTATGTTTTTATATATGCTTAAAGGCCCAGAAAGCAAAATTCCATCAAGTGAACACAACATCCACTGAAGCTGAAAAATGAGCCCTTCTAACATTCTGGTTACAGCCATAGTAAGTTTCTCTGAAAACTGTGCCACATGGCTAGAATCAAGCAGATGTTTAGCTGACCCCACCTTCACTCATGAGAAAATGATTGCTCATTTGTTCATCCATTTTCTTCCAAAAGAAGTAAGCCTGGAACTAAATTACTAGCTTTAAAGCTCTAAAGAATCATTGGATTTTCCCATCTGTATTTTAGTCCCCATTTTGAGCCATATCATGGATTTGATTTGACAGCTAGAAGGTACACCATCATGATAAGGGCTAAGGGGTTGCATCACAAACCCTGCACATACTCCACAATAACTAGTATTTTGACAAAAGAGAACATATGGGAAACAGTCGTTTTAATCAAACAAGTCTTATGTGTTGCCTTTTACAAGTGAATTACTTCTCATTAGCTCATATTATGTGATGCAGTAACCATGGCAATGATCTGCCTATTTCATTGATGCCATAAAACATATGGTATCTGGGCAGTTGTGGTACCATGGTAGTTGTCAGATAACTTCTATCTCTAGCAAAACTGGTCAGATGGTTACAAAGCAAAATTGATTTTCTGTTCTGTCCCGGAACTGTTGAATATTGGAATGATACGTGGCAAAACTTTAGAATAGCATTGTTCAATAGAAGTCTGTGATAATGGAAATATTTCATAGTTGCACTGCCCAATAGAGTAGTCACTAGCCACAAGTGGCTCTGGAGAACTTCAAATGTGGTTTGTGAGATTAAGGAAGTAAATGTTAAATTTTATTTAATTTTAATTAGTTAAAATTTAAATGTAGATAGCTACATGTTGCCAGTGACTACCATATTGGATGGTGAAACTTGAGTCACTGAAAAAATGACCATTTTCATAATGAAATTTGAAGAATTCTTGGAAAGCACTCTGCCAAAAATTTTTTTTTAAATAAGAAAAAGACTCCCCAACCAATTCTTATAGGGCTTGAAATTCTATCAAGATTGTGAAATTTAAAATGTCTTAAGGAATGTACGGGGAATAGTTACCCAGTCTCACGGTCATAAGCAAGATGTTGTTATTACTAATAATTTTCCCCTCTCCATATGTAATTTGTAATGATTTCATTCTTCAACTATCACCTCTTATATTTCTATTTCTCTTCCTCTGGCTTATTTATCTCCACTGATTTCTATACCCACTTGAGATCACCAGTCTACTTTCTCATTGTTCCTTGTCTCCCTTATCTCTACTTCCTCCTTCATAAGTCATCATTAAAAGCAATTCCCTGCATAGGTTTATAACCGCATTTCCCCTCTTTCCATCATCTGTCAAGGCCCTAACCCTAGTTAAAAATTCAACTCCTGTTCTCAGGCAACATCTGCATAGGAGCAGCTAAATATGATTGGAGAAAAATATATATGCATACTAGTATTCTCATTTTAAGTCCATGACCACTCACAGGATGTGACCATTTAGTACTGATTAATTTCCCTGTACTTCACTCTCCTATGTATCAAGTAGGTGTGAAATTTCCAATTCTCCAATATATGCTCTCTCCTTCTCAATTTTGACTGTTCTTAACTCACAGAGAACATAGAATGAATCAGAAGAGGACTTGCACAGACTCCTGTGATCATAGCTGCCAATCTAGCCCATTGCTCTGACCTCCCTCCTATTCCAATGTATGGATTCACTATATTGTTTTTGTTTTTGAGATTGGTGCTGAGCTAACATCAGTTGCCAATTTTTTTCCCTTTCTTCTCCCCAAAGCCCCCCAGTACATAGTTGTATGTTCTAGTTGTAGGTCCTTCTTAGTTCTGCTTTGTGGGATGCTGCCTCAGCATGGCTTGATGAGCAGTGCTGGGTCCATGCCCAGTATCCAAACCGGCGAAACCCTGGGCCGTCAAAGCAGAGTGAGTGAACTTAACCACTGGGCCACAACTGGCCCCTAACTATACTCTTAAAGGCGATTCATCCACCTGTGCACTGCATCCCTACTCAAGGAATCACTCCTGAAAGTGCCCCTCCCTTTCCTGCGTTGTAACATCTCGATCTACTGGACCACTCATTCACTCATATCTCCATATAACGTCTGTAATATCTCTTCTTAAACAAAGAAAAAACAATTCTTCCCTAACTTCCCACCTCCCAATCAGACCAACTGCAATATATATTCTCCCACCCAAAGCAGACCCAGCCGGAAACCATCCCTCGGATGGTCCAAATTCAGGTGAACTGCTCTTCCTTGGACCCGGAGAAGAGGGAGGGACCATGGGTCCTAGGAGACCAGGCAGAGGCCTCAGCAACTGCCTCATGCCAGGCCACCCCCCAACCCACCCCCTTCATGGCCACTGCCCATATCCCCGGGAAGGAGCATTGCAGCACTCTATTGTTGGCAGTAAATCCACTATGACTGCCAAAAACAAAAATAAACCCCTGCAGTTTCTATTTGCTATCTTCATATCCTCTCTTCCCATTCTTTCTTAAGCCTAGGGAGGCTTTCCCCCTGCTACATCCACCATAATTGCTTTTGTCGGTTATCAATGACTCCATTTGCTAAATTCAATAGTCATTTCTCAGTTCCTATTTCACTTGACTTAGTAATATTGGGCATATGTGAATACCTTATCCTCTTTGAAATACTTTATACACTGGCTTTTAAGGAATCACTCTGTCACTACTCTAATCCTATATCCCCTATGGTTCCTTTTCAGTCTTCTTAATTGTTTCTTTTCCAAGAAACTGAGCTTGACTTCCAAACATGAGCACCGTCCCCCACCTCTAGGCTTGGTCCTTGGACTCCTTGTATTACTTACATGCTTGGTGATCTCATCCCATCTAATGGCTCCAAATGGCAAATATGCTCACGTCTCCCAAATCCTGAATTCCAAACTCATATCCAATAGCATATTCTGTATTAGCACTTGGATATTTAATTTGCAATGTGCATCTCAAAATTAAAATGCTCCCTACCCTCATACCCACTCCTTCACTGATATGCTCCTTAACAGAACTTCTATTCTCCTGCTTACTCCTCCTCTTCCTGCTTCCACCGTTTCCTCTCCTCCGTCTCTTCTCCCCACTACAGCAAGAATTTCATTCATTCACGTATCTACTAATTCATTCAGTCTCTCCCTTTCTCTCTCCCTCTCTCTACCTTTTTATCTTTTTATTTTTATTTTCCTGTGTGTGAGGAAGACTGGCCCTCAGCTAATATCTGTTGCTAATCTTTCCTGTTGTTTTTTTTTCCTTGAGGAAGATTGTCATGGAGTTAACATCTGGACCAATCTTCCTCTATTTTTTTATGTGGAATGCTGCCACAAGGTGGCTTTATGTGCCACTCCTTGCTTAAAATCCTTTACCCTGGGTCCCTGCTATGTCTCTGACTTTCTTACTATCCTCTCTCAGTTCACTGCTCTGATAGCTTTGGCCACCTTGCTGTTCTGAGAATTCTCCAATCACAGTTTCCTTGCAGAATTTCTATATTTGCTGTTCCCTCTGCTTAGAATATTCTTGCCCAACATATCTGTATGACTCTCTGCTTCATTCCTTCCAGATTTCTCCACAGTGCCACCTTTTAGATAGGACTTTCCTGACCGTCCTATGTGAAATGGCAGTGATCTGTCTTTACTCTCCATCACTCTTACACTGCTTTATCTGCCTTCATAGGACGTGTCACCATGAGACAAAGTATATACTATGTAGAGTATATTTTACTGTCATTAGCCTCTCATTAGAGTATAAACTTTTAAGTGCAATAACTTAGTTCCTGCCATATTCTCAGCACGTAGAGCTATGTCTGCTACAGAAAAAGTCTATTTTTCTACTTTATATTGGCCCATTTTACAGATAGAGAAAAGTGTAGAAAATTTCCATTTTCAATCAAGATATTTAATCAAGTAAGTTTATAATATAAACTTAGTTGGCTACAGGGTTAATCAGTAATCATTTTGGTGCAATACTTAAACAATTGTATAAATAATTTTGGCAACAATAATACTAAGCACGCGGAGTTCCAGTCTGTGGGTAGCTCTTCTCCACATCAATACATACTGCTTTATTGCTCCCTTCCTTTAGCCGGCTGGCTTTCTTACGGCTAAAATAATCAACTCCAGATAAAATACCAAGTTACAGCATTTTACCACTTGAGGAGATAAATAACTGAATAGTTTGGAGCTTGGGCTTTGTTGTCACGCAAACCAGGCTTTGAAGCTGGCTCCAGAGCCTCCTCTCCAACCTAGTCTCCTCCCCACTCTCCACCCCTCAACTCATTGCATTCTAGACCCTCTGGCCTTCTGGCTGCTCTTGTGTGTTCCCAAAACATGCCTAACTCAGGGCATTGGCATCTGCTATTCCTTATGCCCTGAATATTCTCCCTCACAACTAGTCCCCTTATCCCATTGTGACGTCTACTCAAATACTGCTCCTTCTGAAAGGCCTTCCCTGGCAACTTTATCAAAAATTACATCCCCTGGTACCCTTTCCATTTTTCTTGCTTTATATTGTAAAGCACTGACATTGTATTGCCTAGTGATATATATTATTTGCCTCTTTCTCCTACTAAAATGTAAACTTTAGGAAGGTAGGAATTTTTATTGGAAATTTTCATGTCCTCAGCCCTTAGAACAGTGTCTGACACATCATAAATTCATATTAAATATTGGGTTGAGTAAATAAATGAACTTGTGACAGCGTAGAAGTTTCCTGACCTGTTCTAATAAAAAGAATATTGCATTTAAAAGTTAGGAGATCTGAATGCTCGTTCTAGTTCTGCTAGTTAAATCATGATATTGGGCCATTTATTTGACTTTCTCTAGCTTTTGTTTTCTCATTTGCAAACTAAGAATTGATGAAATCTGGAGTTTTCAAATTCTGCATAATACAGAGTCTGTATGGAGGAACTCGGTTGGACAAAGGGGATGTTTATGAGTTGGACTTCAGAGCACAGTTCCTACTTCAGCTAAAGATTTTCTGTTCCTACTATTTTATGTATTGGCTCCCATAGAAGCTAGTGTTAGTGTTTGAAGAGCACATTTCATGGCTAAGGGAAAACAAAACATAATGTAGCCCTGATTTGTTTGCTTGTTGTTTGCTGGCTTACTTGGAATGGTTATCTCTGCTTGGTCAACAAATTCATCATGATTCAATGTGATAAACCAAAACCTAACTGTAAATATGATTGTCAAGACAGTCTTACAATTGACAGAGATTGATCTGGGACCACTTCCTGTGTCTTTGAAGTTATTACCTTTATGTTTGTGATATGTGCTGCTTGGAAATTTAGAAGTAGAAGAAAATCATTTTAAATAATAATTGAAGACTTAATACCAGTTTTGCTTTGGGGTTCTCAGGACCAAGTGGGAAACAAGTGAAAGTGATGAATTAGATGGAGTGTTATTTCACACACATACATTAACTATTTTTAATTCCCATTAATTATTCTTGACATTCTAAATGCGGTAGAGTTTAATCTAGAATCCAGGAAAAAAAGACCACTGATGCTATATTTTAATAGCACATGTGTAAATGCCATTTTTGAACAGAGATGAAAATTTCAGTGCCAGCTCCTTTAGGTTCTCTTCAAACTTTCTATAAAATTTACATTAAAATAACCATCCACCTCTAAATATATGATCTGGATGGCACTCATCTTTAGATTAGATAACTTCAAATAAATGTACTAGACTTGCAGGAGGCAGGTGGAATAACTCCACTGCTCTAAAACGCTCCACTGAAGTGTAGATAAAGTGGCTTCGAGTTTGCGTGGTATTGTGGAACTTGGAGGGAATGATTGCTGGCAAGTCATCCTTTTGATCTTTACATAAACACAACTTGGAAACAAACTGTGAACACCTATGGGATCATTCACCTCCCTTAAATCTCATTTAGTCCCACATCCTTAGCCTTCAAGTCCAAGAGTTTCAAACAAGAATTCTTCTGCACTTGTCCAGTTTTTGTATCCAAAGCTTGTGGGGAATAGGGGAAGGGAAAAACTCTAAAAAAAAAAAAAAGCAAAACATAGAAATAATTGAGTTTAAGTCTCAGCTGTCCACATCCTAAGGAAATTATAACTCTGGCAGCTCTGTTCTTAGGGATTAGCTAAAACTGACAAAAACGTCACTTTGCTTCCCGCACACTATTCTGACCTAATTTTCTTTCACCGCCTTCATTTTCCATCAACAGATTCTTTGTGACAACATGCACACACAGATGAAGCCTGTTCTGTGTGAGACAGTCCAGAACAATGTGTAGGTTCCTTAGCTTTAGCATATTAATGATTCCTGACAGGGGTACCCTTCCATTCGTCCTCAAAATATGGGCCTTGGGGAGGTAAATTCACTGACAGCCTTTAAAAATAGGTGGTGGGTGGAACTGAAAATAAATAAATAAACCAATGGATAATCTAAGTGGGTTAAAACCCTTCTCCAAAGCAAAGGAGGGACCTGCATCCATCAAACAGTGACATTATAAATCTGTATGCTTTGCAAGGCAGTGACATGAAAAATTAGACTGAGCAAGCCACAGATGCACAATTTGTCAGCCTCAAAGGAAAGGTTAATGTAAGTTAAATATTGACATGTCAGCAATAAGGATTACGCCAATTATAAATTTACACCAACACCGGCTGCACTTTAATGACTGTGTGACACTGACAGGTCAACATAGGGTAGAAGAATGACAACTCAGGAGAACATCATAGAAATTAGTACACTTGGACTTTGTAAGATCTCAGGGTTTTTTTCCTCCATTTTATCTAATCTATCTATCTGTCATCTATCTAAAAGAGGTATATTATAAGAAATTGGCTCACGTGATTATGTAGGATGACAAGATTTAGAGGATGAGTCTGCAAGCTGGAGACCCAGGAGAGCTGGTGGTGTAGCTTCAGTTCCAAGTCTGAAGGCCTGAGAATGAGGAGAGCAGGTGGTATAGTTTCAGTCTGAGGGCTAACAGGCTGGCAACCCAGGAAGACCTGATGTTTCAGTCAGAGTTCAAAGGCAGGAATAAACACTGATGTCCCATTTCAAAGGCATTCAGGCTAAAAGAATTGTCTCTTCCTCAAGGGAAGTTCAGCCTTTTTGTTCTGTTAGGCCTTCATCTGATTGAATGAGTCCCACCCACATTGAAGAGGGCAATCTCTGTTACTCAGTCTACTGATCTAAATGTTAATCTCATCCAAAAACACAATCACAGAAACACCAGAATAATGTTTGACCAAATATCAGGGCACCTGGTAGCCCAGTAAAATAGACACATAAAATTAATCGATACCACTCTCATCTAAATTCTTATGTGAGTAAATACTAGCATCTAACAGTTACTGAACACTTCCTATGTGTTGGGCCCCATGCTGAAGATTTTGCATTTAAGCTCCTGTAAAGGACACCATGATCCTATGAAACTATTATCACCCGCATTAGTTCCATTTCCCTGATGAGAGATTATGTAACTTGCCCAAGGTCATAGAGCTGGTAAGTGAAGGGCCCTGGATTGGAAACCTGGATTGGAACCGTGACTCATGGTACTAACCGCTGCACTCTGTTGTTGTTGAATGAAGTTCTCACTAATTCATGCTCAAACAATGTAGAAACTTCTATATAACATTGTAAGACATGAAGGATTCATTTTGTAATCATATTTTTCCTGTTTCTGCACATTCTTCCTATGAGGAATTTCAGGGACTACGTGAAAAATACCTATTGAACTGTAACCAAAATTCATCCTTGCAGTTACCCAATAGGAAAAGGAAAATATTAGTGACCCACCAGATAAAAATAAGTCATATCTCCTGAAATTTAATTATGACTATTATTTGAAATAAGTCTGTTTTTTAAATATGGAACTGGATATGTAGTGTGAAATTTTGAAAATTTGGTCCAATTTCAACGGTGGACACTTAACTAAACACTTCTGTGAGACAATCACTGTACATGTCACGTGTATGGTGACCTTTCTTTTTACTGAGGTTGACTGATTTAGGCAAAATCAATATACCTCTTTTAGAAAATAAAATATAAAATTTTGGAATAAAATTATGGCCAATAAGTATTTCCAAGGGGAAGAACTTAAGGAATTTTGGAGAATTTTAAGTTGCTTCAACACAACTGTAAAGTGTAACTTCTCAAGTTTTAGAGAATTCCAGGTACATCATCCTTTGATTAGGGATAGGATGTACTTAATTTTCTTATTATGTGACCAAAATACACACTAGAAATTGCCTTGTTCTGATAGCCATCCACAAAAACACTGGGATATGTCCTCTAATACTTCATGAAAATTCTGAATGGACATGTTGGAAATAATTGAAACCTTGCTTACATATTAAGTTTCTATTGGGCACCATCAGTCTTGTTAGGTGCTTTTAATTTATTAATCTACTTACTATAACTCATATGAAGTTATAACATAAAAAAAGTAAAATTTTTAAGAACATTACCAACTAACCTATTATTTCAGTTTAGTGCTTCAAATTTTGTGTTTCTATCTTTAGAAAACACTATTATTCAGAGACCTCTTCATACTTAGAGAAACAAAAAAATGCATAAACTTATAATTCTTATAAATTTGGTCAAAGCAGTCAGTAAGGATTTTGTAAATGATTGTTTTTGCAGAGTAACCTTATTTGTGTATCCCTTCCAAAAGTCTCCATCTTGTAGCCAGACCTCACAAGAATGACATTACTGTCCATTATTATACGACAGGGCTCTAAGGTGGTGTTGTTGGGTCTCACTCATAACTTGGACTGGTAGGGAAGAGAAATGAGCCAAGAATAAATGAATGAAATTTACCAAGATGTGGACAAGACCAGGGAAGCCAGCCTTTGTATGTAAGGCTTAGTATAGGGCAAGACATCAGACCCTAAGATTACAATGAGTTCCTGTTTTGGCTACATCAGTGCCATTAAATCTCATCTGAAGGTCAGAATATAGAAGCACTTCTAGGCAGGAGTGGGAAATGTGGGCAGTGGAAAGACCTTTGATGTGGTAATGATGTGGCTGGCTATTAAACTCAGGAAACTAGTCTAACATGAGAAAAAACCTACCACCTCAGATCTTTGATTCTTATATCATTCTCCAAGGAAAAGAACCAGACCTCGTTAGAGAAATAACTGGTCACAAGGCTGGGGTAGAGATTATACAAAATGAGCCTGGAGCATCTTGTGTTGCCAGAAAGTGAGGAAGTACTCAAAGAAACAAAAGAATGAGAGTATGTCAAAGGGACATGGGAACCAAACTGAGAAAGCTCCAGATATCCAAATCAGGAACAATTAGAGCTAAAAAGTAAATGATGTAATATTAGATTATAATCCAAAGTATAAAGTAAATATACATGCATCCATACTGATGTAAATAAATGATTGAAAACATAAATAAATGGGTGAGCATAGATAAATCCTCCATAAAGAGGAATTCCAAATGGCTTATGTAGTTCCTCACCCCCTCAATGAGGTGGACTTAAAACTCCCAACCCCTTGAGTGTGGGCTGCATTTAATGATGCACTTCCAAATATAAAGTATATGAAGAAATAAAAGTGACTTTACAATGGAGAAACTCTACAAACACTGCCTCAGCTAGCTGATCAAGCCAGGTGTTAATAGTAAGTTCCCTTGAAATGAAGTGATGAGAAGAGAACTTCACCTGTGGTCTTCTCCCTAAAACCTGTAAACCCAGTCTAACCATGAGAAAAACATTACACAAATCACAATGAGGTCATTCTACAGAACTCCTGATCAGTACTCCCGAAAACTGTCAATGTCATCAAATCTAGAAAAGGGAAGAAGACATGACAACATATCATAAAGTGGCACCCCGAGAAGGATTCTGGAAAGAAAAATAAATTAGGGCAAAAAAATAGTGTTGTCTTAATAATCTGTGGAGTCTAGTTAACAGTAATATGCTGTTGCTTTGTTAATTGTGACAAATGTACCATTGTACAGTGTTAACGTAAAATATTAACCAGAGGGGAAATTTGGTGAGAAACTATCTGTACTTTGCAACTTTCCTATAAATCTAAACTATTCTAAAATTTTTTTAAAAGTTTATTTAAATTTAAAAAAAGTGGAACCTAGGCTTATAGGAGAAAGAACTGGCATGAACCAAGTATCAAGTTCCCAAGCAATTGGATTCAGTGTCAAATTTTGGCCCAATGGTGAAAGGGAGGCAATGGTACAGTTAACATTGATACTGTGACTTTAAACCAAGATAACACTCTTGTACTCTTGTACATTGTTCATTTATTAACTTATTATCCAAGTTTATTGTTATGACTTATGACTTGAAAGACAACAAAATATGTACCTTGCCTTCAAGAACCATGTAGTTGGTCTAATGGATAAGATACAGAAGAAAAAGTAATGATTAAATTACAGTGAGGGAAGTTCTGTGATATGTACTAAATTAGTATGACAATAACAATAATAACATAATTTACTATATATTGGCATCTTCTTCACATAGATATATGCATTGGGAGTTGGGGAAATTGGATAGTTAATAGGAATGGGAAAGTCAGGAAAGAGTTCAGAGAAAGCAATCTTTGAGTTTATCTTTTTCCAAGATTAGTGGGACTTAGAGAGGTGAATAAGTCAGAGGTGGCTATACCTAGTAGAGAAAATGGCTTATGCAACAACATAAAAAAATGAATTAGCTAAGTGGACTAGCAGCAGGTGAGAGATATGAAGTAGAGAAGGTTACATAGGTGACAAAACATAGTATTAAGAAGTTCTAGTGGGCCAGCAAGGTAAGTGACTGTGATCAGAGAGGTATGTTTGATTATGAGTGGCTGATCCTCTGCCATAAGCATAGGTTTTAAGCAAATAGCTCCAGTCACTTGAGAAAGAAAGAGTGTTGAAGCATGATTAGCTCTATTACTAATCGAATAAAGTAAGTGAAAAAAAATTTGACACAAGAAAATTGTTTTCTTATATCAAAAAGACAAATATTTAAAGAAAATGTTAAAGGACAGTGGTGGTAAGTGGAAAGGAAGGACATGCTCACAACAACTATTATGAGAATAAATTAGTGTGACCTTTCTGAAGAGTGTTTGGTAGTGTGAACCCTAAAACTTAAAAGTAGTTTGACCTACAGACTTACTTTTATTGTGAGAAAATAAATTTCTGTTGTTTAAGACAATCAGTCTATGGTATTTTGTTAACAGCAGTCCAAGCTAATACAGAGATCATTCATTAATTCAATAAAGTATTCATGATATATTGCTAAAAGGACAAAAGCAGTTAACTAAAAATTGCAATGCAAGGTAAACTGAATTTTGAAAAATAAGTATTCTCTTGTGGCATAAAATTTTTAAAGAGAATACTTGAAAATGTTAAACAATGCTTCTCTCTTATGTTGAAATTATTGGTGTTTTACTTGTTTTACTGTTTTCCTTTTTATATCATTTCATTTTTATTAATAATAATCAAAAATTACTTTTTGTCAAATAAAAAGTAATAATAGATAGTTGAGGGTGAGTGGGTAAAAGTTATTTTGAAATGTAAACAAGGAAATGTCAAAGTTCTGGTTCTATAAAATGGGGCACTGGGGTGGAATGCAATGTCCAGAAGTCAGCTGTGGAGTCATATGCTTTCAATTGGAGTGAAAGTAAAGGAAATGAGGAGGGAGGAGTGACGTCAACAACACAGCAGAGTGCACTGTCCCTTTGTCTCTCCCCCTCTGAATTACAACTAAACGGATATTCAGTGACCAATGGAGGCTACCGACACAGCACAACAGGATGCCTAAATGACCCATGCACCTGTACATCTGAAGTTGGAGGGACTGGATCTGAAGGATCCCTAGGAAGCAGTGAAGACAGGTGAGTGCACCCCTCTCCCGCCCTGGCAGCAGCAAGCAAGTTCACGCAGTCTCCCACAGCAGCTGTCTCTAAGAGGAGGTAGAGACAGCCCAGCTTGCACATGAATGCTATCCAAGCCTAAGGGAGCACCCACCATGCTGCAGAAGCCCCACCAGTGGCAATGCTTTCCACCAAGTGGCTGTAGCCTGGGTTCCACAAAGGAGTCCTGTCCAACAACCACAGTGGCTAGCATAACTGTAAGAGGAGGTGGGGGCAACCCTGCATATGTGTGAACACTATCAGGATCTGCAAGAGCACCCACCATACTGTGGCACCTCTGCTAGTGGGAATGCTCCCCACCATGCAGTACCAACCCATGCCTGTGCAACCCTCCCAATGAGCACAGAAGCATAGAGGCCCCACTCCCATGAGAGCTACCTGCTGAGCCACGGTGGCCAGCCCATGCAAAAACAGAGCAGTTCTACCCAAACAACTTCCAGCAGACAGGGTGGGACTTGAAACACAGTTCCTGCTTCCCCTCAGTGGTGGCAGGTGGAATCTGTGACCTGATACTACCAAAAATGTGCCAGCAAAGGTTCAGTTCATCAAACACCATGAAAAACTACAGTAACACTTCAGAGCAGAAGGAAAATGACAAGACTCTAGAAACCAATCCTAAACTCACAGAAATTTACAATCTAAATGACAAAGAATTCAAATAGTTGTCATAAAGAAACTCAACAAGTTACAAGAAAATGCAGAAAGACAGTTCAATGAGCTCAGGAATAAAATTTCTGAGCAGAAGGGATACTTCACCAAAAAGATTGAAATTCTAAAGAAAAAAAACAAGATAGAAATTCTGGACACGAGGAATACATCTAACAAGATAAAAAATAATCTAGAATCCTTAAAAAGTAGAGCAGATGTTATGGAGGATACAATTAGTGATTTACAGCATGGAAATATAGAAATGCTTCAGGTGGAGGAGGATAGAGATCTAAGGTTAAAAAAAATTAAGAAATTCTTCGAGAAATATCTGACTCAATTAGGAAAAGTAACATAAAGATAATAGGAATTCTAGAGGGAGAAGTGAGAGAGAAAGGAGCAGAGGGCTTGTTCAAAGAAATAATAGCCAAGGGGCTGGCCACATGGCCACATGGTTAAGTTCACACACTCTGCTTCTGCAGTCCGGGGTTCGCCAGTTCAGATCCTGGGTGCAGACCTACATACCGTTCTTCAAGTCATGCTGTAGCAGCATCCCACATAGAAGAACTAGAATGACCTACAACTAGGATATACAACTGTGTACTGGAGCTTTGGGGAAGAAAAATACAAAGAAATAATAGCTGAGAACTTCCCAAACTTAGAGAAGAAACTGGACCTACAAGTACATGACGTAATAAAATTCTAATTACATAAGTGCAAAAAGACCTTCTCCAAGTCATATATAGTAAAACTGGCAAAAGTCAATGACAAAGAAAAAATATTAAGGGCAGCAGGCAGTGGAAAATAATCTACTAAGGAACCCCTCTCAGACTTTCAGTGGATTTTTCAGCAGAATCCTTACAGCCTAAGAGAGAATGGAATGATATATTTAAGATACAGAAAGACAAAAACTTTCAGCCAAAAATATTCTGTCCAGCGAAACTATCTTTTAGATAAGATGGAGCAATAAGAACTTTCCCAGAAAAACAAAAGCTGAGGGAGTTCATCACCACTAGACCCCTCTTACAAGAAATGATGGAGGACGTCAACCTGAAAGAAAAGGGCCAAGTCTTAAAAAATTTTGAGTAACAAGAAAAATAGACAAAAATCAGAAAATTGTAGCTCTCTATCAGAACAGGTCAGTGAAAACTTAATTACAACATAAAGATAAGGGGAAGGAAAACATCAAAAATAACTATAAACACTCCCAATTAGTCACAAACTCACAACACAAAACAGAATAATCTATGACAGCAATAAATCAGAAGGGGAAGAGGAAAGAGATGGAACCTCCTTAGGGTAATGGAGATAAGAGGTTGTCAGAAAATGGAGTATCTCATCTCTGAGATCTTTCATACAAACATCATGGTAAACACTAAAAAAATCAGAGCAGAACCACAATTCATAAATGAAGAGAAAGTGAGAAAATCATCACAGAAAACCACCAAATTGAAATGGCAGTCAGAAATGGAAGGAAAGAGAAACAATGGACATATAGAACTGGAAAATAAGAAATAAAATGGCAGTATTAAGCCCTTATATATCAATAATCACTCTAAAGTTAAATGAACTGAATTCTCCAATAAAAAGACACAGATTTCCTGGATGGATTAACAAACAAGACCAACAATATGCTGCCTCCAGGAAACGCATCTCAGCTCTAAAGACAAACATAGGCTCAGCGTGAAGGTATAGAAGATGATACTTGAAGCAAATGGCAAACAAAAGAAAGCAGATGTTGCCATACTTACTTCACAAAAAGCAGAATTTAAGATAAAATGTCAATGAGAGGCAAAGAGGGGCAGTATATAATGATAAAAGGGACATTCCACAAAGAGGACACAACACTTATGAATATTTATGGACCTAACACAGGAGCACCAAAGTATATAAAGCAACTATTAACAGACCTAAAGGGAGAAATTAACAACACCACAAAATAGTAGGGGACCTCAACACTTCACTAACATCAATGCATAAATCACGCAGACAGAAAGCCAATAAGGAAATAGTGGATTTGAATGAAACATTACATCAGATGGACTTTATATATGTATATATATATGTATGTAGAACATTCCATCCAAAAACAGCAGAATGCACATTCTTCTCAAGTGCACATGAAACATTCTCAAAAGTAGACCATATGTTGGGAAACAAGCTAAGCCTCAATAAATAGAAAAAGATTGAAATCATATCAAGTATCACTTCTGACTATAATTCTATGAAACTAGAGATCAATTACAAGAAAAAAGCTGGGACAGTAACAAATATGTGGAGACTAAACAACATGCTGTTGAACAATCATTGGATTGATGAAGAAATCAAAGGAGAAATCAAAAAAATACCTGGAGACAAATGAAAATGAAAGTACAACAAACTAACTCTTATGGGAAACAACAAAAGCAATGATATGACAGAAATTTATAGCAATACAGGCCCACCTCAATAAACAAGAAAAATCTCTTTTAAGTAACCTTAAACTACACCTAACAGAACTAGAAAAGGAAGAACAGACAAAGCCCAAAGTCAGCAGGAGAGAAATAACAAAAATTAGAGCTGAAATAAATGAAATAGAGACTGAAAAATCAGTAGAATGGATCAATGAAATTAAAAGCTGGTTCATTGAGAAGATAAACAAAATTAAAACCCCCTGGCCAGACTCATTAAGAAAAAAACAGAGAGGGTTCAAATAAAATTGTAAGTGGAAGAGGTGAAATTACAACTGATACCACAGAAATATAAAGGATTATAAAAGAATACTGTTAAAAACAATAAGTCAACAAATTGGATAACCTAGAAGAAACAGATAAATTTTTAGATTAGTACAACCTCCAAAAACTGAATCAGGAAGAAATAGAGAATCTCAATAAATCAATCACAAGTAAAGAAATTGAAACAGTAATCAAAAATCTCCCCAAAAACAGAAGCCCAGGACCAAATAGCTTTTCTGGAGAATTCTACCAAACATTCAAAGAAAACTTAATACCGCTCGTTCTCAAACCTTTCCAAAAACTTGAAGAAGGCATAATGCTTCCTAACTCATTCTACGAGGCCAATATCACCCTGATACCAAAACCAGACAAGGACAACACAAAGAGGAAAATTACAGGCGAATATCACTGATGAACATAGGTACAAAGATCCTCAATAAAATGTTGGCAAATCAAATACAGCAATACACTGAAAGGATCATGCACTATGTCCAAGTGGGATTTATACAAGGGATGCAGGGATGGTTCAACATCTGCAAATCAATCAATGTGATACACCACATTAACAAAATGAGGAATAAAAATCACATGATCATCTCAATAGATGCAGATAAAGCATTTGACAAGACACAACATCCATTTATGACAAAAAAAAAACTCTCAATAAAATAGTTATAGAAAGAAAGTACCTCAACATAATAAAGGTCATATATGACAAACTGACAGCCAACATCATACTTAATGGGGAAAAACTGAAAGCCATCCCTCTGAGAACAGGAACAAGACAAGGGTGCCCACTCTCACCACTCCTATTCAGCATACTACTGCAGGTTTTGGCCACAGCAATTAGGCAAGAAAAAGAAATAAAAGGTATCTAAACTAGAAAGGAAGAAGTGAAAATCTCACTGTGCGCAGATGATATGATTCTATATATATAAAACTCTAAATTATCTACCAGAAAACTATTAGAAATAATCAGTGTGTATTAGAATTACTGTATTAGAATAATACAGTGTGGTTGCAAGGTAAAAAATTAGCTTTAAAAAATCAGTTGCATTTCTATACACTAATAACGAAGTAGAAAAAAGAATTCAAGAATACAATCCTATTTACAATTGCAACAAAAAGGATAAAATATCTAGGAATAAATCTAACAAAGGAGGTAAAAGTCCTATACACTGAAAACTGTAAGATATTAGTGAAAGAAATCAAAGATACAAAGAAATGGAAAGGCATTCCGTGCATAAGGATTGGAAGAATAAATATAGTTAAGATGTCCATACTACCAAAAGCAACCTACAGATTCAGTACAATCCCTATCAGAATCCCAAAGACATTCTTCACAGAAATAAAACAAAGACTCCTAAAATTTATATGGAACAACAAAAGATTTCAAATAGCCAAAGCAATCCTGAGAAAAAACAACAACGCTGGAGGCATCACAATCCCTGACTTCAAAATATACTACAAAGCTATAGTAATCAAAATGGCATGGTACTGGCATGAAAACACACACAGATCAATGGAACAGAATTGAAACCACACATCGATGGATAGCTAATCTTCCACAAATGAGCCAAGAACATACAAGGGAGAATGGAAAGCCTTTTCAATAAATAGTGTTGGGAAAACTGAACAGCTACAAGCAAAAGAATGAAAGCAGACCATCATCTTACACAATACACGAAAATTACCTCAAAATGGATTAAAGACTTGAATGTAAGATTTGAAACCATGAAACTCCTACAAGAAAACAGAGGCAGTACACTCTCTGACATAGATGATAGCAGCATCTTTTTGAATGGCATGTCGACTCGTGCAAGAGAAACAGAAGAAAAATTTAAAAAATGGGACTACATCAGACTAAACAGCTTCTGCAAGCCAAAGGAAACCATGAACAAAATGAAAAGACAACTCACCAATTGGGAGAAAATATATGCAAGTCATATATCTGACAAGGGTTAATTTCCAAAATATACAAAGAATTCGTATGAGTGAACAATAAAAAAACAAACAACCTGATCAAAAGACTAGTAGAGGATATGAACAGACATTTTTCCGAAGAAGATATACAGATGGCCAATAGAGACACATGTAAAGATGTTAGACATCACTAATTATTAGGGAAATGCAAATCAAAACTACAATGAGATATCATCTTGCACTTGTCAGAATGGCTATAATTACCAAGACAAAAAATAACAAAACGTTTGAGAGGATGTGGAGAGAAGGGAACACTCATACACCGTTGGCGGGAATGCAAATTGATGCAGCCACTATGGAAAACAGCATGGAGATTTCCCAAAGAATTAAAAATAGGAATAACATATGATCCAGCTCTCCCACTACTGATTATTTGTCCAAAGAGCTTGAAATCAACAATCCAAAGAGATTTATGCACCCCTGTGTTCATTGCAGCACTATTCACAATAGCCAAGATGTGGAAACAACCCAAGTGTCCATCAAATGATGAATGAATAAAGACGATGTAGTATATATATGCAATGGAATACTACTCAGTCATACCAAAAGATAAAATCGTCCCATTTGTAACAACACGGTTGGACCCTGAGGGTATGATGTTAAGAGAAATAAGCCAGACAAAGACAAACACTATATGATTTCACTCATATGTAGACGATAAACGAACACATGGATAAAGATAGCAGATTAGTGGCTAACAGGGGTGGGGGTGAAGGAAAGGGGTAAACGGCACATATGTATGGTGATAGATAAAAATTAGACTACTGGTGGTGAGAACAATAGAGTCTATACCGAAACTGATAAATAATAATGTACATCTGAAATTATACAGTGTTATAAACCATTATGACCTCAATAAAATAATTGGAAAAAAAGTGAGAGAATGAGGGAACCAGGGGATGTAATTATCTCCCAGGTATAGTAGGATGATATCTTACTAGGATTCCCTTCAGTCCGGAAGAGGTCAAGCCCAGAGTGAAGCAGTTTATGTCATTCTTGCCTTGGTCAAGATTGGCTCAGGGGTTAAAACTCCCACTGAGCATGAAAATGGGAATATCAGGGGGTCAGGCCATGAGACCCCTGTGTGTAGGAGGGGAATGGTTGGGGCACTAAGAAGGACATTGGCAGAGCCAATGGAACATTGCCAGGCAGCCTTTGAGTTTACGTGAATGAAGCCAAATAAATATAAAGGTGATAGATTTAAGAATCATATTAGAACAAGAAAGAGATTGAAACAAATGAAAACAAATATGAGCCATCAAAGGAAAAAATGAAATTGTCAGCTAAAGTGGATTAGGAAATTCAGGGTTGAGAAATGAAAATGCCAATGATTAATAAGCCTTCCAGGATCTATCTGTCTATCTATCTATCTATCTATCTATCTGTGTGTGTGTGTGTGTGTATATATATATATATATATCTATCTTAAATTAAATCTACACAATCAACAAATATTATCTTTTGCCTAGTGTCTTGTGGGAAATAATAAATAGGACAAAGACTCCAATATAAAGAGTTCTGTTTAGTACTCAATGGAATCCACATGCACCAAATGCTACCTACATAATTTTGGTTGTATTCAGTTCCATTTAATTTCTATTTTAACTGGAAAAGGTGCACTGGAGAACAAAAAAGATGATAAGCCATCACAGAAGTTATTAATTCCAGGAGTAAGGAAGATAATGTTTGTATTTGCCAGAGAAGAGGCAATTAAAGTGAGATTATGATTGAAGGGGATAAGAGGCAAGGCATACAAAGTAGAGGCACGAAAATGTTCAATGGAATAATAGCAAAAGAAGACACGTGGCATTGTGATTGTTTATGATAAAACTTTCCAGAAATGTAATGCTCTGTCATATAATTTGTCCTATATGATGGTAATATTCACATTAATAAATGATGGTATGATAAAAACGTTGTGACATTAGACACACTGATCAACTTGTTATAAGCTTTAATCTGTAGATGCATGAAGAATAAGAAGTCTGGTGTTACAATAGTAGTGATATTAATAAAAATTATAACAACTACAAGAGTAATGATAATTATTAATATCCTTTACAATTCACCAAAAACCTACACTACATCATTTTATCACTTCGGTTTTGAGTTTGTAGTTGTATTTAAAAGGCTTTTTTGAATTATAAATGAGCTTTTGAGAATATGCTACTAAGGGACACTTTGATCCTTTTAAGATTTTACTGCAAGTACGGAATCTAAGTATCGTGTTAAATATTCTGTTTGATGGCCTGAATGACTCGTCCACAGGAGTGGATGGAAACTGTATTCTCTGGCTTTATCCAATTCAAGTGTCAGAAAATGAACTACATCTTTAAGTAAAAAGGAAATTTATTGTCTCGTATATCAGGGAAGGACAGATGGGGATTCTTGGGCTCAAATATGTTATACGAGCTGAGTTTCTTTTTTATCTCTATTTGGCTTGTTTCTCAGAAAGGTTCTTGCCACTTGGTAACAATGTTGACCACCAAAAGCTTTTTATTCTCGCATTTTTGCAAACCCATTAGAAAGGGGACCTTTCTCCTCATCTCCACACACCAACAAGATTGCGTAAATCTGGTGGAGAGAAACTCTGCTACATTGGCCAGCCTGCATCATTTCCCTATCCTAATCTAAAGCTAGTGACAGCATTGTGTCATTAATAGCCCCCCTGGGACCACATGGAGTCATGGAAAATTTCTTGAAGAAACTTGAACATGGAGGATGGGAAAGTGTTCAGTGCACACGTGCAAAACGTCAACTATATTCTGCTACTGTAGCAAAGGTGTGTCTCTAAGGAAATATGCTTTCTTTTTATGCCACTTTGACGTTTTGTTATTTGGTGCTATTTACATCTAACAACTCTCATAAGTTCCTACCTTAGTCTTCTTGGATTTACAATGTCAGCTTTTCAGCGATACAACATCTTCAATTTATATTCACACACACTCATCATATAAAATTTTCCCAGAATAAAAACAATGCTGGATTTCTCGATGGTAACACTAAAAGAGAAAAATTAAGCGGTGCTTTAAAAAAAATCTGAGAGATAATAATTTCCAACTTATAAACCTATAACTAGCCAAATTAGCAATCGAGTGTATATATACAATAAGGATACATTCATATCAGAATTCATTTTAGGGAAGCTACTAGAGGATGTGCTTCAGCAAAATGAAAGTGAAAACCACGAAAGAGCAAGAAACAGGATCTGCGAAACAGACTATCCAATCCAGGAGAGAGGCAAGGAAAATTTCTGGATGCAGTGAACAAAGAACTGTGATAGAGCTCTATAAAGAGCAAGAAGTTGAAAGGAGGCAGAAAAAACAAAAGCAAGAATCCAGAAAAGACGCTACTAAAAAGTAAAATAAATTGATATATTATTGAACGTCTTTGAAAGCTGAAAAATGTTAGTTTTATTTCGAAAGTTTGGAAATAAGAGTATGGAAAAAAAAGTATTAACTCCAGGAATGAGAAAATATTGCACAATAATGGAAATATAATTATAGTATACTATGTGGGACAAATCTGAGCAGTATTTGTCATTAAAATGAAAAAGCAAATTTTTATTTTATAAATAATGATGCTGTAAAAATTCAGTGGTTCGCAAAATTTGTCCCAGACCACCAGTGTCAGGATGACCTGAGAAATTGTTAGAAATGCAACTTCTTGGGTCTCACCTCAGAACTACTGAGTCAGAAACTCTGAGAAAGAGGCCCAGCAATCTGTGTTCCATAAAGCCTTCCAGCTGATTCTGATGCATGCTAATATTTGAAAACCACTGCTCTAATTACATTAGAAGGGTATGAATTTAAGTCTTAAAGAAAAAGATTATGAAAGCTAAACACTCATCATCCAGAGTAGAATGTTAACGGAAAATGGAGGGGCTAGCCCAGCGGCGCAGTGGTTAGAGGAAGATGGGCACAGATGTTAGCTCAGGGTCAGTCTTCCTCAGCAAACAGAGGAGGATTGGCAGTAGTTAGCTCAGGGCTAATCTTCCTCAAAAAAAAGAAAAAAATGAAAATGGAATTAGCAGAACAGTAATGTAAGAATATTTTTAAGAAATATAAGTATAAATAACAGATGGAACAGGTAAACTCACTAAATTGTTTTCTTTTAGGGACCACGAATTAGGAGCGGAAAGTACAGGACAAGGAACTGTTATTTTTTCTTTCAAACAGTTTTAGTGGTACTTGAGACTTTAAATTGTGTAAACATAATTTAATAAAAACAAAAATTAATTGATAAGTGATAAATGAAAATTGGCAAAAGCATAGATTTTTCAAGAAAAATAGAAGAAACCATATATATTTGTGGAAGTAATACCCTCATATAATGGGCAAAATGTACTGGTGTCCCTTTGCTTTATTTGCCTGGCCCTAGAGGCAATTGAATTTACTACTTATGTACATATTTTCTGAAAATCAGGTGTCATAGCTAGAGACTGGATGACCGTCTCAGAATAATTGTGTTAAAATATTGAAGACCTTACCAAGGAAGGTGACAGAGACTATAAAGAAGTTGTGCAATCAAAGTTGTAAAAGAAGAAATTACTAAACGTGATGGCCAATTGTTATGGAGGAGAAGAAAAAAATTGAAGTCAAAGTGTATCTGTGAAACTGGAGTGTGGGAACTGGAGGAATGACAGCCCTGGAATTTGGAAGCAGGAGGTCAGGAAGATGATTGAACCTCCTAGAGCTTCCAGATACAAATAACCCAAAAGCAAATGAACACTCAGACTGCAGTGTAGAAAGAATTACAAAAATGGGGCTATGGAGTTGTCAATTCTCTATCTCAGCAGTAGAGGTTAAAACTATGGCCTCAATCAATTGAGAAAGGAGGGCAGAACTTTCTTGAGTCTCTTGATATTATCGACATGGTAGGTTTTTTATTTTCCTCTTCAGACTGTGACAGTTCAATAAATGTTGTTGGTGATGACCTATTGCTTTCCTAGTGTTAGAGCTGTGTAATGTCTGGTAATATAAAACTAACAGGAAATGGTGATTTTTATTTTCAAGAGTGCTTGATGGATAACTAAACAGAATGTCTAAATATACATGCAAATGAATTGATTAACCACTCTCACTTTGCACATGACCTATGTTTTGTAGTCAGCTTCACATAGACTTTTTTGATTTATCAGAAGATTTAACTGTGTACAGTATTTGAGTTTACATAGAGTAGGGTGCATTTTAATGAAAATAACTTATCATCTTCAGGACTTAGCCAATACCTGTCCAAGTCAAGCCTGTCACTCTCTTTCAGGGTTAAGTATATTGCAATGGGGTTATATCAACTCTTAGAACAAGGACTTTGGGTTTTGAACTCAGCATTTAGAAAATATCAGAAACTCAATATAACTTTGTTTGTAATGATAATGATGACTCAATCTTAAAAATAACCATTATTCATAAGCTTTTGTAACTCAAGCCCAACAATAATAATGATAATGATGATAAAAATCATTTATTGAGCACCTACTATGCAGCAGGTTCTATATTAGGAGTTTTTATACCCTTGCTTTAATTTTTTTTAACTCATCTAGGTTTCTCTATTTTCTAGACATGAAACTTGAAGCTGTGAGACCATGTAAGAGTGACTATATGAAAATGTGGTCATATGACTGTTATTACGGGAGCATAAAACTCCTACCTAAATTTTCTCTCTCCAGATTTATTATTTTTCTCCACACTCTGAAACAAAAGAGGGATCAACAAAGAATATAAATGGATCTCATGTTTATCTGTCTTTAAATCTCACATCTCTTGTGGAAATGCTATAGTATATGACAAAAGAATTAACAAAATTGGACAACTTTATTCAGAAACTGCATAAAATTTTCATAATGTTGAATAATTGATAAATGAATGGATGACTCAAAAAGTATTTATTGGCGTGTACTAAAATCCTGACATAGATTAATGCAAATAGAAGAGCTAAACATAACAGCTGTCATCTATTGTGTATCATTTTACACATGATGAAACAAAGGGTAAGAGAAATTAAATCCAGAGAATAAATAACTGCGGGAATGTGGAGGATGCAGAGGAGTGAACACTGGTGTAGCAAACTTCAAAGCTTCATTTGAAACTGCAAACTTCAAACTTCATTCTTTTGATACCACATCGTGCTGCGTCAAAAATAGAAGACAATGCTCTCTGTCAAATTAGGGAGACAAGACTAGCATCCCAGTTTAAACTTACATTATGCAGTGCAAAATAGAGTGTTGGAGCAATTGAGAAATAAGGGACTGTGTAACCACTATTGGGTAAGTACCTACTGAATCCGATGTGTTGTATATAGTATTTTACATAATATTTTATTTAATCTTCGACATAATTTTAAACGTTAGATATTATTTACAGTATATTGTTATACAAATAGGCTTCAGAAATTACAATGGCTCAGAAAGATTGGAAGTTTTCTTCTTGCTCACGCAATATTTTTAGGTTAGTAAACAACGATGCAGGGCAGCTGTCTTCTATGCAGTCATTCTGGGACCCAAGAACAGAGGGTTTCCGTCTTCAACATATGGCTTTCATGATCACTCTTGGGGCCTCCTCCATTACATCCAGCTAGAGGAGGAAAAACCCTGGAGAAGAGTCATGTGGAAGGTTTTTATAGACAAACATGGAAATGGTGCTCACAACTTCAGCTCACATGCCAGTGGCTGGAAGGCCATAGCTGTACCTAATGATAAGGAATGCAGGAAGGGTAGTCTTGGCAGGGCAGCCACGTCTAAGGTGCAAGTTCCATTATGGAAAGGGAAGCATGAATTTTTGGGGACAGCTAGTCATCTCTGGGACAGATGAGTATAAGTGACTCCATTGTTCATATAAGGAAACTAAGGCTAAAAAACATTAAATAACTTGCCCAAGGAGTCAAGGTTTTCAATGTGTTAGCTCATAGGCAAACATCACTGGCACTCAGCAAACTGTGGCTCACATGGCAAATCTGGCCTGTCACTTGTTTTTATTGATAAAGATTTATTGGAACAAAGCCACATCCATTTATTAATGTATTCTCTGTGACTGTTTTCACGCCACAATGGCAGAGTTAAGTAGTTGTGACAAAAGACCATATGGCCTTCAAAACATCAAATATTTTTATCTAGCCCTTTACAGAAAAATTTTACTGACTGTATTAATTTCCTATTGTTTTTGTAACAAATTTGCCACAAACTTAATGATGTAAAGCAACATAAATTTATTATTTTACAGAACTTTTATAGTTCTGGAGGTCAAAAGTCACAAATAAGTCTTCCTAGTCTAAAGTCAAGGTGTTAGTGGGGACTTTAGGGCAGAATCAGTTTCCTTGCCTTTTTCAGCTTCTAGAAGTCACCCACATTTCTTGGCGTGTGGGCCCCTTCCATCTTCAAGAACAGCAATGGCTGGTTGAGTCTTTCTCATGCTGCTTCATTCTAACACTGACTCTTCTGTCTCTTCTTCTATATTTAAGAACACTTGTGATTATATTGGGCTTACCTAGATAACCCAGGATAATCTCCCCATCCTGAAGTCAGCTGATTAGCAACCTTAATTTCATGTGAAACCTTAATTTCCTTTTGCCATGTCATCAAAAATATTCACAGGCTCATGGGTTAGGATATGAACATCTTTGGAAGGTCATTATTCTGCCTATTCTACTGACCTCTACTCTAGACTCTAAGTAATCTATTCTTTTCGTTCCTCCACCTTATTTCCCTGAAGGAGAAGTAAGGCTTTGCCACAGTCAAAAGAAAAATGAATCAGAGCTTGGAAGGATGTGTAAAATATGGATGGGTAGAAGGGATGAAGAAAAGTACTCAAGTGGGAAAATATTTCAAGAAATTGCAAGGAAAAGTTACTGAGTCAAAATAAGTATGGCATGGAATAGGCGAGAGTCCAGGGATCTTCGCAAAAGGAATACACAAAGACGCTGGAAATTGGACTAATTGGGTAGACTCAGATTACGGAGGGCTTTGAAAAGACAGAAAAATATCATTCCTTATAGCAAGGTTACCAAAGAGAATCTTAATCTAGTTTAGGGAAAGAATTTAGAGGCATAAAATGTAAAATAATTCACCCTTTTGTTTTTCAAATTTGGAAATGATAATAATAATAGGTATTATCTATTGAACATCTATTCTGAATAGAGCCTGTTATAGACATTAGTCTACAAAGAAGTTACTAGTGTTCTCGAGCTATACATAAGGGTACTGAGACCCAAAGCAGCTCCTTTTAAGTTCAAGGAAGCAAAACTAGTAAATATGGGACCTAAGCTTTCTACCCCAAAATGTCTGATATCATGTATTTATACTGTATATTCAGGGTAATATTGAGAATTTCCATCTGTTTTCTTAATTTCTTGGAGCCTGGAATGTAGATTTATTGTGTAGATCTGCATCAAACATAGCTGGAAATACTTATGCATAACTGATACCTATGATTTGATTTTTCTCTTACTTGGCTGATAGGCAAGATTCAATAATAAATAACCTATGTGATTAAAAATATGGGCATTTTAAAAATGCCTGTTTGAATCAATTTGCAAAGCACCATTTGAGGATTGGTTCTATGGGTCTACAATGCTCTTTTTTTATTTTGAATTGCAAGTGACCTACCAGCATTTCTTCAGGTCAATGTGAAATTCCTCCAACTGTCCTAAATACAGAAAAGAATAAATTGCATTTTCAGTACCATGGAAATAATTATATTTTCAAGGTCACCATCAATCATCATAAACTCAGTACCTTCCTCTTGGGAGAAGAATGATTCAAATCCCTGATGTATTGCTTTTGTCATTTTGAAAAGAATATATCCAGTGATACAGCGAGTTATGAAACAATCTGCATGATAGAGATTCATTGTATTCTCTTGAGTCTTCAATTTTTGCTCCATAAAATAATATAATGATGATAATAATATTGATATGTAAAATTATTATTTTTGTGGTACTTCTTTATATTCAGTGTCTTGTTTAGTTCTGACAATAGTCCTCTGAGTCAGGACAATTATGATAATAATTTCTATGATATAGATGTAGATTGTCAAGGAGGTTTAGAACATTTTCCAAGGTCATACAATTAGGTAGAAGAGCTGGAAATCAAACCCAAAGCCCTTAAGGAAGGAGAATCCAGATAGCCCTTGTGTAGGCTTTTAGAAGTTATGTAAACAAAGCAAGTCCTTTCTTCTCACTAATCTGTGAACATAACTGATCAAAATACAACAGTTAATTTAACTAATTTTGATTTCAGTGCTCCTAGCTTCTGGGTTTATCTGCCTATCTTCAAGTACTCCTACACCTTTGATGCAAATGCTGGCCATGTTTTCTTCTGTTTTGGCTACAGCAGAAAACTACAGGATGGATTTCTCATTTAATTTTCAATATGGCACTGACCTCCCTCTCCATCTCAGTCCCTATTTCACTTAGCATCGTTGTTTCTCCTCACTGATTCTGGTTGTTAATTTAGTATTTCTTCACGCTCTTCTTTTCTGTTTGAGTCCATTTGAGCCTCAGTGGTGGCCAAAACCTATCTCTTTGATGGCCTAGTTGAAGTTTGTATAAACATTTTCCTACTTTGATCTGAGAAAGATTGGAATCTGAGCAAGGAAGATTGAGAATGAAGGATAATTAAAAATGTGTACAAATGGACAAACGATGAGGATTTGTTTTCTTGAAATGGAGAGGAAAAGCAACAACTTAGAGAGGCTGACATAACCCAGGAAAACAAAAGAGCCTAGAATGTGGGGAGAGCCAGAACCAGAGGCCAGTAGGTTGCAAATGTTCTGAGTTGTTGGGTCCATTGGTCCAAGCTAACTTGAGGCCAGAAAGAGATTTTGTTTGTGAAAGAATATAAAATATATGCATTAGTAATAACTAGGCTCAACAGTGTTCCCCTGGGTCAGCTTGTGATCTTCAGCACACCCGTCCCTTCTTGAACATCCTGTGAATCAGAAAGCGCTGGAGTGAGTCAGTGACTTAGGGCTGTTTTGAATAGAAGGCACCTTGTTCAAACTGAAAACAAAATCAGATACAGGTTTTCACTAATATAACAAAACATATAAATGACATGTTTGCTTAAGACATAGCTAAATCCAAGTGCTCACAAAAGGTTGTTGGTAATCTATTGGTCTTCATCCTTCGGGTCTGCTTTGCTCTGTGTCGGCTTCATTCTCAAGAAGGAAATTGCATCCTGGTGAGTACACTATGGTTATTTTCCACTCCACCTAGCAATTCCAGTGTAACAAAAGATTCTCTTTCCCAGAAGATCTGGCAAAGCCTTGGGATCCAGGTTCACAAACTTGAAGTGGGTCACAATCCATTCATGAATGTATCATCGTGATTTTGACCGGCCTGGTCTAGGGAATGTGCCCATACCTGAAGCCAGAGTGTAGGGCCAGGCTGTGGATTTAAAGTGGGGAGAAATAATTCTCCAAAGAACATTTCAGTGCCATTATTAGAAGAAGCAGAGAGAGATGTTGAACAGGCACAAGACAGTGGATATGCTCTACAGATAACCAGAGATAATAGTTATTGATTGCTTACTTTGTGCTAGTTATTTGTAATTGCTTTACAGAAAATAATTCACTTAATTTTTATAACAATCTCATGTGAAAGGACTATTACTTCTTTTTTACAGGCCACAGCATAGTTTGGTAATTTCTCCCAAGTCACAAATGCAATACTGCCTTGCTCACATGTTCTGAGCATCTCACCATGATTGTGGCCCAGCAACGTGAGACCAGAGAGAATTAGCCAGTGAGAACCCAAATTTCCTATCCAGGGATACACTAAACTGTTGAGCAGCAGAGGTCAGCCCAGGGATTAGGAGACAAGTAAAACACTCTTGGGAAGAAGAGTAAGTATCTGAAAGCTGACTATCATGGGGTGAGAGAGATGTGAGGTGCAACACTTTTTCCTGATATAGTATAAATTAGGATGAACAAGAGGTCTCCTTCTCTTGCTCAAAAGGTATCCATATTTGGACTGGACCAGTGAAGATGGCCACTGAGTCCACACCCTTTTACATGATTCAACCTCATTCCACAGCGTTTTCCTCATTCCTTATGTGGTGGAGCTTCTTTCTGTTCCTCCACTCAAAGCTCTTCCTTGCTGCCTGGCTATCACATGGGCTGTGTGCACCTCTTTCCATATATAATTCCCTAGTGAGCTTCTACCCATTTTTCAGATCTCAGTTGCAATGTCCCTTGGAAGTCCTAAATTAAGTCCACTTGGTCTAAGCTCCCAAAGCTTCTAGTATTTGTCCATCAAAACACGAATCTCATGTTACTCTGAAAACTTGGCTCATGTTTGCCTTTGCTGATACACAAACAGCCTTCTGAGAAATGTCTTTTAGCATCTGGCTACAGGATTGCAGGTTTTACTTCTAGGATTTCACATTCACTCCCTTTGTCTTCTATTTACAATATAATTGCTTCATTAGTGGCTAAACAGCTATCAAATAAGCCCTCTTCCCCCTACACACACACACACACACACACACACAAACACACACACATCTCACCTCCAGTGTTCCTAAGCTAAAAAGGAACAGAATTTTAGGCTCAAGGTCAGGTGGAGCCTTTGCTCTTTCTTCCTGTTTTATCCCTCAGTTTGGAGGGTGTAGCTTTACCACAGTAGTCCCAGAAAAGATCCATCCCAACTGCATAGAGCAGCATCTGCTGATTAACTAATACACAAACTAAGCAAGTGCTTAGGGAAAGAACCAAGTAGGGGCAAAAATAAATAAAAGGAAACCGTCATACTTTTAGGGCTTTCCACCTCTAAAGATCTTATTCTGTCCTCCCCACAAAAGACATAAGGAAAAGAACAAGGCTGATGGAAAGAAACTAGTGAGCTTTGTGGTCCAGAATGCTCTAGCTCCTGAAAATTACCCACTTTTTTTTCCTGATCAACTTGCTGACTGAGGGAGCTATACCATAAAGTGCAATAAGCCCATAGAAAAGAATGTATAACTTCAATTTACACCTTGAAAAGGATCCAGAGTCCCCTAACACAGAGCTTCAAATATAACATTTCGGGGAAGTGGTGTGGTTTGGCCAAGATTGTGTGGAAGCCCACCTCTAAAAGCCACAAGGAACGCATGTCCAGTCAAAAAATGTTTAGGTTATTAGCTTGCTGGAGCAGGAAATGATTTAGCCCATGGGGACCTAGGTGGGAAGAGAGAATTGGAAGTAGCTTCTTATAGGACTCAAGCTTGTCTTAGAGGGTTGTAAATAGGGTACAGAGAATCAGGGACCATTTGGGGTTCAGAAGTTATCAAAGAGTAAGGGCAATTTAATGACTGGGTATCATAATCTAGGAGGCAGATGGAATAAATTGGGATTCGAATTGCCACACAAACAGAGCAGCAATCACTCAGAGAAAGGCAGTGAATATCAGGAGATGAGGAAGATTAGGCATTTCTGCGGTCATGAGGAGCCTTGTCTATGTTTTACCCAAACATAATCAGAGTGGCTATAGTGTTTTCCTTGTTTGATCATTATTTATGTTCTATGGGGAACATTACACCCTGGTGTTCACAGGACTATTTTTTCACTTTCTCAGGGGTATTCAATCTCAGATTGGAATAACTAAGTGAGGTTCCTTTCTTCCTGATCTTAAATCTTGTTTCACTAGCCCTTCTCTGACCTCAGGGTGCAATATTACAATTATAATGTGATAACAACACACTTATCAGTACCAGAGGCTTTGGACTGAGGTGGACCAAGCCCAGATAATGCTTTACCCTTGACATACCACTAAGGCCTGAGCTTGCCTCAGGAAATAGCAGAGGGAAGATGTGGTACTTCCTCCCTACAGAAATGAATCTAGCCCTCTCACTGATCTCTGACCACAAAAAAGAGAGTAGAAGAAATCTCCTGGTTCTATTGCCTTTAAGACACAGTAATCCAACCCACTTATTCAATGTGTTCTAGCAAGTGTCTCTGATTCTGATCAATCAATTCAGTAATACTGCCTTGCTTGAGAGGAGTTGGTAAGAGAGTAGAGGCAGATTCAGCTTAAGAAGGGGGAAAGGATTTTTCAATAATACTTGAAGACAGGAGAGTATCATGTTTAAGGACTTGGGCTTTGGAGCCAGAAAACGTAGCACCAATTTCAAATCCCATCATTACCTTTCATGTCATATTAGACTAGTAGCTAAGACTCAGATCTAAAAATACGTTCGATAAAGTTGTTGTAAAGATTAAATGAAGTAATATGTAACATTTTTGGCATAGTTTCTGGCCCACATTATGCCTACAGTGAATGGTAGCCATTAGCAGAGTCATGAAAGAGACCCTTCGGTCATGATACTCCAGAAAAACCAATGCCAGAATAAAAGGAGCCATTTCTTAGTAGCGATGACCTACTTGGCTGAAAAGTTTCTTTATTCTGTCTGAGAAGCCAGTCAGTTCCTCAGGACATATTTTGATATGTAAACATTAGAGCTGTACACATAGAATTTTTGGTCTATCCTACCAGTAGTAAGGTTGAGATAATTAATTCATGCATTCTTATATTTAGCATGCATGTTTTGAAAGCCTTCTATCTGTCAATGTGAAGAAAACTGGGAATTAAAGATGTAAATATGGTCCCTGTCCTTTTGAAACTCTCAGATATTATTGAAATATTTAATATTAATATAAAAATTGAATTCCTATTATTAATATAAATTGCAGATGTTTTAGGAAGTGTCTGATGTCTATAGTAGGGTCAGGAAGTATGGTGTAGTGACAGAAACAACACTGGAAAAGAGCACTGGTCCAGGACTCTGAACTTCTGTTCCTCCATACTCAGAATAAGAAAATTGGGACAGACGGGTAAGGAAGTGTTTTCTGGGTACAAGATCAGATGCTTTATTATCTATGTTATGAACAGAACTAAGAGAACTTTTTTGCTGGTAACTTTAAGAAGAGAAAAGTCCATTATTGCTGCCTTGAAGTATATTTGGCTCTTGCTTAGAAAACGGCGATTGCATTGATTGACCTCTGAATATCTTTGCCAGGCTTGAAGTTGTGAGGAACACTGAATTATTGGAAATTCATTTTGCCATAAGTCTCAAAACAAATCATCTTCAGGGGTCAGTGATTCTGATTTTACTCAGAAATGTCATCAGAATACACTCTTGCCCTTTGTTTTCCCAAGGTTTTTACTTGCTTCCCTAATCAAAAGATAACACTTCGACAGCCAAAGTAGAATGATACTTTGCAAAGCAGGCTTTATCACTTTTAGTAACATCTGGTAGGAGCCAGATAGCAGTTTGTGCTTTAGTAACAATGCCACAAACTCACAGTTAGAGGCACAAGTCCAACCCTCTCTCTACTGTGAATTTGTGGAATGGATTTGGTAAAGTTTCCTTTCTGGCTTAAATTTCCTAAAAAAATGAAGTAAGAAGATGGATTGGTAACATTTTCTCATAAGAAAATTGTGAAAGCTTATAGTTCTGGAAGATCTCAATATGTAAGATAGTTTCACTAGTTTAATAAAGGGACTTAATATAATGATATAGAGGACAAGTATTTTGGTACACTGTGCTATCAACAATTCATCTGGATAAAGGATATTTGCAAGCGCGTGGCTACACGCTGTTGTTGGCAGATTGAAATCAATAGAGCATTTAAACGTTATTGATTTTATTTCAAATTTAAGGGCCACCTGTATATAAAATATATTGAAACTGAGTTGAAAATATATTACCTTACATTGTTTAATGACATTCAAAATGGGGTGATGCAAAGATTTTTTAGAGGGAAAAGACATAAATCTTGTGCTTCATCTCTTTCGCATGTTAAATAAGTGTTTATTTCTTATCAAAATAATATTAATAAGAGCTACCATTTACCAAGTGCCTACTTTAAAGCAGAAGCTGTGCCCATATTATCTTTAATTCTCATAATAACCCACAAGATAGGTATGGTATTGTTAGTTCCCTTTTAGAGATAATATCAGGTGCCTAGGAAATGGATTCAGGCTTCGAACTCAGGTGTAGCAGATATAAAAGTTTCTGCTGTGTTCATGATACTGCTTCTTCTCCTCTATAATTTATCCGAAGAGGCAGAAAAAGATAAGGGAGAATATGGTGGCTTGTCTTGAAAGCTCTTCCTCCTCTTTACTAATGCATCAAGTTTCCCATATCAGTTCATGTTCTTGTTGGTCCTCTTCCTTTGAATCTGAGCTGACCCTTGATATTAGCTTGTGACTAAGAGAATGCAACAGAAGCAGGGTTGAGTGACTTCTGAGGCTGGCTTAGGAGAAGCTAAGGCTTTCTTTGAATGCTCTCTCTGACAGAAAGTTCCTCAGCCTGATCACTCACGTTCTAGCTGGCCAGTCTGGCCCCTAGCAGGTCCAGCATCATGTTTCTACTGAGACCATGATAACCTCGATTGAAGTCCATAAAGATGTTCAAGAGAACAGAAGCAAATGGAAGAATCCTAGGCCCCGGTGTCCTTGGTTCCTTACTTTCGTTAATGGAAATGTGTGTGATGCCCTGTGCCAGGCCTTGGTGATCTGGGGATGAATGAGACAAGGCTCCCTACCACAAAATGCTCACTGAACAGAAGGATAAAGAGACCCACTGACAAACAATTTAGAACAGAGGTGGGGAAGATTCTGAGAAAAACTTTTCAGGTAGGAAGTGCAGCAGGTGTGGTAATTTCTATCTATGAGAGTTTGTGGTCTTTTGTGGAAAACATAAAACACGTGCCCAGACCTGGAGCTCAGTGTGGGAAAGGGAGACGTAACAGTAGGTGAAGCTAGAAGGCATGCAGAAGTGTGACTAGAGAGGGTCTTCTATGCAAACAGAGATGACAAAAAAGAAAAGCAACAGCAAGGAAAATGAACACAGCCTACATTCTATAAGGAAAGTTTTGATAATGTCCGTACACCTTTTGTGTCTGAAGAGTCTACACACTTTTCTCAACCCAAAGATACTAAGGTTAATTTTCCATGAGATGGAAAGCTGTTAAACATTGTTCCTTTGCCTTTGGTTCTAATAAGGAAACAGAGGGCAATATTAAATTAAATCAACTTTAAAACTTATTCAGATTACAATGTCCCAAGCACTGTACAAGAAGGTGATCAAATCAACATGATGCTTACACTCATGGAGCTTAGAAAATCAAAATAAAGGAAATACTATGAAATAGTGGGGAAATTTGAGAAAACTGTATATGTTAAGAGAATTCCCTTATCAGGCAACTTCTGAAATAATTCTAACATTTATTTAGAGCTTAGCATTTCTGGAAGCTGCTTATCCTATTAACCTACTTAATTTCACAATGTATGTGTGATATAGGTATTATTATATAATGTGTATCTGTGTCTATTTTAAAGACAAAGAAACTGAGGTATAAGGAAGTTGAGTAACTTCCTTAATGTTTTGCAGCTTATAACTAACTGGTGGGACCTGAATTCAAAGCCAGGCAATTTGGTTCTAACATTTTCTCTTAAGCACTGCATTGTACTATATCGCGTTGCTTCTGGTGGTGGTTTTCAAATTGCACATTTCTCCACTGTCTCCCTTTCACCAGAAATGATACAGGCTTGGTGGGGGGCTCAAGCATTGCCACCTAAAGACACACTCCAAGTCATCTCTGAAGGAGGCTGTCCTTTGATCATACTTGCAGAAACACCCCTTTAAAATTTAGATTGGCTACTTGTGGGAACACAAGGTTATTGCCATGGGTTTTAGTGACACTTATTGGTATTGTAAGGAGAATCCTATGTGTAGATATGAGCATTTAAACTGGGGTCCTGCAAAGCCTCCTGGCCTCCTCCCAACTCTCCACAAGGCCTGTATATGTATATATATATATATATATATATATATATATATATATATATACACCTATATAAACTTCCAGAAGGCAAGGGGATGAATAAAATCTTGGCCCGCCACTTCAGGAAGGAAGTTCCTCATTTCTTTTCTGTGTCAATTATAAAGAGTGAACGTGGCCAATTCTTGCCTATCCCAGCCTGCTTGTTAAAATCTTCTAAATTAACTTCACTCTATTAAAATCCTACTTTTACTTTTCAAGCATATATTTCCAAGACACAATCGAGACATCTATACTTAGCAATATTACAACTGTTCTGTTAAAGATATTTCATCAACATGGATCTTGAGCAGAAAATGATGAAACCAGGTGGTTGCAAAAATTTTCACACAAAGCAACTCCCCACATGCAATATTTTCTACAAACATATCACAAACCTGTGTATATATTAATTACAGTGACTCTTTATTTCACACCCATGGTAACTATTTTTATGTTAGCATCTTCCTTTTGATCTTGTCAGTCTGTCGACTGTATAATTTGCTATGCAGCACACCAATCGCTGCCTTAGAACTCACCCTTGGAGAAGGGTGGTGGTACACGCAGATGACTTCTCTAGACAAAATACCATCAACTTCCCTCATGACAGAGGATACGAACTCTACTCCTATATGGTAGTGTGCTTTCTGCTCTGAATCCCACCTATAAAAACCAATGCCCAGAGGTGGACAGTGACTCAGGATAAGGTGAGTAGAAAGGGTAGGGGGCAGGTCTAGAAGGTTGGTAAACACAATACATGTAAGAGTTAAAAGCAAACCTCTTTCCAGCAAGGCTGAATTCAGTTATATTGCAATGGACTTCTTCTTTCTTCCTTTCTTTTTTTCTTTCCTTCCTTCCTTCCCTCCTTCATTCCTTTCTTTCCCTTCCTTCCTTTCTTCTTGCCTTCTTACTTTCCTTCTTTCCTTCCTTCTTTCTCTCTCTCCAGTCCTTCCCTTCCTCCCTCCATTCTTCTATCTCTCTCCCTTTCTTTTGCTCTTTTTTTTTTCTTTGTTCTTGCCCTAGGTATATTCCTTTTCACTCAATTTCATTACTAAAGACATAGAGAAGGGAAACTAGTGTCAATTATGTACTGTGTTCAGGAATTGCACGGAACTTGTTCAAATGACAGCGCTACATTAGAGTCGTATAATCTTTTCCTACAGGACAGTTAGGTAATCTTGCCAAGTTTATTCACCCATTTATTTATTTACTTATTTATTCAACATAGTTAATTAAACACTTTCTATGTGCTGCTAGGCCCTGAGCTTGGCTACGTAGCCTGTAAGTAACGAATTTAGGAGTTTCACACAGTTTTGTTTGACCCCAAATTCCGAAGTGTAGTGGGTTTCAGGATGAGAACACTGCTGGAAGAATGTCTTCATATCACTTATAGTCTATTTTACTTTTGAATAATTCTCTGTCTCAAACAAATACATTCCAGTTTCATCTCAGTTTTCTGCTCTTTTCCAAAAAATTGAGATTCTTTAAAGTACAAATTATGGAAAATCAAATAGGCTTAAGCAGAATAGCAAATTCATTGCCACTTGTAACTGATGAGTCCAGGAGATATATATTCCTTTGGGAATGAGTGTAGCTGGGTGTTCAGACTATATCATCATGCCTTACTCTATATCATCATCATCATCATCCTCCTCTCTCTCTCTCTTCTCTTCCTCTTTCCCTCTTCCTTTCTTCCTTTCTTCCCCCTTGTCTCTCTTCTTCTCAGTTCTGCTTTCCTGTGGGTTGATTAGAGTTCTCAGATTTCTTATGGTGAAACCCAGAAACTTCTTCAAATTTAGAAGAAGTAGTGTTTTCTATTTTAACAGTGCTAACAAAATCACGAAATTGAACCTCATTTGGCCAACTTACATTACATACACATTCTTTTTAAAAACAAAAACAAAGCACGATGCTACTTTTTTTTTTTCATCTACACTTGGGTCACTAGCATCTTCTTGGAAGTAGGAAATGTAACCCCTCATAAACAATATTATTCAATAAATATCCAACAAATATCTACTAAGCACTTATCTTATGCGAGACACATACCACATGTTGGGAGTACATCAGTGTCTGCACTTCTGTTATAATGAACAGAGAACATGGTATCAGCAAATTCGCAAACTAAATCTAAATGCTATTACCTGAAGAAAGGAGAGTAGTAAGGCAAAAACATACACATACACACACACACACAAGAATGATCACAACAGGCAGGGAGATGCATTTTTATTAAGAGTAGTATAACGTTACAACCAGAACGAATTATATATGCCAAATTCAGCCTATTTTACAAATGGGACAACTGAGGTCTAGAGAGGACAAGGAACTCAACAAGTATTTGAGGACACTCTGAGACTCTGGTACTACGCTTTTAACCCTGGGTTCCTCATCCCTAAAAGAATATAGTGCTCTTCTTTAGTTTCCTCAGCCAAGCCTTTAGCATGTGACATCTACTTGCTCGTGTACATGGCTAAGGATAATGTACTTGGTATTGGCAAAACATTAGGCTGGGGTCAAATGTTTCCCCTTTCTTGGAAGCAAGGCAAATTTCAGTCCCTTCTTGTCTCTATTACTGTTGAGAATTTCTAAGCACTCATTTCTTAATAAAATAATACTTTGGAAAGATTTTGTGAGTTCTACCCATTCTCTGAAATTTACAAGGATTTAAATAGGTCTTGAACTAAGAAAACAAAATGCCCTGTTCTGTGTTTTCACTCAAACTAAAATCCAGTGACTCCTCCCCTTCAGTGCCTCTCTGCCTGAATTTACCTTTTCCAGGTTCATTTTTAAGGGGCAAAATTCCTAACATGGCACTCATTATCCCAACCACTAATCCTTCCTAGTTCTCATGTACTTCCTATTTGATGATTATTTCCCTGATAAAATCATATAGGGAAATTATTTTAAACTGTCAACTCTGATATTTTTTTAGGAAAAATTCCTGTATATTTTAACAGTAAGAGCCATCTCCTTTATCTATATTTATTATAGAGATGCCATTATTTTCTCTATCTTAGACCTTCATATTCTAATCTACAGTAGAATTTCCATGACAGGTTCTCATGCTTGCAAAGCTTGCTGAATTCATAGATTTTCTTGAAGTCCCAAACTGGGAAGATTTTTAAAGCCCACCCTTTCTCCCCCAGGCCTTTCAGGGGAAACCTACCTGTGAGAGTTCAGTTTGTTTTATTAATGGCAACAATATGCAGCAGGGTCTCCAAGGGCATCTATTACTCCTTTTAACAGAAGCCCTGGTGTTCTCTATGCCCAACCTCAAAGACCATCAAGTGGCCATTTGATCCATGGGCCATAGGTACGATAAGATAGATCAGGTACCAGGCTCTTTAGCATGCTTTCTGATCTTGTCTTTGCTTACCTACCAACTACTTCTATCATTCCCCCACCAAAACTTTGTATTCTGTAGTATAGATTTGCTGCTGTTTTCATGCTTATACCAAAGTTTTCAAGTGCCTTCAAGTTTTGCACGTGCTGATCCTTTTGTCTATTACTCCCTCCACTCTCCCCCATTTGCTTGCCTTGTGTTCTGTGGATTATTTAAAAACTCAAGTTACATATCATCTACTCTAGGAAGTCTTCCTTGATGATACCTCATCTTCAAATATACAGGGTGAATAAAAATAATTTAATGCATTCCAAAAAGGTGTGATTCCATTGTATATAGACAACAGTAAAATAAGGTAGAAGGTGATTTATATCTCAAAGAAAAACTGAGTTTTTGATGGCTTTCAAGTGATTTCTGCTAAATCTTCTTACAATCAGTTACCATATTTGTTTAGAAATCCCTCTACCACCCAATTGATTCTATGAAACCATTGTGACCTTATTACCAAAGACAGACAACAGTGGTACAAAAAGAGAAAATTATATACTAATATCACTCACTACCATAGATACAAAAATCTAAATCAAATATTATGAAACAAAATTTCATAATATTAAAATACTTAAAATCATAAAGGATAATTTATCATAAATAAGTTAGATTTATCACAGAAATATAAGGGTGGTTTAATATTAAGACATATATATTTCATCTATCAAGTTTACACATTAGGAGAGAGCATAATTTCATGAAATTTAACCCACTTATAATACAATCTCTTACCAAACTAGGGCTAGAAAGGAGTTCCCTTAATCGGATTAAGGGCATTTGCACATCACCTCTGCTACAAGAAAAGTAGAAGAAAGACTATTATTAATGGTAAAAAATTTAGAAGCCTCCATTGTGCTCCTCAGCATCAGGAACAGGACAAGTATGTCACTATCACTGCCTCTACTTAACATTATCCTCAAGACACTAGTCATTGTAGTGAGATAGATAGTTGAATAAATAAATAAATGGAAAAGAAAACAAGACACTCATTATTTATAGGTGTTAGAACTGCTCACGTTAAAAAAACTTCGCCATCTATAGGTAAGCTGAAATAGACAACAACATAATTTAAAAAATAGCATTTATAATAGCAGCAAAAATTAAAGTATCTAAGAATAAACAAAATAGCACAATATATTTGTGGGAAAATATATGACTTTGATGACTAACATAAAATAATATTAAAATAAATGGATGACTAACATAAAATAATATTAAAATAAATGGAAAGTTGTACCATATGCATGCGTAGGAAGCTTTGACACGTAAACGTGTTATTTCTCTCCAAATTGAACTACAGATTCAAGCAATTCTGCTGAAGACTTCATTGTTCCTTCTTTTCTTCAAGAATTTAATAAGCTGACTCTTAAATACATGTGAAAGAGATTAGTGCCAAGGATAGTTAGAAGAAATAGAATAATTTGTGTAAATATGCTCTGCCAGATATTAAGATGTATTATAAAGTTATATTTTATAAGAATGTGTAGTATTTGTACAGAGATGGACCAATTGACCAATGAAATTAAACAGAGATTTCAGAAACAAAATCACTAATATATGGAAACTTGCCATGTAAGAGATGATGTTGCAGATCAGAGAGAAAAGGAGAAGCCATTCAATACATAATGTTGACATAATTGTTCATTCTTTAGAGAAAATAAATATAAATAGACCCCTACCATATAACTCATATAATAGATCCAAACGGGTAAAGATTAAAATGAGAGAGAAACACTTCAAAACTGTTAAAAAATATAGAAGACTATCTTGATACGAAGGTTTTTCCTGAAAAGAATAAAACCTGTTTAGCATGAAAGCAGAGATTGATAAATTCAATTTTATTAAAATTAAGAACTTCTGTTCATCAAAAGATGACATTAAGAAGTCTATAACGCGTATAACTGCATAGATTTCTGTATGGAGTATATAAAGAATTCCTTAAAAAAAAATCAATATGAAAACGCCATATGACCCAGTTGAAAAGTTTGCCAGGCAAGAACAAGTATTTTACGGTTAGGAACATGATAGGCAAGAAAATAAAAATAAAAAAAAATAGTAATAAAATAAAATTAACCTCCAATTTCAGTCACAGAATGACAAATTAAGACCATGATGAAATATTATTTTACACCTTCTGCATGGATTGGCAAACTTTAAGAAATACGACCCTATCAAAGTGTTGCTAAAGCTGTAAAGAAAGTAACTCTCATCTGGCGCTAAGAGAAGTGTAGTCATACAACTACTTTGGAAAACAATCCAGAGTATGTCATAAAACTGATCATTCACATGCCACATAATATGGCAGCTCCCTTCAGCAATACAGTTGAAATGAGCCCTAGAGAAACATCTGCTTATGGGACAAGGACACATGTCAAGGAAGGCCCCAGAAGCGCTTGTAACAGCAGATTACTTAAATTAGAAGGTTGATTCATGGGCGTTTTTTCTCTGCATCTTGACTTATGTTTATGTTACATATTTTCTACTAAACTATCAAATATTGCATAATTTAAAACAAAAAAATTATGATATACAAGGAGCATAAATAATATTCAAAGAGAATTCAGAAGAGAACATCATTACAGCATTATTTTAAGATTGTGAGAGCAGGGAAATTCTTGTGTATGATAGCATTTTAACAGACCCTGAAGGATGTACTATTCATTATTTATACCTTGTCCTGTTTTTGAAAGGATTTAAAATCACATATAAAAATGTTATGAACCAAAATTCAAAAATAACAAGGTGCAGAAACCAGGGTTTAGGGAAAAATAATGAGTGAAAAAAAAGAAAGCAAGACAGGTGTAATATTAGCAAATTCGAATTCATAACCTTCAGTAAATTTTTGTTTAGAAGATGGGATGTCAATTTGCCTCTAGCCAAATGAAGACAAAATTGCCATCAGTGATTACATCAACAGTTCCTGAGTCCGTAATATATCAACAGTTAAAGGGGAAGGGGAGGGATTTGTTGTTTGTTGCTTATTAGTTTGTGTTTTGTTCCTGCACTATTTTCTTAAAAGTGGATGCTATGAAACATGGCTAGAAAGGCCATTCTGAGCAAAAGGAACTGAATTAAGGTACCAATGTGAAAAATAAGCAAATGAATAAATAAATAAATGGCAGATGTAAACAGGAATCAAAGCAAATTCCACTTGACTTTGTTACAGATGCTTGATGATGATTAATGAGGTTTTAAGGAAAGACTGGGGCCAGAGAGACTGAGAGTGACACACTGTGGTACTCAAAGTGTGGTCCCTGGACCAGAATCATTAGACTTCCAGGCAGCTTGTTAGAAGTACAAATTCTTGGCAATATTCTAGACCTACTGAATTGGGAACCCCAAGGATGGGGCCCAGAAATCTGTGTTTTAACAAGTCCCCAGGCAGTTCTGATGTATGCTAAGTCTTGAGAACCACAAAGCTAAGGAGTTCAGATTATAAACTATATCTAACAAAGGACCACTAAAGATACTGTTGCTCAATCCCCAATTCCCTTTAAATTCCTGTGTTCCTGTACCCCAGGGTCCGGGATACATTCCTGCTGCTGTCACTTAGAAGTGGAACTATGAGCCAAAGTAGATAAATCCTGGCTTCTAGTGCATTTCAATCTTGAAAGAAAATTCTAAAGCAGGATTTCTTAAGCTCAAGAATCTTGACATTTCGGGATGGATAATTCCTTGCTTTGGGGGGCTTTCCTGTGCATTTTAGGATGTTTAACACCATCCCTGGCTTCTTTACCCACCAAACACCAAGAATATCACTCACCTAATGTAACACAATCCAAAGTATCTCCAGACATTGCCAAAAGTTCTCTGGGGGATAAAATTGCCCTCAGCTGAGAATCACTGTACTAAAGTATTTTCAACCTAAGAGGTATAGTCTGGGTGTCGTTCTACTTCTGGGATTGTTCTCACCTACTTCCTTGGTGCTACCTGCACTGTATCAAATTTCAGACTGAATAGCGAATTCTTCTAAAGAACTGGAGATGCCAACTTGGAGGATATGTTATAATAGAGATGATGATGAAATGATAATGATGATCATGATGCAAAGAAAACTATTTATAATAGTTTGTCTAAAAGACCTTAAAATGTTCCTCCCCCAGAGAGAGAATCCAGAAATGTAGGAAGTTAATAACAGAGCCTTTCCAAGATAACAAAGAGAGTCTCCATTAAAGCCAATGTCAGACCAGAAGAATCAATTTAAAAAAAAGTCTTGGATGACAGTAGTCTTTAAATTCGAGTGTACAATTATCTTAGGAATTTATTAAACATTCATATTCTTGGGCCTTATTCTCAGTTGTTTTGATTTAGTAGACTTGGTTGGGGTCCATAAAACAGTATTTTAATAAGCATTCCAGGTACTTTTGGTGAAAACACATGCTGGAAATACACTTTGAGAAATACTGCTCTTGGAATGAATAATGAAAGCATTGAATCTGAGGAAAGCTGAGTTATGCTGCTAATTAAGAAACACTTCCTTTCCAAATGCAGGCTTTCGTCTGAACTATTCACTGCCACCTCCTATCGACAGGAGCAGCCAGATAGATGATGGTGTAAATAGGTGAAGCAGCCCTGATATAAAACAATAGGCACTGATGGGGATCGTGGCCACTTAAAACACAGCAATTGCTACTGAGCTATCCGTGATTATGGTCAAGCAAAAGTAAGGCTCATGAGAGCGAGATCTCCTGATCTTTAAACATAAGATGGAATGGAATTTCAGATTTTTATATCAGTTCATCTAATCTTAAGAAGATTGTTAACAGTCAATTCAATTTTTGTTATGGCTCTTAACTTTTCAGGCAGGATGTGGACCACAAATTGTTTGTTGTGACATCAGTAATAAAGGAAGCTGTCCACCTGAGCACTGCTGAAAAGGAAACTATAGTCAAAGGATCTATGTCTAAGCTGGAGGTTTCCTTGAATTCCATCTCCATTGTATGCATAAATCCCTCACTGTTTTTTGTTTTGTTTTGTTTTTTGAGTACCATAGCTCAAACTTTCAGTATGTAAATCTGTCTATACTTGTACAGATGGTGTGTTAGCTTGGGGAAAAGGAAGGGAAAAGATGCCAAGGGGAAGGGAGGCATTTCCAGCCCTGTCTCGTGATTGTTCCAGTGGAGACTGCTGCCATTTCATGTGCTAGACATATCTGTCTGAGTTCCCTTTGGAGATGAATGGTCCAAGAGGATAGGTAGAGCCAGAAGAGGGAGAGGAGCAGAAAGACATAGCACTGGGGGAACTCGCCGGGGTGTCAATCAGTCTAAACCCTCTGCTTCCATACATACGTAGGCTTAGGAAGGCAGGAGGACAGAATCCAGGTAAAGTTAATAATAGCTATCAAATATGGAGTACCTAATGTATACCAGGCATTGAGCTCACTCTTGGACAGATAGATACATACATATATACCTATATAACAGATACTTGAGACACACAACTGGTAAATCTTGGAGCTGGAAATTAAAAGCTATGTGTGTCTGTCTGCAAAGTCCATGCTCATAATTATCATGCTGTGTTTTCACTCATAAATGTTTTAAACAGCAAAGTCTCTGCAAATACCAAGTGAGGAGTTTTGAATCATATCTGCTCTAGATGAACGTTCAAGTCACTACATCTGAAGTCATGAGGTTAAAAGGAACACTCTTACACACAGCACTCGGTCATGATGTAATGCAATTCTCTCATTCTCAAATGCAACCCATTATATGACAAATATATAGCTTTTTAAAAGTTTTTGGTAGAGAAAGAAACACTACCTCCTGAGGGTAAATATGAAATCCTGAAAGAAATATTTAAAAATATTTATTTAAAGTGAATCTTAAAATTGATAAATTCAGTAGCTCTTTTCCTTGCCAAAATCTCTGGAGCTCTATAAAACCCTTCTCATTGCTATAGCTCTGTAAGGAAGAGATGCACAGAAATTCCTAGGCAGCATATTTACAGAAGTGGGAAATTTGGGTAATTCCAGCATCTTCACAAGTTTCTGAAATAACAAAGAAAAACAGAAATAGCCTAAGAAAATGAATACTGATGAGGAAGACTATGTCATCAAAACTGAAATTTAAGAGTTTGTATACAGACAGCCTAAAACTTTCTGAATTTAATATAAGATTATTGGTACAAGAAAAAGCCCAGTACATCAGTCTCTGAAACAGGTATTTACATGGAGCCCAGAAGAAAATACGCACTGGAAGAAGAAGCAGTCAATGGAAAAGAATCAGGACCAAGACACTTTTGTAAGCGTTTTGTGCTAATTACCCCTCAATTACTTAATATGAATATTTCACAAAGGGACTGCTATTAAGATTAGGGTAGGAAAATTCTTCCTTGCAGAGACTATCCCAAGCATTGCAGAATGCTTATCTCTACACACTATCCACAATGCCAGTAAGTTCCCCCCTCCCCACTAAGTGTTAACATCACCAGGCAAGAAAAAACCCTTGACCATCAAATGCCCCTTAGCAGTGCACAACTCCACCTTCATCCTTCAATCCTGAGAATGGTACCCGGAGAGAGCCACCATCTCTTTGAATACTATACTGACATAATTGGCTAAAAGTCATCTTTATTGTCTTATCCATTTAACTCAAGGGTTTGAAGAGAGGCAGTCCTAGTATTTCTATTCCATTCAATTCAATCTTATTACAATCAATGCTAGTTCAGTGAAATTATACTTATAGCAATTATAGTTCTGACACTGTACTAAATGTTGGATATAAAACAATAACCAAGATATGGTATAGACTTGAGAAAATCATATTCTAGTGGGAGATAAACACAGGAGAACAAATAATTAGTATACAATGTGAGAAATGCTAAAAGAGATGACAATATAATCCTGAAGGAATGCAGAGGAGAAAGTGACTACCCCCATTACAGATAGAGAAGGCATTCTAGAAGGTGCACAAATGAAGAGCTCCTAATGATAAGCAGGCATTCATCACATGAACACTTGGGGGGATTTTCTTCTCTAAGCGTAGTGACTATCATATGAAAGATAAAAGGTCTTTAATCAAAACGGTCAGGTCATGGAACAAAAAATATTTACAATATTCCTATAAAGAAGAGCAGAGAGTAGTAGGAAACCAGCCTACAGATAGAATTACATTCAGCTCATTTAGGACTTAATGCATGTGAGATGACAATTTCATCCAATTGCTTAAAACTCTCAAATGGGTCCCCAATACTACAGAACACTGTGCAGCAATGAAAAGAAATGGACATGCACCGCTATGGATGAAGGTCAAAATAATTATGTTGAATGAAAGAAGCCAAACATAACAAGAGCATATGTTCTGTTATCCCATTTATATAAACCTGGAAAATACAAACTAACCTACAGTGAAAGCAGATCAGCAGTTGCCTGAGGTTGGATGTAGGGGTGGCAGGGATGTGGGGAGAGAGAGATTACAAAGGAGAGCAAGAAAGATTTGAAGGTGATGGTTACGTTCACTACCTTGATTGTGGGGATGGTTTCATGGGTATATTAATATGTCAGAAGACATGAAATTATACATGTTAAATGTGTCATTTGCTGTATGCCAATTAAACCTGAATAAAGTAGACAAAAGATCAAACAGGAAAAAATAGTATTATACATTGCGTTTGACTGCCTAGAAGCCTTGTGAGAACATACATAGGACGAAAAATAGTAGTTCCCCATTAAAATAGTATCAGAACTGGATAGGTGAGGCCCAGGGAGAAAGGGGACTTTTCTTCACATAGCTTTCAATCCAATTAATCAGATATTATTAATCACCTTCTCTATGCCAAATACTCCTATAGACATTAAAGATATTAGTAAATAATACAGAAAAATCACTACCATTTAGGAGAATATGGTGTGATCACATCTACCATATAATTTATTTTAAATTTAATTTAAATTTTCTACTTTGGAAAGTAGAAAAAACACAGATTAAATTTTATTTGTAAAATGGTTACTTCTAAAATCACTATCGTTGCATTCATATATGTACGTAGTGTGTATATATGTGTGTGTCTGTGTGTGTATATACTATTCATGTTAGTCTTCCTTCCTAGAATGCCTTTCCTGGCCTCTTATTTATTCACTTTTAAGGTTCTATTTACTCTCAAAATGTAAATCTAAAATGCTTCTTCCATGGTGAAGTTTTTTTCTAAGCTCGGATGTACACTGAGCACCCCTCCTTGTAAAGCCTCACCATACTTCAATCACATAACTTGTTAAATTTTCTTTCACTTATTTTATTGACATGAGTCTCTCCTCCACTAGAGAGTCATCTTTATGAAAACCATTGTTTGTATCCTGAACAATCATCAAAGTGCCCAGATACCATATACTTACTGAAATAATTAATGCAAGGCTTCTCATTTTTCCTTGGTACGTGTGTTCTAAGGCGTGGATGGAAAAGAGGTACAATCTTTTGTGTAGCAATTCCAATCTACTAGGGTTGGTCAGCAGCCCCAACTCATAAGGAGTCAATGTCATTTCTAAATTCTAGACTGAGGATCATGTTTGTTTAGCAACGTCTGCCTTGGGTTTAAGAGGGGGTTATGAGGATATAAGCATCACTTACTTGTGATTTCTAGAGTTAGGAATGTGTAATTAAAACATTATACAAAATAGTACTTTGAATCAGTTCTCTATCCAAAATAGAATGCCAGCATTCATTCTAGACTGCACGGCCTTTGTTTTATTTGCCTTTTGGGCGCTAAAGTTGAGATACTCTTCATCTTCTCGTATGTCCCTATTTAGATGAGAAAAGAAATCAGTGACAGATATATGGCTATACAAAAAATTAGCATTAAATTGGGGATGGCTGAGAGATGAGAGGAGAGAAAAGGGAGAGAAAACGGGAGATGACTTAGTGGAGATGGACAAAGAATCGTGAAATGTGAGAATTCTCTCTGACAGGGAGAGTCAAAAGACGCACAGGTGCTGACTGTCTGCTTCTGTGGAACCTGCCCTGCGTGACCGCTGTTTTATGAAGGTCAAGGAATTTAAATCAAAATCTGAATCCGGTCAGAGAAAGGAAAATGGCCACCAGATGCGATGACACCAATAGGTTAGAGAGTTTAGTGTAAGCATGAGGAACACAGAGCTGAAAGTGACCATAAAAATGTAAAAGTTACACAAATCTTGGAGTGGCAACAGATTTCTTATGAAACATGAGAGTGGAGTCGAGAAGATTTTATGCAACTATCAAAGGACAGGGTGATCTAGATTACCAAGAGCGTAATATGATTATATACTTCTTTACAGATTGCAATAGATCTTTGATCATTATTTTATCAGATTTTTATAACTACTCCAGAAGATAAATAGGTCAGGAATTATCATCCATTTAGAAGGAACTGAGGCTCCTAGAAGTTAAAAATCACCTCAGAGCCAGTTATTCAAGGAGGGAGAGATGTGCCAATCGGTGCCTTCCTCCCCTTCCTTCTTTCCCTCCCTCCCTCCCTTTCTCTTTTCTTTCTTGCTTGCTTGCTTGCTTTCTCGCTTTCTTTCTCTTGCTTTCTTTCTCTTCTTCCTTTCTCTTTCTTGCTTTCCTTCTTTCTTCCTTTCTTTCTTCGTTTTCCATATCAAACTGAGCGTATGTGAATCTTCATTTAAAAGTTAAAAGCTTGTGCATCAGGGATCATGGTTTTGAACATAAGTGGTAAACATACATAGTAGGAAACAAAGAAGATGAAGCCATATTTTTATGGCAAGGATACCTTACATGTGATTTATTTCTCAAAATAACTATGTAATATAAACTTATGTGTTGTCATTGACTATTTTTTGTCCCAGAAATTAAGCATAATAAAAGCCTCTGATTATATGGGTCTGGCTTATTTAGCCTTGACCCCTTAAACTTTTACTAAAATGTGGCTTCTTGGGGTTCTGTTTGTATGTATCAGTGTACTATATGTGTATAGTATACTGAATATGTTTATGTGTGCATGCACACACACACACACACATATAATTTTAAATAAATAATTTTAAACCAAAACCAAGGAATTCCCTTTCTTTCTGTGGCTGTTTGTCTGGGTTAGGAAATTACATTTATAAAAGCCTCTTTGGCCGGAAACAATGTCATACTCTGGATAAGAAACCTCTTTCTTCTTTGAAGAAGACATTTTTTTTCTTTTTATGGTAACTGAACTATTCTCCAATTCCCCTGGTGGGATATGAGTTAATAGAGTAGAACAGAGTTTACCCTGAACAGCTGCAACTTGCACCTGTGTAGTATTTTCTAAATCCTTTTTCACTGCAGTATGATAGAGAAAAAAGCAGGAGAAAATGCTTTATGGGACCTTCCAAGTGAGATGCTTAATGCGTTATCAGGAACAGAAATTCTCAGTGGCATTTAACCATGCCTATTAGGAATTAGACTTAGGGAACCAAACCTGAAAAGTACATAACATTTTGGAAACTGCACTGAGATTGGCAGTGGCATCCACACCAGTAATTTTCTGGTTTTTCTACAATCTGTCATACTGAGGTTCCCCAGATAATTTTATCTCCTGCTTTCCTTGATCCACAGCATATAGAGCAGAGGTATTTATAATACCACACTGGCATTGTATGAGAATCACTGACCGAGACAACACACACAATCAGCTTTGCTGTATGTTTGCTCTGCATCATTAAGCATTAATGAAGTGATCCCTAATTGTTTCTCATTTCTGAGCTCCAGGCTGTTTATTGTTTGGTGCTCCTGTGCAGCTTCCTTTGGAAGTCAAGTTAAGTCTTCCAAATGTTGAGATGGCAGGTACATGCTTTCCTGTGGAGGCAATGCCAATAACCTGCTATGAGTTGGAACGCAAAAGAAGGGGAAAGAATGTTCCTAATCACGAGAATCTCAAAAACATTCTCAGTGCTGCTTTTAGCTGCCAATTCTTTCACCTCTGAATCCTGAGTGCTGCCATCTCACTCTCAGATCTATGTCAGCTATCAAAAATTTTGTAGCATCATCCATTGCTTTTTTGGAGAGTTTCTCAGTAATGGCATGCACAAAATTGTGTAAGATTTCTGCGGAAACTTCTCTAGAGGAAACTTTGTAAATAATGTATATTAAGAGAAAATTGCTCAGAAAATTATAAGGAAAGCAGTCAGCCAGTTTACACAATTACACAGAGATAAGGGCTTTCTACTCGCTTCGTACATATATTTTGGAAAAGATGCTTTAGATGTGTCTCAGCAGAAAGAATGCCTCCCATCAGAAGGAGAAATAATGGTCAATTTATATGTGTGTTCTGAGGGTAGGAGGAAAGCTTTATTGCTGACTGTTAAAAAAGAAAAGTAAAAGGAACAAATGCTAATGAAGACTGTCACCACACTTAACAACTTGATAAGTGATTACAAGAGTATTATTATCTTAGCAGAGTATTTCATTTTACCCAGAATCTCCCCATAAAGCCCATGGGGTAAATCTAGCTTAGAATCAATGCCAACTTTTATGTTGGACAAATAAGACCTGAAATCTCCAAATGCAACAAACAGTTCCTGTTGACCAAGTAGTAAAATAAAATTCAGGAAAGAGTAACGGTGAGTTTGTGAAATTCAACAGCCTCTGGAGTTATTAGACAGAAGACTTTTCAATTTTAACGAGGGCTGGAAGGGACTTAGGGTACGCAAATGAATGTGGTTCTGATTAAAAATATCAGTTGCTTATTGCATGCAAACATTTAAATGAAGGCCAAGTTGCAGTAAAGTTTCTGTGGGGTTGGGTTACGTCAAAATGAATCTTAAGAATTCATTTGATTAATATGAACCCATTGAATAACAAGGGAAGTAAATAGCAATTATTATTTTTTTAAATATTAGTGTCCTATATTAAATCCAAAAGTATCCAAAGAATATATGCTTCTTTAGGTATCCGTTCCGCCATCATTTTAGATCACTGAATTTCTCCCTTCTCTGCGGGATCTCCTGTAAGTGTCAGGCAGCCATCTGTTTGTTTAAGCAGACGCATCGGCCTCTTTCGACTTAGTTTATTGCGCCGTGGCTCCAGGAGTTGAATGCTTACAGCAGTGCCCTCCAAGAACACGTGTTGGTGGCTGGGACCTCTGCATGCCTGTCACTTTTCTTTGGTTTGTGTTGTACAGTTGAGTGGGTCTGTCCTTTGAGTGACTGCAGGGAGAGGACCTGGGAGACAGTCAGAAATGAGAGTGACATCTTACCTCAAAACAGACCCCCTTATTACAGACTGATGTGCCTCCAAGGACAAGTGTCTGCAGCTGGCATTTCCACCATATCTCTGGGCTTAAAAGTACATATTTACTTAAAGCCATAGGATTTTCAGATCTGCATAGGAACTTAGAGTCTTCCTTACTTTACAGTTGAAGAAAATGGCACCTACAGAAGTGAAGGGGCACTTTTGCCTGGTAAATGTCAGGACTTGGATTTGAACTTGTGACTGCTGGTTCTTGATACCCCTAGAAACCAGGCTCTTTCCATAGTCTCTTAATGTTGCATTTTTTTATAGTCCCGAACCAGGACAGTGGGGATCTTAGGTACATCCTTGGTGTGAGTAGAGATTTTTCTCTTTTTGGATTACAATCTCCTTCTTAAACCACTGAAACTGCCTTGAAAATATGAACAGTTGATTTTTAAGGAGAACTTTAAATGAAAATATGGCTTACTCAGTATAATTCCGTTATCTTTTCTGGGAAAGCCATTCAAAGTCTAGGTCATTTTGTTTAATCTCTCAATATATTCGTTGATATAGGATCTATTGGTATAGCTATAAAATAGGTACTTAGTAAGTGCATTTTATTTGATTCAATTGTTTCCTTGAATTATTTTGGGTGTGTGTGCAAAAGGAGAGTGGGTGTCAAGCAGATGAAACTGTTCACTCCAGCAGTATTCAAGTCTATTCATAGTATGGAGTAATTCTCCCCATGAAGAAGGTTATGAATACAGTAGACAATTTGTTCCAGCTGTACTGTCTTACCTGTCTACCAATTTACCCATTCCTAGTCTAGGCAGTATAAAAAGAAAGGTGTTAAGAAGGTGTTAACAATAGAGTTAGGAGAGTTCAATTCATTCCAGATGTGGTAGTTGACACCTTGTCTTAACTTTGTTCTCAGTCTAACACTCCATATATCATCGACAATGGGCCAATCAGGAAACACACCCAAAGACTGAGGTATCATGATTAGGTGCTAATAATTAGGGCTGGAATTCCTTTGACTGAAATAAACATTTTGGTAGTCTGTTTCTCAGAGTTTCATACGAGATCTTTTTTTACCTAACTTTGCAATTACGCTTTTTTTAATCCAATTTTTCAGTTATATTCTTTTTCTTCTTTTGCTCACTCTATTTGGAAAACACAGATTTGCTTTGTTTTCCCTTTTTTTCTACCCTAGTTGGAAGCCACAGGATATAATATTCTGAGCTGCATTGCAGACCTAATTCATCACTAGGTATGGGTTCAGTACTGCCTTTTTGCAGAGCAAGAGAGTGAAAAAGAAAAGTAAGTTTTTACTTTTATTTTGAAAAGCGTTTTAATCCAAAATGCCTCTTGAAAGAGCTTCAGAAACCCCCAGGGACCACACTGAGAACCAGTGAATTAAAAGATATTCTCATGAAACTAACTATATTTTCAATAAGAGTTTGGTGCATGGATATATAGAGAGAAGGTGAAGCAGGGGTAAAAGCTGAGATTCAAAAATGGGTAAAATGCTAAAAAGCGTGGAAGATGTTTCTTATACCAGGAAGAAAAAAGCAAATCAGTGGAGGAAAGAAAGTATTTGACTAGTGTAGAATAAGTTATTCTAGAAGACCCAAGCCTCTTAAGGTATGACAATGCTGTTACAGCCCTTCTGTGAGGGAGCAGTCTAAGACATGGACAGATGCTTGAGGATACATTCCAGCTATAAACACCTCCAAATAAAGAAATGTTCTCTAAAATCCATACCAAAATTACTTTTCTCCAAAACTCACCTCCAATGAATTATAAAGGAACAAGAGTACATCAGACCATTCAACAAATAAAGATCCCTATGGAAACAGAAATGAATAAAGCCAATTACCTTAGACTGGGGGGCCCTAAACCAAGGTGGGATTGTAATTCTAAATTGGATATTCAGATTAGACCCCATTGAGGATCTGACATTTAAACGAAGATGTGAAACACATGAGGGTGTAACCATGAAGACACCTGAGTGAAGAATATTTTAGGCAGTGGGAACAGCCAGCACAAATGCCTTAGGCCTGGAAAATGCCTGGAGTGTTTAAGAAAAACTGTAACGATACTGGTGTGGCTAAAGCAGAGTAACAATTGAAATGGTTATAGAAAATAACGCTTACGAGGTATCAGGAAGCCAAATCGTGTTGGGTTTTGTAGGTCATTGTAAGGACTTTAGCTTTTACCCTAAGGGAGATGGGGAACGATTGCAGTGTTTTAAGCAGAAGACCAACATAATCTGACATATTTAGAAAGGATTACTCTTGATGTTTCGGCAATAATTGAGTGAAGAAGGGCAAAGATGGAAACAAAGAGACAAGTGAGAGGTTATGGTCAAGAGTCCCCAAGGTGATTTCCATCAATTCCTCCCCTCCCTGTACTATATACCTGCTTCTTCTCAACATTAAGAGGTGGAAGCTCATTCCTCTCCTCTTGAATCTGAAGTGGGTTTAATGACTTGCTTGAGTAATAAAATGAGATGGAGTAGTAGAAGGACTTAACAAGGAGTCCCGCAGCTTTGAACTAATTCCTCTTGAATCTCCAGTGTGGAATCTAGCTACCATGCTGTGAGAAACCCAAGCTACGTGCAAAGTCCGTCTGTAATTGACAAGTCCAGCTGAGCTCTAGTCAACAGCCAGTATCAACTGTCAGCCAAGTGAGTAAGCCATCTTATACATCCAGTCTCATGTATCATCTGACTGTGAATGCATGAAAGACCTCTAGTGAGAACCACTCAGCTGAGCCCAGTCAACCCAGAGGACAATGGAGAAAAATAAAATATTGCTTTAAACCACAAAGTTTTGGCGTAACCTATGTGGCTATAGATAAATAAAGCATAGGCTATTGCTTAATCCATAGGAAGGTAGCAGTTGAGGAGTGAGAATAGTTTTGAGTCTCAACCAACTGATGTAGAGCAAAACAGATCATCTGATTGATTGATGTGCAGGTGGATGCGAGGAAAAGGCAAGAATTAAGGATGACTACACAGTGTTTTACCAAAACAATAGAGAGATAGAAATTGCTATCAAATAAGTTGTTGGATGACTATAGATGGACCAAGCATTAGGAAAGAATAAGTTTTGAGCAGAAAAATGAGTGCTTTAGGAATGTACTTGGTACAGTGAGTAGGATAGGCAAACGGGATCAATTAAAAACAGGAAGTTACTAGAAGACTATTATTAGAATCAGTTTGTAAGGTAATTCTGGCCTTCTTAACTGTAATTTCAGGGGCCATCCCCGTTGCCAAGTGGTTAAGTTTGTGCATTCCACTTCAGTGGCCGAGGGTTTCGCCAGTTTGGATCTTGGGTGCAGACATAGTACCACCAGTCAGGCCATGCTGAAGTGGCATCCCACATAGCAGAACTAGAAGGACTTGCAACTAGAATATACAACTATGTACTGGGGAGCTTTGGGGAGAAGAAGGGAAAAAAAGAAGATTGACAACAGGTGTTAGTTCAGGGCCCATTTAAAAATTTTTTTAAAAAAAGGAGTAGTTTCAGAATGAATGGCAAAAAGGAAAAGCATGTGCAAGTCAAAGAACACGTCAAAGGAGACAAATGACAATGTCAAATATCAAAGAGAGAGTCATATTGTTTGGAAAATATGGTCATAGTTTGTAAAGCTAGGCATAAAGATGTTAAGGGCTCTATAGTCATAGACAGATAAATGGAGATTCCCTTAGAAATGAGAAATTTGTGAAAGTATATGAAAAACTCGGAATAAATTATTCCAGTAGTGAATGGATAATGGAGAAAGGAACATATGTACATTTCCCTTTGTGGAGAAGAGCCACCATGGATTATCGTTTTTGTGTTTTAGGTCTGTGTCAGTGTATATTTTTTTGCCTGTGTTTATTTTCTTTACGGAAGTGATGAAAGAGAGTTTTGATTTTGTTTGTTTTCAGGCGGAGGACGAATTTGTCACTTTCTTATTCCAAAAGTGTTCACTTAAATGTTGTGGCTTTATTTGTAACCCAGAGGCACTTGAACTTTCAAGGGAAATCCATATCTTAACAGATTTTCAGTGTAATCACAATACATTAGTGATCCAAATAGATTTACATAAGCTTTGGTTAAATATCAAAAAGCTAATATTCTCTGTGCGTAAAACCCCAAGCCCATCTTTGCCCTTCTGAATTAGGAAGAAAGCAAATATAAATACTTTTAAACGATCGATGCTGAAAAGAAATTTTTTTACACTAAAGAACAGAGAAAGGGAAGATTCTTTGTCTTTGCTTTTATAATCTTGTCTCTTTGCTATGCCCCTTTGAGACAGAAAAGGATGGGGTGATATAAGAAATGGAAATAGAGTTGATCCTATTTTGTCAAACTGCAACAAGAATCAACACATTTATTTTGTTGCTTGAAATTCAATTGTAGTTAGAAACATAATTCTATCTTTATCATATAAAACTGAATTCACTTTTCACTTTCAGTTTTCAGACCTGTTCTCCAACAGACATAGGTGGTGTTGATTAATTTCCCTATGCTCTATCTATCCCATAAGCATGATATATGGTACTTACAACTAATTTTTCAGCCTTGTAGTCTGTATCTGACATTGGAAATTCAACTTAAACCTATTAATTCCCTATACGGATATAAATATAAAAACTGTGTTTTAAAATTTGTTGATATATTATTTTCATTTCACCCAATGTGGCAGGCAATTTTCAAAGAATTTTGCATGTAAAATTTCTTTTAAATCTTAACAAGAAACTTATGAGGTAGACATTGTTATCCTTATTTCACGGGTAGGGAAACTGAAACTCATGAAGATTAAGTAACTTGCTGATGTTGTGCGGCAAGTAATTGCAGAGTGCAAACTTAAACCTGAGAAGTCTGGCTACAGAATATTACTCCTAACCGCTATGCTACATTGACTACTTTCGTGCATAAGAAGAGATGGAATGTTATGAAAGAAAGTAGGATGAGAAAAATCAACATTCTGAATTATTAGTAAGATACAAAAATTTCCTTAGGGCTTACAGAAAAGTCTCTTCAGCTTGATGATGAGAAATATCAATTGCATCCAGAGTCATGCTCTTCAGTGGGTGATTGGATAAACAATCTGTGGTGTATCTAAGCTATGGGATACGATTCAGTAATAAAAAGAGACAAGCTGTTGATACGTGCAACAACTCGTATGAGCCTCAAAGGCATTACACTTAGTGAAAGAAGCCAATCTCACACAGTTACATACTATATGACTCTGTGTCAGGGCTTAAGAGCAGAAGTAGGAGGTGGCTATAAGGATGTAGCTCAAGTGAATTTTGGCGGGTGATGGAACTGTTCTGGATTCTGGTTATACTTGTGATTATACAAATCCATACATGTTCAAAAACTGCTCATAATTTTTCCCAAATGAAAAAGTCAATTTTACTGGATCATAATTAAAAAATAAACATTTAGCAATCCTGGGGGCGGGGGAAGAATCTTGATTCAAGATTTTACTATGCCACTTAAAACTGTGCATCTTTGACCAAGTTGATTAAATACTTATAGCCTCAGTTTCCTCTCTTTAATTAACAATTAATTAAAAATACCTACCTAGCAGCATATTCTAAGGATTAATGGTGAATTCTCTGAAGCGCTCAGTGCTGTAGCTGAAATGGTTATGAATACTGTTCATTTTCTTGAAAGGAACATAAAAGTAGCCTCCTTTGCCCTATGTCCAGAGTCCCCAGCTATAGGGCGTGATGATCTCATCCCAGGAATTCCCATTGCTAAGAAAATCATTCTCCTCAGTTCCCACTTGGTGATTTTACTGCAACTGGGAAAACGGTCTTCTTGTCACCATCTAAGCCAACTACTCTGCCAAAAAACCTATATATAACACTTTTCAACCATGGGGTCCTAAGAAATGTTAGCTCCTTCTCCCTCATCTCTCTCTAACCACCTCTGATTCCACTGCCTTGCTTAAACATCAGTCTCCCTTTTAGCAAAGACTCCCCCTCTTCTCCTTTCAGCCACCTACCCCATCCTTTCTGGCCCATGAGGCTCCAGCATTGTCCTTTTCCTGAGTTCTCTGAGTAGCTCACATTGCTGCACAACCGCATACAGCCCGGCAGTTGATTGAGCATATCATATGCTTATGCTATACTGTGCCAAGGAAAATCCAAGTTTCTTGAAGGCAGGCAGACATAAAACTAAAATGCATTGCAAATGTGCTGTGTGTCTGGTATTCTCAGCACCTCATATGCACAGTGTGATTTTTCTTTGAAGAAGTCTGTAACACAGGAAACTTTACCCTTATTATGTACAGAAAGAAATAGTCACTTTCCCAAAGGAAAGTTGCATATGTTGGAGCTGGGATTTGAACCTCAATGTGACTCAAAATCTACTCTATTTTCTTTAATTTTGCACTACACGAAAATACATTTTTTCTCTGTATCCCACAGGAAATTAAATACATATACAGTTCATTAATTATTTGTAGAATTAAATTGAATTGAATCTTTCCTATCTATATCAGCATTTTTAAGATAATAGCTTCCTGTTTCTTGAGGAAGATGGTAATTTGACCTGTACCAAAAAAAATTTCAGGTGAGAAGAAAAGGGATTTAAAGATGTTTTTACTTTTAACTCACAAACAGATGACTTGCAGTTTTTATTTTCTTCTTTCCTTCTTCTCCTCCCTTTCTCTTTCTCTCTCTTCTTGTTCTTCCTCCTTCTTCCCCTCCTCCACCTCCTCCTCCCCCTCCTCCTCCTCCTCCCCCTCCTCCACCTCCTCCTCATCCTCATCCTCCACCTCCTCCTCCTCCCCCTCCTCCACCTCCTCCTCATCCTCATCCTCCACCTCCTCCTCCTCCCCCTCCTCCACCTCCTCCTCATCCTCATCCTCCACCTCCTCCTCCTCCTCCTCCTCCACCTCCTCCTCATCCTCATCCTCCACCTCCTCCTCCTCCCCCTCCTCCACCTCCTCCTCATCCTCATCCTCCACCTCCTCCTCCTCCACCTCCTCCTCCTCCTCCTCCTCCACCTCCTCCTCATCCTCATCCTCCACCTCCTCCTCCTCCCTCTCCTCCCCCTCCTCCACCTCCTCCTCCTCCTCCACCTCCTCCTCCTCCTCCACCTCCTCCTCCACCTCCTCCTCCTCTTCTCTTCCTCTCTTTCCTCCTCCCTCTCCTTCTCCGTCTCCCCCTCCTCCTGCCTCCCTCATCCCCCTCCTCCTCCTCCACCTCCTCCTCCTCCTCCTCCACCTCCTCCTCCTCCTCCTCCACCTCCTCCTCCTCCTCCACCTCCTCCCTCTCCCTCTCCATCTCCCCCTCCCCCTGCCTCCCTCATCCCCCTCCTCCTTCTTTTTCTTCATATTTTCCTCTTCCTCTTTCTTCTTCTTCTCCTCCTTCCCATCCTCTTCTCCCTTTCTCTTTTTCTCTGTTTCTCTCTCTCTTTTCCTCTCTCTAATCGTAATTATTATTTTAAATGAATGGCCACTATTTTTTAAAGTCAAAAGTGCATATGACTAGATACTTAAAATGTCATAGATAGTATTGAACACATCTGTGAATAATTTAACAATTTAACAGGAACTAATTTTTTGTTTCCTTTTTAAGCAGTTATCTACATATGAGGTTAGTAAAGGAAAAAAGAGCAAAAAGAAAATATGTCAAATAATTTTTCTTGTAAGTTGATAAAAATGATTAATGAGAACATTGTTTTTGATGATATTGAAACAAGAATTGTGAATGGAATGGAATCTTCAGAAAAGCATTATCCCCTCTGTTTTCTTGTGCTATGAATGCCAAACCAAGTGTTGCCCAACCATAATGCCACTGTGGGAAAATTTCATTCTTGGCAGCAGTATGTGAATCAAGTAAAACTCGGGAACTCTAGCAACAGGACTGAGGAAACTTCAAAACTTGGTGTTCAGTAGTATGAGTTCTGCATATTGCTTGACCTTACTGATATATTTCATATCTGCTAGAAAATTGTATTTTACAATGCATTATAGGATAATATTTAAAGTTCACTGAGAACTCACTATACACCAGTCACCGTGGCTAAGAATTTTACATCTATTATCATATTTAAGTCTCTTAATGGTCAGAGGTGATTTTTATCATTTGCATTCAACAGGAAATTAAACTGAGTCACAAAGTTTAAGGAACATGGCCCTAAACTTCACCCAGCTAAGGAATAGCAGAAGCAGGATCGTGAGAGAAACCATTGAACTACATGCGCTCACAACAACTACACTACATTGTTTCTCCTGGGGAACAGCAGCTACTGGAGCCACCTTCACTGACATTTGATGAAAGAATCTGTATTTGTAGTCTACACTACTGCATAAACGTTTGCATTTAGCTGCTGAAGTGGGATATTTGCTATGCATTCCCTGAAATTTATTCTGGAAGTACAAAGAACTTTGATCATTGCCCATATGCATTCTCAACGATTCTTCAAGTTAGTTTCCTTAGATGGATATTGATAGAATTTACACTTACAGAGAAATCCAGCTGATGTGCAAAGACAGGGAGGAGGCTTGGCTTTAAGCTAGTGTCATCCACAATGATTGACCTTGTCCTGTGAATTTCAACCATTGAACACTTGTATTTCAAACTCCAAGCAAGAGGAAGATTGTTACATGGGTGATTGTTACATTATGAGGTTGCATAGACTTAGGCAAGGAAAAAATCAAGTACAACACCAATATTACTTTTGTAGAAATGAAAGTCATCTGCAAAAGTTCGTTTACGTGAAAAGAATGGAATTAGCATTCAGAAAATGAACTGGTTCACCAGACAGAAAGAAAAATGCTCTGAAGACTCATATCAGTGGATCAATATACAGCCATAACTTCATACACTTTGGAGCTAGTAGGAGGGAAAAAATAGTTTATTGTAATGACAGTGATGTTATGGCATCATCATGGATATAACATATCTTTAAATGTGTGAGCTCAATAAAGACTAATGCTTATTTTTACTTGAATTTCTTTTTTAGACAAAAAATGTCATGTTTACTTAGTAGACTTCATGAGACACATATCTGCCTATGACATCCTTATTGATGTTATTCAATAATACTAGGTCTGCAACTGTTAGGGACTGATTTGTGTCCCCTTAAAAACTAATATGTTGAACCCTAACTCCCAGTACCTCAGAATGTGACTGTGTTTAGTGACAGGGCCTTTAAAGAGGTGATTAAGTCAAAAGGAGGCCATTAGGGTGGGCCTTAATCCAATACTACCAGTGCCCTTATAAGAAGAGAAAATTTAGATACACAAAGAGATACCAGAGATGCACTCAAACAGAAAAAAGACCACTTGAGAAGATCGCGAGAAGAGGGTCACGTGCTAGCTAAGGAGAACTCAGGCCTCAGAGGAAATCAAACCTGCCAACACCTTGATGTTGGACATCCAGCCTCCAGAACTGTGAGAAAATGAGTGTCTATTGTTTAAGCCATCCAGTCTATGGTATTCTGTTACAGCAGCCCTAGTAAACCAACGTAGCAACTATCCTTTAACTTATTCTGTCACATTGGCCAGAAGTTTCTCCCTATTCATAAGATATCCGATAGTTTGGTGTTCTTAGTATTGGACTGAGAAAGCCATTTTTTTAAAGCTAAGTGTAAAGAGATTGTATTTTTAAGACTGTTACTTGTCATATAGGCTTCGCACTAAGAAAAAGAAAGTTTAAAGTAATGGAAAAAGGTAGCTAAGAGGGGGGAAAATGTGGTTCCATCCAGTGTGTAGTTAATTAGAACTGAGGAGTCCAGAATTCAAATCCCTGCTCTACCCTTAGAGAAATCATTTAACCTCTTCATCTGGTTTCCCTTCCAGTGCTAGGGCCATTTATGAATATAAATTACTTCCAACACTGTCTGTGGAGAAAGGGCTAGATCAATGGCAAAGATCTTCTATTTTTTCTTCCAAAGAAGCCAAACAGCCAGCACAATTGTGATTCAATTTCTTGCCAAATCTCAATGAACTGAAAGGTAATATTATCTGTGTCTTCTCTTAACAAAACCAAATATGACAAGCAATAAGCCAAGTGCACTGATATTACTATCAATTCTCTTCGTGGGACACAAAACAAAGAGCACTGGTTTTGGAGTAGAAAGATCTGGTTAATATTCCAAGACTGCTATACTGTGTGTCTAAATGAGTAACTCTGAATTTGCAGAACAGTAGGGATCTGGATTTTTAAAAAGATTCCCAGTGACATGGAAGTTAGTTTGGAAATGAACGCACTATACTAACTACAGACTTTGAAAGAACAAAAAGTCATGTCTCTCTTTTCACATTTGTGTCTCTAGTTCTTTGCAAATTCTATGGTACAGAATCAGGAATCAACATATACTCATTAAGTGAATAAACAATTATGATCTTCTGGAAAATATACGTATTAATACTCATTACACAGATGTTGCAGATTAAAGGGGAGAAATGATGTATTACAGTGCTGAGAGGGGGCTCATTGAAGAGTAGTTTTGAAAGTGTCATTCATTTATCTTATTTTATTGTGCTCCTGTTATGCTGTGACCAGTTTGCTAGGCAGCAAAGCCACAAAGGTGACAAGACATTCTTCCTAAGTTTACTAGGCAAGGAGATGTGCAAACAAACAGTGATTATATTATTCTATAATTAATTAGAGTTTTAAAACGCAAGTTTTATGTCACAGAGTCAACATATTAAACTATTTCTGGGATAGTTGGCTATTAGGGGAAATCTTAGATGGTAAAATTAATGAATTTCGAATTTCCACAGCTTGAATGCTGATGTTCCCATATGACAGAAAGGTGGTTTTCCTCCATGTGTTATTCAGCTATCTTCCTCCTCAGCCATCTTTTAGGGTCTTTCAGCCTCTGTATTCAGCTGGAGGATGTGGGTAGAGAGCTGAAAGAGGACACCGCCACTTCTTAAACACCTGAACTTGCAAGTGATGTACATAGTTTGTCTCTACAGGCCACAGCAAAAGCCAATTAAAGGATTCCACCTAGATGATAAGGAAACTGGGAAGCGGAGTTCCTGCCTGGGAAGCTGCTTTCCAAGGACAGCTCCTTGCTAAGGAAATTTGGTGGACAGTTATGTCCGTTTGTGCCATAGATGCCCACAATGGGCCATCACTGCCTGACTGAAAGAATCAGGAGACCTTCACAAGAGTGGTGATCTGAGACTTGAATAATGAATAGGGATTTTCCCAGTATGGATAACCAGGAAGGATGTACCAGGAGAAGTGAACTACACGTGCAATGGCCCACAGGTTAGATAGAGCAGGCATAGAGGAAAATAAGGGAGTTCTATCTTGCATCAACACTAATTGTGTGGTAGTGAGTAGTAGAAGATGAGTTTAGAGGGATAGATGAGGAGCTATCGTCTCATTCAACTCCTCCTGCCCCTCAGAATTTTCATTGATTGGGTCCAGGTCCTCACAAACTATTGTTCTCATTCTTGCTCATTCATGTGGATAATCTCCTAGCTAGACAGGGCTACTAAAAGGGAAATCTTTCCTATTGAATGACTGACCTTTTAATTCTCCCAATTGACTGTGTAGATAAAGTCCGGGCATGTGTCTCAGCCAATTGGCCTTCTGTTGAGATCAGCAGCACGGTTCTCTCATTGACACAGACATAACTTGAGTGTCCCAAGGACATGGACAAGGGCCATTCATATAGCGTCTGCTAATTAACTACTTTTTGAAATGCAAACAATTCAGTGTATTGTGTCCTGGTATTGTGTTTCCTCATCGATACCCTTCAACTGAGAGAGTTCAATCCCTAGTGACAGCAATATGTTCATTTATTTTTAATATTCCATGACCTACTCAGGGTTATGGCCTCATTAAAAAGCGATTGATGTCTTTGGCATAAGCCTGTGAAGTGTCCTTGTTGTCTGCATTTAAACATGATGAAGAGAGAAAAAAAAATGAGAAAGAGTTGCCCTAGATCTTTCCAAGACTGTAACAAAAACTGACAAGAGTAATTGTTTGCTACTTCAGGGACTTACGAAAATAGACAACCAATCAAATGAGGTCAGTAAATTTTGCTTCCTGTATACATGGTTGAAAAGGTGTTATTTTTAAAGTTTTAAACTGCTAGCATTAATGAAAAAATCTGGCTGCTTATTAATTTGATCTAGTTAATTTTCTGTACAATAATAGGACACTAGAATATGTCGAATCTTTTAAACTTATTTATGTAAATCCCATAAACCATCTTTTTGTTGATCTCTCTAAAAATACTATACTTGGGAGACTCATGAATAATGTGCATAAGTCTATATGATCCAGACTGAGATTTTAAATACTGACAGCTGTCAAGAAACGTGACTATCACTAGATTATTTGGAAATTTACCGAGAGTTGCCATTAAGGTATTAATTTAACCAAAACTTGTTTCAATACTTATTTGTTGTTTAATACATAATGATACTTTTCTCCTACAGTTCTTCTTTGTCCTGTAGAATCTTCTGAATGACACGGGAAGGATTGCATCTTGCTAAGCATCATTTTGCTAATAACTCTATTGTATGATAAATTGATTATTTGGAAACTAGATGTCAATATTTTGTGCATATATTAACCAGAGCACTGATTAAATATTTAATATGTGCCAAAGAGTGCTACAGGAGCTGTGATGCAAAGATCAACAAGCTAATGTCCCTGACTGAGATATTCATGGTTTAGTAGGGAAGATGAGTATGTGAAAATGATTCTACTGAATTGGCCTAACTATTAAAAGAAAGATGAGCACAAAGTTCTCTGGGAGCAGAGGAAGAGAGGAGAAAGGAAAGAAATTTGCTTGGAACTTTAAAGTTATATAAATACAGATTAGAATCTCAGATCCTTTATTTCTCTATCAACTATGAATGGTGTGATCAGAGTCTATTACTTTACTTCTCCAATCTCATGGAGATATTCAAAATGCATGTCATTTTGAGGAGTAAGAAGAAAAATACAAGCAAATGACTGAAATTTTGTCTGATAGAGTACATTCCCGAATATGGTAGTTCCTTAATATATTAAGGTTAAGGGAAAACAGTAATGTTTCAGACTTGTAATATTTAAGATGAGTCTTGAAAGAAAAATAAAAGTTTACTAGGTAGAAAAGAAAGGGAAGATGAATATTCTAGGGGACAAAAAAAAGGTGCAAAAGTTCAAAACTGTAACACCACTAGATCAGTGACTTAGGGTTCCATTTCCTTTGCTTCAAGAAAAAAACCCCAGCAAATTCCTATTTTAAGAAGAAAATGAGAAAACTAATGCATATTGAACATTGTTTAGATAGCGTAGTAAATCCATGGGTTCAGTACATCTTATTTTACCAATGAAGAAACTAAGATGCTAATAGACAAATTAACTTGCTCTGGATTATCAGACTAAAAAGTTAAGCCCATGGAACACTGCTGATGCTAAATGCTAGTGAGGATGTAAAGCAACAGGGACTCTTATCTATTGCTGGTGGGAATGTAAAATCTTACAACCACTTTGGAAGACAATTTGGCAGTTTCATACTAAACTAAACATACTCTTACCATGTGATCCAGCAATCATGCTCCTTGGTATTTACCCATATGAATTTAAAACTTTGGTCCACATAAAGACCTGCACGCAGATGTTTATAGCAACTTTATTCATAATTGCCAAAACTTGGAAGCAACACAGAACGCAGATGTCCTTCAATAGAATGAATGAATAAATAAACTGTGGTCCCTCCATACGATGGAATATTATTCAGTGCTAAAAAGAAATTAGCTATCAAATCTTGAAAAGACATCGAATAACCTTAAATGCATATTACTAAGTGAAAGAAGCTAATCTGAAAACACTATATGCTGTATGATTCCAACTATGTGACATTCTGGAAAAGACAAAACTTTGGGGAGAGCAAGACCGGTGGTTGCTAGATGTTCGTAGAGGAAGGAGGAGTGACAAATAGGCAGAAGATTGAGGATTTTTTTGGGCAGTGAAAAGACTCTCCATGATATTAAAATAATGGATACACGTCATTATATATTTTTTGAAATCCATAGAAGATATAACACCAAGAGTGAACTCTAATGTAAACTGTGACTTTGGATAACTATGCTGTGTCAATGTAGGTTCACTAATTATAACAAATGTACTACTCTGGTGGGGGATATTGATAATGGGGGAGGCCATGCATATGGAGGCATAGGGGAGTATATGGGAATTCTTTGTACCTTCTCCTCAATTTTGCTGTAAAAACTGCTCTTAAAAAAATTTGTTGTTGGCGGGAATTCCAAGATGGCGCCGTGAGTAGTCCTCTTTGTCTCTCGCCCTTCGAGTCTACAATTATTTGGACACTTATCGCTTGACAAAGGATATCCAGACAGCATCTCAGGACGTCTGAGACACCCACGCGACTATACATCGGAAGGCGGACGGACTTTCCTCCGGGAGGATGTGGAAATAGGTGAAAACTCTCCGACCCCGACGGGCAGCCTAGTACCCGCAAGCGGCTTTCTTCCAACGGACGCCCCCAGAGGATCCACACACATCTAGGGCAGGAGCGAGAACACAACAGAGGAGTGACGGTGGAAACAGGTGACCAGAACCCTACTTAAACCCCCCGCAATTACTCCTAAACGCAGAGGGAAACTTTGGAGTTGCACACCTGAGCCTGCGGGGAGAGTCTCTCCCCGCCATTGGCGGGGAGACCCGGCCTGGTGCTCGGGGCGCCCGGAGGGTCCCAGAGAGAGACACGGTGGGCACGGAGGTCTCCCAGCTGCCGTTGCCCGCCCCGTGGGACTAGGGATTGCCGGAGATCTCGGAGAGGACCGGGGCGGGGGATCTTTCAAAGGCGGGTCCGGCGACCCGGTGGGGAAGCGCCGGAGCTCCGCCAGGCAGCAGACAAAACTCTCTGTCTGCCGGTAGCAGAGGGGCCACGCTGAGCACTCAGGGCTCCCGGCAGAGGCCCGGACAGAAGCCCAGAGGGCGGGGCGACCCCCAGCTGCCGTTGCCCGCCCCGGGGGACTAGGGATTGCTGGAGATCTCGGAGAGGACCGGGGCGGGGGAACTTTCAAAGGGCCCCGGAACTTTCAAAGGCCGGATCGGCGACCCGGAGGGGAAGCGCCGGAGCTCCGCCAGGCAGCAGACAAAACTCTCTGTCTGCCGGTAGCAGAGGGGCCACGCTGAGCACTCAGGGCTCCCGGCAGAGGCCCGGACAGAAGCCCAGAGGGCGGGGCGACCCCCAGCTGCCGTTGCCCGCCCCGTGGGACTAGGGATTGCCGGAGATCTCGGAGAGGACCGGGGCGGGGGAACTTTCAAAGGCCGGATCGGCGACCCGGAGGGGAAGTGCTGGAGCTCCCCCAGGCAGCAGACAAAACTCTCTGTCTGCCGGTAGCAGAGGGGCCACGCTGAGCACTCAGGGCTCCCGGCAGAGGCCCGGAGAGAAGCCCAGAGGGCGGGGCGACCCCCAGCTGCTGTTGCCCGCCCCGTGGGACTAGGGATTGCCGGAGATCTCGGAGAGGACCGGGGCGGGGGAACTTTCAAAGGTGGGTCCGGCGATCCGGTGGAGAAGCGCCGGAGCTCCGCCCGGGCAGCAGACAAAACTCTCTGTCTGCCATTAGCAGAGGGGCCACGCCCAGCATTCAGGGCTCCCGGCAGAGGCTCGGACAGAAGCCCAGAGGGCGGGGCGTCCCCCAGCTGCCGTTGCCCGCCCCGTGGGACTAGGGATTGCCGGAGATCTCGGAGAGGACCGGGGCGGGGGAACTTTCAAAGGCGGGTCCGGCGACCCGGAGGGGAAGCGCCGGAGCTCCGCCAGGCAGCAGACAAAACTCTCTGTCTGCCGGTAGCAGAGGGGCCACGCTGAGCATTCAGAGCTCCCGGCAGAGGCCCGGAGAGAAGCCCAGAGGGCGGGGCGACCCCCAGCTGCCGTTGCCCACCCGGTGAGGCTAGGGATTGCCGGAGATCTCGGAGAGGACTGGGGCTGGAGAGAGTTCCAGAGACCCAGCTTAGTAGCCTAGGGGGAAACCCTACAGGCTCACAGAAGCCTTAGGGAAAGCCTCTGCACAGCACCAGTAGAAGGCACCCAGCCACCAGCCACAAGGCTGGAAGACCCCAGGGCAAAAGCAGCATAGCTAGGTGTACTAACCACAGACTGTAGAAGATGCCAATAGCTCTCCTGCGACCCATAGAGGACAAGTGAGATTTGGTGGGTGCCGACAGCAACCGAGCGACAAATAAAAGTGATCCCACCCCTGGCTGCTGGAAAAGCCCATAACACCGTTGCAGACCCCAAGGAGAGAGCGCATCTAGGTGGGCAACAACAGTAGGCACCTGCAGTCTGAAGCCCCCCGTGACGGCCCCCACGGCAGAGGAGGGAATCCAAAGGGCCACTGTGGCTACGAAGAGGGGCCCAGGCCCAGTTAGCAACTACGGACAGGGTTCCTGGTTGGTGAAGTATAAACAGCTGCTCCCCCCACCGCAGCAGCTGAAACAAGTGAAAGGAACAACTAAACTCTATCTCCATGCGGAGGCACAAATCAACATCATCAAGCAATATGAAAAAATACATTAAATCTCCAGAACAGAAAGAAAGTAACAAATACACAGAAAACAATCCCAAAGAAAATGAGATATATAACCTAAATGATGATGACTTCAAAACAGCCATCATTAAAATACTCACTGAGTTAAGAGAGAATTCTGACCGACAACTCAACGAGTTCAGGAGCTATGTCACAAAAGAGTTTGATACGATAAAGAAGAACCAAACAGAAATACTGGAAATGAAGAACACAATAGAGGAGATTAAGAAAAATCTAGATGCTCTGAACAGTAGGGCCGATAATATGGAGGAAAGAATTAGCAATTTGGAAGATGGCAATATAGAATTGTTGCAGGCAGAGGAGGAGAGAGAAGCAAGACTTAAAAGAAATGAAGAAACTCTCCGAGAATTATCAGACACAATTAGGAGATGCAACGTAAGGATTATAGGTATACCAGAGGGAGAAGAGAAGGAGAAAGGGGCAGAAAACCTATTCAAAGAAATAATGGCTGAGAACTTCCCAAATCTGGTGAGGGAGATGGATCTTCAGGTGACAGAAGCCAATAGATCTCCAAACTTTATCAATGCAAGAAGACCAACTCCACGGCATATAGTAGTGAAGCTAGCAAAAGTCAACGACAAGGAGAAAATATTAAGGACAGCCAGGCAAAAGAAACTAACCTACAAAGGAACCCCCATCAGGCTATCAGCAGATTTCTCAGCAGAAACTTTACAGGCTAGAAGAGAGTGGAATGATATATTCAAAAATCTGAAGGACAAAAACCTACAGCCGAGAATTCTCTACCCAGCGAAAATATCCTTCAAATACGATGGAGAAATAAAAACTTTCCCAGATAAACAAAAATTAAGGGAGTTCATTGCCACAAAACCTCCTCTTCAGGAAATCCTCAGGAAAACCCTCATTCCTGAAAAATCCAAAAAAGGAAAGGGGCTACAAAACCAAGAGCAGAGGAGATAAGTAGAAGGACAACAACAGAGAGTAGCAGCTCTACATCAGAACAGATTAAACCATGGGACGAGAAACAAAGGAAACTGAAGAAAACCGGAAAACAAGACACAAAATGGTAGTGGTAGGCCCCCACGTCTCAATAATCACTCTAAATGTAAACGGATTGAACTCCCCAATCAAAAGACACAGAGTGGCAGGATGGATCAAAGAACAAGATCCAACAATATGCTGCCTCCAGGAAACACACCTCAGCCCCAAAGACAAACACAGACTCAGAGTGAAGGGATGGAGAACAATACTCCAAGCTAATAATGAACAAAAGAAAGCAGGTGTCGCTATACTAATATCAGACAAGGTAGATTTCAAAGCAAAACAGATAAAGAAAGACAAAGAGGGACAGTATATAATGATAAAAGGGACTCTCCACCAAGAAGACATAACACTTATAAATATATACGCACCCAACACAGGAGCACCAAAATTTGTAAAGCAACTCTTAATAGAACTAAAAGAAGACATCAACAACAATACAATAATAGTAGGGGACCTCAACACACCATTAACACCAATGGACAGAACATCCAGACAGAAAATCAACAAGGAAATAATAGAATTAAATGAAAAATTAGACCAGATGGACTTAATAGATATATATAGAACACTTCATCCAAAAACAGCAGGTTACACATTCTTCTCAAGTGCACATGGAACATTCTCAAGGATTGACCATATTTTGGGAACCAAAGCAAACATCAATAAATACAAGAGAGTTGAAATAATATCAAGCATCTTTTCTGATCATAACGCTATTAAACTAGAAATCAACTACAAGAAAAAAGCAGAGAAAGGTGCAAAAATGTGGAGACTAAACAACACGCTTCTCAACAAACAATGGATCATTGAAGAAATTAAAGAAGAAATCAAATATTATCTGGAGACAAATGAAAATGAGAACACGACATACCAAATCATTTGGGATGCAGCAAAAGCAGTCCTAAGAGGGAAATTCATCGCAATACAGGCTCACCTCACTAAACAAGAAAAAGCTCACGTAAGCAACCTCAAACGACACCTAACAGAACTAGAAAAAGAAGAACAAACAAGGCCCAGAGTCAGTAGAAGGAGGGAAATAATAAAAATAAGAGCAGAAATAAACGATATTGAAACAAAAAAGACAATAGAAAGGATCAATGAAACAAAGAGTTGGTTCTTCGAAAGAATTAACAAAATTGACAAACCCCTAGCCAGACTCACCAAGAAAAGAAGAGAGAAATCGCAAATTAATAAAATCAGGAATGACAGAGGAGAAATCACAACAGATACCAATGAAATACAAGAGATCATAAGAGAATACTATGAAAAACTATATGCCAACAAATTGAACAACCTGGAAGAAATGGACAAATTCCTAGACTCCTACAATCTCCCCAAACTGAATCAGGAAGAAATGGAGAATCTGAATAGACCAATCACAAGTAAGGAAATAGAAACGGTAATCAAAAACCTCCCCAAAAACAAGAGTCCAGGACCAGACGGCTTCTCTGGAGAATTCTACCAAACATTCAAAGAAGACTTAATACCTATTCTCCTCAAACTGTTCCAGAAAATTGAGAAAGATGGAGAACTCCCTAACACATTCTATGAAGCCAACATCACTCTGATCCCCAAACCTGACAAGGACAACACAAAGAAGGAGAACTACAGGCCGATATCACTGATGAACATAGATGCAAAAATCCTCAACAAAATTTTGGCAAACCGATTACAGCAATACATCAAAAAGATTATACACCATGATCAAGTGGGATTTATACCAGGGACACAGGGATGGTTCAACATCCGCAAGTCAATCAACGTGATACACTACATTAACAAAATGAAAACCAAAAACCACATGATCATCTCAATAGATGCAGAGAAAGCATTCGACAAGATCCAACACCCATTTATGATAAAAACCCTCAGTAAAATGGGTATAGAAGGAAAGTACCTCAACATAATAAAGGCCATATATGATAGACCCACAGCCAACATCATACTCAATGGACAAAAGCTGAAAGCCATCCCTCTGAGGACAGGAACAAGACAAGGGTGCCCACTTTCACCACTCCTATTCAACATAGTTCTGGAGGTGCTGGCCAGAGCAATTCGGCAGGAAAAAGAAATAAAAGGAATCCAAATAGGTAACGAAGAAGTAAAACTCTCGTTGTTTGCAGACGACATGATCTTATACATAGAAAACCCCAAAGAATCCACAGAAAAACTATTAGAAATAATCAACAACTACAGCAAAGTAGCAGGGTATAAAATTAACGTGCATAAATCAGTAGCATTTCTATACACTAACAATAAACTAACAGAAAAAGAACTCAAGAACTCTATCCCATTCACAATAGCAACGAAAAGAATAAAATACCTTGGGATAAACTTAACCAAGGAAGTGAAGGATCTATACAATGAAAACTACAAGACTCTCTTGAAAGAAATAGGCGATGACATAAAGAGATGGAAAGACATCCCTTGCACATGGATTGGAAGAATAAACATAGTTAAAATGTCCATACTACCTAAAGCAATATACAGATTCAATGCTATCCCAATCAGAACCCCAAGAACATTCTTCACAGAAATTGAACAAACAATCCAAAAATTCATATGGGGCAACAAAAGACCGCGAATTGCTAAAGCAATCCTGAGCAAGAAAAACAAAGCCGGCGGAATCACAATCCCCGATTTCAAAACATACTACAAAGCTACAGTGATCAAAACAGCATGGTACTGGTACCAAAACAGGTCCACAGATCAATGGAACAGAATTGAAAGCCCAGAGATAAAACCACACATCTATGGACAGCTAATCTTCGACAAAGGAGCAGAGGGCCTACAATGGAGAAAAGAAAGTCTCTTCAACAAATGGTGCTGGGAAAACTGGACAGCCACATGCAAAAGATTGAAAATTGACCATTCTTTTTCACCACACACCAAAATAAACTCAAAATGGATCAAAGACCTAAAGATTAGGCCTGAGACAATAAGTCTTTTGGAAGAGAATATAGGCAGTACACTCTTTGACATCAGTTTCAAAAGAATCTTTTCGGACACTGTAACTCCTCAGTTGAGGGAAACAATAGAAAGAATAAACAAATGGGACTTCATCAGACTAAAGAGCTTCTTCAAGGCAAGGGAAAACAGGATTGAAACAAAAAAACAGCTCACTAATTGGGAAAAAATATTTACAAGCCACTTATCTGACAAAGGGTTAATCTCCATAATATACAAAGAACTCACACTGCTTAACAACAAAAAAACAAACAACCCGATCAAAAAATGGGCAGAGGACATGAACAGACATTTCTCAAAAGAAGATATGAATATGGCCAATAGACACATGAAAAGATGTTCATCATCGCTAATCATCAGGGAAATGCAAATCAAAACTACACTAAGATATCACCTTACCCCCGTTAGATTGGCAAAAACATCCAAAACCAAGAACGACAAATGTTGGAGGGGTTGTGGAGAAAGAGGAACCCTCATACACTGTTGGTGGGAATGCAAACTGGTACAGCCACTATGGAAAACAGTATGGAGATTTCTCAAAAAGTTAAAAATAGAAATACCCTATGACCCAGCCATCCCATTACTGGGTATCTATCCTAAGAACCTGATATCAGATATCTCAAGAGTCCGTTGCACCCCTATGTTCATTGCAGCATTATTTACAATAGCCAAGACGTGGAACCAGCCTACATGCCCAGAAACTAATGATTGGATAAAGAAGATGTGGTATATATACACAATGGAATACTACTCAGCCATAAAAAAAGACGAAATTGGCCCATTCACAACAATGTGGATGGACCTCGAGGGTATTATGTTAAGCGAAATAAGTCAGTCAGAGAAAGACGAACTCTATATGACTCCACTCATAGGTGGAAATTAGTATATTGAGAAGGAGATCTGATTGGTGGTTACCAGGGAAAAGGGGGGGTGGGGGGAGGGTACGGAGGGGGAAGTGGTGTACCCACAACATGACTAACAAAAATGTACAACTGAAATCTCACAAGGTTGTAATCTATCATAACATTAATAAAAAAAAAAAAAAAAAAAAAAAAAAAAATTTGTTGTTGTTAGTGCCACTCAGTAGATTCTAACTCTTACCAGCTCTGTGTACAGCAGAGGGAGAACCCTGCCCAGCATTTTTGCACCATCCTCTCACCTTCTGGCACTATATCAGACAATGCTTTACTGCTATTCACTGGGTTTTCATGGCCAAATTTTGAAAGTGCATGACCAGTTCCTTCTTCCTAGTCCGTCTTTATCTGGAAGCTTCACTGAAACCTGTCCACTGTGGGGGATTGAAATTGGCCACTCCAAGATATATCTCTTTGGCATGAGGATTATTTTGGGCTGGTTACTTTTAAAAACTGCAGACATGAGAAAAACTCTGAAAAGCAGAAGCTACCTTTTGGAAGAGACATTCACATTTGTAAGGGAAATCTCCATTTGTAAAGGTGTCTCCCTCTCTGTACCAGGAAGAAGGGAAGATGACCTTATCTGTAAAAACTCTTATCAATGCAGAAGGCAAGGACATAAGTCTTCTTAATAACCTTACTCTTGTTTACTGTACTTTTCTGGTAATTTCCCATAACTGGCTCACCCCACCCCTAACATCCTCTTTTGTCTTTAGCTGAGGATGGTATTTAAGGTGAGAGCTTCAGCCATTTTGGTGAGTTACTCAGTTTTCCTGAGTCTCTCCCATGTATATACGTTATAAGGCTTTCTTTAATTTTCTCCCGTTATTCTGTCTCACATGAATTTAATTCGAAGCCCAGCCAGAAGGACCTAGAGTGGGTAGCGTAAATGTCTTCCTCCCCTGCACCACCATGGATGACTCTGCTGGTATTTTAAATACCAATGGCATAGTTTTAAGCATCACAGCAACACACAGCTGCCAGTGTATGACAACTGACAGATAAGTGGTATGATTTCCTGACCAAGAAACAAACCCAGGCTGAGAATCTTAACCACTTAGACTGCCAAGACCATCCCTAGGAGGCATTATTATTAATGTCCCTGTGCTGTAGATGTGAAAACTGAACCACTAATCAGTTAAGTAACTACATGTGTTGTGCAGCTAATAAGGAATAGAACTAGGATTAAAATCCAGGCTATCTGACTTCAGAGTTTGTACTGGATTTCCTCTTCAAGTACCCATTCGGTGTATACTATATAGCAGGCACTATGCCAAATGCTCTCACTACCATTAAATACAACCTATTCATTCTTTTACCTCCTGGCCACTTTTATTTGAGACAAATCAGTTAACTGAACAATCAAACACATTCTCCTGTTTTCTCTACCGCTACTGCCCTAGAAACTTGAAGATTGGACAAAGAGTGATCTCCACAATACGGCAGATGAGATTGTGGAAAATGCTCTAGCATATTCTAAGAAGTGTCTATGCTCCCAAAGCAGCTTTTGGTTAGGGGTGCAAAACAGATAACAAGGCATGCAACCTTTTGAAGTCTAACCAGATGAAGGAACAATCGATGGCCCAGCTGTAGTGCTCAGATCTACAAAACTTCTTTGCCAATTCCCAGTCTTCTTCCCAGGGAGCCACATTGTTCTCATCAGCATGCTCCATAAATTTTGCAGTAGGATGCAAGCTGCTGGCTTGAAGCTGACACTGATTGAAAAACCTCGCCCCAGGCCAACTGCTGTAAGGAGAGAACTTGGGGTCCAGAAGAAAACACCAGCACTTGTTGTTCAGCAAATTTGTCAGTATTTAGAGATCACTGGAGAGATAGATAACATCAAGATAAGGCTAATTCCCCCAAGGGGAAATATCATAGACCTGTGATTTGTTTTGTTTTGTTTTACTTTGATCAAGCAAAAACAAAAATTCAGTATTACTCAGATTGTTCTTGGTAGTTACAGAAGGATGTTCAAGAGTTCTGTGCTGTCAATTTTTCTTTTTCCCACTTTACCTTCCAGTGAACTTTCTTCTTTCTCCTTTCAAGCAATAGAGGGTGACCTAGGCTACAGAAACCTGGTTTAGTCTCATTAGAGAGTAGCCAAGGGCTCTTTAAACTAATAAAGTAGGAGAAAGATCACAGATAAAACAAGATAGGGCATTCAGGTGGAGATGACAAGAGAGTGCCTAGAGGGTTATGTTAATAATTACAGTCTGTACAGTAGAAATGAGACCTCTCTAAAAAAAAAAAAGCTACTTTGTGATGTCTTTACAGCACTTTCAAAATGTTCTGCATAATAAAGCCCATTTTGAAGTTTCCCATCTCCCTCCCCCAATAAAGATAGCAATTATCTCCAGGAAATTATTCAAGAAGCAAAAGTAAACACTTTCCCTCTCTAAGCAGAGCTGAGCCATTTTTACAAGAGAAAAAAATGAAATAAAACACACACTATAATACATCAAGATTGCCTTCTTTAGCCTTTTGGAAATTCTGGAAGGCATATGCTTGGATCCATAGGGCAATTTCCTTTGGCATTGGCTAGTAAAAGCTTATAATTTCTCTCCGTCCAAATTCTCTCTTGGTTCTATTCTAACCAATTCCAGGTCTTTTCGTCATATCTCTCCAATGCTTTACCACATTCCTAGGTACCTGTCACTGGACAATCAGTTGTTTTATTACACTTCAGCTTATTGTTTATTTATTCATGCTATAATTTGTCCAACAGATATCTAGGGACAAGACCACTGGCTGACAATAATGCAATACTGAATGAAATTACGTTCCTCGTTTGATTAAGTCACACCAGTAGAAAAACAGACATACAAATCTGTAATTATACATTGTATAGCATTATAATGTAGTGTTTAAAAACATATTCCATCAAGTCAAATGCACTTGGCTTTGAACACTGGCTTTTTCACTTACTATGTGCATTGACCTTGGCTAATTTACTTGGGTTTTCTGAACCCTGATTTCTTCATCATGAAATGGAGATAATCATGCCCACCTTGAAGGGTTCAAAGCAGCAATGACAAAGCAATGTGTTATATAAAATGCTTAGTAGTAAACATCCCAGTAATGTAGCAAATAACATATAAGATAAATGAAGTATTGTGGGACATAGGAAGGAAGGACTGACTCAGTTAAGGCTTCCCAGAAGATGTGAAATTTGGGATAGGGTCTAAAGAAGAAACCACAGGTAATTATCTAAGAGGTAGGTAACAGGAAGCCCTAAAAGTGAAATCCATATACAAATCCACAGAACTATACAGGTGTGACAAGTAATTATTTGTGATCAGAATATAGGTTCATGCTGAGTGATAGAAGAAAATGAAACTTGAAAAATGATTTGAGAGAATATGAACGCAATTCTATTCCATGCTAAGGAATTTTAATCTCTGAAAATGAGAAATAATTAATTAAATATCTTTCAGGAAAGGAATGAAATCCCAGAATTGTACTTTAGAAAGTGAAATGTGGAACCGTAGGTGCTGTGCAGACAATGGATAACACTCGGGAGACGTGGAGGGCCAGAAAATCAGTTCAGAGGCTATAGTAATTAACTATGTATAATATTTATGTTTGTTATATTTATATATATTTATCATGTTTATATTACTATATAATAATATAAATTTATATAATAATATAAATATAGTAAAAGCCTACATTTATAGAATAACTTAAAAGTGATAAAACCTAAAGTCATGCAATAATAATAAAAATAAAAGAAGGGATGGAGGTGAGAGAGAATTGTATCAATCAATTATGCCTGATCAGATGTAGGGAATTATAAATCTGGATACGTCAAAGTCATTTCTGAGGCTTTTACCCTGGGAGATTGAGTGATTTGTGATGCACTTGATGATCATATACAATTCACATCGAATAGACAAAATGAAGGAATATGGTGGAATGGATCATGATTTCCCAATTCTTTATGTTTGCCCTTTGTATATCCACATCCTTTACCATGTGGCGTTGTAGTGTTTCCCACTGGAGGCAGAGCATCTTTCCTTGTCTCATTGATGTTGAGCTTGACCTTATGACTTGCTTTGGCCAATGGACCGTGGATCCAAGTGTCAGTATGCCAGTTGCAGGCTGAGGCTTTAATAGGAATCCCTTACTTCTTCTCAGACTCATGTATTCCAAGGATGCACTAGGAGAAGGGCATACCAGGTAGCTTTGGGTCCAAGGAGAATGAGAAAGCATGTGGAGTATACCTAAATGCAGTCTATAGCCTGGAAAGAATCCCAGCCAAGACCAGCCAAGCCCAGCCAAGCCACAGCTTGACGCAATCTCCCCAAGCTAATAACCTACAGACCAAGAAAATTAAATTCTTCCTGTTGTATGCCCTCTTGAAACAGTTTTTTATTCAGCATTATTGTGGCAATAGTCCACTAATACAAACAAAAGCAGCAGCATTTGTATATCTGGTTCTAATTTGTTCCCAAGTTCCAACTATCTCCCTACCATTGGTTTCTCTCAGCTGTCATAATATTATTCCAATTTATCCTTTTTCTTTTCTTTTGTTTTCTTAAGCTGAGGAGAGCGGGTTCTGATATTTGCCACCCACTGAATTTTTATACACTTAAAATTCTGCTGAAATATTTTAATCTTAATTATCTTTCCAGATATAGTGGTAGAATAATCAGGCCACATGTTGAGTCAGGAATTATCATGTACAGGAAAGGACATTTCATTAAAGATTTAGTGAATTAATTAATGACAGAGCGGATTCTATAGCTGCAGACCGTAGATTCCCTTATGCCAGCTAAGCATCTTGAAACCTTGTTTCCTTGATGAGTAACAAAAGGACTGAATTAAAGAGCATGGGTAATATAAATACCTAAGATGTGGTTAAATAAAGACTAGATTGAGAAGGAATACGAGTGAAATGAGAATAAAAATAATGGTGTTGTTAAAGCAAAATAAGATGAGAATTTTATGAAAGAGGAAATGGTAAACAGTATCAAATACAGAGGGATATCAACTAAGTTAGGCAAGGGACCAGGTTATGAGTGAATTTCACCCTGAACGATAAGAGCGATGTTTATGCCAAAGGGATCTGAGGGTCTTTGCAGAGAACACACTTTCAGAGAAAGAAAAAGCCTCCCAGATACTGAAGAATATCTGGAAAGGAAAGGAAAGGGAAATAGAGAGAAGAGGAAAGGAGAAGAAAGTAGACACGAACCCCAAGGTGGTGCTTCAAACATTTTCTGCACCCACCTGAGTTGACTATTCTTTCTTTATTCCCATTTATAGTAGATAGATTGGTGATTAAATAAAAGCTATTTGTGGTTATTTATATTGTAATTAGTCCTGCTTGTGTACAAACTAATTCTTTAAAAAACATAGCATTTAAAATTGTTTCCATTGTTTTTCTTTGTCTCTAAAATTCCAACATTAAAAACTATTTTCAATTTTTATTAAACATGAATAGCAGTAAATGAAACTGATCATGTGGCCATAGTTCTTGTGCTTAACATAAACTATCCTTGATTTGTTTGGTCTTTTTATCTACTATAGGAAAATAAGTTTTAAATCTGGTACTTGAACAAATGGACTGTCATTAACTGCTCTTTCCAAATAAGCTGAATTTACTTGAAGAGCAGATGTGTTATGAAGGAACTCACTGAATAGCCCATGTAGGGAGAGAATTCTTATATCTCTTCTTATAATTACATTTCCTGTATATAAAACAGTTTCTGACACACAGTGGTTCTCAGAGAATATCTGTTGAATGAATCAATGAGTGAACCTGTCTTTGGTTTCTTTGCCCTTTCTTAGTCTTAAGTTTTGGACAATAGGCTCTCAAGTTTCTTTCCTCTCCATCCTCCTTTTTCTCTCTGTTTCAATTAGTAAAATCTGAATAGGAGATTCAGCTATGGTGAGAACACACTGCAGTGGTATGTATATTTATATGTTTATATAGTTATGATGCTTGCTCAGCAATAGCATCCGTGTCACAATGTCCCTGGAAGAAATGCGAATCAGTCTTGTTTCATGCTTCTTACGGAGTAACTATTAAAGTGGATGAATAGAGCAGTAGGCGCCTCAAGGTAGTGGTATGGTTATGCTCAGTGCACAGATTAACACAAAAGGCTTGTATTAATTAGAGTTTCCTATGACTGTAAAATCTGAAACAGGAACTTGGGTGCAAGTAGTTGATTGGTGCAATGACCCCAGAAGGCAGGAATAAGAGAGTTAGAAGGGTGAGCCAGGGAAGGAAGAAGAGGCAAAGTATGTTATTGGGCTGGTTCCCACTGTGAGTCATGGAGCTCACTGGTGCTGGGGAAGCTCTGTAGAACCATGTAGAATGTGCCTCAGATTTCTTTGGAGGATAGGAAGTGGATCTTTGTCTTCTATCTCCCTTCCCCCAGCAATTGAAATGGTGGCCCCAGAAGCATTAACTCCCCTGAATTTCTGGGCTAATCTGCAAATATGCCCTGAGGCAGAAAACCTGAGATGATTGAGGTAGCATGCTGCACAGAACTGCCCCACAGAGCTGCAGCTGAAACCAGTGTAGTGGGCAAAGAAGTGTTTGCTAAAAAGCCTTTTAATTATTCTCCTCTCTGGGCTTGCTCCTCTCGAAACCATTCTTAAACTGTTTGCCGAATAATCATTATTACATTTTCATCCATTAATGCAACACAAATTTCTTAAGGGCATTCTATTTGCCACTCACTGTCCTATGTGTTGGTGAACAAGACCAGCTTTTAATGTCATGGAATTTACATTCTAGAAGAAGGAGACAGGGAAATCAAGTAAGTACGCAGGAAAAACACAATATCAGAAAGTGGTAGATCTTATGCAGAGAATTAAAATGCGTATGTGAAAAAAGACTGGTTAGATATGTACTCTAAATTATTTGGAAGGCTATTGCAGAGAAAAGAGAAACAAATGACAGCTTAAGTCACTGGGAGTGGGTATGGAGATGAGAGGATGGATTCACAATATATTTAAGAGTTAGAGTTAGTGGATTGGCTGTGAATTGGATGTGAAGACTGAGGAAAAGAAAAGAAGGGGAGATGTCCTAAACGGTTGGCTTAAACACTAGTAAATAGCAGCACCATTTTTTAAGATGGGAAAGACTAGGAAAAGAGTGACTTCAGGAAGAAATAATGGGTCTCTGTCAACCCATGCTAAATTTGAGACAATTATTAGGTATAACGTGCAGATGTCAAACTTAAATGTGAAATTATTATTACCCCACTTAAAAATCCTTCTAGAACTCTACTTGCCCTCAAGTAAAGTCCAAACTTGTTGATCAGACACATTCTGTGCTCACAAAACCTTCCCTTTCGTCCATGTACATACTCTAACATTCAGCCACATTGATATCTATTTGCAGTTCTCAAAATGCTGCAGTCTCTTCATGCCTCTATATGCCTCCTTGCAACATCTTTCTATTCTTTCTTACTCATTCACCTTCTTCCAAACTTAGTTCTGGTTTTATCCTTCATAGATCTCTACTGACAACCCTGTCCTGAGTTGATTTCATCCCATCCTGGATCAAGAATACTTCGTCCTCAGTCTGTGTTCTCTCTACTTCTCTCTAACACAATGCTTAATACATTGTGTATTGTATTCTTTTCCTATTCTTCATGTATTTTCTTACATAGCTATGTGCAGGAAAATTGTACTTCTGGCATTTAACACTGTTCCTCAATAGCATTAAATACCTGATTCTGTTGGTTAAATAAATAAATTAAGAAATAAATGAATGAATGATAGATGAGTGAAAAATATGGAAATAGTTGAACATCACACGTTTACTTAATCTCCACATTCTTGAATATATTAGTTTTACTTTATTAGTTTGTCTTCTTCTCTTGAGAATTTATAATGTCAAATTTGTAAGAAATCAGAAAACTTCTACTTTATCCCTAATAGTTAAATTAAAATTTATATCAACCTAAATCCTCTTACTAAGACAAGCAGTGAACTGAAGAAAATATTTAACATTCATTTTCATTTATTATTTGGATCCTGCCTTCTTTCTCCTAAAAGTAGTTTAATGTAGCAAACAGATAAATACAATAAGAGGAAAATGTGTATTTCAAAGCAGATGAGGAAATCAGAGAAGGTATAATTTAAGGGTCAGTAAATAAAATAAACAAAATAAAGTCAGCAGTCATCTAAATATTAACAAATTTCAAAGCCAGCCAAAAGGCAAAGAAATATTTGGATACATACTTTTTAAAAGCTAGCTCAAAGATGGAATTATCAGTTTTAAGAGTTACAGTATGTATGAAATAAAAACAAATAAAAAATACTGAGGTCAAGTAAAGTATTTCTGGATAAAGCAACAAACATATTCCCTCTGACTGAGAGAACGGTTGTTCAAGTAGGTTCATCTAGACTGGATTCTTGTGTTCTTTCCACCTATAAAAGGATATGATTCAATGACGGCACACCTAAAACTAAGTTTGTGTATCTGTCCAGATTCAATCAGAGAAGCAGAACCTCCAGGATTTATATTTATATGAGAGGATTTGTTACAGAGATTTGACCATATGCAATTGTGGGAGAAGGTTAAGCAGTTTCAGTAAGGGTATTGAATTTATGTCTGATGCTGAAGCTTGAAGTCTGCAGAGCATGTAATTGGGAAAGAAAGATAAAATAAAGTAGGGGAGAGGAAGAATATGCTGTAAACACAAGCAGCAACTAGAGCCCATGAGGACAGACTGAAAACCATGTCTGTTCTTGCTGACTCTGAACTTTATCGTATGAGTGTTTTATAGAAACCAGGGCCCTTCATCACAGAATGAAACACATACAGCTGGTCCAGGAGGCAGAGCAGCTAAACATGGGTATGGAGGAAGGTGGAGTATTGAAGGCCTGTCTGCTACCTTAGACCAGTGAGTGCACAGGTAGATGACAATGTGTGTGAGCTGCAAAATGGCTGCCACTTCGCTTACACCCTTCAAATCTCACACAAGAATCTCTTTTGTGGTCTATACTGATGGGAAAGATTTACAAATAGGAATTCTGGAAAATGAAGTTCAGCTTAGGCAAGTTGGCACATTTCCAAAGTCAACATCGTTTGTTTGTCATGATGGAGTTGCAAATCTAAAACGTACTGAGTAAATGGATGGAAATCTGGGGTGGCTTGATGGATGGACAGGTGGATGCATGAATAAATGCATAGGTCTCTGCATTCTTCCCAAAGGCTATTTCTTTGCCCGTCTTCTTTGTAAATGCCTTATCACTGATTCAAATCCTATGTGTTTTATGAAAACAATGCATGCTTATTATTAGAATTAACATAAATTGAGATTAAATATTAACAGGAGGTTGATTCAAAGTTTGTAGTTAAAGGTCTAGCTTTAATATTTAATAGCTAACCCTCATCAAGAATGTACTTTGTCACATTAATGATCTGATTTAATTCTCACAACAACTTATGAGATAAGGATTAATATTATCCTCATTTCACACATGAGAATTGAAACCTGGAGAGTTCAGATAAGAAAATATTCCTTTGCCTAGTCTTCTGTGATTTTGCTTCTTTTAGGGACATTTGTCAAGGATGGGGGTGTGTGTCAGAAGGTAGGTCTGGTAGTTGTATCCATGATAGAGCAATAACAAAAGATTCAGAAATTCTGACCCAATATATTTATCTCTTTCTAGTTGTCTTAACATTTCATTTTAGAAATATAAGGAATATGGGACAATTATTTCTATTCTTTCTACAAAAGGACAAGAATTCAGTTTTGCTTTAGAGTTATTAAGATAAAATTTATTTTTCCTAAGTTCTGGCCTTTATAACCTGATATCTAAAAAGAATTGCTCCTTTCCTGAGCATTCTTAGTGAACTTGCTAATAGTAGGATGCATTCCCTAAAATGGTATCTTCTTGCACATCAACAGCAAAGCAGAGAGCTGGATGTGTTATTCCCAATCCCAGGACAAAGAACAAAAGGATAAAATTAAATTGAGTAAATTTCAGATATTGGATCAAAATCAAGAAAGGAGTCATAACAAGATTTTTGCATCTTTAGTTGCTCAAGTGTGATGGACAAACAGGCTCCAAGGAACTATTTAATTTTATGCATTTTATTTAATAGCATTCAAATTGTATTCTCCAAATAGAGAAAAGAGAATATATGCAAATAAGGAATTAGTTCCACCTACGTAAATATATTTTGAGTTTATTCTATGATAATTGCTCTTCTCATATTTATTAATTTGTTGGAATAGCTCAAATCGAAAACAAAATAAAAATTAATCTTACTATTTACCCATTGACTGAAGGCTAGTTTGGACATAGGTAGCCTGGATTCTCTGGAAATTTTCTAACTTAAAATTCATTTTTAAATATTTTCGGAAGACATTAAAATCACCAGAGTAAAACTGGTTGAATGAGCTGTTTACCTAAATATTATTTTAAATGGTTTGTACAAACAGTTTTTCAACAACTTTAGGACAATTCTCACAAAAAAGAAAGCACTGCTCTGATCATTTCAGATTTGAATACATTTCCTCCTGTGGGTGAAAAGCTTAAAGTTTGTGAGCACCTGTGACATACTAGGCACTGTGTTGTGTACTTCGTAGTGATCATGTAATTTAATTAAGCAAAAGCTCACTAAGTGATTTACCTTTCAAATTTTTACTCGATGAATTTTAAATATTCCAAAGATAAAGATTTGTTGTCCAAGGTATTCTCCCAGACTGATAGCATAGTAGATATTCTGTAATAACTTATGGATTAATCTATCAGTTCAATTCAATTAACAGTTATTATCCATTTGCTCTGTGCCTGACAGTGGGAATGCAAAGATGAATCAAACGGGGTACCTGCTCTGAGGATCTTGAAGTCCAGCGAAAGAGTCAGGAGTGTGGGCAATGAAGTAGCATTAAGTACAGAAAGTGTTACTGTAGACACAAGGGAAAAAGTGCATTGGAAGCAGATGGCAGAGCAATAAACTCTCGGTGCGCTTTATCTTCAAGGAGTGTGGGACTTTCATAAGAGGAGCAGAGGCCCGTCTGACAAATGCCAGTGGGATAAAAAAATACAAACATTTGAGGAAATAGGAAGAATAGGGCAGAGTAGGTGGCAAAGGATGGTGATCATTTCAATGCATCTGGAATGAAAGTCGGGTGGAAATGGAGGGGGGTGAAATTGAAATGGTAAGGTGGATGGACATTGTGAAGGAATTTGAGCATTAAGCTAAAAAATTTGGACTTCACAATGGAGGCAAGAAACATTTGAAACTTTGATTTTGGTTAGCTTTGGTTTTAGGAAGGTAAAGATTTAGGAGCAAGACGTCACACTGTGCAAATTAATTTTCAAATACTGTTTTATTAAATGTTTCTAACAAACCCGTGATAGAGACACTATAATTATTTCCATTTGTTTTAAACATTGAAGAAAATGAGCCTTACAGAGGTGAAGTATCTTGCCTCACTCGTGAAAGACAAGCTCCAAAGTCAGGTCCAAAAAGCTATTAACCTCTGTAATATCAGTCTCTTTCCACGTTTCTAAGTTGGATTTAATAGCCAAATGGAGGCTCATAAACAGTAACAGAGGCTCAGATACACCGTAGGTGCCATGATTCTTACCCAGAAGGGCACTGTAGGTCAGAACTGAGCTTAAATAAGTCTAGGTCATGACTAACTGAAGCTGTATCCAATGATATGAATTAGTTTGAAGATGGAACTAAGTTAAGCAACCAGTGACTTAAAACGTATCGGATTAGTAATCAGAACTAATAGCTGAATTTTATTTAATGCAAGCTTAATTTTCTATCTTCATAGCCTAGAAAAAACTCAGCGAACATTTTGTAAATAAGATAATATCTTAACTGACATAGAAATGCAACATACAAGGAAGAGCATAGAGAGTTAAAAAGGAGAGACTAGAGATAAAAAGTTATGGATTTCAGTTCTCAGTAGTGGTTTGTCCTTGAGTCATTGATTTAAGATCTCCCATTATCCATTTCATCATCTACAAAGTGGATGCAACGTTATTCATACCTCAATTTTTCACATGCTTAATGTGAAATGTTTGTGAAATCATGTATGTGAAACTGCTTTGTAAACTTTTACGTCCCCTGGAAACATTCACTTTCAGCATTATCATAGCTCTTTGATTAAAATCCACTTGTAACCTGTGAAAAGAGGATTCTGCACCACGTCAATTTGATGTTAAGATTAAACTACTTTATTTGAAAAAGATCAGAGATGGTCTGCAAAGTGCCTACAAAATACCACACATGTCTATACATAGCATCAACATGTGAAGATTGAGTACTTATCTGAGGCTGCGCCAAGACTCTCCCTGACAAAGCCATTCTAGACTTCACAAGGCATCAACACTCCCTGTGAGGGCAGAACAAAAGCTCTTTGTAGCTCAGGAAAGCAGAATTAAAAATGGAGACAGCCAGAGACCTTCTTTTATGTAGAAGAGGGGAAAAAAAATGTCTAGTAATATAGGAGTGAAGAAAATTCAAGGACAGTAATCATAATCTAATTATGGTCTATAATTATTAATTCAGTACATTTAATAAAGAAAAATTTGCATGTTAATTTCAGCAAAATTAACTTTTTAATGGAGCTGAAAAGCGTAGGTGAAAACCACTGTGAATTATTAACTGAGTAAAGCGTTCAAAAAATGGAGAATCTTGTTAGTGTATTCCTTGAAAACCATGTAGTTTATAAGGTAGTGAAAACAGAAGAGAAAATATATTTCAAAATAAGTACTTAGAGGAAGAAACAAAATATCCTTGAAGAGATAAACACATGGACAATGAAGTTTGGGAAACAAAAATATATGACTGAATTGATGATAAAAATATAAAAACAAGATAAAATGTTTTACATGGTGGCAGGATCAGAGAACTGGAAATCGAAGTATTTGAACTCTAGTGCAGACTTTGTAACTAACTAACGTGGGGCCTTGGGCAAGTCAGTTCACCTACCCAACCTGAGTTTCCTCACACAAAAAATGAAGAGATTAGAATAGATAGCATTTAAGGTTTGTATAATTTTATTATTCTAAGTAAAACTAGAATAAAATCCTACTTGCTCATCAAAACTTTGAGTAGATTGTTGTTTACTGATGTCATATCAAAGATACTAAGAAAGGTTTTTTCACTCAAAAATTATACTCATCTTTCACCCCAATATTCCAAATGCCTAAAAGAAGATTTCTTGGTTTGCTAGGTCTGCCAAAATAAAATAGCACAGACTAGGTGGCTTAAACAACACAAATTTATTTTCTCAAAGTTCTGGATACTGGAAGTTCAAGATCAGAATGCCAGTATAGTCAGGTATGGTGAGGGCTCTCTTCCTGGCTTGTGTACATCTGTGATCACTCCATGTGCTCATATGGCCTTTCCTAAGTATATACAGGGGCGAGGGGGAGTGCAAGAGGTGGGGAAGGGAGACGGAAGGAGAAGGAGGAAGAAGGACAAGATGGGAGGGGAGGGGAGGGGGGAAAGAAAGGGAGAGGATGGGAGAGAAGGAGGGAGAGGGAGGAGGGAGAAGGAAGAAGAGGGAGAAATCACCTTCTTTGTCTTATCAGTCCACCAATCCTATGGATTAGGGCTCCACTCCTATGACCTCACTTAATTTTTGTTACCTCCCAAAAGCCCTATCTCCAAATACAATCACACTGGAGGTTAGGGCTTCAACACACTAACTCTGGTGGGACAGAATTTGGCCCATAGCACCAATAGCACTGATTTGAAAGATGTCTTAAAAATAACTAAATTTTCCTAATAAATCGCCTCCTTCCTGATGTTCCAAATATAGAAACAGATGGAAAAGTTTTATTAAGCAGCTTTGAATCCAGACTTGTTGGAGCAGGAAGCTGGATCAATAATGTCCTAAAGGAGTGAAGAACTGCAGGTGAAATTGATCCTTACCGAATGGAAGGAGCTAGAGGGATCCAGCCTTTTGCTCCATGATGCAGTTAGTTTGAGGGTTACTTACAGTTTCAGTTTGTTAATTTACAATCTACTTTTGGATAGAAACCAGCTTTAGCCTGAAAATCTGAATAAGAGCAAATTAGATGGATTCCCAAAGAGTATAAATAAACCCAGGGCAATCTGATTTACTTTGTAAAGCACACCAAGGAAATAGGTGCTGGAAATCTTTATATTTTCTCAATTTCTGAAACTCTTTCATGGTAGGAGGTGAATGATAAGAAAAATTGTCAAGTAGAATCATACTCTATTTCTACTTTCTCTACCCTTCAGTTGTTTAACTCCCGATTTCCTAAATTAGATGATTCTGCATGTGTCAAGTACTCCACAGTAGTCAAACAGATTGAACAAAGAAATGGTCATACTTATTAGACTGCTCTGGTGTCCAAATCCAGGCAGTTTTGTAGTGGTTAAATGACATTACCTTTGGAACCAACTTTAAGCTATTCCTGGATCTGTGACTTCTTTGCTATTGACCTTGGTCAAGTAACTTTAATCTTCTTATTCTCAGTTTCCTCAGCCAAATATTGGGGACAGTCATAGTAACTGATTCAGAGTGTTGTAAAAAGATGATCAAAATAGATACTAACCTTTAAACAAATGCCATGCAGTTGGCAAATGTTGGCTGCCCTACCACTACTACTACTTCTATTTTTATTAGCATTTGACATTATAGAGGAAATTTGCCACCATTCAGTCTATTCTGGTGGCCCAATCTAAATAAATAAGGATTTCTCGAATTCTGTCTTTCCATCTGGCAGTATGCAAGGCACTGCATGGGAAAGAGAAGAAATGTAAACTGCATTCATTACCATCAGTGGGCTAAGAATTTAGCTGGTGAAATTATGATAAATGTTTTCAAAAGCCCTTTGGAAAAGGAAATTGAGGCCAAGATAGAACATGTTGTTTCAAGGTCTCAGAGCGAAGATTAGCTGAGTTGACACCAGAGTTCAGTCACCTGACTGGAGCATCAGGCTCACTCCTCTAGGCCCCATGTCAGTTCTGAGAACCCCATAACCCTGATGAGAAAGGGTATAGCTGTGCTAGATGGGGCGGAGTTATGACAGCCCCAAGAGATAAACCAGACCAGGGACCCCTGGCCCCATTAGCCCTGGACTTTCCCAAATTCAGCACACAATAGTTCCACAGCTTCAGTTGACAAATCAGCAATGGAAGACATGCCAGAGGCCAATTCGACATTATTTTTGGTTTCTTTTCCAGAGACAATATCTTTTCCTTATTGTCAAACACAAGTAGGATTGAGGAAGACTTCTCTGGAACAGAGAGATTTTAAACTTATCCACAACTCCAGTGTGCAGCATTTCCAAATTCACTCAAAATGCTTGTCTTAATGTGCATATGATTCAGACTCTGGGTCAGACCTCCCTTGTGAGGTTAAATAAAGGCAAAAGCTTAAGTTTCTGTGCATACCAGAGATGCCACTGCAGTGTCTCATGACTTTCCCGAGAGTGGATTGGCAAAGGAAGCAGACACTGTACTGTAATTTTTGCGTAATATTTGTACACTCCATACCCTGACTCTCACCTATTAACACTTACAGGAAATCATAAGCACAGTTAATGACATGTTAGAGGTAAGGCATCTCTTTCTGAAGACATTCCCTAAGGCAGTTGTTCAAAGGGAACTTGCAATTTTCCATCAAAAATCCTTCTCCTTCTTAATAATGATCTCATGTCACATGCATTCCTGTTTTTGTTTTGTTTTGTTTTGTTTCTTTTACTTTTTTGATAGATCTTATACTCTGTATTCTATGGGAAATGCTATTTCTACTGAGTCTGAACTTCAGTCTCAGAAATGCAGGGTAATCCTAGGAGGTTAGTAAGAGATCTTCTGCTGGAATGTGTTTGATCTACAAAATAGCCTGGCCAAAAGACATCCACAGCCAGGTTTCAGGAGCAAGGCCAGGGCCTGCTCAGCATCACAGCAAACCAGAATGCAGAGTACTCTGGCCTCTTCCATTTGCTCCATGCAGGATAAATCACATATCCCAAGCATAGCCAGGGCCACAGTTTGCCAACTAGATCTGTTTCCTCCTAGGAGAAACTCACTGTTAAACATGATAAAAAACAGCCAACGTGACATATTTTAAACATCCAGGAGATTTCGCAGTTTCTTGAAAGGAGTAGATTTTCAAGTTGATTTCCCACTGTAAACTTAGGATGAAATATTTGTCTCTGTTCCTTAAGCATTCCAGACTATTGGTTGGCATGCAGGACACTGAAGGGGGGCCAGCTTGGGAGAAGTTTTGGACAATTGGGATTCTACTTGAAAAGAGCACTTTTAATTGCTTTGAAAATGACCTTCACACTAATGTTCTAAGTATTGAAAAGCCAAAATCTCTTTTTAAAAAATTGTATCCCTTTAATGTATCTCACAGAAAGCATAAAATTCTTTTTTCTCCCTTTCTGAAATAACCCAATTTTAACTGCTGAAAAGGACTTCCTGGAATGAAAGAGGAAGTCTAGCAGTAAAACTCTCTTTGAGTTATTCTAATAATGAGGTAAAGGTATTACACGATGGGAAGGAGGAAAAATATTATTTTCATTCACGAAATATTTTTTAAGTCAGCATTATTTTTTCCTATTGATCCTGTGAAATCCTCAGCTTAACTATGGAGCCAGATTGTACAGGTTCCTGCCTTGGGTGATTTTCTTCTTCTGTTATTCAGTTTCTTTGTCAAAAAAGTACTTGGGTTGTTATGAGAATTAAACATGTTAATATATGTAAAACACATAAGCATTCAATAAATGTTAGGTATTATTGTTAATCGTATTAGCACTACTAGACTATTTCAAAAATCTAAACTTAACACAAGTCATATTTTTTCCTAAATTTGTATCTCTCTGTGTCTAAATCATATCATAATAACTTATACACATTTCCTGGGAGGTCAGCTTGCTCCACCAGGACAGGTCGGGCACTTGGTTTCCAATTAGACTCATCCTCTTATTCTACTGAGTACTATATTACTATATGTTGTACATTATCTTTACATAATAATATCCTTGCCTGTTATGTGATCTTCTAAAAAGTAATTGAGCAGTTACCTGCCTCCTTTTCTAGGGACATGTTTGCATCAGGCAAGAAAAACCACGGGCATAATATTTTCTGCTAAAAGATTACTTTCACATATATTGTTAAAAAACAAATAAACAAACAAAAAATCCCTCTGTTTTAGTAGAACATCAAAAACCCTCTTTGAATATAAGAACAAATAAACTTGGGACACAGCCAGCTTTGGGCTTGTACGCCACCCATCCATATATCTTCTGCAGTTCAGTAATTGATGTGAGTTGAATTGAATTGGAGACTCAGTCAGAGTCCTGACAGGAAATTGATGTAAACCAAAAAGGGACAATTAAGGAGAGTTTAATGATAGGTCTACTTACAACCCAGGAGCAGGGTTCAGGAAACCAATCAGAGATGATACAGTGATAGCGAGACTGCTCTTACCCTCTCTCAACCTGAAGAAGCGAAGAGAGGGACCAGCATCAGGAGCCCAGGAGAGCTGTGCCTGTCGGAGAGGTCTGCTGGACAGAATCTGTGGCCAGTCAGCTACTGTCAACTCACCACCTTGTCAGGAGGGAGCTGAAGTAATAAATGCCCCACAATTTCTCTTCTTCCACTCTCCATACACTAGCAAGTCTACTCATCTGCCAAAAGGAAATAGAAGCCAGAAGCCAAAGAACTTCAGATGATACAGTCATGGTGGGTGGCTTCCCCAGGGCTCACAATAAGGTGGAAAAGGGACGAAAGTAGATCTGAAGGTGCAAATATCCTGCAAAGTCAAAAAGATACTCTGGAGACTGCATTGATGTGTTTCATTCGTGTAGCCTTTCCTGTGCTGTAAAAGAATCCCGAAAGCTGGTGTTAAAAACAAGCTTCCAGCTTTCAGAGAACCTCTCCAAGTCAGAGTTTCAGATTGTAAACGCATTGAAATAGAAAGACAACAACAGAAACTAGCTGCTTTTATTTCTAGAAGATTTTCTAGGTTCATATTAAAGAGAATTGGAATTAAATTGGTTTTGGACACTACCATTTTTGACTGAAGAGAAATATATTCCCCCTAGTTCAGTCGTTCCTTCTCTAAAACGGGAATTCCCCAACTCTTTTGACTGCAAACTCTGTCAATAAAAAAGAAAAGATGATCATGCACTCTTAATATATGCTTACTCATTTAAAAAGCATATATATCTCTCAAATATATTATATGCATTGTGAAATATATAGAAATGGAAAGTAATACCAGATGAGACAAAAAAAACGTAAATAGAATTGAATAATTTCTCTCCCACTCCCTCACACATCTTGCTTACCCAAATTACTCATGGCTTTGGAGACTCATTCACCCTGGAGAGTTCCTGAGAGACAACTATGATTCTATACTCAATCCAATGGCCACTTTAGGCACAGAATTATTCTACCTCATAAACAGTTTAGTGGTGATCTTTTAAGAGGGAACATGGACACCAAAATTAGGATCTTCTGAATGATCAGGAGTTGCTAAACGAATAACGTGCATTTGAGAAACACACGAAGCTATTGCTAAGTGTGCTCAGCACTCACTTCACAGACCCCATGCAGAACAGGTCTCTTTAGCATTTTACAAAATAGGAACTGAAGCACAGAAACCGTTTGTAACTGATTCAAGATGATTTCTCTCTGTCACAAAATCCAGGCTTCCTGAGTTCTAGTTGAACATTCACTCTCAAGATTCCCAAGCTTCCTCTATAGAAAATTTTCTATAGAAAAAGTTTATGGAATAAACCAGCATGTCACCGAGAAGAGTTCCTCTGGGAAAGATATGTCATGGTCCCTAAGAGAAATGATTTGCTCAGAGAACTTAAGCTAAATGCCTAATGCATACTTGGCCTCTTGGTTTCTGCTTTTCCTGCTGGAGCTGACAGATTCCAGCATTTCTCACTGGAATGTCAGTCACTGTGGGCCGGGGACTGCGATTATCATTGCTTTTTCCCCAACACTTGACATAGTGGCTAGCAATATAGATGCCTAATAAAGTGGCCAAAGAAATAAATGTTTACTTTACTGAAACATAAACGTGCATGTCTTCAAGACACTGAAATTTGAAAATCAAAATTAGGGAAGTGTCTCAAAATTTGAAAAACATATAAAATTAAAAAAAAAATACAGTGATCTTTAAAGATCACGAAAACTACCTTAAAATATCCTCTGTAATTAATTGCAACAAAGGGAAAGAATTCTTGGCCAGTAAGTCCACCTCATTCACAGCTTTCATCAGTTAACAAGGTACAGTTCAATTCCATTTTGCCTCCAACTCCTTCTCATTAAGCTTGGCTCAAATTCAAGCCCCAGAGTCCCTCCCACTGTCCCTGAATGGTCCCGATGTTTCACTTCACTAAAGAAGAGATTAATTTGTAGAAAGGCTTCAGCACATTCCTGGGTTGCTCAAGTGCATTTCTTTTCATAGAACAGGCTTTGATTTTGCGCTTTAAATCAAAGGCAGAGAGCAAAAATTCCAAGTATGTATGGGCTTCCGACCTTTAAAAAAACAAGATTGTTCAGATGGAATTTGACACAGAAATGCTCTACCCTACTACTCTTGTTAGTTAGATTTTTCCTCAAGATATACCATTTCTTCTTGTAACTAAATATCAGCTTTTCAAGCAAACTGGTGTTTTGCAAAGCATTAAAGATAAGTAAAGAGTTCATTATTAGTAATTTATTCATATTGACATTTTAAAGGTTTCGTTTCATTGGAAAAGACAGCGGCTTCAGTTATAAAACCTGTTTTGTAGAAAATATATTAATATACTATTTTCTGTGTCGTGGGAGATAATGTCTTTACTTGGACACTGACTCAAGCACGGTTAACAAAAGCCATGGTATTTGGAAAAGTCATTTTTGAATATTTGTACAAATTTCTGAGTTACAGATTTATGCACTAGATAGAGAGAGGAAGCATAGAAAACATCAAATACTTATATTAGTGCCTTTGAAAGATTGCTTTCAATCACCCTAGAATCTCCTTTATTTCACTGTTTCTATTTTTTGAAATTACCAATGCAGTTTTGCTTAAAACCTATGGCAAGCAAAATGAAGTCCAGTCACAAGAAAGACCCTATCGATGTTGGATGGGGATGTTGCTTTGATCTTGTTCAGTATGTCTATTAAATGAAACACCAGGTCACCCTGCTTCCTTGGTCTGATTCAATGTACACACACACACACACACACACATACACACTCTGAGGAAAAATTTAAGAAAGATAAATAGTCTTAATAAGTTCTACACTCAATGCAATGGTTGCTGTAAAATCGTTCCCCCCCTCAATATTCAATAGGTGATTTTAGGAGACAATAGGGACACCATGATTGTGCACGACTTCTGACTGATCAGAATGTATTTAACTAATATATTGTATTGGAGAAACGTTTGGACCTTTTCAAAATGCTTTCAACCTCTCTTATTTGCATATCTCTTGATCACATGAAAAGAGGTGCTCTGATTAGTTAAAATGAGGTGTCCTTAATGGTTGCAACAGAAATTTGATCACTGGAATGGGAACTGGTAAACTGAGTTAGACTGAATTGCGTGGGTATGATAGAAGTAGTATGGTCATCTGCAGTAGCACTGATCAGTTAGCTATATCTACTATAGCCTTTACCGTAATCCTGAAATCCTACCCTTGATTTGGTGATATTTAAGAAGTACTCAAGAGAACACCCAAACTGCAAAGCTTGCATATGGCATACAGCAAGTGTCAATCAACTGCTTCTCTAATGCTATCCTTGCATTCCACAGTTTCTTCTTTTTATGTGCATGAGAGTATAGAACAAGCAGAGTTTGATATCTTCTTCATTCTCCTAGACCTTTTATTTAGTCAAACTTCTCTCAAGATGAAGGAAAAACAGATTCCTGGAACTTAGATGTGGCTGGCAAAGGGCTTTGACCCTGACGAATTCAAAGTAAGATTGCCAACCAGCAAAGAAAAGGCCAGGACAAGATAGTGTCACTGGTGAATTCTACCAAAGTCTTGAAGAATAATTCATGACAATCCTTCTCAAACTCTTACAAAAAATAAAAGAGGAGGAATGGCTCCCTAACTTATTTTATGAGGTAAGCACTACCTTGATACTAAAATCCAACAAAGACACCACAAGAAAAGAAAACTATGGACCAATATCCCTGATGAATATAGATACAAAAATTTTCAGCAATATATTAGCAAACCAAATTCAACAACAAATTAGAAGTGTCATACACCATGATCAAGTGAGACTTATTCTTGGGATGCAAAGCTGGTTAAACATACACAAATCAAAAAATGGGATACACCACATTAACAGAATGAAAGATAAAATCCATATGATCATTTCAACAGATGCAGAAAGACCTTTGACAAAATACATTATCCTTTCATGACAAAAATGCTCAACAAATTGGGTATAGAGGAACATACCTCAACATAATAAGGCCATACATGATAAGCCCACAGCTAACATCATCCTCATCAGCGAAAGATCAAAAGCTTTTCTTTTAAGATGAGGAACAAGACAAGCATGTCCACTCTCACAACTCCTATTCAACACAGTACTGGCGGTCCTAGCAGATCAGTCAGTCAAGATAGATAAATAAAAGCCATCCAAATTAGAAAGGGAGAAGTAAAATTGTTTTGTTTGCAGATGATATGAACTTATATATAGAAAATCCTAAGGATTCCACGAAAAATCTATTAGAACTAATCAACAAATTCAATAAAGTCGCAGGATACAAACTCAACATACAGAAATCAGTTGCATTTCCATACACTAACAATTGTACATCTGAAAAAGAAATAAAGAAAACAATCCCAGTCACAAAGCATCAAAAATAATTAAATACCTAGGAATAAGTTTAATCAAGGAAGTGAAAGACCTGTACGCTGAAAACTATGAGACTTTGATGAAAGAAATTGAAGAAGACACAAATAAAGGGAAAGATAGCTTGTGTTTATGGATCAGATTAATATTATTAAAATGACCATACAACACAAAGCCATCTATAGATTCAACACAATCCTTATAAAAATTCCAATGGCATTTTTCACAGAATTAGAAAAAACAATCCTAAAGTTTGTATGGAACCACAAAAGATCCTAAATAGCCAAAGCAATCCTGAGGAAGAAGAACAAAGCTGGAGGCATCACACTTCCTGATTTCAAACTACACTACAAAGATATAGTAATCAAAATAGTATAGTACTGGCATGAAAATAAACACATATACTAATGGAACAGGATCGAGAGCGCCAAAATAAACCCTCACGTATACGGTCAACAAATATTTGACAAGGGAGCCAAGAATATTCAATGGGAAAAAGGAGTCTCTTTAATAAATGATGTTGGAAAACAGCATAACCACGTGCACAAGAATGAAACTGGGCTCCCACTTACACCAGTCATAAAAATTCACTAGAAATGGATTAAAGACGTAAACATAATAACTAAAACCATAAAATTCCTTTAAAAACATAGGGAAAAACCTTCTTGACATTGGTCTTGGCAATGATTTTTTGGATATGACACCAAAAGCAAAGCAACAATTAAAAGGTGGAAGTAAAGGAAACTAAAAAGCATCTGCAGAGCAAAAGAAACAATCAGCAAAATGAAAAAGGTAACCTATGGAGTGAGAGAAAATATATGCAAATCTTATATCTGAGAAATAGTTATATCCAAAGTATATAAAGAACTCATGCAACTTGGTGGCAAAAAAAAAAAAAAAATCCGATTAAAAAATGGGCAGAGAAACAAAATACGTTTTTTCAAGGAAGATATACAAATGGCCAACAGGTACATGAAAAGATGCTCAAGAACACTAATCATTAGGGAAATGCAAATCAAAACCATAATGAGATGTCACCTCATACCTGTCTGAGTGGCTATCATCAAAAAGACAAGAGATAACAAGTGATGGCGAGGATGTGAAGAATAGGGCAGGCACGCTTGTGCATGGTTGGCTGGAATGTAAATTGATGCAGCCACTAGGGGAAACAGTTATGGAGCTTCCTCAAAAAATCAAAAATAGAACTACAATATGATCAAGCAGTCCCACTTTGGGTATATATCTAAAGAAATAAAAAAAGGATCTTGAAAAGATATCTCTACTCCCACATTCATTCCAGCAATATTCACAAGAGCCAAGATGTGGAAACAACTTAAATGTCTGTCAACAGATGACTAGATAAAGGAGATGTGGTATATATACACAATGGAATATTATTCAGCCATGAGAAACAAGAAAATCCTGCTGTTTGCAGCAACATGGATGAATCTTGAAGGCATTCATGCTAATTTGAAATGTCAGACAGAGAAAGACAAATACTGGATGGTATCACTTGTATGTAGAGTCTAAGTAAAAAAAGAAAAGTCGAACTCATAAAAACAGAGAGCAGAATGGTGCTTACCTGGTGCTAGGGCTTGGAGAAATAGGGAGATGTTGGTCAAAGGCTACAGACATCCACTTATAAGATAAGTGATTTCTGAGGATCTAATGTACTGCATGGGAACTATAGTTAACCATACTGTGTTACATATTTGAAAGTTGCTAAGAGAGTAGATCTTAGATATTCTCGTTACGAAAAGGAATTGGTAATGATGAGACATGATGCAGGAGTTAGCTAACGGTATGGTAGTACTCATTTTGCAATATATAAGTGTATCAAATCAAGACGGCGTACACCTTAAACTTACAGAATGTTATATGTCAATTACATCTCAATAACGCTGGGAAAAAAGGATAATGACAATATGATAACTCTGGGATACTAAAGATTTAACACTTGAATTGATTGTAGGTGGATAGAATCAAATAAAGCACAAGGAAAAAGTTTGTTGAGTATGTGATGCTGTGGAACTATAAGAATTGAAATTTTTATCATTAAAGCAAAACAAAACAAAACAAAATCCAAAGTATGGTGACCAAAATCTGACAGTGAAGCTGCCCTGGCAATGTAGCTGTTTAGTGCAGGGCATACACGCTCTGGACCACGCCCTCTGGGGACTGCAGTTTCATGTGCAGGTGACTTCAAATGGGGCTTCTTCACCCCACCCTCCATCCAAGAGGAGAGGGAGAAGAGGCATCTATTACAGACAAACTTATTCCTAAGAGAAAAGATTGGGCCAAGACTCTAGGACTCAAAACCTTTACAAAGAGTAATAAAGAAATTTTAAAAACCCCTCCTTCCACTGAATGGGTTCTTCTGATCCTTTTCCTCTTCACAATGCTTCTCTTTAGAGTTGCTGCACCAAGACAGGCCTGGAGCTGATTTCCCTGCAGGGGAACCTCTTTCCAAACCAAAACTAGTGTGGAGCCCAGGGCAAAGGAAACCTAGAAGAGAGGGCTTAGAAGAGCTGCTGCCTTTCACAGGGTCCTTTGATTTGTGCTTCTTCTCACCTCAGAATGAGGAGACCGCAAGGGCAATCAGACTGAGGAAAAGAGGTCACAGTGGTTCATCAACCTGCTCTCATTCTTGACTTTGTGGTCACTAATTATAATAATTACCACGTACATTTGATGTAGCATTCACTAGGTACCAGGTGCTTTCTAACTGTTTTACATACATTAACTCATTTAATCCTCTCATTGATCCTGTGGATCTCATTTTATAGATGAGAAAACTGAGGCCAGAAAGGTTAACTCACTTATCCAAGATCACGCAGCTAGTAAAAGGCAGAGATAGTGTTTAAACCAGACATTCTGACTTCAGGAGTCTGCACACTCAACCATCACACTATGGTACTGAATGTAAAGAAGCCCTTTGCACTCACATGAATTTCAACTCATAGGCTAGGGGGTTCTGCCAAAGGCCAAATATTAATAACAACAAATAGGCTTGCCTTGACCATGTACCCTTGAGGGCTCATAAAAAGATGGCTACAATTGTAATAAAACACATCAGCCATCTATGGAAAAAAAGAAAAAATGTCCTTTTTTCCCAATTGTGTCCCTGCATTTTAAGGACTGAGTACTTAGAGTGTCTAAAATAGGCAAGACGTAGTGTCCTAAGTGGCTATCCTGAGCACCCTGCTAATGAATCACATTCATATTAATGCTGGAGTCCACTTTGCTTTGCCTTCCTTTTAATTTTAATGTTTAAATATGTATTCAACATTAATTTTGTACAATTTCTGCTCTATACCATTGGGTTACCTTTTGTTGATAAAGCTACCCTCCAAAACTCAGATTTGCTTAGGGTTCCTGGGCTGGAGAAATATAATATTTGAGAAGCAAATACAGCTATAAGATCAGCAAGTTTTAAAAGTGAGACTTAACTAAGAGTCATAGGAAGTTCCATACCCCATCCCCCTGTAGGCTACAAGTGCAGATTTCAGAGAGAAAGAATAAAGCAACACAGCTTCAAGAAACACATGATCGCTCTAATTAAACCATACTGCCCCCTGGCATACACAAAGAGGAATAAAATCAACCATCAAGGAAAACCATTGGCATGGAAAACAAGGTGTCCATGTGGAAACAAATCAATTACTGGAAAGTATACACCCAGACAATTTCTAAACAGTATCCAGCTATGATTAATTTTAGTTTGAGGAATTCAACAAAGAAATATTGTCCATTCAAAATCTCCAGCCCTGCTGAGATCCTGGGATGTTGCCAGTGGCTCAGCTGCTATTCACAAACCCTGGCAACCTGAGTCTGGAACTCCATACTTTTAGATCACCAGAAGATGCTACCAAGATTTCATTCCTCTAGTCTTTACAGCTTCTCTGCTTCTTTTAGTCAAATAGACCAGTGAGAATATTTCCCTCCAGCTCTACTTGCCATAAGAGTCTGTGGTTTGTAGGTCAAACTCACTCAGACACATCAAGAACTTAATTCACAAAAAACAACGTGAAGAGGAAGAACTCAGGGTGAAGGCGTGATATATGCAGAAGTTAAGATAGTGGATTTTGTTGTCAAATTCAGATCCTGGCTCCACCTTTTCCTGTGTCTTATCTTGGGAAAATGACTTACCCTCTTTTTCTGACACTAGGTTTTCCCGTGGAAGAAATGGGGATAATTATAGTAACAGCCTCCTCAGAGAGTCATCTGCAGAGCTACTCAAGATGTGATTATTGGACCAGCAGCATCAAGTCACCTGTGAGCTTGCTAGAAATGCAAATTCTTGGGTCCTGCCCCACAGCTCTGAATCAGATCTGGGAGAAGGGAGGTGTTAGCTGAGAATCTGCATTTTAACAGCTCACCAGGAGATTCTATGCACACCAATGTTTGATAAGCACTGATTTAAAACATAAATAAAATGTGAAGCTCTTACTATGGCTCCTGGTATACAATATGAACTCAATGTCTGTTAACTATTATTTTTATTAGAGTAGAGTAGGGAAGTTAAGATCGGACTTTGATTAATGATTCAGGAGCTCAGATGGCTTCAGTAAACTACTAGTAAAGACACCAGCAAGTTGGAACCTGATAGAAAAGACATTACAGATCTGCCATTCTGCCCCTTTCACTTTTGGAGATCTCCATTGCCTTTCTAAGATTTTTTTATTCTTTGTGCCTATAATCCATGCTATTACAAGCTATAACCATCCTGTACCTCCTTAGGTACTGCCATTCCATTTATAGAATGGAAAACATGACTGATTTGCAATGTAAAAGTCCACATCTATATGGCAATTTGAATCACTTGAAAATTGGGAGTGGTTAAAGAGAAGGATCCCTGAATGATGGTTTTTTTGAAAGAGCAGAGCTGCTAATCAGCCCTTCGTGGCACCTGGAGAACAAATGCCAAGAATGCATAAGAATTTCTGTGGGCACCATTTTAACTTGACAAGGGTGATTGGTGGTGACAGTCAGTATTATCTCAGTTGTAGCCTGAATTAGGTAGTCTGTGTGTGGTTCACCTCCTCTAATTAGAAAAGGAAGAAAAACGCTTCCTCCAAATTACTTCTAAACATCCTGAGGAACCCACAAAAGGGCTCTGGGAAATCACCCCCCACCCCGACACACACACTGCTATGTTAACCCAGAAAAGTCCATCCAAGGAAAGGTATAATCTTTAATGCTGAGCCTACAACATCATTGTGTTTTAGCCTTAGAAAAAAAAGTTATTGAATTTAAAGTTTCAGATGAACAATTTTTTACTGAATATATAAGGATCTTAGGATACACTGTCTGATCCCCAAACAAGCAGGAATAACTTCCGGAGCAACTTGGATAGAGAGGTACACAATTATACACTCCTCCAGCAATGGAGCTCTACACTACTATCGATGCCCATTATTTTAGAATTAGCTGCAAAATTATCCTTGTGTACTTTCTGCCATACAATACTGCCTAAAGCTGGCTCTTTTTTTCTAATTGTCTGCATTAGAGTCTGAAACTTTATCACTACTGTAAAATCCCTTTTATCAAACCCGATCAGGATAGGTAATTGATCAATTAATTGAAAAGGTTGGATACAGCAGGGAAACATAACATTTTTTGCTTTTGGCCATCTTTGCATTTTCTTTATCTTTCTTACATAAATTTCACTCATAATGCATCTTGTACATTTACCAATCCCAATTTTTTTAAAATTTAAACAAGAATTTAGAGGCACTTTTGAAACATGTCATCTTGTTGTATTCACCCTAGAGTTTTGTGGTTGATTTTCCTATCTTGACAATTATCTCACCTACAACTAATTCCACAGTATTTTAAGAAAGTCTCTTAACTGAATCTTTTAACGTAGTTTTTGTTATTATAAAAACTCCTTCATAGGGGTGGCCCAGTGACATAATGGTTAAGTTTGTGCATTCCTCTTTGACAGCCCAGCATTCGTGGGTTTGGATCCTGGGAGCAGACCTACACACTGCTCATTAAGCCACGCTGTGGTGGTGTCCCATATACAAAAAATAGAGGAAGGTTGGTACAGATATTAGCTCAAGGACAATCTTCCTCAAGCAAAAAGAGGATGATGGGCAACAGATTAACATCTGTAGCTCAGGGCCAATCTTCCTCATCTAAAAAAAAAATCCTCCTTTCACACTTTTATTTAACTAATTTATGTAATATTTAATAAAGTTACATAAGTAGAATGACAAGGAATACCTACACGATCACATCGAGAATCAAAGAAGACTGGCTTTGGGTAAGTGCACTGCTCAACAAGTTAGAGTGCCAGTGGGTCAACAAACTAGAAAGGCGACTTCAAACCCTGAGTCCTGAATGCGTTATAGATGGCAGTATGTTTTACACTGTGAAGGGGGAGCTCCATTTGTCTTGTGACTCTATCAGGTGGAGTTTGATTAAGGGAGTTTGTTTTGAAGTATTTTATTATAGAAATATATGGTAGCATATTATTCTTAATTTTATGTGTATTCATCTCCTATCACCAAGCAGAATGGTGTTTTGCAAAGAGAGGCAGAAAAATGTCTGCAATCTGGAGTAAAATTCCCAAAATATGTAATTAGAAACCAGTGATTTATGAATAAAGTTTATTTGAAGAGTAATTTATGAACCTTGTTGGAAAGGCCAACCACTGGCTGACTTACAGTGGAAGCTAAAACTTGAATTTCATTTAGACCTGAGACAGGATATCAAGCAGGACTGATTTCCCCACCCTGTCCTGCTGACAATGGTGTCTAATTGGTCCCCTAGATGAGTAACTGACACATTGTACATATGTCTGTACATAGGCCAGCACTTAATTAAGTCATGAAATTATCAATGGTACTCTAGAGTACAATCTGAAAGGATTTACCACATGAATATTTTATCTGCAGTTAAGAGCCACACTTACAGAATCTCTGAGAAAAAAAAGATGTTGTAAAGCCCTTGGCATACAGATGGTGATAAAAAATGTCAATCATCTTCATGTTCTCTTTTTTTCCAAAACAGTTCTTCTATGTAAAGACTGACTAGCAAAATGGATAGGTCGTAGTGTATGCAAACCTTTGTCTAGTTAACGACAAATTGATTTCCAAAATAGTTATACTGCTTTGTCCTCTCACTTCCATGAATGAGTGTTCTTATTCCTCCACATTTCATCAGTATTTAATATTGTCTGGCTTTTAAAAGGAATCTGGCCAATCTGATGGGTATAATGGGATCTCGTTATGGTTTTATTTGCATTTTACAGGTTACTAGTGAAGCTGAAAATCTTGCTATATATTTAACAGTCATTTGTGTTTCTTCTTTTCTGAAATGTCTGTTGTCTGTTCATGTCTTTTGTTCATTTTTCTATGTGAAATTTTTGCCTTTCATTTTCTTGATTCTTATGGGTTGTTTATCTTCCGAATTTTCTTATTAACCCTGAGACAAAAGTGTGATTTTCTTCTTTTACAGATGAGAATCTGAGGAATGAGAGATATGTGCAGGGTCATAAAGATAGAAAGTGATGGAGGACAATCTGAACGCAGCTCTGTTTTATTCCCAAGCCCTGGTGGCTTCCAATAAACAAAACTTTCTTGCTTTTGTTGGTGCTTTCTTATTTCTGTACCACAAGCTCCCCCTAGATTCTCTGCAAAGAACAATCTCAGTGTGAGTCACATTGCAGTAAGAAGTGGAGAATGGAAATGACCAAAGGAATGTAGAATACTCTGGAAATGACTGGAGAATAAGCCAGGTACAAAATTTAAAAAATGGAGGTTATTTGGGAAATTTTCTTACTGCTCTCAGCCTATCGTCATCACTATCATCAATTACAATAATATCACCACCAAGAAGAAAAAATTTAAAAATTTAAAAATTACAATAATAATGATACTAAAAATAAAAACACTGATATTCATTGATCATTTAAGGTGCACAAAACTGCACTTAGCATTTCAGATGCATCATTTAAGTTGATCATTATGATAACCCCTTAAGTTAGAGAATTGACTCAGTTCTGTTGCATAGAGAAAGAAACTCAGTTTTAGAGGAGTTAGAGAAATTCTTCCAAGACCACGTAACCAGGAAATGATAGATCATGGGTAAAAAACAGTTTTTTGATTCTGGAGATGTCACTTTTAATAATTATGCTTATATGTCACGTGCCACTAATCAAAATGTCTTATTATATAGTTCATGTCCTCTTTGTCCCAACATGTATTCATTTAACTTTATCGACTGTCACATTATCTGGTAGATAAGTAATCTGATATTGGGAATTCAAAGGCCTACTGGTCCTCAAATATCAAGCCCACTTTTGGCTAATTTTCCAAAGAGAATTATTGTTGACATATGTACCTGTTAATAAGAAGTACACAGTTAGGTCTCTTTTGGGGCAAAGGCATGCCTCAGAGTTCCAAGAGTCCATGAGAAAGACTATTTTGACTGACAGCAGAGGAAGAACCTGCATCAACCTGTTGCTGGAATCTTTCTGTTCCAGAATTAAAACCCATTTTTTTTTTCCAAACTCAGGAAAAAATAGCCATAAAGTTTATAGAAAATTCTCAGATGCTTTTCAGAGACATTTTCAGTGCTTCTCTGACTTATCTGAGACATATCACATTCTCATCTATCAAGAGTCAGCTTTCTCCAAATAGAAAGCAGGACTCAACCTTTGGTTAGCATTCTTGCAAATATAACAATTACTGTTCTGACATGTCTTTTTTATATTTCATTTTTGACCTCAGCCTAGAAGATTTTGGCATCAAGAGCCTAGAATAAATAGCAACCAGAACAGACACCAGCACATAGTAGATGCTTGGTCTATATTAGTTGAATAAATGAAAAAGGAGTTAAATCCATAAAGAGATTAAATGCTATTATCATTTCTCCTGATGATTGTTCAGAGCTACAATTCAAGGATGAGGTTAATCTAGTTATAGTTTCAGAAATAGATATTGAAAATAACATTTCTACAATGAGATGAAAATTTGAATGACTTTACTTATTTATTAAAAGTATTATATTATTTTAGTATATAGCATATACTGATGACATATTTGAATCAGATATTTCCTATGCATAACTTCATTTGACCATTAATAAATAAAAATAAGGGAATCATCATATCAGCCCCATTTCTGCAGGAGAGGAAACTGAATCTCAGAGAAGTTAGATAATTTGCCTAAGGATAGGATCAGAATTTAAGACTGTGTCCATTAATTCAAAGTTTTCTTTAGACTACGAGAAGTCTAAAGACAAGGAGGAAAATGGCATTTATTGAAGGTAATTAGAATTAGAAATTTTATATATTTCAAAAGCATCTGAGAAGTTATTACATATATTCAACCAATTTCTATTGATGAAGAACTGAGTCTCAGAGATGTTAGGTAATTTGCCTAAAATAAGGGGGTCAGAATTCAAGTCAATGTCTATGGATTCAAAGTGATTGTTTTTTTCATTAGACAAAAGAAATTTTAGCTGGAAGGGACTCTTGAAATAGTTGAGGCCAGACTCCTAATATGAAATGAAACAAGGCATGAAGGGAGTGTTGGTCTTTGGAGGCTGATGGAAGAGCAGGAACGCAAATGAAACACTATTGTTAACTGTCCACTGGGAAAGAAGTTTCTAGCCATGTTATTGGAAAGTCACTCAACTTTTAAAGGAACTCAGTTTTGTATGATTAGCAAGTATGATAACCTTAACCTGGAAACAACCATTTTCAGCCAACTCCTACAAATTTCTTGGGCAGCTGGTGGAAGGCAGAATCCCCTTTTGCAAAATAGGTCTTTGCACATTCTATATAAATGGTGAATCAAACAGAATAAATAATATAAATTATTTTTATGAAAGTGTCTATGTATTTAAAGACATTTTCTGTTTTCAACTCTTCGACAAGAAGTAAAATCTAGTTTTTTGCCTACTGGGATATATATCATCCTTTCCCTACAATCAAACTTACATATTTCTAGAAGACGCTGTCTTCACTTTATCAATAGTCCCTTCCATGAGTGGAGAGTGAAACAGTGGTTGCTATAGAATTAAAGTAAGAAAGGTGGAATGGGAAAAGATTGGAAAAGACTAGACTAAAGACTCTGGAGTTGGTGAGAGTGAATGAGGGAAAGAAGAGGGACGGATGTGGCAGAAAGTGAACAGTAAATTTCTGCTTTACGAAGGTTATGTATACCTGTATGTGCATGTATACATCTGCATGTGTATTTGTGACACAGAATTTAGCAAAGAAAGGACAGCTAGAAAGAGGAAGTTGTAAGAGGAAATAGTTTTTATCAAGCAATTTAAGGAGATAAACAGTGAATTTTCAAATAGTTACGAAGCAACAAAACTTTGTTACAGAATAATTTTAATTCCAGTTGTCAGGAAGGCAGAGCTTAGACTCTCTCCATCTCCTTTGAAAAGATGATAGACTTAGTTGTTCTTTCCAAAGAAAGTATAGGGAAATGTAAAAATAATAACTGTGCAATAAAGAAACGTGATAAACACCACGTTAATCAACTGATGAAGATTAACATCATTATAGACTCATGTGGACGTCGTGCACCTCTGATATGACGAAATGAGACAGGCACTTCACTCCCATGGTATCTCCCCTAAGCCTATATCCCCAGTCTAATTGTGGGAAAAACATTAGACAAACCCAGATTGAGGGAAATTCTACAAGACTGTTTAATAATCCTCAAGATTGTCCAAGTCATGACAAACAAGACTGTCATAGACCAGAAAGACTGTGGAGATATGGCAACTAAATGCTATATATTACCCTGGATTGGATACTGGGAAAGAGGATGTTAATGAAAAAACTGTTAAAACCAAAATTAAGTCTGGATTTTAAGTAATAGTAATGTACCAATGTTAATTTCTTAATTTTTCCAAATATACCATGGAGATAGAGGTGTTGACAATGGGGGAATCTGGGTGAAGTGTATATGAGAACTCTCTATATTATCTTTGCGACTTTTCTGTTAATTTAAAAGTATTATAAGAGCAAAAATTACTTTTTTAAAACAAAGGACAGAAAATATTTTAAAACAAAACCAACAAAAAAGTAAAGTGTGGAGATGCTGTTCATAGGAGAGAACAAGTTAGAAAGTGAAAGCCTGAAAATGTATTTCATGCAAGCACAAGAATTTTGTGTGGACCTGGATAAATTTCACTCAGGGAACTCTTCTCTAGCCTTGCAAAAATTCTGAAAATTCCCGTCACATACTGGGCTGATTATCTGTGTCAGCGACCATGATTTTAATGATTACGGACAAGTTTATGGTTGTAAAAGCAAAAGTGAGATGAAGGAGAAACATGGACTTTGTCTTTGAAATAGGCGACAAAAGGTTCTATCATGTGAGAACTTATTTTCCAGACCTTGAGTATAGCTTGCTGGAAATACATACTTGATGGGGAAAAAAACCCTAAAATAAAAAACATATGTGAGTGAAGAGCTATGAAAGGATAATTTATGTCTCCAGGGATTTGAGGAAGTAACTAACATAGTCAGGGAAGGCTGTATTTCATTCATTTAACAAAAGTTGGACTAACCTAGGCTATGCCAATGTATTAATTTCTGTATCCCTGGAGCCCAAAACATAGAAGGTATGAACGAGTGAATGAATGAATGAAAGATGAAATACTTGGAACTGTGGGAAATACCACAGTGTTAATTCTACTGGGAGATATGCTCACGAATGGTTCTAATATTAAAAAAATAATAATACAAGTAGTAAGAGGTTTAAATAAAGAAGTGTAGGAGTTCAGAGCATTGAGGTTTTAATTCAAGGTTAGATAGAGCCCTCTCATTTGTGCTTCATTTTAAAGTACTGTCAGGACTTGACCATGTGATACCTTAAGGTTCATTTATTCCCTGGTTTGTGTGGTACTGACAAAGTGCTGGCTTAAAGAAAGAACATCAAAGCTTGACTCTCAGCTCCACACCTGAGCCCCACACACTTAACTTCGACAGCTCCAGTAACTTCATCAGTAATGTACAGCGGATGAGAATGCTTGCTTTTCTCACTGCTTTGTTGGGAAAATTAAATTAGACAAAGTTTTTAAAAGTGCCTGACAGAACATAATGACTAGTAATAGCAGGTGACTATTAATCTTGATAGAGGAAAGTGATTGACAATTCACTGTTGCTTGTCTAGGTAGGCAATCATTTATTTGATCTAACCACTCCATAAGGTAATGTTGGTATTTCAACAATGCCTGGTGAGACTATGTTGTTGCTAACAGTGGGATTTTGAGAGGGAGAGCAGGTAGGAACTTCCCAGATCCTTGACAAGCAGTGTTCAGGTGACCAGCCCTGAATTCAAGAAGCGTTTTTTCTCTACTGTTAATATTTAAATTAGTGGCTAGCAAGACACTCATACATTGGTTTCCAAAAGCGTAGACCCCAATCTCTCTTCTTATACTGGCTGATATTAAATATTGGTTTTATCCATGTAAAAGATGGTTTTCTATGGTACTTCCTGAGTTGGTATTGTAATATAACTTCCATTTTGGATTTATAAAGTCAGATCATAAGCTGAATAATGACTCCTATTTTCTCAAATGCAACGGGGACAGCCAGAAGTCTGGAACGGTCATGGGTAATTGGTAAGGATTGCAATATCTGGAAGGCAGCTGGTCATTTGAGAAATCTTTTTGCAGTTTCATTATTAGTCAGTTGGCCTTCAATTTTCTCTCAGATACTCCAGAAGTCCTGTAAGCTCATTATTAAAAAACCACAACAACACACACACATGCAGGTATTACTGTGGCTAAAACTTTAACATCCAGGGAATCTATTTTAAGTGTCTTCATTTTAGGCTTTCAGTGGTCTTACATCCTGGGCTTTTAGTTAGAAGAATGTCACAAAAGCTAGAAAAAAAAATAGCAACATTAGCCCTTAAAACATGTTTTCACTTACATTACGTTATTTAGTGCTCACAATAGGAATCTGTGGGTCAGTTTCATCATTTCTGTTTTTCAGATGAAGAAACTCAAGCTGAGGGAGGTTAAGTGACTTGTTCAAAGTAGCAAGGCAAGTTCGTAAGTCTTTTAACTCTGTGTCTAGAAATTTTCTGTACTATGCCCTGCTGTTAATACCTCAGTGTGAATAAATTTTAATTAGAACCTACTTCCCAGGGCTATTGGCTTTTAAAAGAACATAGCAAGTAGAGGGACTCATTTATTAATGCTGGAATTTAAGACATTATGGCCTTTGAGTAAGTAGATATTTAGAGGAAGCCAAAGGACCTTCTGAGTGTTCCACAGATGACGTAAAATTTAGGTGAAAAATATCTACTTGCATATGAGATGTGTTTTGATGATATCATTCAGCTATGACCCTGCCTTATTAGTAATATTATACATATTTAAATTCCTAAGTAATTCAAGATTCTTTTCGGCTCCAGTAATCGTGAGTCAGAACACCAGTTGTACTATTACCTTCTGACATAGTGATTATTGGCAGACCAAAAAACAGTTACATAAAAGACCATAGGGGTGTAATTTGAAAGCTCCAATAATTCTATAATAGTTTTACCATTATATTTGACCTCTTAAAAGTCAGCAGTTGTGAGCCAGCCCTACTGGCCTAATGGTTAAAGTTCGGCACTCATGGTTTCAGCAGCGTGGGTTGACTTCCCAGGCGCAGAACCACACCACCCCTCTGTCAATTGCCATGCTGTCTCAGCAGCTCACATAGAAGAATGAGAAGGATTTACAACTAGGATATACAACCGTGTACTCGAGCTTTGGGGTGGAAAAATTTTTTTAAAAAAAGATAAAAAGACCTTTCAATGAATGCAGTATCATATTTTTTAAAAGTCAGCAATTGATAATTCCTCATATCAGTAAATCAAACATCATTTATGCAGAACTTCAAGAAGCTTGACTGTGAAAGGAACAAAACCTGGCAATCAGAATTGGAGATATTAGAATGTTTTCTTTTCTTCCCCAGTTTTATTGAGATTAATTGACATAGAGTGATTTGAAGAATGATGCTATTGGGATGAGAGTTACTCATAGAAGTGCTAAATATTTTGATCTTTTGACTTCTCCGTCATGGGTAAAAAAATTTAAAAAGTGCAGTAAATGAGCCATATGTTGTGGGTTTTTAAAGAGTATCCTAAATAGTTTTGGGAAAGAATAAATAGGCAATGAAACATGGATGATGATGATGATGATTCTGATAGATTAGAGTAGCCAAAGAAAGAAAAATGACATAGAAATGACAAAGAGCATTGAACTGTGTATCAGAAGACCTTGAATTCAGGCCTCTCTCTGGCACTCACCATTGTTGTGAGATTGGGGGGTCATTTAATCTCCCAAAGTTTCAATTTCCTCATCTAGAAATTATTTAATACATTAGACTCAAAACCATTACCTTCCTTTTGTGATATAAAACATTCCTTGCTAAAGAAGTAAAATTACAGAAAGGAACTCATTCATCTAGCTTAACATTTTTACTGCGCTCGATGCTCTGGAGTCAAAGATAAGTACAGTCTCTGAGTCCCATCCCCACTCCTCCATACTCCCAAGTCTTACACAGTCCAGGGTAGAGACAAATTCATTCACAAGAGAAAGGGCACAGCGTAGCAGTTAAGAGCATGGGCTCTGGACACAAAATGCCTGAGTGTGAATCCCTACTCTCCATTTATGAGCTCGGACAAGTCGCTTAGCTTCTCTGTGCCTCCATTTCCTCTGCTCTAAACTCCCACTGTCTCAGTTTCCTCAGCTGTAAACCAGTGATATGATCCTAATAACTAACTCAGAAGTATTAATATTAACATATGCACTGCTTTTAGAAAAATGTCTGACATATTACATGTGCTATATAAATGTTTATTAGATAAAACAAGTACCATAAAATGTTAGAAGTGATATAACAGAGGTATACACCAGGGTTTCTCAACTGGAGCAGTATTGCACACCAGGTGATATTTGACAATACCTAGAGACATTTTGGTTCCCACAACTGGAAGGATGTTATGGCGTCTAGTGGGTAGAGGTTATAAATGCTATTACATTTCCTAAAATGAACAGTACAGACACCCTCAACAAAGAATTATCCAGCCCCAAATGTCAATAATGGCAAGGCTGAGAGAAGCTGGCATATCCAGAATAGCAGGGTAGCACCAAGGGATCAGTTCTATCTGGATTGGCAGGAAGCAGGAAGATATTGTAAAGGTGAAGGTAAATAGGTGTTGAAGGAAGATACAGGGCCATCCCAGGCCTCTAAGATCCCAAATGGCATTGAGATGAATGCCAGGTGAGGCCAGAGGACCTGGGAATTTAAACTGGTTAAATTATTTCCTATGGCATCAAGGAGCTCAGAGTCAATGGTAAAGGTTGCATTTTACAATTCATTCTTTGCATTATTAATTCATTTGATCCTCATCACAATACTATAAGATGAATATTATTATCCTCATTTTACAGATAAGAAAATGAAAGCATAGAAGAGTTTTTAAACTTGCCAAAGATGGTACAGCTAGTAATGATTTTAAAAAAGCTTGTGGTTAAATTTATAACTCAAAGTGTGTTATTTTTAGATCGCACAATACATAAAAAAGTGTACTATGGTTTACAACAAGGCACACACAAATAAGACTGTTAAAGTAGAAAGGGGGGAATTTAGTGTTTAAATGTTATACACATAAAGCCTTCAGCAAGCAAAAAGGACTAAATAGTATGAAAAATCCTTGGTCTTTGTGAAGTTTGAAGCAGAGCAAGAAATTTGACCCTGTGCTCCTTCTAAGCCAAAGCAAGGAGGAAGACATCATTAAGTACTTAGATCTAGTGGTCTGATAACAGGAAATCAACTGATGTTATTCAAGGGGTGGCAAATATTCCCTAGGAACTCTTTTTAAAAGGAATTCTCTTAAAGGATGCTGTCATTCAAGGTAAGATGAAGAACCGTTCAACAGACACATCAGGCTGGGTGTTTAGGAGACTTAGGCTCTTCTTTCTCTCAATAATTAAACACTTAGTCATCTGAGGATGCTGGGAGAGTTTTCTAACTTCTATTCATTTTGGTCTTAAAAATGGAGTAATGATGTAGTAGGATTTATCAATATATGAGCAACAAGACATTTCCTTAATGGTCCTCGTATCACTGAGTTGGTTTAACTCAGCTGGAAAGCCTGAAGCAATGATTAGGTCTGTTGCTAAGGATTAAGCCACTGATTTATGGATGGAAAAAATGTCACCTCCTCCTCCATGAAGGGCCATTCCTCTCAGCCGGACGACCGAGGGCCCAATTCCTCTCCTCTTCCAAACCAAGGAAAATGTTTTAATTATGACTTAAACAACTGTTCTGGACAAATCCAGAAATAGATAGCCATGGGAATTCTCTCTAAAAGGAATGGCAAGAGTTTACCATAAATACATGTTTAATGTATGCTCTGCTTATATCTGGGGTCCCACAGCCTTGAAGAAAAAGACAGGCTGCATCAAATTACTTTACCGGCAATAGTTTTCAGTAGTGAATTTTAAATGTATCTGACTAACGTGTATTGAACACCTAAGTTGAGTTGGTCTCTTCTAATTAGCTTTTTCTTCTTTTTAGCATCTCATGGACCCATTACTGACTTATGACTTAGATCAAGGGCAGGATAGTAAACTGTTACATAATGTGTTATGTAAACATAGCACAGTACATGCATTCATTCAACAGTCATTTATCGAGTACGTACTCACTATGTCCTAGAATTTGCACTGAAATCACACAGTAGGGAGAAACTCAGAATTTCTATGAAACACGTGTATTGACACTGACTGAATTTTTCTCCATACACCTGTGAGCTTACTTTTCAGTAAGCAAATTGATTTCTCAGTTGCTTTTCTGTAGGGTAATGAGTCTCAAATATCTTTACTCAACACAAAGCTGTTATAAGCCAGAGGTAGTACTTGCTATACAATAAGGTAAATCCTTAGCCCTAAAGCCACTGGCCACCAGAGCAATTCATAGCTGCTCAGATATTTTATTTACCAACTCCACAAGCATACACTGAAGTGAAAAATCCAACAAATGTGCCCTCTTTCCTCACAGTAATCAAACCCCTCAGCACTGTGGTTTGGTTGAAAAATAAAACCATAATGCGCTTCCAAGTATCTGCTGTTTTTTATCAGCAGGGCTGGAAGCGTATATCCCGCCACCTCCCACCACACACACACTCACACACACACAGCCTGGATTTCTCTTTACTGTCTTCTCTAACCCCTAAACAAATTTGTTTTCAAAGAACGTTTTAAAATAACTGAATCCAAAGCAAGCCTCCTGCTGCTACCTTCTGCAAACCACGTCACCCCATTGCGCCATTTTAACTGAGGGGTTCAGAGACTGAGAGAGGAACAGCAGATCCTGTCTGAGCTGCAGCTCAGGGGATCAGAGCATGAAAGAGAACCTGGAAGGTGGCCTGGAAGAGGTCACCGTTCCCACAGTTGAAAGGAATGTCCAGGCAAGTTTGAGTTAAACCAGTTTGACACATTCCAAACTCCTGGGAAAACCAGGTGCTTCAAAGCGAACTTTTGAAATCCAAAGGTCCTGTAAGGGAAGCAGGGGGAAAGGAGGAGTGGCTCTCCCTCACTCAAAATTCAGTATTGCTGATTGTGGAGACAATGCATTCAAAAGTCAAAGGACATTTCTTTTTTGTTGCCGTTGTTTTTGGTGAGGAAGATTGGCCCTGAGCTAACATCTTTGCCAACCTTCCTCTATGTTTCCTATGTGAGATGCCACCACATCATGGCTTGATGAATGGTGTGCAGGTTGGCACCCAGGATCTGTGCCCCCGAACTCCTAACTGCTGAAGCAGGGTGTGAACTTAAGCACCACACCACCAGGCTGGCCCCAATGACGTTTGTTATTAATGGAAGAGAAGAGGCCTTCAAAACAGTGTTTCTTTTCTCTTTTTTACCTCTGAATTTTGGCAATGAGGCTGCCCTTTCCTGCCTTTACAGAAATTATCTGAAGGTCTCCCTCATGGAAATCAGACGGGCGGACACTCGGGCTCAGCAGGCCCAGTTACACTGACTTATATTGGACAAGTTTTGACAGACAAATAATTCTTGGCTGGGGTCCTAAGTTAAATATCGTCAGCTCCTCCCTGTGACTGTCAGGACAGCTGCAAAATATCTGACCCTGGCCACTAAGGTCCAGACCATGAGAAAGTGGCAGTATCACCGTCAACTCCTCGCTGGGGTGATTTGTTCTCAGGGACACTCCTCAGGACGACTCTAACCCCTCAAAGAATGTAGCTGGAATTTGCAACCCCGTGTATCTCTGGAGGGAACAGGCTGCTCTTTACATTATTTTTAAAAGCCCATCAAAATGGAACCAAGCGTTTGTGCCTTTTAAGACCATTTATGAGGAATTTCATCAAGAAGTGGACAGATCACAATATCTGCTTTCTTTCAGGGAACATGGTCGGGAGCTAAAATTGTTCTTTGCTTTTTGTCTTAATACAAAATACATTAAGTATGCTGTGAAAACTAGAATCTTGTGTTTTGAGAACCTTAGAGAGAGAAGTCATGAAGCATGACTGAAGAGGTAACGTATTTTGAAAGGGAGATCAGAGAGATCCTCAAAAAAGAAGAGGGAGAGTGAGAATAAAGTGGAATATATTTGCAATTATCAGTGTATATAGACAGAAATATTAAGTAGATTATGGGGCATCAAGAATAAAATTAATGTGAATATAAATTTATCAAAATTACTGATCTTTTTGCCATTGAATGAATGTTACTTTAACCCTGTTCTTAAAATAGATGATCATGATAATAGGAATAATAATATATTCTAGTTGTAGAGCTCCCGCTATGTGCTACAAACTATCTGTAAGAGAAGTATCAGGTTTCTGTTTCAGGGATGATTGAGTTGAGACTCAGTTGAAGTAACTTGCTCAAAAACGTAACCAGTCTTTAAGCACAAGTCTGTCTGAATGTAAGGTATGTGTTAGTAAAAACTAGATACACTAGGTGTCTGGTAGTTCAATGTCATCCAGCCTCTCTCTTTAACCAGTGCCCTATATCATAAGCAAAGATTTTGCTGAGCTTTACTTTTGTGGTTTGTATATAATGAAAAAAATGGTCATATGCATATGCCTTTCAACATACATATCCCTTTTCTAGAAGTATTAACATGGTTCCAAAGAGACTGCCTTCACTCCCCAGGCTCCAGTCCCTATCCCTATCCACATCCCTGAGCCACTTCCCTTACCCTTCCAGAGCTGACTGAGAATCATCCATGTAGTCAGTGAACACAGTCTTTGTATTATGCTTACTTTGGTTTATTTTAGGGGCATTTCCAATATGCTTTGTACTAAAGTCTAAGAAAAATTTGCTTTCTAAAATCTAATGCATGTGTGCTGCCTAGTTTTATAGCAAACCTCACCAAATGTGAGTGTAGCTGAAGTGGATTCAGGAGGTGTCTATGCTCATCGTGGATTTGCATGAGAAGGAAAGAGTGTGAGCGTGGAGAAAGGGGGCGTTGGGTTTAAGTACCAACTGACCATTTACTACTTACGTGAAAGAGCGTAACTCAGAAGTCTGGCTACCTGGGTTCAATTCCTGTCTCATCTATATAATAACTGTGACTCCAGTATGTTACTTTACCTCTCGGGGTCTCAGTGTTATATAAATCAGGGATAAAATAGCATCTGCCTAATGAGAATTCAATGAGACAATTGATAATTTCTTAGAGTAATCCTTGACACGTAGTTAGTGCTCAATAAACGGTAGCCATTATTATTATTATTATCACTGTTGATTTGCTGAGATTACTATTACTGTTGTGGTAAATATTATTATCAATATCTATTATTAGTCTCAAGCCCTTCATGAAAACAAAGTATCAAAGCAGGTATTTTTCAAAATTGATTATTGTATTTAACCAATTATATCAGTTTTATGAACATACAGCTTTGTGAAAACATGAAAAAATTCACTCAAATAATGGGACTGTCTGGTAAACCTGATAGTCTATAATCACTCCCAAGGATTGTTCGTTTTCTCCTTGGTGACCAATTATCTTGATATGTCACTTAACAGAAGTCCTTGGGTGAATCAGAGCCATTTTAGAAATTAAGCATGTCTGCTTTATGGTTAAGCCCACTTACCTCTAAGTTTCAGCTCCAGTAAAGTTCAGCTTTCTCATCTGTAAAATGGGACTAGCAATAACTACCTTAAAGGATGGTCGTCATGATTAAACTCATAAGGTCACAAAGTAATAAAACCTAATGCTTACCAAGCTCTTATTTTCTGCCTCACGCTGGACTAGGCACTTTTTATGTATTAATTGATGTAATCTTCACAAATATCCTGGGTGGAACACATTATTTCAACACCTATTTTTGTAACTATTAAATAAATGGCAACTTTATTTATTTAAACTGATGTCTTCACTCTGCTTGTCATTAGTTTTCAGAGGCAAAGCCTTTCAAAGACTCTCCCTTCTAGGAGGCATTTAGAGTGCCACTTTATTTGCCCAGGTTCCCCACTGCCTGTCTTGCCTGAAGGGCTCCAAGCTGAGTGTGGGAGAGTTTACCAGGGAGAAAAACCATTTAGTTTTACCTGGGTGACAGCAATTATGCAGAATGACAAAAGGAGCAGTTAAGTTACAAGTTAAGGATGATAATTCACTCTCCCCAGGGACTGTCACTCAGAAAGTCTTGAGAAAAAAATAACAGCAAAACAATGGCAGGCTCTATTGTTAACAGTCATGTCCCCATAATGCGTTGGCCTTCTGAAACAATGAGGCCAAAAATGCAGTCTGCTGACCCTCGAAAAGTCTCCAAGCACATATGCTATATCTCAAGCTGTCACTCCTTGGAGACTCACCATGGAACAGTCGTCAGGTCGCCCCTGTTAGCCATGGTGGCTCCATAGTAATGGCTCCAGAGAATGCTCCAAATAACTTACTGGCAATCAGAACTCACCAATAGCTTTTAAAACATATGAACCAAGGAATAGGAGAAACCTCCTCGATATTAAAGTGCGGATTTCCTCAATGTAGGTGCACGGGTGGGAGTAGGGAGGGATTAACACTATGACACAGGACATTAGCCAAGACAAACTGGGATTGTTAGTACTTTTACACACTAAAGAGCACTTCAAAAAAAAGCCCACCAAATAAGCTTTATATTGCTTATAGAAATAAATTATGAATGCCCACATCTCCAGGAGTTAAAACATTTTATTTCATTTCTAATCAATCAGAATTGATTGAATATCATATTTTACTTGGTATTGGCTGTAGTCTTAAAGATAGCATAGTACTATTTCACAGTAAGTTGATGTCAAGGTGACATATTTATTGCTTGAAATCAATAACAATAAATAAACACAGTAAGGGAGACAGTTTTTGAGAGTTTATTATGGCCTAATATATGTCAAACCATACCCTAGCACATACTATATAGCAAAAGATTAACAAGATCATGGAGCCAGCTTGCCTGGGTTCAAACGTCTGTTCTTCCCCTTCTTGCTGTAAGGCTTTAGGCAAAAAGTCTCTTTAACTTGTATGTCTTAGTTTCTGGAACTACAAAATAGGCATAATATTTGTCCCTAAACCATATGGTTGTTATTAAATGAATTAATACACGTCAAAATCTTCAAACAGTGCCCAGTGTATGATAACCGCTGGATAAACTTTAGTTTTTTCTAAGACTTATTTAGCACATTCAATAGCCAATTCAGTTATTTAGTCATTTCTATTCTCATTTTCTTGATAAGGAAACTAGCGCTCAGGGAATTTAGGGTCGTGTGGAAGAGCTGAGATTGCAACTCTAGCCAGCGTGGATCCAAATCCCATACGTTTCTCAACCACTAGATTCTGTTTCTCCACAGTAGGAGTTTTAGGGAAGAGCCAGAATTAAGGTCACATCCCCAACTCTGTGGCTTACCAGCTATACGACCTTGAGCAAATCATTGAAATTCTGTTAAACTTAATTTCCTCATCTGTAAATTGAGGATAATCATAGCATCTAATTTACAGAAGAGATGTAAGGATTTGAAGAGACTTTTATGGCAAGAAACTAGCAGAAGACTCATCTCATGCAAGTTACTTTTTACCATTCCAATGAAGGATGCTCTACCTGCAGGTGACCTGGAAATAGTGACATAATACTCTCTTTGCTTTAGGAGGGGAGCATTAAAGAGAATAATAGGGAAAATTTTGCATAAGATTTTATTTTCCAAATAGTTTCTTCCTGAAGAATTATTACCATTAGCCAAAGGATTCATTAAACTTACACAAAGTTTAAATTTAAAATCATGTGAAAATCCGTATGACCCATAATTGTTAATGCTAAGGTCATTTTTGATAGAGCGAGCTTAAAATTCCAAATTTTAGAATTCCAAAGGTTAGAAAATGGGAGAGTTTGGCTTTCAGGAACGTGTCGCAGCAACAAGAATTAAGCAACACGAAACATAACCCAGCAACCATGAAACAAGTACACTCTAAAGTCAGTGCTCTGAACAATACATTTTTATTAAACACTTGGGTAAAGCAGTGTGAATTAGAGTACTAGCCACGTAGGCAGACTTTAGGTTCCAGCAAGAAAGGTCTCTGATATGGGAAAGAATGAACAGAAATCTCATCAAAAGAGATACTTAGTATGGTTTGTACCTGAGACTTGCTGTGGGAGGGAGGTGGAGGAAGAGCACAGGCCCCTAAGACTCTCAGTTGGGCCAGGAAATACTGCATTTCATGGAACTCATCCCGAACACCAACACAGAGGTATGGTGGGGGATGGGTGGAAGGGTAGAAGAGGTCTCAGAAGGGAAGGACTTGGGCGGCTGGACTAGGTGCTCTCCTCGTGTTCCCAGAGTTTGTGTTCCCTTCTCTAGTGGCTTTAGTGTTAGCTACAGAGTCTCTCTTTTTTTCCTTTGCTGAGGAATATTCACCCTGAGCTAACATCCATGCCAATCTTCCTCTGTCTTTTAATGTGTGGGCCACTAGCACAGCATGGCCATCGACAAAGCACTGCTTTGGGTCTTCCTTATTTTCTTCCAGCTTTTATTTCTAAGATTTTTTTCCCTACGTTAAATTCACTTATTGGAAAACACCTTTACATTTCTTCTCACAGTGGGTTGAAGGCTTTCAAAGTCCTATAAGTCAGTGGAATGAAATAGACATTGAGCTGTGGTTGGATCTCAATATAATGGAGAACTGGTTGTGTTAGTATAAATGTGTGAACTTCCATGATCATTAAAACCCAAGCCTCTCAAACATTAATCTGGGCAGCTCTCAGTGACTCCTATCTCACTTCTAGCCTAGAAATCACAATTCATTTTTAACTATTCATATGGCAAATAGCATAAAGAACCCCCAAAACATTTCAACTTAGGATTCTAGCTTACACCTAATGCTGTGGTCCATAATAAATTAAAGCCTATCTAAGTGACCTTATCTGTCATATTATCCTTCCCCATTCTAATTATATCATTGTGGGTGTGATTAATATCCAGAGCCTCTGGTAATGTCAGTGAATACTTTAGATTCATATGAAACCCATGAGGAAACTGCATATCTGCGAGAGATAAGAACTAACCCTCATTTAAATTGTAATCAATGGGCTCAATGCAACCCCAATTTTCTGAGAAATCAGTTGCCTTAATTACATAGTATAGAATCTAGTCACTTCTGAAGAATTTGGTGGGGCTGGGGGACATTCTGAATTTGTTGCTATGGATGGGTTCAGAGAAAACATTCAGTGTTTGTGCATCCTCACTAGATGGACCTATCCTCCCCAGGCTTATGTTTCTCTGCAAGTGTTCCTTTCGACTCAGAGGTCACAGTGTGGGAGGGAGAGTGGAAAGAGCAGCCTGAGTACTTGTCACAAACGAGCCATTTTGAGCTGAAGGAACCAGAGATATAAAAATCCCTCTCCAGTTAAGAAATCTCTAGAATGCTCAGTGTAGTAATTTTTCTATTGTTTACCACATCCTCCCACTTTCCTTGTCATGCATTCCAGAGGTTTGTGCCACTGACATTGCTGACATTAGCAAAGTTTGCCTTTGACATTCCACAGCTCCCGTTTCATCTCTATATTGCTCTCCATTGGAGCAGTACACTCTCATGATAATGCTAAGCACATTCGTTTCATTATTTTTAGGCATTTTCTAAGGCATGCTATTTTTTAAAGCAAAAGCTATTTGTTACTTCTATCATGTTATCTTTTTCTTTCAAGTAAACCACAAATTCTTTTCACCAATGGCAAAATGAGCTCTTTCATAGATTTCTCTGGGTCTTTTATCTTAGTCTCCTTATATACACAGAGACAAACAAAATGTCAAATTCTGAGTCAGTATGCTATGGTCTGAAGAACACCAAATTGGATTTGAATCCTAGTTTTGCTTTCCAATGACCTTGAGCATGTGAATGTCAGGCAAGAAATTACATATGAACGACTATCTGGTCACTTATAGATCTATCTCTAAATCTCTAAAATCTATAATTCCGATTATTCTAGGAGCATACATAGCATTATTTCTGAGGTACTTTCCAAATAATTTGAAAATTATTAGATATTCATATGTTAATATTTATTTTAAAATCAAGATAGCAACGTCATCTCCCTACACTGAGGCAAAGGAATGAGTCGAATCAGGATTTAAAAGCTATAGCATTCACTCAGCACTTAAACAACATTTCTGAGTAGCAGTTCCCTCAATTTGAAAACAAAGGGATAATGTTTTTCTTCTGTGATTTTTGTGAGAATTACGCGAGATAACGTATGTGCAAATGCCTAGTATGAGATCTGACCCATAGGGGTCAGAAAAGAAATTATAGCAATTCTTACTATTATTGGCACAAAGCTTTGTTCTTTTCAAAGTCCTTTTATATACATTATTTCATGCTACAGACTAAGCTAATGCTGCCAAGAAATTTCATGTAACAACATATCCCAGGGTCAGTGACATTGTAAAATTCCCCTCCTGAAATGAAGAGACGGTCAGCTGACTTTAACTTGCAGCAATAAACTCCTTCAATGTATGTTTCATTCATTCAAACATCTCCTTGACCTGATAGTGTTGTAGCAGGTCTGTCATATTTTATTTATACAGTCATTAACACGGCAAATATTTATCAAGTAGCAACCAAGTGCCTGGGTCTTATTTTATCAGAAGCTAGTTTTTTTCTATTGAAAAAGGACCAGGAAAACAAAGATTGCTATAGTATAGCAATGTGCTTAGTGAGCTAATTAAAAATAAATAAATAAGGAAAAGTGTTCATAGTACATTGCATTTCCACAGTGCAGTAAGGCTTACAAAGTTCTTTTTCTGAAAGATGTCCTGGACCCACCCACTTTGCTCCAAACCTACTAAAATCACCTGCATTCAAATCACCCTTATGTCTTGCCAAGATTCTTAACAACAGCCCCTCAAACTGTCTCCACAGTTTCATTTTTTTACATCCTAACATCCACAGGCTACATAGCAGCTAAAATTGTTCTTTAGAGTGATAAAAATCAGATCATTTTACTTCCTGGTTTAAAAGTTTCTAATGCTCTTCGTGTACACTTCTCCAACATTGTATCCAACAGCTGCTCCTGCCCCTGCGAACTATGCCCAAACCACAGCAAACTGGCCATTTCTGGAGAGGTGACGCTGATTCTCGCCTCAGGGACTGCACGCTATTCACTGTGTCTGAAACACGCTTTCCTCTCATCTTTTTGAGTCTGGCTCCTGTTCATTAGTTGGCTCTCAGCCTTCTGGAACACTCATTCTGGAGCCGCCCTCTCTCTACTAGCACTATCACACTATATTGTCAGTGTTTCTGGTTTTGTTTTTCCTGGCAGTTTTGCCTTACTTATGGAAATGTTGTCTACTTGCGTACTTGTGTCGGGTCTAACTTCTTCACCAGAATGTAAACTCCTCGAAGGAAGGGATTGTGCTTTCTCTTTGTCACATCCCTGTCACACCAGGAAACCAGAGTAGAGGGGTTGCCTGACTTGAGCAAGTAAAGGTGATTATCAATAGTCCCTAAGATGAATATCAGGTCTTCTCATTTCTAGTCATGTTTCGTTGCATTTCATGGATGGGGAATTTGTGCCTATAAAAAACTTGGCTCCATGTCTCAAGGAGTTTGAATCTACCTCAAACGAGATATCCCCTCTTTAATAGTTAAGGATCCAGGAGTTGAGACGGCAACACAACAATAATATAATAATGTAACGAGACTGGATATGATCTTCTGCCAAAATGATCAAAGCAGCAGTCAGTGCTCTGATTTTGCATAGGGTTTAAACAACTAGTTACAAGAAGTATGCTGTTTTTTTCTCCAGTAAATAGCATTTATTTTTCTTATAAGTTCACGTTGCCTGACGGTGTGGTTATTTGGTTTTTCAGGTTGTTTAAGTGAATGCCATATTCTAGGGTCTCCTAAAATTCCTATATGTCATAGTTTTATTGTGTAAATTAAAGTTATTCAAATCAGCTCTCTCGACCATTTTCTAAAATATTCTAAAACTTCTTGAAATAAATGGAGATACAGCTCTGATGATATCCCAAAATCAGCATTGTAGTGAAAGCAGCAGGGCCTCACCGAAGTGGCCACATATTTGGGAAAATCTTCATTTTTGGAGAGACTGAAGAAAGTCGTTTATATGGCCTGTTTATCGTATTTCTTTTCAAAGCATTGTAGTTTATAATTAAAAATTATCCTGAAAATTCTACTAATCCTAAAATTCATTTAAACTTTTCCATCAATTCTGTCTACAATCCCTTCCCTTCCCCATCTCCTCTATGCAAACACCACCATCAAATCACCCTCTAATGGACTCAGTCTCTGTTTTAAAAATATGTTGAGAGGGCTCGCATCTTCAAGAAGATGAATATACATGAAAAACCTTAGATAGGTCTCCCCATGACATTCTCCACATATTATACAAGTGGGACCATTGCTACCTGGAGGCAAATTTGGGAGACAAAATCGAGCAACATGATGGCCTTCATATATTAATTGTCTTCCTTGTGGACTTCTACTCTGTCTTTCACCATCCTGTCCCATTTGAGCCTACAAATTTTAGCCCACAAAAAAAACCCTACCCTAGTTAAGCATGATAAAGAATTCAATATAACATGCAGAAAGTGCCAAATGTTACTGTCTCCAAAGCAGCATAGAAGGAATAAAAGCTTTTCCCTGTAAAGGAACAAATAGTAAATATTTTATGTTTTGCAGGCCATTTGTCTGTTTCAACTACTCAACTTTGGTATTGTAGTGTGAAAGCAGCCATAGAAAATATACAAACAAATGGACGTGGCTATGTTCTATATGCTCCACAATGGAATTGTGTCAAATATGTCTCATACATTGCTAGTGGGGATGCAAAACTGTATAACTACTTTAGACTTTTGACATTCTCTTACAAAACTAAACATACTCTAACTACATAATTGAGCAATCATGCTCCTTGGTATTTACCCAAAGAAGTTGAAAAATTATGTCCACACAAAAACCTCCACGGGATTGTTTATAGCAGCTTGATTTGTAATTGCCAGAATGTGAAAGCAATCAAGATGCCCTTCAGTAAGTGAATGGATAAATAAAAGTGATACATCCAGACAATGGAATATTATTTAGTACTAAAAAGAAATGAGCTATCAGGCCATGAAAAGACATGGGGGAAATTTAAATGTATATTACTAAGTGAAAGATGCCAATCTGAAAAGGCTAAATAATGCATGATTCTAACCATGGGATCTTTGGGAAAAGACAAAACTACAAGTTGTTTAACTATGGGATATGTTGTGAGAAATGCATCGTTAGGCAATACATTATAGAATGTACTTACCCAGACCCAAATGGTATAGCCTATACGCACCTGGGCTTTATGGTATTAATCTTATGGGACCACCGACATGTATGTGGTCCACCATTGACCAAAAAATCATTATGCTGTACATGACTATATGGAGACAGTAAAAAGTTCAGAGGTTGCAGGGGCTAGTGCAGAGGGAGAAATAAATAAGAGGATTTTCAGGATAGTGAAACTATTCTGTACGAGACTATAATGGTGGATATATTATACATTTGTCAAAACCCAACCCTAATATAAATTACAGGCTTTGGGTGAAAGTGATGTGTCAATGTACGTTCTTTGATTGTAACAAATGGACCGCTTTGGTGAGGGATGTTGATAGTGGTAGAGGCTATGCATGTGTGGGAGCAGAGGGTATATGGAAACTCAATACTTTCTCCTCAATTTTGCTGTGCATCTACCTTCAACTGCTCTAAAAATAGAGTCTATTTAAAAGGAAATGAAGGATATGACTGATACGGAAGTTTTATATATTCATAAGTTGTTATACATATTTTATATATTCATAAGTTTTATATATTCATAAATAGATTATTTCTAAGGCAATATGTAACAAAATTTATCCAAGGAGAAGAAATAGAAGACCCTAATAGAAAAAGACATGGCAATAATTTATCAAGTTATCACAGAATTATTTGATGAGGGGATTTAAAACTCAAGAGATGTCACAGATTTTTATACTCATTTTTTTCAAACTGTGAAAGAACAGATCCTATACAGTAGTTACAATATAGAAAAAAAGAATAAAGACTCATCAAAATATTGTAAGTGGACATCTATAGGTGGCAGTTTACAAGGAATTATTTTCTTCTTTCTAGTTTAGCATTATTAAGTATTTATGCCATTACTGCACATAATTATGAATTTATGTAGAATAATGAATACAATTTTTTTGAGATTAAAATGTATAAATGGAAACATTTGACTTATAGTCTAAGGCCTAAAAAAAACAAAACAAAAAACCAGGCAGAAATTATTGTGTTAAAAAGAAACAGTTTAATAAGAATTGAATATGAGGGGCCAGCCCCATGGCCAAGTGGTTAAGTTTTTGCGCTCCGCTTTGGCAGCCCAGGGTTTGATCCTAGGCGTGGAAATGGCACGACTCATCAGGCCACATTGAGGCGGCGTCCCACATGCCACAACTAGAAGGACTCACAACTAAAAAATATACAACTGTGTACTGGGGGGATTGGGGGAGAGAGAAAGCAGGGGAAAAAAAAAAAGATTGGCAACAGTTGTTAGCTCAGGTGCTAATCTTTGAAAAAAACAAAAAAAGAATTAAATATGAAAGCCAGACGAGAAATGAAGAATTAAAACATGTCCAAACAATCTACTGGGAAAGGTAATGCAGATATGATTAAAATATTCGTGTAGAATTACATATGTTATCAGTAACATCCACTTTTTTCATTGAAAGATTGTGGTCTGTGAGGGTATGGGTCACGTACCCCTCAGATCCCTATCTCCAATAAGCAAAGTAAGGGCAGGGGTTTTTGTTTGTTTTGTTCTTCTGGTATATCTCCAGGACCTATAATAGTGCCTAGCATATCGGAAGCACAAGATAAAAAGGTGAATCTTTCTCAGGGCCAGCCCAGTGGTGTAGTGGTTAAGTTCGCGTGTTCTACTTTGGCGGCCAAGGGTTCATGGGTTCGGATCCAGGGTGCGAACCTGTGCACTGCTCATCAAGCCATGCTTTGGCAGCATACCACATACAAAATCGAGGATGATTGGCACAGATGTTATCTCAGCGACAATCTTCCTCAAGCAAAAAGAGGAAGATTAGCAACAGCTGTTAGCTCAGAGCCACTCTTCCTTACCAAAAAAAAAAAAAACGGGTGAATCTTTCTTAAGTGAATGATTAGCTATGTGATAAAGAATACATACACACACGCAATTTCAACATCATATTTCAAACTTTATTAGAAGTGTCATTCTTGTATGGTCTACCTGCGAATGCTTCCATCTGCTTATTTCTAATTTTACTAAGCATTACTACTGAGCGCCAAATATTTTTGGCTCCCTGTCTTCCAGGTACACGGCAGGATTCTATTTCCCAGGCACCCTTGTAGCTAGATGGGGCCATTTCTGTCCAGTGACCTGTGAACAAACTGATACGTGCTGAAGCACTTCATTGTTAACGCAAGATGCTTCAGCGTTCTTTTATCTATTTGCCATGATGACCCTCAATGCTCAATGATACTGCTTTGTCAGCCTGAATCCTAGAATCAGGAGCTGTGGACAAAGCTCTGAGGTGACCTGCAATGGCCTGTAGATTGAGCAAAAGGCCGAACCTTTTCCATTGGAGGTCGAGAAGATGTTGAGGTCGTTTGTTGTTACAGAATATCTTAGTCCTCCATATTGATACACTCATCAATAGAGAATTGTTTTAATCATCACAGCTTCATAATAAATTTCAATATCTGGTTTGACACTTCTCCTTCTTCTTCTTTTTCATTATTTTCTTAGCTATTATCCCGTGTTTATTTTCAATGAAATCTAACTGGGATTTCACTGAGCTTATAGATGAACTTTGTGTAAATTTAAACTTTTACTACATTGAGTCAACCAATACAAGAGTGTTCAATTACTTAAAACTTCACTTTTGCTCTTCAACAGAATCTCTAAAAATTTTATCTTCATATAAATCATGCATATTTCTTAAGCCTATTCTTATGCAATTCATCCTTATTTTATCACTATTGGATGGGAAGCTTTCCTTCCATTAGGATTCTTATCTAGTTACTATTTTTATGGAAAAAAGATATTAATGTTTTATACATTAATTTTTGAACTACCTAATTAAATCCCCTTAATTTTTCTAATATTTTTTGTATTGCTGCTCAATGTTATGTTTTTAAAATGTATAGAAACACAAAAGATATTAATTGTACCTCCTCCTTTAACATATTTATACCACCATCATTTTTAAAAAATAATATTAAGTGGGAAGTACGTATACAACAAAAGAGTAGAGAACCAGAGACCATAAAATAAAAGTTCTAAATCATGTGGCACTAACTGTAAGTGGTATAAATAGTTTCGAAATTAAAATGAAGTATTACCACAACTTAAAAGGTCATTATGTTATGAAAAAGTAATTTTCCATAAGAAATACTCGAAGCTACATAATTGCAAAGTATTTTACTGCTGCAAAACAACAATGAAATGAGGTATTAAAATCTGTACATTTCACTAGTTTTGATGTTGGCCATAGTCAGCAATATGTTTGCCTACTTATGTATGCAGATCATAACACACTCAACCAAGTATTCCACATGGTTTCTGCAAATTGTTTTATTTATGATTTGTTGCAATTAATATTTAGGTCTGCATCTTAAGTCCAAATGTTACAGGCATTTAGGCAAGTTTCTCCCAGCAAATTCTGCAGATCTCAGGGCTACAGAAGCCCCTGCTTTGTTTCCTTGTGTCTGTATTCTCTCTCTTCTCCCTGTTGGTTTCCTTGACATCATATCTCTTACAGAATTATTTATGCCCTAGTGCCTGACCCTTGGTGGACGTATTTCAGGGTCTTCACTCCATTCCCAATTCTTGTGCTCTGAAAATGAGCAAGATTCGTGAGCAAGTGAATTTTGTGTTGCCTTTACTGACAAACAGACCTAAGGTCTGGGACTGAGGAGTGAGCCTTGGGTGTTAGAGGACATTCCTAAATTACAACACTTTGTATCCCAGTAGTTGGTTCTTCCAGCCCACAGCTCCCTCTCTTAGGGATTGTTGAAAATTTGGGGTGTGGTTTTTATTCTCATAATGAGGTGAAGAAGAGTTACTGGTTTGTACTGGGTATCGCTAGAAATACCAAATATCTTTCAATATAAAGTAAAGAATTAAGTTGCCCCTCTAAATCAAAACTAAAATCAACCAAATAAGCCAATAAAAAATATATGAAACATCCTTAAACCTGCCTTCCCACCGCGGACATAACAGACATTTGCTTAAGGTCTGACTCTCATTTCTCTGCCTGGCACCCTGTGCTCCTTCCAAGGACATAACAGTAAGATGGTACTTTCTACCTCCTTTCAATTTAAGCCTTGATGGTGGTTTGTTCTGGCCATTGAAATGTGAAAGGGGGTGATGTATATCACCTATAAGAGGAAGCTTTAAAAACCAGTGCACAATTCTCCAAGTTTCCCTTTTCTAGTCTCACACTGGTGGAAGTGAGTGTCAAGATAAGGCACTAACATTGAGGGTCCCTGAGAGAACACTTGAACAAAGCTGATGTCAAGCCACACTATGCCTATAGCATGAACAAGAAATAAACATTTATTGTATTAACTCACTAAGATTTTCAGGTTGTTTGTTACTGTATCAGACCCTAGCCTATCCTGACGGATACTTATCCTTTGGACAATAGGAGTCAGATTGCCTCTATGGTACCACTTCTGGACCGTATTGTATCCACCCACAATTCATAGATTGAAGTCCTGAATCCCAATGTGACTGTATTTGGAGATAGGGCCTCTAGAGAGGTAATTAAGGTTAAATGAGGTCAGGTAGGTGGGGCTCTAACCCAATAGGACTGGTGCCCTTATAAGAAGACAGGAGTATGCACACACAGAGGAAACGCCATCTGCGAGCCAAAGAGAGAGGTCTCAGGAGAAACCAAACCTGCCAACACCTTCATATTGGACTTCCAGCCTCCAGAATTGTGAGAAAATGAATTTCTGTTGGTTAAGCCACCCAACCTGTGGTATTTGGTATATGGCACTGCCAAATACAGTCTCAGTTCTACCTTCTTCACAATAATCTTTTCAGTTTCTTTTAGTTACATCCTCAGCCACCACAGACAAGCCTTGTCTTGACCTCACACCAAGCCCAGGATCCCATACTGTCATGCTGGCCTTTTGCTTGCATGGGAAAGGTACTTTAGAGTTTCTTCTAAAATGACAGTGAGTCCTCCAACCTGGGTTTGAATCCCAGCTCTCCAACATGTTATGTCTGTGCTGTAATCCTAGCTCTATCTTAAACTTACTGTGAGACCCTGGGCAGATTATCTTATTTCTCTGTACCTCAGTTTCCTCATCTTTAAAATGGAGATACTATTAGTATCCATGCCTTAGTGTTGTGCAGAGGATGAAATGAGATAATGAAAAATAAACAAAACTGTTGGGGTAAGGCTTTATTTATAACCAACATCTAAATGAATATTAATTTTCATTATTATAACCTCTAGATTGGAATACCCACCACCATTGATTGCGCGAATAACAAAAAGTCTTGATAAATTGTTCAGGACTGAGATGAAGCAAGGGGGACTTGCACGACCCTGAGAGGGAGCACCTCCTTAAAGATTGCTCCCTGATTGTCTCACTTGCTTCATTCTAGTCCTGGCCCTGATAAACCTTTCATACTTTGTGTCTCATTTACCAAGTTCCATTTCCATTATCAGCCTCTATAGCAAGTGGACGGCCCGAGCCCAGGGTCCTACTCAGGGGTGTAGGCTTTTCAGGATACTAGATCCAAGACTACCTCTGCCAACAATGTGATAGCAAGATTCCCAAACACCTTGTACTCAACCCCGTTCACCTTGTAAGGTAGTCTAAGACACTTTTAGTCCTCTAAGCAACAATGATGACAAATTAAACTGCAATGGGCAATTTACTCTAAAAATCAAATAACTTGTCAGCACTCTTAAAAATGTTTGAAAGAGACAGAGCATACAGGGTTTGGTAGCAAAATGCTATCAAATAATTTACTGGAATTTTTTAACAAGAAAATAAAGGTCAGATATGTGTTCCTTTTCAGACTGAAGGAAACAGCTTCTATCAGCTAGAAGATCAGCCCCTATAACTTCGAGGATCTATTTGGCTTTATTAGGTCTGTTGCCATTGTGATGGGCTAAGAAGTTTCTTTTGAAGAAAAGTAATTACTGTACCAGAGCCTGTAGTCAAAGAAATGCAATTGCGTTTAAAAAATCCACTTGCTCGGCACAATTTAGGCTCTCTGTGCCTTTGCGTAAGGTGGATCAATAGCCAGCAGAAATAGATCTCCATGATGGCTAGAGCTTAAATCCTCTCACTTCCATTTCATAGCTACTATAATGAAACAAAAAACACGGCACAAAACACACTTACTAAAAGCTAAATTAGTACTTTATCACATTCACAAAGCAGTCACTATCGTATCATCTGGGTGTTGAGCAGAAAAGTGTGGGAAAGAATATTTGTTGAACACCTACTTTGGGCCAGACACTTCAATATGTAATATATTTGATTTAGATTATTTGAATTCTATGATTCTCCTTGTTACTACATAAGTGTGAGTGGATAATGCCTGAATCACACCCTCAATAGGATACACAAATCAAAAAGAAAAGAAAAGAGATTTGAACCATTGCAAAACAATTGCCCGGCTATATTTAGTGAAAGTTTTAAAAAATCAATGTTTGCCTCAAATCTCTATAATGTATTCCTTACAGCTGGTATGTTTATAAATACTTCTCTCTAGATGTATCGTAAACTGTATATGGTTTGAAAGAGAGTTCAGTTTTCTTAAGTAACCCTTCATCATCTGAAGCCCTTTTCAACAGCTCCGTGCCTGTTACGGAAAGGTATCAACACCAGGGAGATGCACTCAAGACCCTGATGGTGAGATTCTCAGGCCCAGAGTGCACAGCATCTTTTACGGAGTGGAATTTTAAGAGTTTTATTTCTGACAATTTCTTTCTAGAAGGGTTGCTTTCCAAAGTGAGGGCCACCTGACACAATTCTTTTTAAAATTTTTCAAGAAGTACAACCATTTCCTCAGTATTGGAAGGCTTATGTTGGTTTGGAGTCCCGAATTTCCTTCCAACCAAACCCAGTGAACCCCTCGAGCAAAAACCTTTATTTAAAAACTTAACGCGGAACGAATTCAGTTTCGCATAATCTGAAGAAGATTTAACTTTCATAATTCTGAAATGGGGAATACAAATTAAAAGTAAAATGATATCTTTTCTAATTAGGCTGTGGCAGGCCTTGATTCGAGGGGAAAAATTCCATCTGGTCTTAATAAAGATGTGTGCTTTCTGAGTTGTTGGGGTATATTGTTTCTTTTACATTTGTACAGTGAGCGTTAATTTTTAGTGCTGTGGAATTAAATGATTTATTTTATTTTTAGTGATCAGTCTTATTGATTCCATAAGTCTTCATTAAAAAATAAATGAGTAAGTGTTGAGCATCTCCTCTGAGACAGTGTGATGAGTCCTATGCAAGAGATGTGCATGCAGAAGAGACCCTTCATCCAACCCACAGTTTAGGCAAAGCTCCCCAGAGGATAAGGACTTGGGTCAAATTTTGAAAACAGGCAGCAATTACCAAGATGAAGAATGGGAGGAAGGACTTTGCAGGCAGAATGAGAAGTGAATGCAAATCACAGTAGTGATGTCTGATGATGATGCATTTCCATCTAAATCCTGTCCTTTCTCAGATGTCTTGTGAGCAGCTCTCATCGGCAGCCCCGCACACATGCACTTCCATCTGGATTCCCCATCGCAGGCAGTGGCACCGTGAGTAACCATTTCTCCATAGCAGAAAGAATGAGTTAAACTCAAGTCTTCCTTCTTTTACTACAATATGAAAGGAATCATCAAATATTCTCTGTGGCATCTGCTAGGGGTTTAACCTTTTACTTCCTCTTCACCTCCAGTAATATTTACTCATCTAAATGCCCTTTTCTCTTTAATCTGGACAACTATGATGGGCAATTTTTGTTAAATAATTATCTACCTTTTAAATTCAGCAATTATTGGCAGTTATGGTAAGGTATATGCTAAGTGTTGGGGGTACAATGATAAATATGACACGGCCACAGACTCCAATAAGGTCATATCTAGTGGAAGAGATAGAGACATAAAAAGATACTTTTATGATTATATACTTTTGTATTTCACCACAATAGTCATAAGAGGAAAAGAAAATATATTATTTCGGAATAGATATTATTTCCATTTTACAGACTTACAAACTAAGATTCTGATGTAAAGTTGCTGATGAATTCTGATGCACTGAAATTCAAATTCACACATGATTTGCAACTGCATTATTCCTCTTTCTCATTTCTGCCTTTCTCAAAATCCTCTTTAATTTATTAACGGGTACTTTTGTTTCTAATTTCAATTACATCCAGTCGCCAAGGGATTATGTCATTCTCCTGGCTTTTGCCGGTCTCCTTTGCCATTTGTAGAAGGGTCAAACTTCTTCCTGCGGCTTTCAGGGTGGTTTGCTTTCCTCCTCCTTCACCTCAATTTCTCTACACTCATCCTACACCCTAGATACACTTTACTTCTTGAATTTCTGTACACGTCTGTGTATCACTGCACATGCTGTTTCAGCTTGTTCAAATGCCCTCCCCCACCTGATTTCTTGCTTGATCCCTGGAAAGTGCATATTTATTCCTCAGAATCCATAAGAAAGCAAAATCCCATGGTAGTTTCCTTCACAAAGATATATCCTCAGAAAGTGAAGATTCACTTTCAAAACATGTAAGAATGATTATGAAGAGACTGAAATGTGATATTTAACCAAAGATCTCATAAGAAACGTAACCTTCCATAAAGTCATCAGGGTAACCGTATGAGGGAGTATTATAGACAGATATATTCTCCTTTAACTGGTCTAGTAGAGAAGTATAGTCATTCCCCCTGATGTATGGCTGTCTCTGAATTTTCTATGCCTGCGTTTTATAATCTAGGTACTTAGAAAGATAGCATGTATGGTCTAGCCAAAGGCACAGTACAAATCAAACCATGACCCATCCATTTGTGTTCTGTCATATGGAGATTGCAAAGGGTGCACTTTTCACGTTCCACATCATTAGCATGGCCTAACACCAGATTCAGCTGCATAATGTCTATGCCTGAAGGTGGATAAGGGAGTTAAGATGTTCAAAGATGTGAGTGTATAGACAGCTGAATCACAGATGCAATGTCATTTATGCTATCCTTCAATACCTATTTATTGAGGCCCTACAAAGTTCCAGATTACCTAGAATAGAGACATAAGACCCAGTGCTCACCATAATAAAACTCATGGTCTTGCTGGGGCAACAGAATGTAATATAAGGAATATAAATAATAATGTAAAACAACAAGACAAAGCACTTCATTACACAAGAAAAGATATTAAAATAAGCAGTTTAAGATAGCTTGTGAATAATGGAAAGAACACTGGAGTCGGAAGTTCAGGCCCTTGCCCCAGTTCTGACATCTGGTACCTCTGTGATATGCAAGTTACTTAAACTGTCCGACTTTTGAGTTCAAATAAATATATCTGTGATGCCAATTTCACTGGGCTTTGGAAAGGATCAAATAAAAGTGCTTTTAAGACTACAAAAGAATACACATGAGTGTGACACAAGATAATTTCTTTGCAAGGAACAACATTTAAGTGGATCATGTACTCAGAAATTTCTACATGCATTCTCTCCTTTATTCACTTTCAGGTTGGCTTCTTCTGTGATTGTACTTATTAATTACTCAATTAAATATGATTTTTTACCAATAATTATTTATTGAGCAACTGTGATATGCCGGTTACTGTGTACAGTGCTGGGAATTCAACCAAGGAGATGTCGCCCGAGGACCCTGCATCATACAGAAACTGACACATAGGGGATGTTTATTAAATGTTAGTTTTACATGTAAAAAAATTAATTTCCATACCTGGTGGACATATACAGAGAGGCTATTGAGAGTGAATAAGAGATTTGCATGATTTAGAAATTGCTTGAATAGAATATAGGAAAAGTTTTTCATTGCTGTGACAAAGCTTTGCACACCAAACTATATCAGAAACATTAAAAGTATTTTCTACTAAATTAATTCCCAATCGGAGGTAGCCAAAAGGCCAAGGATAGGAGCTGACAGTTCCCACCAGGGACAGGATAAACAACAGATGAAAACTTGACAATTTTTCAGCCTCATAATAAATATGTGTGTGTATATATATATATACACACACATACATATATGCAAATGTATGTGTATATATATATTTGTGTATATATATGCATACAAATTAAATGAACAAATAATAGCAAATAAATTAGCAAATGGAAATGCTCAACATCTGAAAAGGTGTGGTAGAATAGATGTATTTTGATAGTGCTGATACACTTACAGTACACAATCTTTCTGGAGAAAAACTTCAAGATGGATTACTATATTGGAGTAGCTACCATATGACTTGATAATATTACTGTATTTCTATTACTGCATGACAATATTTCTACAGTCTTAGCAGCTGAAAAAAACACATGCTTATTGTAGCACAGTTTCTGTGGGTTAGGAGTCTGGGCGTGGCTTAGCTGGATTCTTTCTTAGGGTCTCATAAGGCTGAAATCAAAGGGTCAGCCAAAACTGGATCTCATCTGAGAGTCGACTGGGGAATGATTCGCTCCCAAGTTCCCTTGAGCTGTTGATAGATTGGTTTCTTGTGGTTGTGATACTGAGGGCATCAGTTTCTTGCTAGCTGTTGGCTGGAGGCTGTCCTTACCTCTTAAAGCCACCTACTGTTCCTTGCCGCATGGGGATTCCCAACATAGCTGATTGCTTCCTTAAAGCCAGCAAAGGAGAGACTCTAGTAAGATGGGCATTACAATCTTATGTAACATAATCATGTACATACAATCACATACCTTTAATCATCTTTGCCATATTCTATTGTTTAAAAGCAAGTGACAGGCCACCACCACACTTAAAGGGAGGGAATTACACAAGGCCATCAGTAACAGAAGGTAGAGGTCATGGGGACCACCTTAAGATTCTGTCTGCTACAACTACATTGGGGAATATAATCCAAAGAAGTAACCCAACATAAAAAAGAAAGATTTAGACAAAATTATTTATTGGTGTATTGTGCATTATTTCTGATAATTTCAAGCATTTCCAATTTACGAATAAGTGAGGGCAAGAAGAGGATATAAATGGCTAGAATCTGAGAAATTAATCTAATTGAATATTATTTATATTAGATATGAAAATTAAGACGTTTACACACATATAATCAGAAAAATAACTAAATGAGGCAACAGTAATGGGGGAATGAAGATAAAACAATGAATGTGTGATCATAGTAACTAGAAGAAAATTTATCTGAATAAATATTTAGAGTAGGAAAGGCAAGTGTATCTATGAATAATTTTTGATCATATTTGCAAGAGTTCATTGTCTACTGTTCTTAAAAATAACAGTCATTTACAAAAATATGAGATTATTGAAATATAGAAAACAAAAATAATTTCTAGAAATGATATTTTAAAACCCTATGGTACGATTTTTTTTAAGGCTCACAAAATTAATAAAATTCTAATGTTGAAAAAAAGAGAAAACAAAGATACGTATTATTGGGATCTGGCCCCACAATCTAGTTGTTAAATTCAGTGCACTCTGCTTCAGCAGCCCAGGTTTGGTTCCCAGGTGCAGAGCTACATCACTCATCAGCAGCCATGCTGTGGCAGCAATCCACATGCAAAATAGAGGAAAACTGGCACACATGTTAGCTTAGGGTGAATCTTCCTCTGCAAAAAAAGTACAGATATATGTTATTAAGAATGAAAAAAGAGGCATAACCCTATATTTAAAAGAGTTTAAAATATTTAAACACAATTATTGTGTGCAAAACTTGGGCAGCTAATTGGAATATTTGAATAAAAATGGATGATTACTAGCAAAGTAAAAATTATCAAAATTGATTCCAAAGAAGGTAGAGAACTTAGACAAATAACTAAAGAAAAGATGGTAGGATGAATTAAATATTTTACCATTTATAAAGATTTTTTTTATAGATGAGCTCTGTATAATATTTAAATAACATGCAATCAAGTGCTATTAATTTTACAGACCTCGAAAGATTGAGAGCCCCTCATTCCATTTTTATAAACTAATGAAACCTTAATATCTAAATGTGTTGAGATAAAAAAAGACTTCAAGGGGCTGGCCCCGTGGCCGAGTGGTTAAGTTCGCGCGCTCCGCTGCAGGCGGCCCAGTGTTTCGTTGGTTCGAATCCTGGGCGCGGACATGGCACTGCTCATCAGACCACGCTGAGGCAGCGTCCCACATGCCACAACTAGAAGAACCCACAACGAAGAATACACAACTATGTACCGGGGGGCTTTGGGGAAAAAAAGGAAAAAATAAAATCTTTTAAAAAAAAAAAAAAAAAAAAAAAAAAAAGACTTCAAAAGCTTCACACCAATCATATTTTATTAGTAATGCACAATTTCTAAATTAAAAATTCAAATCGGGAAATCTCTGTAACTTCTGCTCAATTTTGCTGTGAATCTGATACTATTCTAAAACAATAAAGTCAATTAAAAGGTTAAAGAAAACAGAAATTGAATCCTATATTACAAAATAATAATAATACAGCGTAATAAAATCAACTTAAATTATTCAAAGAATTCAAGGATGGCAGTATATAATATTTATTCCATCAAATCAATATGTTAAAAAAATACTACAGCAACTTATTTTAAAAATGCATTTGATACAATTAACCAGGCATTTTTAATTAAAAATTCTAAGGAAAACAGGGACAAAACATTGTTCAAACAGAAAAGATCATTCTAAGTGATTAGATGCAATGTCATTCCCATCAAAATTAGAATTACAATTGTATATTGCTATGGAGATGCTAGTTAATACAGTAAATCAAAAATAAAATTGTCTGTAAGTGCACATGAACATTGAACAAGAAAGGCATCTCATCTCTCTTTACAGATGTTATGTTTATATATCTAGAATTGTCAAAAGAATCTAGTTTAAACAGAATAATACATATACACACAAACACACACACACAAAGATAAACCGTTAAAATTAGGAAATGGTAAATACTCCAAGTATAATAGTGTTTCTGCTGTCAACCAGTTAGAATAAAAAAATGGAGAATAATTCTGTTTATAAAAGTAATGTTAAATTATAAAAATTTTGTAAAAATTGTATCAGATTCTCAAAGAAAATAACGTATTTATTGAAATACGTAATCTAAAATCTAACAGAGTAGCAACTATGTGTTTTGATAAGAAAATTATAATCTACAAAAGTGTAAGTTGTCTCATATTACAAGATGTGTATTACAAATAAAATTAGAATTTCAATTCATTATTTCAAAATTGGATATAGTGATGTCGAAGTTTATATGAAACAAGATATCTCTGATTATGGCAATCAAAACAAAACAAAACAAAAAAATGAAAAGGAATAATGGAGGGAAAATTGCCCAAATAGATACCAAAACTTACAATAAACCCATTATAATAAAAATAGTAGAAATTGAATAAGTATAGACAACAAACTGGTCAGAATAACTTTTTCAAAATTGACCCACTTGAAAATATGATTGAATGTATCACGTTTTAGTTTAGTAAGGTAGCAAAATGGAGGTTTATTTTGTAGTTACCACAAGTGATTAGCTATCTATAAAAACACAAAGCACATGCCACATAAAAATATAAATTCCTTAAAGAATATTTTAATGTATAATTATCTATATAAAATAATTGTTACATAAATACATGTAAATAAAACGTCAATAATAAATAATGATGCCCATATGTGACATATTTTATAACTTTGTATTTAAGATAATTTTTAAAATAAAACCATATATTAGAACAATTTAGGAGCTCTCACTGCTTTTTTGGGAAAGAATAGACACACTAAAGTGAGAGTAAATCCAGATGTTATAAAGGAAAATGGACATAAAAGGAATTCCTTGAAGAGAGTCAAATAACAAAATAAAATATTTGCAACTCATACGGTAGGTGAATGATTACTGTCTCAAATGTACATAAAACTCTTCCATAATGATAAGGAAAAAAAATGAAAAGGAAATTATACGAATAGGCAATTCACAGAATAAGAACACCAAATGGCTGATAAACACAAAGATTGTGAGTCTCACTGGCAGCTGGTAGTTGAAGACAAGATGAAAAAACATATTTTGGCTCTCAAATTGTAAAAAAAATTAAAAAGTAGGGTGAAATAAAGTCTGGTGCTAGTGACCAAATGTGGGAAATGGGCAGTCACGTGATTGCTGGTAAACCTGTGCATTGCTACTGCATTTTGGGTAGTAATCTGGCAATATCTATTAAAAACAAAAGTCTCCTAGCCTTTACATTTTCACTTTTGGTTTTCAGTATTGTAGAATGAAAGCTCCGATGTGCAAAGCAATATGTGCAAAGATACCTTTTACAGTATTTTGGGGGGGGGGGGGGTATGGGAGGTGGCTGGCAAAAATGCTAATAATCAGGAATAAAGAGAAAAAAATTCTCAGAACAACCCAAATGTTGGTTAATTGATGGAGTTCAGTGCATGAAATATTACACAATATTTAAAAATGAGTTAGTTTGTACTTATTGACCTAAAGATATATCCATGCCACATTATTAAATGAGTGAAGCAAAATGAAAAGTTATATATATATAAAAAACTGAAAGACACTTACGTGTGTGTAGCTGAGCTTCCACAAGCAAGGGTAAGGCCTGCTACCATATCAACCAGAGTATTAACATTGATTATTTTAGGCTAAGTCTCTTGAGTTGGGGTGAGGGGTTGAATTGCCTCAATCATTATAATAAGCTCAATTTTTAAAAAATATTTGCGAAAAGAATAATAATTTAGAAGAAAAATGTACATTTGGTTTAGAGGAGGCTACACAGTTTGTAGATTTTCAAGGTTTATTATTCACAGCCATGATGTCCTGACAGTATTCTATTTCTGCTCAGTTTTTAAAATAGTATAAAAAATAAAAGGGGGCTGGCCCAGTGGCATAGCATTTAAGTTCACACGTTCCACTTCGCCGGCCCAGGGTTCGCTGGTTCGGATCCCAGGTGCAGACACGGCTCAGCTTGGCAAGCCATGCTGTGGTAGGCGTCCCACATATAAAGTAGAGGATGATGGGCATGCATGTTAGCTCAGGGCCAGTCTTCCTCAGCAAAAAGAGGAGGGTTGGTGGGAGATGTTATCTCAGGGCTAATCTTCCTCAGTAAAAAGTAAATAAATAAAAGGACACTGGCTGAATATGAGAGGGAATGTGAAGAGGGAAATTTGAGGTAACTCTGCCCATCCCTTAAATGTTGGTATTCCTCAGTCTTCTGTCCCAGATCCTCTTCCCTTGCCTGGTGACAGATGCAATTGTGTTGTATTAGACTTATCTTGTTACTTTCTGATCTTCCCCCAGGACGTAAAGACCTCATGTGGCCAGGAGCGAAGACTGTATTATTTACTCTTTTCTCCCTAATTATAATAGTAGCTATAAACTAGTAGGTATACAACAGATATGTGCTGAATTGTAGGAAGAAAGAAGGAAAAACTGAAGAAAGGGAAGGAAGATGCAAAACACCTAGCAGAGCGCCTGGGACATGAGTGATCTTTTCCAGAACATCATCATCTCCGCATCTCCTTCTGATTCCAATCCCACTGCCCACATTCCCTTCGTCCTGCGTACTGCTCACTTTCCTGATTCAGATACCATACCCAAGCAACAAAGGTTATCCAGCGATTCATCAATTCCTCACCTCCCACGCTTGGCTTTCCTGGCTGCATTTCAGCCCCTGGTGGGAGTCCTACAGCCTTTGGCTCTGCTCGCAGAATGGCCAAAGAGCACATCTGGATTGAGCATTTCATTTTCAATCCAAACCTGGTTGCATTAACGCTCTGTCATACTTAATATACACTGGGCAGCATGTAGTCTGCTGGATTTGGACTCACTGGAAAAAGACAAAGCATGACATTGTTGAGGCCATACCAGCAGGGGGTATAACTCTTTGTAAAGCTATATAATATGTTCCAAATATATTGCAGCTGTTGATAGGTTTTATTACATTTGCAGTTAGGGACCTTATTATATTTGCAGGAAAGATTTATTATATTTACTTTTATTACTTTAGCAGTTTGGGATATTTTCATATTTGTCATGAACTTATTCCGTTTATGCTCATTGAGTTTATATCTGAAGTTTGCTACATGAGCAGGCTATGAATAATTTCACCTGTTGTCATTATACTTGCAGTCAATTTTCATTACCACTCCGCTAATATTTCACAGTGTTTGCAGGTGCTGCATATTGCATTAGGGGCTTGAATATATTAAAGCCAGCAGTAATGGGGCAGTGCAATCAGCTGAAGAAAGGGCAGAGACCTATCAAATGCTCAAACTCTTGGCAGATGGAGGGAAATATGCTGGGCTGCAGAAGTTGGCTATGAAACCCAGACTCATTTTAGGAGTACGTGTCCAAAGGACTTAAAGCTTAATCTGACGTGCTCCAAATTGTCTGTATACTTTATTGCTCCAAATTTACAACATTCTTCCACAGGTTAACCAAATGAAGATAAGAAATAAAGCTTGAATTTATCACAAATTTGTGTTTTCAAAGTGATTCCTTGCCTGAATTCTATGTTGAAAGGCTAGGAGAGAGTCATGTACAAACACATTGTGGTGAGTATAAATAAGCTGAATATTTAGCCAAATTCTTAGAGTTAGAGGCAGACTTTGACAGCTTAGTGACCACTCTAGGCTTTCACCACTTAAACACCCCTGCAGTCTATTAATAAATGGAGCGTTTGATGCCAACCTTCATTTGAAGTGATGTGACTTATTGTTGCTGTTAATGGAACCAGTAAGAAAAGCAATTTGGGCAAGAGGAAAGCTGGGATAATTGGGGCCCATGCTGGTTGCAGCAGCTGCAGAAGGAAAATAATAGTAATCAGAGCAGCTTCAGTCTGTGAGTATTTACTACTTGCCAGTCACTGTTGTAAAGCACTTTACTTATATTAAATTAATTAATCCTCATAACAACCCTATGAGCTCTTTACAGTAATTAGCTCCATTTGACAGGTGAGAAACCGAGTCACAGATAAGTTAGCACCTTGCCTAAGGGCACCGAGTGGGAGAGATAGAACCAGGTTTGAATCCAGGTAATTTACTTCAAAGTCCATGGCCTTAACCCCTGACCATGATATTAAGTCTTAGTTCCCCAACTCAAGCAAGGAAGACAGCCTCTTATTCCTTAATCAAATAAAGATTTATATTTAGTTCTTATTCATGTTACGGGTTATGCTATGTTCACAGGACTTTCTTCTAACCTATAGAGGCTCCTATTTAGAGAATGTTTAAGTAAAGATACTTTTTTCCAATTATACGGGAACCCGCTAGTTTACAGGGATATATAGTTCTCTCTCCCAAATTACGTATAATAATCTGGACATCAATTTAAAGTCAGGGAACAAGGCTATATCATCCGCTCTGTGATAAGATTTATAAGTCAGTTACCTTTTCCAATAGGTTGAGCTGAGCATCCTTGTGTTGGGTAGGGGAAAAAGAGGGAGAAGCATGAGAAGAAAGATTCACAAGAGGCAATAGGCCTTAGGTAGCTGGAGGGTAATGACAAGGTACTGAAGTAAAAGCTCCAGTCTCAGGCCAATGGAGGACCTACTGGGGCCACAAATGGGCATGATGATGGGAAACTAACACGACCCCAAAGCAAACTGCTTCTCAGGCCCAGTAACATGAGGTATGTAAGATACTCATCCCCAAAACCAGTGCTCTGCAGGTCACCTGAGAAGAGATTCTCAGCTGGAGATGGTTGGAGTTGGCTCTCAGAATATCTGAGTAAATTAGTCTGAAAAGAGCCTTCTCCTTCACTCTGATTTGTGACCACACTTCCTACTACCACACACTTAGCCACATTTGCCCAAAAAAAGCATCGAGGATTTAAAGAAAAATAGTGCTTTATAGGAAGAGTTCTATTATCCTAAGCAACTAGTATATTCCAATCATCATCATCGCCATCAGAATAAGTGGATTGAGAAAAAAATCATACCAGCTGCATATTTATAAGACCGTTTCTTTCCTCTTTGATATCAGCATGTAATTAATGAACATTAGTGTCCCAGATCATTTAAGTTCTCGGTGCTTGTTTCTTCATTTAAGAAACGAAGTTCCGAATCATAATGATGTTTCTTGGTAGCAGAACAGTAATTCTCTCCTCCTCATGCATCCAGGTGGAGAAACTTCAACTAAATGAACTCTCTCGGCTCTATCCTCACCCCTCCTATTTCTCCCAGTTCTGGGAGAAGTCAGCCAGTTGATTGGTGTGGTTGAGAACAGAAACTCAGCATTGCTGCCTCAGTCTCTTCTGTTTTGGGGGGTTCGTCCTACTCAACCTAGAGCTGCATCCTGTTCTTCCATGGAGTAAATAATTTGGTGGGTGGACTCTGCCATGCTGGGCAAAGTCTTCAGTCATGAAGGACTTCCTGTGACAGGGTGGATATGTCCGCTGAATTCGGGAGTAAAGTATTAGCAAGCTCAGTTGCCCAGAGATGTATAGTCAAGCTCTACGTTTACTTTAATATCAATAAAGCAGATCCTGTGATTCTCTCCTGTTTTGTACTAGGGTTAGGAATAAAGTTATCTATTAAGTTCCCCCCAAACTCCAATATTTGCGTGCATTGGTTAGGAACCTTGAAATAAGGCAAGAAATAGCTTTGTGGAACAAAATGCCACAGAAAGATTGGCTGACAGCTTTATTCTTAAGGCTTTAGTAAGTGTGGTCTAAGTGGAGTTTTGTCCTTGGTGGATCATTATGGTTTATGGCGGCTTTGTTCACAGGCAAGTGGCTTCATTGATATAGGCAGGGCTATTTTAAGCAGGCAGAGCTCATAGAAAATAAAGATCTTTAGCAGACAAGCCTTGCCAGGACCTCAGCAAACCTAGACAGCTCTACATTATTGAGCAGTCCATGCTGGCCTTGACTATGACTATGTAAAGGACAACTTGATTTTGAACTACAAGAGTGTGGCGTGAGCCCTGCAGAAGCCAGTGAGGCAGAGATTAGACATTATATGTAAGATGATGCCAAGGTGAAAAAAGCGTAAAACTGAAAAAGTCTCTGGCAAATGTGACTTTAATTCGTTCACAAAGCAGACAGAAGAGAAAGGCAGCTTCCTTTGCAGGGCGTGGGGGGGAGGGCAGGGACGCTGTGCTGCAAGCCTGGTAGGCATCATCTTGGTTTGGTAGTTAATATTGCTGTCAGCCCTCCGATTAATATAGAGTAGAATAACCAACCTGGTTGTTTATGGCTTAAGGGAGAATCAAAGGTAAGGCAGATTTAGAATACCCATGCTTACGGGTGGAATAAAAGAGATTTCATGAACAAGCCATAAATTCCCTCAGAGAAGGGTCCTAAGTTTCATTAATGAACAAATGAAAGTGTTGAATCATATTTAGGAAAGTGATGAAGGTAACAATTTTATCTCTGTCTGCCAAATTACTCTCTTTCTCTTCCTACTGGTTAAGAATTCAGGTGGAGAAAAGGTGGGTTATTTATTTAATCCCTAAGATCTCAACAACAAAAAATCACTTACATTTGTTTTTAACTTTTTGGTTAACTTCTTTTCTATCTTCGTCATATCACAACAATACTAGATAACATATAATGGTGGCAGTGATTAGCAGAGTGAGAGTGCAATGGTGAAAAATGGATGGATTCAGAATATATCTTAGAAAAAAGGGCAATGGAATTGGCAGAGGCATTGGATGTGAGGGAGAAGAAACATAGGGAAAGATACCTCCTGGCTTGTAATCTTGAATAATTACATAATCTTGATTAACTGAGATGGCAAAGACTGAGGAGGAACAGGTTTTGGGGGAAAGGACAGAGCCGGTATAATTTAAGACAAATGTTTCCTTAGTTTTATTATATTTTCAAATTTGTAAGACAGAACTGATAATCACCCTATCCTCTAAGTTTTGCTGTAAGGAGTAAATAAGATATTCTATGGAAAAGTGTCTTTGACAAGTACAATGCCTTGTGAAAATACAAACTCTCAGCTGAGACAATTATCTGATAATTATCTAATTGTTTCTAAATAGAAAGAAAAATTCGTTCTTGTTATGAATTATCTGTAGATATTAGACATTAAAAACTGCTCCCATCTTTGAATTTTGTGGAATTTACCTTTGGGTCTTGAGAGCTTCATAAATAAGATGATTTAACAGAAATGACAGTAAAAATCTTTTTTAGTTCTCTTTTTTAAATACGTGGGGATAGGATAGGATGTCTAACATGAAGTGAGTGACTGATATGTTCCAGACCCAGGTCATCCACTTTATCAATATTACTTTATACTTAATTCCTTCATCTTCACATCAAACCTGAGTAGCTATTCTTATGCCCATTTGTCAGATGATATTTGGAGAATAAAAGTAACTGGTACAAAGCCACAATATTAGTAAATAAGTAAATCCAGGATTTTTACCTGAAGTTCTGATAACAAGAAAATGCATGTATTTCCACAAATACGTGTTAAGAGTCCACCATATGCCTGGAGTCCTGGCCTGACGGTCTTTCCCGGCAAACTTTCCCTGTTAACGTCCGAGAAACAAAAACGACAGGCATAAAAAAATGTGATCAAGACCCTGGGCCATAATATATATTCACTGCAGCCTTTTACCTCCAGCGATGCAGAGTCTTGCTAATGCGGATGAAATAGTTTGGTAATGATTCCAGACCATAAATCTAGCACTAGAAGCTTTAAGTTTTTGTCCCTAGTTTAGCTGACAATATTTTCTTCATCTCAGATAACAACCTTCCCCAGCATTTACATACTTTGCTAAGTTTATTTATGTAGCAAAATTGACAGTGCGTGCTGAGAGGCTGTGAGGGGTGTGGAAGGTGAAAAACCCGTGTGCGTTGCAAGGTTCCTGTGGTTTTATGTCAGGCACAGAGCAATGATTCAGGTTAACCAACCCTCTCTTCTTCCCATAAATAGAACAAGTTACAAACTTGTTCATCATTTTCCAAAATGTGCCCTTTGAAAGTATTCCCCCACACTGTAGTACAAGGGTGATGGAGTGTCTGTAAGTATATTCAAAAGCTGTCTTGTTAAAAATGCCAGATTCCTCAATTTAAGAACCAGACCACTTCTGACTGTGAAGTACCTGCTCGTGGATGTATCCCAAATCCATTTAGTTTATTTTTTCTTTATCGTGTTGTAGCTCATATTGGAGCAAGTGATTCTCATGGTGCAGATTATGGCAAAAAGAACATGGTCCAGGTAATATAATAGATGCTCAAAAGATACCTACGGATTGTAAAATTCAATAATCCTTTTTTAATTCTATATTGGTTTTCTGCTTGCAAATCATTTTCATATACAATAACATAATTTTTTGTGAGAAAAAGAAAGAGAAATGGGACAGATATTATCATTTCTTTTTTTGTTTTTTTTGAGGAAGTTTAGCCCTAAGGTAACTACTGCCAGTCCTCCTCTTTTTGCTGAGGAAGACTGGCCCTGAGCTAACATGCATGCCCATCTTCCTCTACTTTATATGTGGGACGCCTACCACAGCATGGCGTGCCAAGCAGTGCCATGTCACACCCGGGATCCGAACCGGCGAACCCCGGGCCGCTGCGAAGCGGAACGTGCAAACTTAACCACTGCTGCACCAGGCCAGTCCCATCATTTCTTTTACACAGATGAGAAAACCCTGGCAGAACCTGAAATCACATTTTCTGGGCTGTTCCAAAACTCAGTTCTGTATTAGTCTCCAATAATATATTTTCCTTGAAGAATAGGAAAAGATGTATTCATATAAGTACATGTATTGTTATTATATAAAATATATAGTATATATTTTAATTATATGATTATTGTTAATTATATGTCTTAGTGAGCTTCGGCTGCCATAACAAAATACCACAGACTGAGTGGCTCAAACAACAGAAATTTGCTTTCTCACAGTTCTGGAGGCTGGAAGTCCAAGATTAGGGCGCCAGCATGGTCAGGTTCTGGCGTCAGCTCTTTGCCTGGCTTGCAGATGGTCATCTCTCGCTGTGTCCCCACATGGCCTTTCCTCCGTGCACACATGTGTAGAGAGACAGAGAGACAGAGATCTCTCTCTTCCTCTTCCTAAGAGGCTATCAATCCTTTGAATTAAGACCTCAACCTTATGACCTCATTTAACGTTAATTAGTTCCTAAAAACCCTCCCTCCAAATACAGTCGCATTGGGCGTTAGGACTTTAGCATATGAATTTTGAGGGACACAATTCAATCCATAGCATTCATACAATGAAAATCGTTGATGTTTCCAGCATTCTCACTGTAGTTTTACCAAGTCATCTAACAGACAATAAAATATCACATGGTAATGCTATTTTGTATGCATGTTTACCCTATAAAACCTCTCTATTAAATTCTTATTGCTGTTAAAGTGAAATCTTTTTTGCAGTTTTCAAATTATGGATATTTTTGCTGTTTTAATTCTAAAAGGTTGTTGGGAAAAATGTTTATTTTCACTCGAAAATGTTTCCATTTTTGTTAGTAAAACGTGCACTTTGTATTTGGTGTTTATAGAAAGTGAAACAAGATTATGGTTTTCATTGTCCACAGTTACATAAAGCAATCTTATACATGAAAAATAAATAGATAAATAAAGCATGTTCTCTTGACTCAATGACTTGTTTATCCAAGAACAGAAAGGAAAAATTATGCATCGACACAGTAGAATGATTAAATTCATCGGTAATAAAATGCATATGAGTTAAAAATAAAAAGCCCACAATATCTATCAAATGACTAAAAATTATAAATTCTCCAATGATGATAAACTTTAAAAAATCATTATTTTCATACACTATTGTTTACGTTATGTACTAATAAAACTCTCACTTAAAAAATCTTAAAAATATTTGTAGCTTTGACCATAGAACCACTCTACTAGGAATATTTCATAAGAATGTTATTTAAAATTCTTCCTAAATTAGAGGAATAGAAGGAATTATATGTTTAAAATGAAGGGAAATGCTGTGCAGTTTTATCTAAATAAAAATTTATGGAGCCATTTAAATAATTATGAAGACTATGCAAAATGGGAAATAGTTTATAATATAATAAGTGGAAAAAGCAAAATACAAAATTATGAATACCTCGAGATTATAAGGAAGAATATGCATACAGACAGGAGCCAGCAGGCAACATTCAAGTGTGCACACACACACACATACACAAAGCTATTGATGAACTTGGGGTTTTAGATTTTGAATCATCTATTTTCTTTTCATATAGTCTTTTTCATTTTACTACAATGCTTGAATAACAAAGCCTGTGGATATAAACACAACTAAAATAAATAAAAGTGAATATAGGCTTAATTTAGGCTTCATTTCATACACTTCATATCCACATCCAGCAGTACTTTCTCTCACTTTAGCTCTAACAATAAAAGCTAAAATGAAAAGAAAAGCCAAAGGAAACTTGACTAGCATGACACATGATGATAGAATACAAGTTTAAACTAATTATCAGCTTTTACTATAATAATGTCAACAGCAATATTTACAAATCCATACGTGATGCATGGGAGAATACAGAGAAGTAGAGAAGGATTTTAATATATCTAATACTTTTTAAGTTTCTTATTTTGTTCTCTGTTGCTAGTACAAAGCCTTATATAATGTAGGCACTCAATAAATAATCATTTACATTTTGTAAAAAGCATATAATAAATTAGATGTTAGTATATGAATACATTTACATAAATTATCTTAATATTAATTTGTGCAAAATGTAAGACATTTCCATATCTCCTTCTGAATAGATGAAGTAGAAAGAAAGGAAAGAATATAGGGGCTGGCCTGGTTGCTTGGTGGTTAAGTTTGTGTGTTCCACTTCGGTGGCCCAGGGTTCACAGGTTCAGATCCTGGGTGTGGACCTATACACCACTCATCAAACCATGCTGTGGTGGTGTCCCACATACGAAATAGAGGGAGATGGGCACAGGTGTTAGCTCAGGGACAATCTTCCTTAAGCAAAAAGAAGATGATCGGTAACAGATGTTAGCTCAGGGCCAATCTTCCCTACAAAAAAAAAAAAGAAAGAAAGAAAAGAATATAAACTTTGAAATCAGATACAGCAGACACACAACAAATATTTACTAAATGAATCGTTGAAGAAGTTAATGACTAAATGAATGCATTGTCTTACTCTTCTTTAGGTTGTCTCTTCTGGTAGAGTATTACCTATATCAATGTTTCTCAAAGTGTGGTCCCCAACCATTTAGCATCTGTATCACCTGAAAACTTGATAGAAATGCAATTTCTCAGCACATACCAGAAACTCTGAGAGTAAGGCCCCACACATTCTCTGGTTTGACAAGTTGTGCGGGTGATTCTGATGCATGTGATGCAAGCTCAAGTTGGAGAGCCAATTATCTAGCCCAATTGACATTGCTTAGACTATGTATTCCACAGTCCGTTTCCCAGTAAAACAAGAGGGAGCAACTGGATTCATGAAACACATGCTCTAAGGAGGTTTTATGTCAATGTGAGATTTAGTTTTGAATTAAAGAGCCCATCTTTAAGAAGAATTTCAGTAAAACTTCAGTAAAAACCGTGAATAATATATAGCCTCAGAATCTGAAAGATACAGATAACCTAGTATTTATGGGAAAGCCCTCAAGTAAACAAAAATAATTAAAGACTGCCTGAAAATGAGATTTAAGTAAGCTCCTAGATCAACATTTGATCAAAGTATGAGACGAAATCCACATCAGGGTGAAAGGCTAAGAAGCTAGTTTGCCAAAAGGCCAACCAAGGGGTCCCCATGGGAAGAAATCTATACTTTGGAAATGTATAGAAAAAATGAGTTTGGAAATCAACTTTGTCATTCATCAGAGAATTCACACAGGGGGAAACTATAAGCGTTTCTATTGTGAGAAAACCTTCAGTCAGATGTCTAAATCCCCTTTCTCCAGAGAATCTATTTTAGGGAGAAGGCCAATAAATGTGATCAGTGTGGGGAAGCATGCTGTCAAAGAGGATATCTTCATGTTTACTCATAAGTCCGTACAGGAGAGAAGCTATATGAAATAAAATCAGTATGAAGAGGAAAATTTAACTAGACATCTCTTGCAAAAGCCACGTAGGAAACATTCCTAAAACACATGCATGCAAGTCAGTTGTGGGTTGCCTGCTCATAAAGGATTACTTATGCTCTTTTGCCCTTGGTTACTGGTGGTAAATTCTACTCAATGCAACAAAAATTACATGTGTGGCTACAATGTGTAAGAACATTCTTAAAGTCTATGAAGGCCATAACCAAGGAACAATACGTGGTGCCTTCCCTCCTAGAAGACTGCAGTCAAACCACAGAGATGACTCAAAATGCAACCTATTATTTTTAGGTTAAAACTCTAAGTAAATCAGGCGATGTGTTTAAAAGTGGCACAATACAAGGAAAGGATGAATTTTCTCCCGGTGAGTAGAATCTGGAGGGGAAGTTGAATGTGAGATGAACTTTGAGGATGGAGGATGGATAGGGTTTCCAAAGGTAAGGTGGCTTAGAGAGAACATTCTGAGGTGGGAGAAAGGAAGAGAGAGGGAAAGAGTAAGCGGAAATCAAGAAAGAGGAAATGATGGTGTGATCGGCAGAATAACGCCCCCTCCAGAAGATGCCGGAGCCTGTAAATATGTAAGGTTACGTGGCACAAGTGAATTAAGGTTGCAGATGGAATTAATGTTACTAACACTTGTCTTTTTAAGATAGGGAGATTTTCCCGGATTATCTGAGTAGTCAATGTAATCACAAGAAGAGTCAGAGAAATAGATGACAAAAAAAGCAAGGTTAGAGTAATGAAATTGCAAGTTTTGAAGATGGAGGAAGGCGGCCAAGGATCAAGGAATACGGGCAGCTTCTAAAAGCGGGAAAGGCAAGAAATGGATGCACTCCTCCAACCTGCAGAAAGAAACACAGGCAGGATAACACCTTGATTTCAGCCTCGTGGGACCCATTTGAGGTTTTGACCTCTAGAACTACGAGATAATAAATTTGTCTAGTTTAAGCTACTACATTTGGGTTAATTTGCTAGTGATAGAAAAGCAATAAACACGGGTTGTGAGAAATGACTGAATCACAGTGTGCTCTCTAGAGTTTAAGGCAGTACATGGCAGGCAGATTGGTACCGTGGTGAGGAGCACCTTGACTCCCAGAGTGAAGCAAGTCCAAATGCAAAATTATAGTGAGAAGTCACCACAAATTTTGAGCTAGGAATTTTTGGGAGTGAGAGGTTTTGTGGACTTAATCTAGAAGCAGTGTATAGGACAGATTGGAAGAAAAAGATGGGAGGCAGGAAGTCTCCTTGGGAGGCTGATAGCAAAGTTCAGTTAAGATGGACTCAAGGTCTAAAAGGCAGTGGTAACAAGAATAGTAAGGAAGAGAAGGAGGGGATACACATTACGAAGCTTGATCTACTTCTGTTTGTGGGATTCGGAGCCTGGGGTGAATCGAAGAAGTCAATGCATTTCAGGGGCAGGTAAATGAAAAAATATATTAACAAAGAAAGCAAAAGAAGCCAGGGGATGGGAGAGACAGTAAGACAATATAAGTTTTAAACATCTGAAAAGTGAAGGTTATGTTTCCTATATTTAAAAAGTGGAAGATATGTCAGTTAGATCTGTACAATATTTTACATAATCCAGAATGTGGCAGAAAGTTAATAGCTCACCAAAATCAATTCTCTCCTTCCATAAAAATGGGGATCATAGCTGGATACAAATCTAGACTAAATTTCCCAACCTCCCTTGCTATCAGATCACGTAACTAGGCTCTCTTCCTTGGAATGTGGGCAGAAATGTTGTGGGAAAATTCTTGGTCAGAATTCTTAAGAGAGTCTATGTGCCACTTCCACACTTCCTTTCTTCTTCTACCCTGAGGGATGGCAGAGCCAAAAGCTAGAGGGGACTTGGTCCCAGCGTGATCATGGGAGGGAGAGTTGTTCTGTCTAGCTGAACAACCTCCCAGTACAGCTATGTGAGGAAGAAATAAGCTTCTATTTTGTCAAGCCACTGACATTTTTGTTTCCATAGCTGTGGAGCAACACATAAAGTAGACTTTCTGGCACAAAATGCGACATCAGTAAAGCTAGTTGTGATTTTTCTCTAAATAATGTCAAACTCTATCCATACAGGTTTAAACACTCACAGTCACACGTGACTATGTACATACAACTCCTTGAAATGTGAAGTTTCTTCATTCGTTTGCAAAGACAAAATGGGAATCTAACTTTCAGAAACATATATTGCATAAATTGAGATAGATGAAAAATCTATATTAAGCATATCAACAAGGTATAAAGAAAATTTAAGGGAAAGTAAAAAGAACAAAAACCAGAAAGATATTTATTATTACCCCAATTGAGAGACCTCCAGGCCCCTGCATTGTGAAAATATACATTTTCACAAAAATGAATATACGCATATGTACACATTTATAGTATAAATTTTAAAAATTCCCTGTTATCCTCTCAGAGTTGATAATAGTTCATGAATAAGTGATCTTGGTTACCATGTGGGCCACACTTCTTTAGGATGACAAAGGAGCCAGGTGGATGGTTTCTAGAGAAAGATTTTCTGGACAAAAACTTCATCTACTTTTATATCTTTTAGACTGAACTACAAATGTATCACCTCATAGCTCATTAGGTTTAGAGAAGGAATAATTTAGCTAGTCATTATCCAGCCCTAATGATGCATGGAAATGGGCTGAGCTCAGCTCCAGGCAGGCTGACCTATACCAAACAAAGGGCAGCCAGGCCATGGCAGCCACTTCCGGCTTTAAGCGGACTGAGAGTCAGATCAACTGAAGGCAGAAGGCAGGGGAGACTGAAGAACTCCTTTATGTTTTCATATTTCAAGGTTTCCGTATTGTCATGGGCTCCACATGCTGGAATCCAAGATAGGATTAAAGTCAAAAGACAACTGGATATTTCCCAGGTGGGTAAAGGAGTAACCTGAACATTCTGTAATTGTAGGGTGGAGAAAAGAAGGAGGGAAGAACACTGACTGGGTGTTTATCAAAGAGATTTTATGCAGCCAGCTTTGCCACCCTGCCTTAGTTCATACCTAGCATTTTCCATCTTAGCCTCCATCTCCTTCATTGGATGAATTCCAGTTTTTGATTCCTGGCTTTTTACGGGTGCTTGCTGGTTTCTTTTGTCACACTTAGCACCATTACAATAGAATTATCTGCTCTTCCATTTCCTACATTGGACTGTGTACTTTCTAAAAACAGGAAATATGTGTAACAGCTCTATGCCTTAATTTCCTTATCAGAAAAAATGATAATCATAATAATATTATTACTAACCTCACAGGGCTGTTATGAAGGTTAAGTTGGTTAATACATACAAAGTACTTTGAATTGCACTTGGCATATGGTAAATGCTCCAGAGGTATTTATCGTCATTGCTGCTGATTGTTGTAGTTCAAATGAGCTAAAACATGGTCTTTGTCCATAAGGAGTTTCAATCTATTTAGATTTAAGTTTAAATTAATTAAAGTTAAGTAAAATTTAAAATTTGGTTCCTCAGTCACACTGGCCACATTTCAAGTGCTCAACAGCCACACGTGGCTAGTGTTTCCCATATTGAAGAGAACAGATACAGAATATATCCAGCATCACAGAGCCTTCTGTTAGACAGTGTGGATCCAAACTGCTTTCTTGTCAAGTTCCTAATTCCCTTTCTCTTTCACTAAAGAGAAGGGATCATATCTATTTCATCCATCACTTTATTTCTAGCACCAACATATTTTTATTGATTGAAAAAATTCTACAACAGTCAACTTGACCTATAATTCTGCCCCCCATGATCAATAGGCAACTGAAATGTTTTCTCCAAGTTTCAGGCTTATAAACTAAATTTCTGCTGGAACTCTCCAACAGAATGTCCTACTAAATTTCACTTTAAACAGATTAGGTATCCTAGCATCACTCTTCTTGTTGGGTATTATTGGTATTAGCTAGTGATGCCAGCATCCATGCACAGTCACATGCTAGAATCCTTGAAATGATCTGTGGAAGAGAGAGCTGGCCCTTATAACCTGTTTCCTCTTCTTTGCCTGGATATATGACAATTATATTTCCCTGCCTTCTTTCTATCCATATTTGGCTATGTGAATAATAAACAATGCAGTGTAAGTGGAAGTTAGATGTAATTTTCAAGCTGAAGCTTATAGGAAGTCTCTCTTCCTCCTGCATGATCTATTTCCCCTTCTGCCAGCTGGATAAAGGATTCCAAGGCATTGGGGCATATCGGAGTGACTAGATGGTGCACTTGGGGTCCCCTAGGTCACGACATGGAGGAAAGACACTCATCTGCCAGGAACATCTGCTTTGGAAAGTTGTGTGAGAAATAAAGCTCTATTTATCAAACCATGAGAATTTTGGAGTTATTTGTTATAAAATCTAGCAGCATTTTTGCTAATATGTCAACTTTTCTTCCTCTCTGACCTTTATGCTTCAAATTCAGTCAAATATAAATTGTGCTGACCATATGCCAAGTAAATATTTTTCATAGTTATCTAGTATTTTCCAGTATTCTGAGTCTCCTCCACTCTACTTCTTACCATTGTATCTAACTCAAGAAACTTTCCACTTAAACTAAGTTAATTAAACTAATTAAATTAAGCAATTAATCCTCATGTCATCAGTCAAAATCTAAATCAACCTGTCTAGCACTCTCATTTTTTTTTAATCTCAAACAATATGTGTTCCCACCAAACTAGACTGCTCATTATTTCTGTGTGCCCCCATCCATATTCTCACCTCCGTGCCACTTTTCAAGAATACCCATAACTGCCTTTCAAAATCATGCTCATCTCTTAAAGGCCACACTTAAATTTTATTACTTCCATTATATTTTTTTCTTCTCATGTTTTCCTATTTGTAGTAAGTTTCTTATGCCTGTGTGATTCCCAATATACCTTCTTCAATCATCATCCCATGAGAGAATGAGAGACTATACATAATAGTTCTGTCCCTAATTGAACCATAACAAGTATCTCAAGGGAAAGAATTCTGCCTTACTTTCAAGTTAAGAAAAAAAAGATGCAGTCTCATGAACATAGTAATTGTTTTAAACACTAAAAATAAGCAAGCACTCAGTATAATGTCCAAGGTGCTGAGCAAGAGCATAGGCTTTGAAGAAGCCAGGAGGCTGAGCAAGAGCCACCTTCCGTCTCCTGGAGCTCCCAGACTAAGACTGGCAGCTGCCAAAACTCAAGCCAGAAACCTGGACAGCATCCTTGGCATCTGGTGTTCCCTCGATCCCCAACTCCTCAATCCATCAGAAAGTCTCATTAGTGTTACCTCCTAAAGATAATTCAAATCTGGCTCCTTCTCTCAATTTAATTTAAATCACCATCACCTCTCACCTGGACACCATGCGACATTAGACATTTGACTCCCATAAACTGAAGACAGCATGATTTTCCTCTTCACTGATGTTGTCACCTCCCTTTAAAATATCTAACAATTTTCTATGTCCCTTGGAACAGAGACAGAACTCCAAACAGGTCTGGTCCTTACCTCTCTCTCTTGGCTCACTTCTTGCAAGTTTCCCCTTACTTTCTCTGTTCTACCCATATCAGCCTTACATTGGTTTCATAACCCTTCACAAGGTCCTTCCTTAAGGGTGCCTTCTAATCTGCTGGATTAGGCCAAATTGCTCTATCACACGTACCCTAACACTAGGTCCTCACCTTTACAGAATCTATCACAGTTATTAGAATGAATTTTTTTTTTAAGATTGTTTAATAAATGTGTACCTTCCTACTGAGAGATATTTCCGTGTAAGCTTGATGAAAGCATGGACTATGTGAGTTTTCCTTGATGGTTGCTATTTGACGTATGGCAAATTCTCCATAAATATCTGTTGAAATGAAAATTGAGTGGGTAAACAAATAAACCTAAATCTATTATTCCTTTTCTTTGTGACCTTTCTCTTAAGGAGCTCATGTTAGGTTGGTGAGTCAGAAATGAAAACTAGAGTGACACTGCATTATTCCAGCAGTGAATGAAAATAATTGTAACGACCCAAAGAAGCTCCTAATTTTACCAGGTAGTAGAGGAAAGTTCAAAATAGAAAAACTTTTCAGCTAAATCTTAAAAAACGGAGCAAAGCACACTGAAAGAGGTGTTGTGGGAATATAGGAAGGACATATAAATCAAATGGAGTCGTTGTATAAAATGAAAATCCATGAAAGAACTTTGCCCATGGAGGGAATTCACATTCTGAAAAAAAACCAAGTCATGTGGCAAGTTAGAGGCCACAAAACCTATAGGGAGTCATAGAAATCAAGATAAATGCAGGCACTTTATCAAGAGACATGCAATTTTATTTGTTCTTAAAAAGTTATCTCATCTTAATTTACAGAAATGTAAATACCTAGCGATATAAATAAAAGTGGGAAAAACATTTTATTATAAACCAACTTATATTTAACTGATTTTTTTTCTGAAAAAGTTTCCCATTTGGAACATACGTTCTAAGGCATACATGGTCATGCTTCTATAACATTAAGCACAAGTGCTATTCCAATATATGCATATTTTTCAGCCTGAAGAACAATAGTAAAATTGCTATTTTTGTTGTCAGGTACTGGTATATTTTCCTGCAAGGATGCCATGGTAGCTATTTCTTTAAATAAACATTGAACATACTATTCAAAGTTTACTTAGAAAATAAATTACTGTTGCATATTGTCTGGTTAGTAGTTTTATGCTGAAATTCCTGATGCTGTAGCTACACATTTCTTACTGTCAACAACCCTTTCCTTAAAATGCGTTCACACTCACACACAGAGAGACATATGATGTTCTCATTAATTGCTACATCTATAAAGATAAGTGTTCAGGTTTTAAACCAGCAAAAACGATTAAAGGATATTGTACTAATAAAGTCCCCCCACCCTCCCACCTTGGCATTCTGTTTAATAAGACAAGTTTTGGTTACAAGTTTGGTTACAAGTTTGGTTACAATGACAGCCATGACAAAACTACTGAAAGGAAAATTTTTAGAGCGTTTATTAATTCATTTAAGAATAATTCTTCACATATGTTTAGAACTTTACAACTTATTGTGTATTAGTGTGTGTGTAGTATTACTGTATTCTCATAAAATACTTGTAAAATATTTGTGAAAGTATCATACTTAACAAATAAAGACAATGACTCAGAGAAGTTAAATTACTTGCCTAAATTCACCCCAAAATTTAGTGGACTTATCAGCCACAGGACCTCTCATAAGTGGTCTAACTGGAATTCCAGTACTGTTTACCATCAGAGAAGGAAGTATTAACAGATGTCTCAATATAGAAAGATACCATAGGAATGGTTCTTCTTAATAAAAGATGCATCCATTCTTTAAAAACAATAGACTGCTGGTTGCTCTTTACCTTATTGAATCTCATGGTTTCTGGTGTAATTCTTAGTTCAAGTAACAGAAAATAACATTCTTATTGAAGATTTTATTGTTAAAAAAAATAAACTGAGTTTTTAATTACCTGAAATCCTTGCTACAAATGACAGTATAACCGAAATTCCTAGGTTTACTACGTGATGTTATAGTTATGGAATAGTCAATAAAACGCTTTTCATTTGGAATACTTAGTTGGGTAGTAATCAATCATTCTTACTATAGAGATCAGCTCCCCAATAGTGAAGATTGGCTTAAATATGCATTTTCATTTCTGCATTTCTGTTCTGACTTCTGTTCTTAACCCCAGGCCTGTGTTAATACTAAGCAAAAAAATCAGTTTATGAACTTCCCTTCATTTCAATGGTTTGTATCTTGGATTTATACAAAAATAATGCCAAGAGCTTTTGAACCTAATGACCCTGGTTCAATCTTGCTGTGTCACTCTTACTTACAACAGTTTTGTAAATTGTACAGTATCGTGATTTAGGAAAAAGTAGTCTCAAGTCTCTTAGGAAAATATTATTGTTGCCTAATGTAGAAAATTGAAGTTTAGAATAAGATAATCCTAGGATCATCTTATTCTCCACTCCTCCATGGATGATATTGAATTAATTACTTAAACTATTGAAAACTTCATTTCTTCGTCTGTAAAATGGGAAAAAAAATTCCTATCTCAGTGTTGTGATGAGTATTAAGTAATATATTAAATATTAAGTAATATTAAATAAATAAAATATTATTAAAACATTGAATATAATAAATATTAACTAAATAATATAGTGTAATGGGTATTTTGTTTCACTCTACTGAATTTTACTTCTCAGATGCAGGCAAATATAAGACCCTATAGGGAACTTAATATTTTGAATAATTTTCCTTTTAAAAATGTTTTATTGACATTACTACTTCCATCCATTATAAAATCTCATATTCGTATTCATTTGTGGTACCCTTTTTCACCTCTGTATCTTTTCATAATTGCTATAAGTTTTAGAGAGATTTGCCAATATGGAAAAGTTATCTTTGCTGATTAAAGCAGTTTTCTTTAAGATAAACATAAACTTTGTGGCTACCCAGGAGCTCTCTTTGTGTGTGTTTAGAAAGAGCTAACAAAGTGGTTAGTAAAAAAGTTTTGGGAAACAAGAACAATGTAAACAAAATTTTCTGAATTTTTATATTTAAAGAAGTAGCTCAGAAGAGGTAGCTTGTGCCAGCTTTTGGAGTGACTCTTACTTCAAGATGATTTAACGTGGACTGACATTTCTGATCATTTTGGACCTGTAGTCAAAAAAAAAAAATGTGTCTTGCAGGTTTCACATTGAAATCAAGGCAGTGGCGGATATCCGTGAATTTTGTTTGCCCAGCATCTCCTTACCTCTTTCTTCTAGCAAAGCACATTATTTCCTCTGGGTAAATGACTTGACCCCACCCCAACCCAAGATTCACATGGTTCAGATTCTGAAGAGACAACCTTTTTTTCTACTACTCTTGAAAACAGGTTTAGAAACACTAGCCAATAACAATTGAGAATTTATCAATCACAATTCTCACAATTCTTTTCACTATCTATCTATCATCTATCTATCTGTCTATCTATCTACTGTCCATCTCTCTCTCCTCTTGTTACACCATACGTCCAACTGAGTGAGCAGTGTGGAATGGGTTGCCAAGAGACTAAAGAAAAGACCAGGAGACAGTGAACAAGACATATGAGTTTATTGAGGAGTTACTTACAGGGAAGGTCCAGTGGTGGCTGGCTAGACATAGATCTGTAGATTGCTACTGCCCCTGAGAGAAGCTTGCTTAAGTAGGCAGAGGAACAAAGGCTGCATGCTTCCTGAGGGGGGTGGTCCCTGTATAACCTGCATTCCAAGGACCAAAGCCCCCCCTCAGTGGGCTGTATTCCCTCAGACATAGACGGTCTTTTTACTAACTATCCCACGAGAAAACAGTTGAGTTGGTCAAGCCCAGGACTGTTGTCATCATGAGTGCGGTGTGTAGCCCAGACAAGGAGCCTCAAGGATGCATGGTTTAAAGCACATGTAGGTTAGTGCCCCTACACCTCTGAATTCCCTAAGGTGATATGATGTAAGGATGGTCCTCCCTATGAAAATAATGATCCATTGCATGCTAAATTGAACGATAGTCCACATGGCATTCGACATGCAATAAGTTGTCATAGCTTGAGGTACACTTCTCCCTCAGTCATACAGGGAAGCTTACCTGCAATAGGTGAGAATGAGGCTAACAAACAGGAAAGTAGAACCCATTCAAGTATTCATTCTGTTAATCAGTCATTCATTCAACTAATATGGATATAGTGTCTACTATAAGCCAGTTCTAGATACTTGGGATACATCAAAAACAAAAGAAATAAAACTCCTTGCCCTCATGCAGCTTATGTTTTTGTAGGAAAGAGAGCTAGAGAGACAGTGGGAGAGTTAGGACGGAGGAATAGAAAAATATTCAATAAACACAATGACAAGTAAGTTATATAACACATAAAAAGCGATCAATTCTACATTAAAAACTAGTTAGATTAAGGGGGATCAGAAATGCCAGGTTGATTGACTAGAATGGTCAGAGTACGACTCATTAAGAAGATAAAATCAGAGCAAATTTCAGGGAAGTGATGATATTAATCATGTGGATATCTTGGGAGAAGGCTAGACAACCAAAGGTCCAAAGGCATGAAGTGGCCAAGAAATAGAAAGGAGGCAATGTTCCTGGAGCAGAGAGAGAAAGGGAGAATAGTAGGGGTTGATATTAGAATGTTAACTGGGGAGTAGATCATATAGGATCTCAGTTAGTACATGGTACTAAGGGTCTAAAGAAAAGAAACCATATGATCATGTCAAAGGATATAGAAGAAAAGGATTTGACAAAATTCATCATCCATTCATGAAGAAAACTGAGAAAACTAGGAAAACAAGGAGACGCCCTCAACTTAATAAAAGGAATCTAACGTTTATACAGCCCTTATTCTGTTGCAGGTGCTTTGCTATGAGTTACATCCAAGTCACATCTTATAGGTTAATAAACTGAGTTTTAAAGAGCTTAAGTAACTTATTTACAGTAATACAGCTGGATTGAACCGTAGAGTGATTACAGAGGTCTCATACTGATCCATTGCATGATAAATTGAACGATAGTCCACATGGCATTGGACACACAATAAGTTGTCATAGCTTGAGGTACGACTCCCCGAGAGTGATGTAATATTAAATTCTATTGCGTAGGTTATGTCACAGCGCTAACTCATGAGAAAATCCATTTTTAGCTGAGATTACAAATTGAAAATGTTTGTATCTTTTAAAAACAATTTAAAAAAATTCCTTCCTATAGTCATTGACAGTAAATAACTGACATCAATGTGGAGAATTCTGGCCTTTAGCCCTCACCTGAGAGACAGAATTACAACACATGTCTGTGTTCCTTAACCCATCAGGTAGGCAAACTGCCAGCATTATGCATGACCCATCATTAGGAAGTAAACTTCTTCTTAGAAAACAACTATCAACTACTAAAGAAATATTATTCAAATAATACAATTTAGTCTAGTGCATGAACAAAATGTATTTTTTCTGCTGTTGACGAAAAGAATACCAAAGCAAGAAGTAGGCAATGCAGTACAGAAATTGGGAAATAAACTGAAAAAGTTCATCAGAATTAGTGAAAGAGAGAAAGGTAATTTAAGACACAAAAGAGATGTGTATCTTAGACACAGAGGGTCAAAACTGTCATCAATACTTGAGAGAGAAGTAATTGGAAGTTTACAACAGAACCCCATTAACATACATATTTCTTTTTATATAAACTATGGCCAAATTTATTATATATCAAAATATACTCCTTTCTTCCTACAATCCACATTGTCTTGATATAGTAAGTTATTTCTACAGCTCTCATTTTCAAAACACCATTTGATTAATGAGGGGCACTATCAAGGTGGATTGGTTAAGACCATGGGCTGTGGAGACACCATTACCGAGACACAAATCCCAGTGCAGCTATTTGTAACTTGAAAGCCACTTTATCTTTATTAACGTGAGATTAAAATCAGTACCAATTTCAAAGGGCTGTTGTGACCATAAATTAAATATTTTCCTTAAAGGTGCGTATAAGGTATGTGGAAAAGAGTAAGAATTTAAATTGATGTTAGCTGTCATTGTTTTTGAGAACATGTGTTGCATCATGCTGATAATGGTCACAAACTAGTGACAGTGATCATGAAGAAAAAGTTATTCCTCCTGACCAATGATTTAGTGGCTTTATATGTTGTTTATTGTAACCATGGGAGATAAAGATGATAAAATTCTATGTATAGAAGTAATATGCAAACGATGGTGCTACTGATTATAAATATTGTGAGATCATTAGTATTGGTCAAGAGTAAGATGTAATCAAATTCTAGATATTCTTTTAGTCATTTTAGGATTTTATAGCTAAGCATCTATAGTCTATTTTAAAAAAAACAATACTCTAAATTGAAATCTCTGTAGAAGTTGGATTTTTAAAATGGGAATCTAAATATTTCTACCCATACTCTCCCATTGAAATAAAATATTGCTTTTATAATGCAATTTCACAATATGAAGTTTTTTAAGAACAGAACAAACTGGTACCCAAGTGTTACTTTTATATTAGTATTTGAATGTCAACATTCGTGACTATCGTAATATAGATTAGGGGGAGAAGATTGGCAAAGCAAAATTAATTCCTGATAATACCCAGTTTCTCCTCAGATTCAGCAAACTCAATTTCACAAAAGTCTCCCTAAGGAGTCGAGTACAATTTTTGAAAAAGGGAACCTTTTGCATTGCATTTGTAAACTTAAATCATTTGGAGCACACAATACCAAAAAGCTGGAACGGAAATGCACTGGTGTCTATTCAGAGAGAGGCTTTTTACTTTCAAGCTTAGACTGTTCATCTTTCTATGTGGAATCTTGTTCGACATACTCATGTCAGTCTGCTCATTGTGGCATCTTTGAAGCCTCACACATTTTTTCACACAAAGTACATCCTCAGTGAATAATATGTAAATAATAACAAAATTAGAAGATACCAAAATACTCATTTCTGGCTAGAGAAAATTAGAACTACTTCAAGAAGCATTGATATTTGACAGAAGATTTGAAAATTAACATAACTTTTATAGCAAATTTTTAAAGGTAATATAACCCTCTCTGTTTTAGTTCCCAAAGGATAACCTCCAATATGCATTATGAACCTATGCAGAATGGTATAAAAATCAATTTTGCCCTCTATAGTATCTGGAGCCTTCTATGTGCCACCTAAGTTGAAAGTCATATTTCTTTATATTGGGTCATACTTGGTCCACCGCAGGCCATTCAGAGCCACCTGCCTTCATCAGATCAAAGACTCATCTATGTGATATAGATTCAGAGAGAAGAAAACAAATTTATCAGTGTGTAATCTACCAGTGTGTATGTGTGTGTGTGTGTGTGTGTGTGTGTGTGTGTTGGGGTTAGGGTCTACCTCACATAAGCCTTTGCAAAAGATTTTTCCTGCATGAATTCCCCTTCGATCCATCCCTTAGTCTCAGGATCATCCCCAATCTTCCCTCTGACTCCTCTCAACTTCACGTAGCTATCTTTTTAAAACTCAGTTCAGGTTCCTCAGATCAGTGAAGCCCCTCTCTCACATTTAACTTCTCTCCTCACAGAAAGAGCTTTCATCCCTTGGTTCCTCCTGGTTTGCAAATGCAAACATCACCACCACCTGAGCTTGTGCACTTTATATCCCAGTTCCTGGAGAAAAAACTTGTTCTAATGACATGAGATGGTCTGACTATGGGCCTTCCAAAACTTGCTGCCCATATCTCCCCTGAGGTAAGCAAACTCTGTTAAGATAAACACAAATTTTCCTCTGAACCAACACAGTTCAACTCCACATTGATGAAAGGGCACTTATTCTGTTAACTGAGACTTATTCTGCGGCCTAGAGGCAATTAAACACTTTTGTAGACAGAATGTTTGTCTTTCCCCAAAATTCACATTTTGAAATCCTACCCCCAATGGGATGGTACTAGGAGGTGGGGCTTTTGGAATGTGATTAGGATGAGGTGGGGTCACGAGAGTAGAACCCTCATGAATGGGATTAGTGCCCTTATAAGAGTCACGAGAGAGTTTGCTTCCCCTCCCTCCATCATATTGAGGACACAGCAAGAAGATGGCTAAGAATCAGGAATTGCGTCCTCACCAGACACCAAATCTGCTGGTGCCTTGATTTTGGACTTCTGGCCTCTAGAACCGTGAGAAATAACTTTCTGTTCTTGATTAGTCACCCATTTTGTGGCGTTTTGTTATAGTAGTCTGGGCTGACTAAGACAAAGACAATCTACATTTTCCATTCAGGTTGTCTCTTTGCTTCTCCAGAAAAATAGCATCAGCTTTGCTGGATGAGATCTTATTATTCTCACCCATCTCATCCCCTTCTGAGAAAACAGGGTGAGAAATATTTGCCAATTCATTCCACTATCTGGAAATACATATAAGTGGAGCTGAAAGAAGAGTGTTTCAAAGGTAGTGATAAGTCCTCTGACCGGAGGAAAATGAGAAAACAATGGGAATTAGGTTGGGGTCACAGGTGGGTCTAGATTATCAAGGGCTTTTATAGTCAAGTAAAGGAGTTTGACTATAAGCATTTGGGCAACAGCCAGAACAGTTACCACTTGAAGAGAGATAGTATAATTAGAAGGCCCTGACTTCCAGGCTCAAGTTCTAGAAAGAAACACTCTCTGACTTGCCAAACACATCTGCTCCCTTCAAATCCCCTCACCCATTCTTTGCTCAGTTCCTTCACAAAAGTCATTGAGGGCAGAGTTCAATTCACTCAGTTACACTGCGTCCTTGTCACACACTCTCTTAATAAGCAGGAATCTAGACAAAGGGCAGAAACTTTGGAATCAGAAAGACCTTTAAGTCAACTAACATCTTTGACTTTCTGTTACAGATAAAACTTTGATTTATCTATAAAATGGAAATAAAAACATCCACTCCACAAAATTGTTGTAGAGATTAATTAAGGGGAAAAATCTCTTTATTCTCTTTCCATTACTTTTGAGGTCAAAGGGAAAATAAGAGTTTAAAACAAAACAAAAAAAGCCCAGTTGGCACATAAACACATTTTATCTGCTTAAATGCAAGTTAAATCTCTGCATGTAACTCTGTCACTTTTTTTTTATTTGTTTCATCTTGCTCTTACACTAGAACTCAGAATTTCTCCCCAGCCATTATAGATAGCACAGTGCATTCCTTGGGGGCATTTCCTTCAAGCAGTTATAGACATTTTAATATGATATGCTTTTAGTTTGTACAACATGTTTAATGCAAATCACATCCCAAAATGCTATGCAGAGTTAAATAATTCACTTAGAGACTTCAATAATACATAAAGGGGATGGGAAGAAGAAATTAGGAGATGCTAGCTAGACAGAACATTGAAAACATGCAGTTGTTAATAAAAGAATTAACTCTGGTGAAGCAAAGAATTAATAGTGAACAAAACAATTGCTGCAGACATGCAAAGTGCATGGAGATGCAAGATATTATCGTAAATTTAATATTTCTTAACTAGATGACAAGAGAGCCAAAGTAATGGAAAACAGAATATCATGAACATTAAAATAAGAGGAGAGATTTCAGAGGTAGAAATTAAGGAGTCTATTAGATTTAGAGGGATACAATAGCAATTCTTTTATCTATCTCTGAATCCTGGATATGTTGTTTGTAAGATACTTTGGAATGGTAGAGTATTTGCTTCCCCAGAAGGAAATGAATGGTGACAGCAGCAATTCCTGCAGCTGCTTGAGGTGCTGTCATGATTGATGGAAAAGTAGAGGATTTGGATTCAAAATAAACTGGGAAGACCAGCTCCCATTCCCCCATGTATTGCTTGTTTGATTCTGGAAGAGGGAGTTAGCTCTGTGTTTTAGATATTTTCACCTGCCAAATGTTGCCTAGAAAAAATGCTCAGTGGGGAAGATCAAAGCACTTTGAATGGTGGAATAATCCTAAACAAACATTACTTGTTATCTGTTCTTGTGCCCTCTTCTCACTGGTTCCCTTGGGGCTGGACAATCTCTGCTCATTTATTCGTACAGTTGATGTTATTTAATTTATTCAAACAATTGATGTTTATTGAGCTCTTATGTTATTCTAGGGACTGTTCTGTACTTCAAATAGTGATGAACAAGAGACACAGTTCCTCCCCTCATAGAGTGCAAAGTCTCAAAGAGAAGAAAGACTTTATACAAGGAAATAAACAAATTACATAATTCCAATGTGGAATTTTATATGTTATAAAGGAAACAAAGGTAATGTAAAAAAGAAGAGAGGCTGACCTGAAAGAATATCAATAATTTTTTCTTTTGAGGTAGCATTGAAGCTGAAAGATCAATAATTAATAGGAACCACTCATATGGACAGCAGGGAAAAGCATGTTCTAGGTAGATGGAAGATCATGTGTGGAGGCCTTGAGATGAGAAAGAACCTGGTGTGTGTGAGGGATGAGAGAGGCAAGTGCATGGAAACCGTTGGGCTTCCTCTGGGCTCCAAAGACTCTGCTTCCTTCTATCACCGTGTATCTCACACTGTAGGATAATTTTCTGTCTACTGGTAGGCCTCTTCTGCAGGATTGAAGTAGTGAAGTTAGGAGCTGGGTCTTTCTTTTCTGCATATTCAATTTGCCTATTACAGAGCCTATATAACCCACTGTAGGTATTTTTTGAATGTTTGCTTAATTAATGAAAGGACTCTAGCCCTTGGCATAAACTAGTGGGAGAATAAAAATTTAACTGGTAGAAAAATATAAAAGTTGAGTTAAATTTCTGTTTTTCCAATACATACCTCCTCCATTCAATGTATTGAAGACCTATGATGTAATAGGCAGCATAGTAGCCCTAGGAGCATAGACAAGAATTAGATAGAATCCCTGCCCTCTATGATCTCAGAATATAGTGGGGAGAAGGAGAAGTAAGTGAATAATTAGAGAAGCGTGTGTTAGGTTTTATGACAGATGCCAAGATGACAGGCACAAAGACCAGCCAGAGGTATCTTTGACAGCTTCCTGGGGATGGTTCCCATTTTTTTCTACAATAAATATTTGTTTTTTAAACCATATTCAGTCAGTTCACTTTAAAAAATGACTGCATTATAAAATGTGCAGAAGCCCTCTAGAGAAAACAGGATTAAAATTTTAAATTATATAGCCTCTGCTCTCAAAATATGAGGGGGGCATCCATAAAGAATTCCAACACAAGTGGTTAATTTGAGGCACCATAGAAATCTTATTGGGTTACTAATAGAAAAGAGTATTTTATAATAGCATGGAAGCCTCCATGGAAGAGGTGGAACAGGGCTGATCTTGAAAGACGGGAAGGAATGTTAGAAAGAGCAAAGAGTTACAGGAAGATATACGGCATAAGTGAAAATGATAAATAGTTAACTCATCAGTAGTTTGTCTACTTTCAAGCAGGGATAGTACCCTGTTATTCCTAGTCACAGATGGAAGAACTGAGGCTCAGATAGGTAAAAGTGATTTATCCAAAACCACACAGTGATTAAGTAACAAAATCAAAACGCGTAACACAAAGTCCAATGCCACTTCCACAGAATTGATCGGGAATTTCTGATATAGCATTCCAGTTAGATGGATTTGTAAGTGGGAAGCAGCAGAAAACAGTTCTAAACCATGTGTCCAAACAGTCCTAGGATCTGCAAATAACTTATTCCAGAAACTCCTGCCGCTTTACCTGTTCTCAAGCATCTCTCTCATGGAGCCCATAGGTACCAAGGAGACTGGATAGATAATTGGGGTGATGGACTGAATTGTATCCCCCTCCTCCAAATTCAGATGTGGAAGCCCTAACTCCCAGTGTGACTGTATTTGGAGATACGACCTTTAGGAAAGTAATTAAGGTTAAATAAATTCATAGGGGTGGGACCATAATCTGATAGAACTGGTGTCCTTATAAGAAGAGGAAAGGACACCAGAAGCTATCTCGCTCTTTATGCATGCACAGAAGAAAAGCCATGTGAGGACACAGCCAGAAGACACCATCTACAATGCAAGGAGCATGGCTTCACCAGGAGCCAACCTTGCTGGCACCTTGATCTTGGATTTCCAGCTTTCAGAACTATGATAAAATAAATTTCTGCTGTTTACGTCACCCAATTAGGCATTTTGTTATGGCAGCCTGAGCAGACTAACACAGTCAGGTAAGGTAATTAGTTTGTGTATAACATAATAGTCACTCACAGAGGGATGCTGCAACACATCACGATGATATTGGTCCACTCACACATTAGCCATCTGGCTAGTGGACCAGACTAACTGTGATGAGATAAATCCACACGATATTCCAAGATACAGAAAAGGAGTTACTCTGAACAGCCTCCCCTTCCATTATGGATCTTCTCATGGTCTCCCGTACTTCATCTCTATCTGAGGCCACCACGAACAGTGTCTCTCCTTTATTTTGTAGACTCAGACTCAAGTATTTCTAGAAAACTTTCACAGAAAAAATGGCAAATTCTATTTTATAAATTAAAAAACTGAATACAAGGAGTAAGTTGTCCATGGTAACAGAGCCAATAAGTGGTAGACACTTCCTCACTTCTTTTCCTTAGCTTCCTGGCCTGTTTGGTTCTGTTCACATATCCCTGATGTTGGTTCATTGGCTTCTGGCTATGGGTTGACATTGATCACTCATATTTCTCACTCATAATACAGAAATATATGCCTTTTCATTAGATCCTGAGTATAATCAGATTGGGGCAATCCCAGAGAAGCCTAAACATCCATTTTTCAGTCTGACTTCATCTTAAACTGAAGTAAGCCAGAGAAAATGGATTTGACTCAAGCAGAAAGGAGTCAAGTAGAAGAATTCATACTTTGTTGAAGCTGCCAAATCCTTCCTTCTCCAAATATGGAAACAGAGGTCAGAGTGGTTACGAAGCTCCTAAGATTACATAGCTACCTAAAGATCGTACATTTGTGTGCACGTGTCTTACAGAAAAGGAATGTTATGTTGGAAAAAAAGAAAAAAGGAGAAAACTTTTTTTGTTTAGTTTTTAATTTAGAAATCATGAAGCAAATTCAATGCCTAAATCACAGGAAACCAAAATATATCGAGGATTTTCCACATACCGCACAAAGTATTGGACATTAAAAAAGATAGGACCAAGCCAACAATTTTAGTCCAAACCCATTTATAAGAATAAAGCTGACTGAATCACAGCAATAATAATCCTAAGTGTTCTGTAGATATGTCTACAGACCTCCTTTCCCTTCCTGCAATGTCCTCATACTCCTTCCCAGGCTTGTAGCCACATTGCAATCTAAATTGACTATTTGTTCTTGCAAACTCATTTCATAAATTGTTGTATCTAACATTTGCCTTAATTTAAAGTGCATGACATCTACACTTCCCTGTACCATCCAATTTTGTAATTCTTTCCAAGATAGCAATCACATTTTTCCTGCAGAATGTGTTCTCTTACAAACTCCTGTTGCGTATTGTCTATTTTCCATTTCAGCCAATACACACTCAGAGCTTCTCTTATTACCTCTTTATTTGTGAACTGAAACACTGAGAGTGAATTTACTACTCAGTCAGCCATGAATCCTCCTGGGTATGGAAGAAAAAATTTACTTACCCAGAAACTCTCCATCTTCCAGCAGCCTCTGGGGGTAATTCCTATACTTCCTTTCCAGGAAAGAGTTGGGGGAGGGGAAAACCAGTGGCCTTCTACTTTTGGAACTTATAGCAAGATGTCTGGCATTATAAATTTTTGTTTGTCCTGCTTCATGGAGAAAATCCAACCTCATAGAGCCCCAACCCTCACCTTCAGTGAACTCTAAAGTCAGCCACTGCGTGAGTCACTCCAGGGGAGCTTAAGTTGATGGGATGTAATTTAGTGTTCCCCAGCAGGAAAGAAACTTAACCAACTCTCTGTGTCAACACACCAGTCCCCTCACAAAGAACTCAGTCAATCAATTGCTTAAAAAGTTTTGCCCTTAGAAGAAAAGAACTAAATAGTTTGTGTATACGTATGAGTACGTGTGCATGTGTGTGCACGTGTACGTTTTCATCTGACTAAACTGTTCCCAATTTTTCATTGTTAGCTCTGACCATTTGACAACAAATGCTTTAATTAGATCAGCGAAAGAGAAATAATATTAACTGAAGGGCTCTATGAGCTGGGCACTGATTTAGGATACTTCTATGCACATTATCTAATTCAATCCTTATAAGAATATTCTCAGAAAGATTAATAACTCTTCTATCTGCCTACATAAAAATTGATTCCCTAAGCAGCTTAGAAGATAACCTGCATCAATGAAATAAATCTTCAAATAATCCTAAACAAGTATTATAATTGCTATCCATCGCTCAAGGGTCACTTTTTTCCCCCCCAAAACTGGCAGTTCCTGTCTACAGTTTGGGTGAGTTAAAAACGTGTAGTCTAGATCAGTGGTTCTCAGCCTGGGGTGATATTGCCTCCCCACCCACCCTGCCCCACCCCCATCAGGAATATTTAGCACTGTCTCGAGACATTTTTGATTTTCACAACTGTGAGGGGTGCTACTGGCATCTGGTAGGTAGAGGCCAGGGGTGCTGCTAAACATCCTACAGTGCACTGGATGGCCTCCCACAACAAAGAACCATATGGTCCAAATGTCAATAGTGCCTAGACTGAGAAACCCTGCTCTGGATATTTTCTTCTAACTTTTATTCATTTGACACACATTTATTTAGTCTCTATTATGCATCGGGTATTTAGTTATCACCTAAGGAAACAAATCTAAGGCAGAGTCCTTGACCTCAAGGATTTCAGAATGAAGACAATACAGTTGTTGGAGCCTCACAAATGCCAGGCAGTCTGCTAGAAAGCAGTGATACAACACAGGCCAAGACAGATACAGCCCTCCCCTCTCAGAGCATACAGTTTCCCGAGTAACACAGACATCCAGCAATCACTGTGTTTCAAAGGGGAGGTACAGGCTGCTGTAAGACTATTTATTTAACTTGAGGATCAGAAAAGATTGCCCTGAGGAATTGACATTTGAAGAAAGTTCTAAAGGATGAAGAGGGATTCACAATCTTCGAGAAAGACATCACAGCATATGTGAAGGTGCATGGACTGAAGAAACTGAAGGAAAAGTAGAAAAGCATGAAATGAGGCTGCTGAGTTTAGGTAGGTGCCAGGTGCAGTGTTGTGACAGAAGCTACTTTGCTGTCATAGAACAAGTATGCTTGGCCAGACTCATCTCAAAGAGGAATTAATATTTGAGCTAGGATTTGAAAGTTGGGTGGCAGTGAATTAGGTAGGGAAAAAAAAGTCTAGGCAGAGGAAACGCAGGTTGGAGGTGGCATGACTCGCTGGGAGAATGGCAAGAGTTGCATGTATGAGCAGGTGAGTGTGTGGGTGAGAGAAAAACATGAGGATCTAAAGTAACCGGGCTTCTGCTTCCTCATGTTTCTCTGTGTCCTGTGTAGATACGTGAATGATTCAAAGTGACTTCTTCTTTCCCTTCAATACATGCTTGTGATTCCTAACGGGCCCTTTTTTATAAGTTTTATGAACTTCAAGGGGTCTTTTAGCCCAGGCTCAGGTAGACTTTGTCCCAGCAGGAGTCTAAATTTGATTGATGAAATAGGTTCTTAGCAAGCCCTTTTCCAATCCCCTCTGCCCTGCCTTTGTCTTCGCTGCCCTTTAAGACCGATTGTACTTCCGCAGCTTCAAGCTCTATTTCAGTAAAAAGTCCCAATTCACTTCAGCCTTCATGCCTTTGCACTCTCACTCAATTCTGGGTTTTTCAGAGCCCAGTGGCTTTTTGATTGCTGGTGTTCTTACAGCACTTTCGGCAAATCACTCAGCACCTCCCACACGCAGCCAGCTCTCCACAAACAATAGGAGTGCATGAAATTCAATTCACAACACTGCGGCTTACACATTCCAAACTCAGTGAAGAGATAAGCCCTCCAATTAATGATCTCCCTGTGTAATTGCTTTCCCCTGCTTACCCAACTGGCTTTTGATCATGCTCTGTTACAAATTCCCTCACCTGTGAGTTCCTTTCAAAGGGAACCAGTGGTGGCTGAAGAGAGTGGGCTGGGTAGTTGGATATACAGCGAGACAGTTTTAAGTAGATTTTTCACCTGTTATCTTTCAGTTTAAGCCTCCCTAAGCGTTTGTCAGGACTACCTGAAGTATTCTTCCTCGCGCTTCTCACTGGGTTGTGACTACAAGTTGATTCCTTTTGTTCTTTTTACTCTCTAAGACATTGTCTATTTTGAGAAGGATTGAATCGAATCGGCAATCTCAATTTGAATGCCTCTTGCATGACCAAAGCCAATGGTAAGGCTAATCAGTCTGATGGCTGATTTCCCCAGTGACAATGCAAGCCAGGATGTCAACTATTACAACTTATTTATCTGTTGCAGCATCCTGGGGCTCTGTATGTGGCACCTAGTAGGAGTTCAGTAAATATGTATTACATAGCTGTATGGATGGATATTTGATAGTGCTATTAAATTTAGAGGATTATTTCCTAAAAGAAGGTGAAAGAAATGAAGCTGTGAATAAAAAAGAAATATATGCAGAAAGCAAGTGGATTAGAGACAATATTAGAAACCACAGGTTCTGATTTAATAAGGCCAGTGTGGGCATCTGATTCTGCCGTTTACAAGTGCCCCGCTGACCTTGATGTGGATGGCAGCAGACAGCCCTTTAAACCCTTTGAGAACACTTGGGAAAATGAAAAAGGCTGGCCCTAGAGTCAGAAAATCAGTTCTCAAGGCTGAGACTCAGTTCAGCTCCACCATTTGCTGGTTGAGAATGAACTTCTCTGAGATTCCCGCTTCCACAGCTCCTGCCTCTGCCAAAGGAGAATGACAACAGCATCTATCTCCCAGGCTAAGCACAATGAGAGTCCAATGAGAAAAGGCAAAAGAAAATGATTCACAAACTGCAAAATTGGCTATAGTTGTTTGACAAAATAGAGTGGATTAGAGTCCACTAAGATGAGATGGATGCCTTAAAGCACATATTCAGATAATAAAGAAACAGAATAAGAGCTGATGATTGGAACAGCTTCTCTCTTATTTTTATTTTATTTTATTTTTGATGTTTAGAGAAAATGACTTTAGATAGTCTGAATGGACTATGGAAGATATTAGCATTGGAAAATATATGGCATGTCATACTGTTCCTGAGTTAATATTTATTTGAGCTCACGTGCCATAATCTGAGCTGCATGATACACTTCATGTCTGCAGGTTGGTAAGGCATTCACTCTATTAACAGTTATATGGGGCCTTTACAGAGTGAATCACGTGGGTAAGAGCATGTCATTGGAGTCAGAACATAAAGGGTCTTAATCTCACTCATTTCAAAGACTTGGGGCTTTCATTACACCAGAGTGTGATTATCCCTAAGCAATGACTCTCTCCTAAGCAGTCTACTAAGGAAATGTAAGTAGATAAATAAAAGGTAACTTAGTTCCTCTTTGTCAAATTGGCTGCCGGATAGTCACAAGGGGGAGCTGATACATTATATAAGTGAATTGAATTTTCTACAAAAACGTATTCAACAATGTCTTGAAGGTGACATGGCAGCTAAGTGGAATAATTCACTCTAATCAATACATTTCTCTTTAACCAACACTTTATTGAATACTTTCAATTATCCAGGAACTGTACAGGATGGAGGGGGTGTCTGTGGGGAATCCAGAGATGAGTAATTTGGGGCCTTTGTCCTCCCGGACAAGACCTTCCCAAATCTGACAAATAAACAGAGTGGGAGACTTAAGATACATTGTTTCCCGACCCAAGACAAATCTTTCTCCCTGGCTTCCTTAACATTGAAGAGACAGGCTGAATTTTCAAAAACAAAACCGAGAGAGGCCAAAAGGAGATGACTTCAGAAAGTATCTGAAACATGAAATTAATCTGATTTTGCACAGCTTTCTAAACTTCCCACACTAGTCCTCTCTTTCTCTCTTTGATCTTCACGTCTCCCACGTGTGAATCAGAGAAATCTACATACAAAGTTCAATGTTCAAAATCATTAACCTAGATTTCCTTTTTTTAAGTTCCCTCATGCAGCCATATTTTTGGAGCTAGTCCCACTATATCTTGGTGACCAAAAACCACCTTTCTCCACCCTATGCCATCCATTTATTTATCTATGATCACCATATTCATTCTCTTTCTCTTTCTCTTCAGTGCCAAACGGCAGAGTAACAGAAGGTGCAGAAGCAGGGGGAGGATGTAAAAAGAGTAAGGTGTATTTAATGAGAACATTTCTGAATTCTCCTGCTTCTAAGAGTGACCCAGGAAATGGCCTCCCTTAGGCCTCCAGTTGGGAGAATTTTCTCCTGTTCTCCTATGAATACAAATCCTGTATTTTTTTCTCTCATAAGGCAATTGTGCTCATTACTTACTATTACAGTGATTTGTCTATCTGCTGTCTTTCCTTGAGTAAATTTTAAACTCCTTACAGCCTGGATCATATTCTGGTTCATCTCAGTTTTCTTCACAAGGCCAAGCACAGTGTTTTATACAGGGCAGCAATCACATATATGGTTGTTTACAAAGAGGGGCGAGGGGAAATTGAAAATACCATAGCCTGAGGAAACTTCATCTTGGTAGTTAAGAAAGTCATACACAGAAGCATCTCTGAAGAGTTCCTGCATTTTATAATCTACATAGAAAGACTTCTACCTCCTCTTGTCCACTATCATAACAGCGCTGCCATTTACTTTTACAGTGGAATGTCTTATCATGCGACCTCTGGAACTAATTCGGCCGAGTTTGCAATTCCAGATAACAGTTCACTGAAGCTTCATTACTACACCAGTAACCCAATAAAAAAAAAAGTATTAAGATCAACTGCAGAACTTGAAGTAGTCTGTCACTTCAGATGAGCGATGCCATCATTAACCTTTAAGGTCACATTTGCTATTATTGAAGTGTCACATATCACTGTGTCAAGATTAAATTAGACAAACTATTACCTCATTATTATGCTAACAAATCTCAATCTTATCTGAATTAATATTACGCAGACTGGAGACTTCCTTAGGCAGTTTACTAATAGCACACAGATTTAAACGATTTAGATGTAATGTATGAGATCAATTTTCTAGCTGGAAAAAAAAATCATCTGAAGATACTTTCAATTATGGTAAAGTCATGAACAGATCTGGGACTAAATTACCAGTTGGCATTTAATTTCATGGCAATGTGTTGAGGGAAAGTTGATACCTATCGATTTTGTTCTGAAATCCTTTTACTTTAATGTCAGAATTTCTCAGACATAATAAAATAAGTTTCTACTTTATCTAAGGAGAATACATGGCTTTGAAAGCATCAAAGTAAAGACATCTTGTGATATAAAAGAGCAGCCTACTAGATGTCTTGTTTTGAAAGGTTAGCATCCAATCAATACACTAAAATATGGTGGATGAGATGTCACAGACAGCTGGCTGGAGGTGTGGGTTAATTCCAGGTTTATATAGTGGCTGAGAGAGGGCCAGGACTCTATCGTGCCTCAATCTGGGAAACATATAGTCTTATGACAATGGCTCTGGAAGGGACGTTAGAGATCAGCTAGTCAAACCCTTGCCATTTCATGAATGAGGAAACAGGTTCAGAAGGTTTAAGTGATTTACTCAGAGTTACAGAGCTTAAGGCACTGTCAGCAAGCAGGATCACGTTGTACACAGATGCCAGAGCAAGAAACTGCCAGGAAGCCTCCCCATTTTACTGTTTCTAAAACTTGGGAAACAGCAGAATTTGTCAAATTTGAATAATAGACATGCTACGAGACGGGAGATACGGAAAAGTTTTGAGTTCCTAATTAAATATCTTTAATAATACAATTTAATTTCTTTAGTTCATAAAAATGCCATTTCTATCGTAATTGAACCTATATGGAGAGGCTTATCTTCAGTGAATATCCACTCCACTATAGCAACTCCAGAACAACAAGAGCTGTGCCTTTGACATATCTACAACTTATTTATAACTGTATTTAATTTTAACACAATAAGAATCCTTTGTTTTTCTCTCCAATCATTTCTATAAAATAATAAAGCAAAATACAATAAAATTTAGTATTAAAGCTACATAATTAAATATATGTTTATAAACTTGCCAAAGTAGAGCTGTTGACCGATAGCCAATGTCACCATGGAATATTTTGAAATTTCCATGTGTGATTTGTTACAGCAAGGCTGGAATTCAGTATACGAAGGTGATTTACAGGTGTCAATTTCTAATGTACAAAAGGAATGATTGTTCAAGAGTTGAAAGTATTAAAGTTGAGAAAAACCTGTGCTATGGTAGAGAATATACTAATAAACTAAACAAAATATTATTGAAATGAAATTGAGGATATGCTTACCAAGGAGCTGTAAGAGCCTTTACAGAAGTGACAATCCAGAAGATGAAATTAACAGTAGGAGAGGGACCAGAGAGGATTTTTGCCCCCTTAATCTTCTGAATAGTGTTGCTACACTCTCTGAAGAGGTGGAAATCACAGTGCCAACATTGAAAATCTAACATAATTAGATGTGTACATATATATAAAATATGTAATGAAGATGATAATATCTTAAAAGCATAGAGAAGAGGCTACACAGTGTCAAAAATACAAATTAAAATGAAAATTCCAGGGAAAACGATGGATGCTCCCAAAGATCCAGATGCTGAGGGATGTGGAGCCTTAGGTTGTGCCATAGCAGCCTCCTGGGCCACCATGATGGACACGGTGGAAGGAAGGTAGGTAGAGTCCCTATTTCCCGTTAGCTCACCAAGCAGATGTTTTGCTTTTATTTTTACATATTATAATTCAAGGAAAATTTTATTTGAAAACAATAATTCTACTGATCTAGACAAAAGGCACATTGTTTCTCTGGATTGTTCATTTTCCATTTGGATGTTAGTAATCATGGAGACACCTGAACTTGCTAATGCAATCAAGTTTGATCATGGGCATCTCAAAGGATTCTTTTTTCAACAGTTTTTCAACAAGTAATTATTTATAAACTACGAACTCATATTTAAAACTCTGAGGATAACAACTTTCTCATGTAAAGTGGTATGAAGTATAGAATCTAAGAAACATTTTTTTCCATGATATGCTTTCATGCTCCAAAGTTATTTGCTTCCCGAACCAAGCCACCTGTTGATTAGATGGATAAGGATAGAATTTTTTTTTCTCAGGGTAACTATAGAAGAAAAACAGTATTTGCAACATAAAAAGTCATTTAGGAGCTGAGCCCTGGGGTGCCATATATCCTCATGCTCTGATGCCCCACATCCAGCTTCCTTTGCCCTCTCTACTGCCCCCCACCACCACCTCAGTCCATCCTGCCCTTCACTCAATTCTTGCTTGATTCATTCTTCTAGATCAGAGGATCTTAACATTTTTGCATATATTGAAAACTTCTTTGGCAGTCTTGTGAAGCTTATTTACCCCATCTCAGAATAACGTTTTTTTAAACCCATATGTAAATATATATACATATATAGGATAAGATCCATATGTATATAGGATCACAAAGGAAGCCAGTTAATGAAATTTTTAAAAATAACAAATTTAAGATAAGGATATATATCCCCTTTTTATTAACATATTTAATAGTAAGATCTTGCAGGAAATCTAATTACTACCATAATTTTCAATTAGTGATGAGTTAAATAATATTCTGTCTTATCAATAATAACTATAATATGATAAGAAAATGGCATGGCACTTATTGGCTACAAAGTCACAGGTCGCTCAATACCAATGAGGTCTGTTGCTCTCATTCATAGTTGATGGAAATGCTAAATTTCAGTTACATACTAGTGAAATTAAGGATGTATAGTTTTCCAATCTAAATTAATGGACTCCTGAATTAAATACCCAGGTCAAATTCTAGATTTTATTCGAGTCAATTTCTCAAAATAGAAAGCTTTTGGAGAACCATTCTCCACATCCATAACCACCCTTCCTAGTACTCTGAAAGCAACAAATGTTTACCTGTGCCAAAGAACTTGGCCTAGTCTATTGCTATTTTATTATGAATTTAATTTTAAACAGTATTCATTTAAATACACGAGTAAGACACAAATATGTTCTTATTGTCAAAATTTGAACAACATGGATAAAAGCAAAATCTCTGTTGACTAACTGACCCTCACCCCACCAGGGCAAACTCCCCATCCCGAATTCCTGAATCCCCTCTTCTAAAGTAACAAGTATTCTAACTACTGTTTGTAGCCTGTCAGATTTGTTTCAGGCATTTACACACACATACACACACACATAGACTTACATACATAGACATATATATGTACAAGGCACTGTGTGTGTGTTTAAGAAGCTTTTAAAAATATCAGCAAAAATGTAATAAATGTCCATATTCCAAACACCCAAAGTTAATAGCTATTCACATTTTATAATATTTATTCAAGATTTTTCAGGGAATGACACATTACGGATAAAGGTAAAAGCTTCTTTAGCTCTGAGATCCCTCCAATTTCATTTCCCTGTATACTATATGGGCCTTTCAGAAAAAATACATAATGAGTTTAGTGCATTTTTATTATATACTAGCTATATGTATATATACACTTTTATTACTGTACATGTAGATATACATAAAATATATAGTTTTAGGAACAAATATAATTTTTATGCCTTTACTTTTCATGATTTATATCATATTGTATATATAATTTTCTTATATTTCCTTTTTCACTCAATTATAATGTTTTGTACATCTACCCATATTTCCATTTAGAGATCTAGTTTATTTGAATTAAGAGCATCATATAGTGTCCTATTGCCACATTTATTCAATCATCCACCTACTGATGAGTATTTTACTAGTTTAAACATCTCACTTATTATACACAATGCTTCAGTGAGAACCCTCCTAGATATTTCTGTACAAATGTGGGAAAGTTTCCCTTTGCATAACTGGAATATATGAGTTTGGGTATACTTATTTCCAATTTTATCAGAATATGTCAAGTTACTTTCAAAGTGTGCCTATTTAAATTCTCAGCAGCTGAGGATGATGATCCTATTTCCCCAAATGTTTGTCACTGTCAGATTTTTTAAAATTTCATATTATTGAGGTACATAGCACATATTTGAATAGTACAATTTGAACTATTTTGACATTTGTATATGTGTATGAAATCAACTACAGAATAAAGATAACGAACATTTCCATAATCACCAAAAGTGTTCTCGCACCTATATGCAATACACTCTCCACTCTAGGAAATAATTGGCCTGCTTTCTGACAATATAAATTAATTTGTATTGTCTGGAATTTTATATCCGTGAAATCATAGTGTAAACTCTTTCTTGCCGCGTTTCCTTCACTCAATAATGATGGTGAGATTCATGTTCTGCACAACAATAGTTCATTCCTTTTAAAGGGTGTTTCCATTCACCTATTCATGACATTTGAGTTGTTTCCAGTTTGGGGCCATTACAAATAAAGCTGCTAGAAACATTCACATACAAGACATTATTCATATGTCTGTTTTTCTTTCCCTTATGTAAATAACTGGGAAGTGAATGGCTGGGTCACAAAGTAGGCACACTTTTAATCTTTTAAAATACAGCCAAGCTATTCTGCAAAGTGGTAGTGCCATTTTATATTCCTATCAGCAGTGCAAGAAAGTCTCAGTTACTCCAAAACCTGTTGATACTGGATGTGCTCATTTTTTTCCATCTTAGCAAATCTAATAGGTATGTAGTGGTATTTCATTGCGATTTAATTTGTGTTCCCTGATAATTACTGATACTGTCTATCTTTTCATGTGGTTATTGCCATTTCAATCTCTTCTTTTGTAAAGTGTTCAAATCCTTTGCCAATTTATATTGGATGGTTTACCTTATTGAGTTGTAAGCATTTTTTATATATTCTGGGAACAAGTCTTTTGTCTCATATATGTGCTGTAAATATTTTCTGTATATTCTAAGTACGTAGCTTTCATTTTCATCTTCTTAAGTCTTTCAATGGCAATTTTTAAATGTTAGTGATATCCAACTTCTTGTTTTGCTTATTTCTTTACTTATTTTTGCTTAGGAAGCTTCACCCTGAGCTAACATCTATAGCTGATCTTCCTCTTTTTGTATGCGAGCTGCCACCACAGCATGGCCACTGATGACTGGTGAGGTTCCACGCCCAAGAAGTGAACGTGGGCTACTGAAGCAGAGCACACAGAACTTAGCCACTAGGCCACCAGAGCTGGCCCTAATTATTTTTTTAATATTATACTACATGCTTTTTTTGAGTTATGTTGAAGAAATCTTTGCCTATACAAAGATTTTCTCCTCTATTTTCTTTTAGAATTTTATTGTTTTAGATTTATAGTCAAGTCTGCAATCCATTTGTCACTCGGTTAGGATAGGCCTTCGTTTGTTCTGGCTTCTCTAAATCCTTTGCATTTCCATATATATTTTAAAATCAGTTTGCCAATTTATAAAAGAAAGAAATAGGTGCTGAAATTTTGACTGTCATTGTATTGAATCTTTAGAATAATTAATAATTTGACATCTTAACAACCATTAGCCTTCAATTCATGAATACCATAGATCTCTACATTTATTTAGATCTTCTTTGATTTTATTAATGTTTTGGAATTTTTAATGGAACATGGAAGACTTGGCCATGTTTTGTTAGGTGTATTTCTAAGTATTTTATGGTTTTGATGCCATTGTAAAAGAGATTTTTAAAATTTTATTTTCCAATTGTTTGCTTCCAGTATATACAAATACACTTTATATTTTATATTAACCTTGTATCTGAAAACTTCCTAAATTTGTTATTAGTCTTAGTAGCTGTTTATAGGTTCCCTAAGATTTTCTGTATAAACAACATTATCACCTGTAGATAGAGAAATTTAACTGTTACGTCTCCAATCTTTGCACTTTTTATTTCTTCTTCTTGCCTTTTTGCTATGCCTAGCACCTCCGGTACAGTGTTGAGTAATGATGGTAATAGCAAGCATTCTTGTTGTTTCCTGTCTCAGAGCGAAGCGATAAGTGGTTCACTAGTAAGTATAATACGGACTGTGGAATTTTCATAAATGCCCTTTATCATTGAGAAAATTTCATACTACTTCTAATTTTCTGTTGGTTTTTATCTTGAACGAATGTTCAATTTTGTCAAATGGTTTTTCTGCAACAATTGAAATAATCATATTTCATTTTCACATTTCAATTGTATTTTTAAAAAAGTTTTCATCCTTTTTTTGTTAATATGCTGAATTACAATGATTCGTTTTCAAAGGATGAAACAATCTCACGTATATGGGAAAAACCCTACTTGCTCATGATGCATTACCCTTCTTACTGTCAAATTTGATTTGCTAATATGTTTCTAAGAAATTAGCACCTATGTTCGTGAGGGATGTTGTCTTTCCTTTTGTAATTTTTTTTCAGGTTTTAGGGTTATATGGCCTCATAAAATTATTTGGGCACTGATCCTTCCTCCTCTACATTCTGAAAATGTGTGGGTAAGATTGATGTTATTTTTTTCATTGTATGTTTGGTAAACTTGACCCGTGAACATCTGGGCCTGGAGATTTACTTTTGAAAAATTTTTTTGTAGGAAATCTGATCTATTTAATAGGTATAGAGATTTCCTGATTTTTCAGGGGAAGGGCATAGCTATTTTGGTACATTGTATTTTTCAAGAAATTTTTATGTATCAACCAATTTGTCATATTTACTCACAGTATTCTCCTATTATCTTCTTAATGTCTAGGATCTGAGATGATTACTTCTTTTTCATTTCCAATGTTTGTGATGTGTTTCTCCCTGCCCACCCACCCCACTCTCTCTGTGTCTCTTTTAATCAGTCTAACTAGAAATTAATCACTTTTTTTAAATTTAAAATAAATAAATCTTTTAAAATAACTACATATTGGCTTTGCAAGTTTTCTCCATTGTTTGCTTTATATTTCTTTGATTTCTGCTCTTGGTTACTGTCTTACTTTCTCTTCTTTTGGGTAAATTTGCTCTTCTTTTTCCAGCTTTTTAAAGCGAAAATTTATTTCATTAATTTTATATCTTTCTTTTCTAACACAAGCACTTAAAAATATGAACTTACCCATACGCACTCTTTTACCTTCAACTCACAAGCCTTGATATGTTATATTTTTCACTGTCATAGATTTTAAAGTTTTTAAATGCTATACCCATATGCACTCTTTTACCTTCAACTCACAAGCCTTGATATGTTATATTTTTCACTGTCATAGATTTTAAAGTTTTTAAATGCTATATTATTGGTTCTCTGCCAATCTCTGAGATGTCATCTGCACCTTACTGCTCCTTTTTCATTCCTTTCTAACGATATTGGCCTATTTCCTATTGTTGAACTTGTCTCAAGATTACCACCCCGACTTTGGTGCTTTTGCAATGATTGCTCCCTTCTCTTGGACTGAAATCCTCTGCCCCCAGATTTCTATAATCCTAGGTTTTTACTTTCACCTCCCTGCAAAGATCTTCCCTTTCCTTTCGATCGAATTCCCCCATCTCTTTCAGTCACCCACTTTCATTTCTGTCCTGGTATTTATTACTTGACATAATCCTACTAGTTTATTGGTTTATTGATTTAAGATTGGTTTTCCCAACTAGAATGTTTAGTCTATAAAAGGATTAATCTTCCATATTTTGTTCACTGGTGTATCCACACAATGCTAGATAGCAGGGGCTCAGTAAATATTTGTTAAGTGTATTATCTTATTTAATCTTCAAAATAACCCTATGGGTTAGCCATCATTTTTTTTTTTTTTTTTTTAAAGATAAGCAACATGGTATTTGGGGAAGCTAAATAACATGTTAGAGCAGCCTTAATGAGATACAGAGTTAAGATTTGAATGCTTGTCTGCCTGGCTCCAGAACCCGAATTTATACCCACTGCGCTATGGGGCCTAGGATAAATTCCAGATGTCTTACCTGGACCCCTAGTAGATCACAAGAAAATCCAGAGACGGTGCTGTTTGATGGGAGAAAAATTCAGATCAGTATTAAAATGTTGCACTTCTGATGCTTGTGGAACATGCAATTGCATGGCAGGTATAGAGTTGGATGGCAACACATTTAAAATGCCATCATGTGGAACTCTCTCTCAGACTGCCATGCGAACATGAATGAGGAAGCTCAGACACTTAGCATGGCAAACAAATGTCAACACATTACCAAACAGCGTACTCTCCACATTTTAATAACTGAGCTAGAGCAGTTCCAAATCAAAGCAACATTTCTAAATGGTTTAATTTGAGCAAAGTGCAGACAAATGCTTCCGTTTGTGTTCTTTCATTAGGAGGTAGTGCCTGTATAAGGAACACATCACAAACTCAGAGAGCAATTCTCCAGAGCTTAGCCTCCCTGGTGAAAAGCAGAACAATCTCTTCCTTTCAAAATTAAATTTCCACTTACTGTTTTGGTAAAAGATATTTTCTTAATTTTTATTTCCTTGAGTGACCCACGTTTTATGAGAAAATAAACACTGATCCTAAAATTAAGCTATTTAATTACCGTATATTTGCCTTTGAGATTAAGTTTCCAAAACTTTCTCAGTTCTCTAATGCCATATGTAATTTGTGTTGCATAAAGAGAGGCTTCTGCAGTTTTGTGTCCTACTGCTTCAAGACTGAGGAAAGTAAAAAAAAAGGCCTGTCATTTACTAGAGGTGGGTTTTGGTCATAGTGAAAACTTTTGACCTTTTCACTAATGGGTACAAAGGAAATTGCAAGTCAGATAACAGTTGTTACAAACTAGAACTAAAACTAACAGATGGAATTAAATTATGACCCGAGGCACAGGCCGATGCAGTGTGGTGAAGCTGGCAGGGCAAGGCTCATGCAAAAGGATGTAAAAAGTTTGATCCCTCTCAGCCACTGCCTGGGGCCCCAAGCAAGACACATTAGGTATCACTAGAAACCCTCTGGGAGGTGAAAATCACAGGAATAGATGTGAATATTTCTCTAGTTGGACTAAGTGAGAAATATAGGTATATTTTAATGTACATTCATCCTTAATGATAGTAATGCCAGTGCCCTTTTTTATTGGAAACTTTGTACTATGAATCAAGGTTAGATTAGGGGGACACACAATGGAGCATTTATTGATTTGCTCTCACATAAGGTCCAGGACCCTAGACTCATAAACACAACCACCGACTAGACATCCTCACTTGGATGATTATTAAGGACTTCAAACCTAATGTTTCTAAGAGTGATAACTTGATTTCTCCTCCCTTACCCAGCAGACTTGCTTGCCCTGCAGTCTTCTTCATCTCACGTAATGGCAATTCAAACTTCCTGGTTGCTCAGGCCAAATCACCCCTGAATTCTCTGTTTCCCTTATACCCACACCAAGGCAAATATCTTCTAAAACAATATGGACCCGAACCACTTTTCAACGCCATTGCCATTATACCCTTGTTCAAGCCATTGTTTCTCCCACCTGAATTCTTTCCATATTTTCCTAATTTGTCTCTCTGCTACATCGTTGCCCTACGATGGCCTATTTTTACCCAAAGGCAGTGTGATCCTATCACTCGTCTCAAATTCTCCAGTGACTTTCCATCTTTGTCAAAATAAAAGCCAGTATATTTACTATTACATAGAAGGTACCACATGACCTGGTCCCCATTAACTATGTTACATCATGTCTTACAACTCCCCCCATTTGCTCAGTCTGCTCTTGTCACACTGGCCCTTTCCTTCTCCTAGAGTGTTCTAGGCGCAGTCCTAACCCAGCTTATGCACTTTCTGTTCCTTCTGCTTGGAGTGCTCTTTCCCAGAAAGGTGGGTGTGTGCTTGGCAAATTCTCCCTTCTATATAGCTTACATCTTAACTCTAGGAAGAAAGCTATTTATTCCTCTTTTGGCACCTGGCAGTCTTTGACTCAATTCTAGACATGGGTAAGGAGTAGAGTGCTGATATTAAGTGTGCTCAAATCTGAAGGAGTCCACAGATCGATAAATAAGCCCTTGTTGAAATTTGGCACATATGCTTTGCAATATTCTTTGTGACTCCAGTTCCTAGTGTATTGCCATGCAAAAAGGAAAAAACAAAAGTTTAGTAAATGAGTGAAGGCTCTATCTACTTCATGCAATGTGAAATTCATACATAAATAGTTCATTGTAGTCTCAAGGAAATTGCAATCTGCTGGAGAAAACAAACAGGTATGGTCACTAAAGGGTTACATCCAAACACTAAAAGTATGCAAGAGACATAAATTATATGTAGCAGTGTGGGGGAGGTGGTAATTATGGGTATGCCTGGGGATTGTGGAATTTGAGATGAATGGGAAGGATTTTGAGAAGCAGAAATATATGGAGAGGACAGATTGAATAAAGACCAGGGACTAGAGAGAGTCTAACAGAACATGTAGCCTCATATTCCTGAGGTTCTCCTTGAGAAAAAGGAGGCTGTCAGAGTCTAAGACCCTTCACGCTTAGATTCATACATGTAGCTCCAGAGTTGGATGGATTTCTGTTAGTATCAAGAGGTTTAATGAAGATTCTTAGGGCTCTCTCCCAGTAGAAGCTACTAGAAAGCAACCATAATTCTGAGGTTCTTCAAGTTTGAAGTCCTATATCCCTACTGATTACAGTACACTCCCAATACACACATACACACAGAAACAGAGACAGAGACAGAGGAACAGACAGAGACGCAGGTAACATTGTTCTAAGGAAAAGCCTTTCACCTTGTTTTGGGAGACAGATGTGTTCTACAGTCTTAGAAATCCATAGAAGGATTTCCTCACCCATTTCAGCAAATTTGTTCCACAGCTTATACTAGCATATTTTTAAATATAATTTTAACCTAGCACACAATAAAATTAACTTTTTAATTTTTTTGTATAGTTTTAATTATTCTATCACCTATATAGATTTACATATCCACCATCATAATCAGGATACAAAACAGTCTTTATGTTCTCAAAACCCCCTTCTGCTGTCCCTTTACTATGACACTAATCTCCTACTTCTAACCATTGGCAACCCTGGATCTGTTTTCTCTCCCTATAGCTTTCCTTTTAAGAGAATACCATATAAATGGAATTATAGACTATAGAACCTTTGATACTAATTTCTTTTCCTTGTAAAAATGCTTCTGAGATCCATCCATGTTGTGGCATGTATCAAGCATTTCAGTCTTTTTATTGTGGAGAGGTATTCTATTGAATAGACATACCACAGTATGTGTATCCATTCTCTAGTTGAAGCACATACTCGTCAAAGAACACAACTTCCAGGTATAAGATGAATAAATTCTGGGGATCTAATGCATAGCATAGTAATTATAGTTAATAATATTTTATTATATACTTGAAAATTGCTGAGAGAGTAGATCTTATATATTCTCACTCCCAAAAAATGGTAATTATGTGACATGATTCAGCTAACATTATGATGGCAATCTTATTGCAACAGCTAAGTGTATCAAGTCAACATGCTGTACACCTTAAACTTACACAATGTTACTAGAATTTAGCCATTCTAGTAGTTGTGCAGAGGTACGTCAATTTTTTAATTTGCCTTTTAATATGATTTAAATATCTTTCCATGTTCTTATTTGTCATCAATATGTCTTCTTTGATGAAGAGTCAGTTCCAATATTTCTCCCAATTTTATAGGGTCATGAGTTTACTTATTGTTTAAATTGGAGAATTATACATTTTGGATACAAGTCTTTTGTTGGATATGAAATTTGTAAATTTTTTCTCCTAGTTTGTATCACGTCCATTCATTTTCTTAATGAAATCTTTTGCAGACCAAAAGTTTTGAATTTTGATGAAGTGTGTAGGGGAGGAGGACATTTCCTCTCCCCAAATGGGGGTTCTTCTAGCTGGAGAACGAATTAAATTCACATGAGACAGAATAGCAAGAGAAAATTAAACAAAGCTTTATGAGGAACCATGGCCCAGGGCCTTTCTTCCCGAAGGAAGAAAGGGCACCGAAGAAGTGGGGTGCACAGAGTGGTTATATACCCCCAAACAGGGTGTTTCACATGTGATTGAAATGTCCCTCCCACAATAGTCACAAGATTGCCCTGTCGGCACAGTGCTTGATGGACACAGCAGGTAATGGTCTGCTATCTCGGTGGGCGTAGCAGGAGGCAAGTCTATGTCTGGAGCTGGGGGGTCACAGGTGAGTGCAGCAGCAATCGGTTCCTAGCCTAAGGAAAGATGCTTAATCCTTAAGGAATGCCAAAGTTGGGAGGGGGAGGGAAGTCAATTACAGGAGGTTACCAGACTAGCACAATAAAATGCAGATTTTAAGTCATTGCCTTTGGTATTGATTAAGAGTTTTTAGAGAGAAGGTCATCTCCTTTCTTCTTCCTGGTACAGAGAGGGAGGCAGCTTTTACAGATAGAGATTTACCTTACAAATGTAAATGTGTCCTAAGGAAGGGCAAGTTCCATTCCTCCTTCCCTGTCCCAGTTTATCAAAAGCAATGAGCCTCAAATAATCCTGATGCCAAAGAGACATATCTTGGGGTGGCCAATTCCAGGTCCCCACAAGTGCAAATAATCAATTTTCTTAACAAATTATATTTTTGGTTTAATATCTAAAAACTCTGCCTACCTGAAAGTCAGAAAGATTTTCTTTTATATTTTCTTCTAAAACTTTTATACTTTTACATTTATATCTATGATCCATCTTGAGTTAATAGATATAAAGAAAAAGATAAAGGTTGAGTTTCTTTTTCCTCTCTTTTCTTTCCTTTTTTTTTCTTTTTTTGCAAGTGAATGACCAATTGCTTCAACACCATTTTTTGAAAAGGCTATTGTTTCTCTATTCAATAGTTTTTGCACCTTTGTCAAAAATCAATTGACCATGTTTATGTGGCACTATTTTTGGGCTTTCTATTATGTTCCATTGATCTATGTGTCAGTTCATTCATTTTTATCAACTTTATCTTTAGTACTTAAAATAAGACTGGGAGCACAGCACAATAGATAACAGAACCGTTTTCCTTATAACAGCTGATCTCTTTGACACTTAAAGGCCTGCTTAATGTTCTTTTAACTTTACATAGCATAAGTCCTCAAAGATATGAAAAGTCTCTTTAATCTCCATGAATGTTGTTATATACAAATACAGCTTTCAATCAAGACAAATATTAATATTAAAATTGCTGGAATGAGTACCTGATATCTAATTTCAAATACAGTGCTTAAATATTTGATGAGTTCTAAACAATGAATCAAGCAGGGTTAAATAAATGGAGTATTTTGAGTCAACTTAACTTTTCTTGAGTCATTAATCAAAATATATTTCCCCCCTTGAATCTCTTCTCTGCTAAATCAATCTAAAACCCTGTGAAATTATCTTGAGTTTTATGGGGTAGGTAAGTTATTAGTGTACTGATCATTTGATTTATGGTTGGTTTTCATGGACTTTCTGTAGACAATCATAGGACAATCTAGAGCAGCTGCCTTTGAGTTGTAGAAGACAAAATAATAAGACCTTGCTTGGATTTGCCAATATTATCTCTTCGTTTGAAGTTTAGACCTTCCTTGAGACTTTAAGACATAGGCAATCTCAGATGTAGGAGACAGGACTAGAAGTGCAAATGAGAGTAATGATAAAACTAATTTTCACAAATAGTTTGAAATGGCCCAGTCCACGTCTGCCATCTGCCTCCTGTCCAAGTTTTTTGGTTTTATTCCCCTCAGTATGATTCCGGGCACTGTTCTAAGACATTAACATACAAGAATTCATTTAATTACTGCGACATCTATGGAAGGTAGGTGCAATATTAATTTTGTCTTTTCATAGGTGAGCCAAATGAAACAGGGAAAAGTTAAGTAACTTGATCAAGACTATATTGCAAAGAAGTAGTAGACACAATCCAAACTCAGACAATCTGCTTCCAGAGTCTATGTTCATGGCCCAATCTTTATAGCTGCTAGATAAAAGTAAGAAAATGTATAATCATAAATCATGAATCAGTAAAATCATCACCCCAAACGACTTATGATAAAACACATTTGACAGAATTATATAATGATGCATTTAGTTTAAATTGTTATACCATAAGCAATAATAGAAGGCAAAATGTAATAAATAAGATATCTACATTATGTATGAAATACTGTATACACAGGCACCCATATCTAATTTAAAAGTATTTTATCTTCTATGAATATTGTTTCCCTTCTCCCTGCTTGCCTAAGCCCTCCTCATCCTTCAAGATCTCCCTTTCCTTTGAAATTTGAAAACTTATTGTTCTTCTTATATCCTAAGACAGAAGATTTAGAATAAGATAGTTGAAGCATAATATCTAAGCCAAATAGAACGTACTTACTGAATGAAAATTGAGGGATAAGTTTGTGGAGTTGAATGGAGAAGATAGAAATAATTTCTGACCTGAATCATGTTTAACTATAGTAGGCAAGATGATTAGAAAATTATAGTTTGGTCAACAGGGTATAGTGTCCAAATAACCTAGCCTCAATATGTATCAGTATTTCTAGAATGAGTAAAGAATCTGTTAGATAAGTTGTCATCCAGGAGATCCGTTCCTGGTGTAGCAGAGCCCTAGACATTTGACCAGACTTTAAAGATAACACTTGGCTTCCTGGCGAAGGAGAATAGAGAGAGAGAAAAGAAGAGTAGTACAAACCAATTACTTTCCATTCCTTGAAACGGCCATAACGAGAGAGGAGAATCTGAGGCCTGAAACTGCATGATAACTTGACAACTGAACATTTTTACTGAGGCTCACAGTTTAGGTTTTTCACTGATTTTCTTACCTAAGAGAAAGAAATAGAAATGTCATGACCAGAGTCATTCATAACACAAACACATTTTTCCACTCTCAGTGAGGAATGAGAGTCACATAATGGGATATTTCTGAGACCTGAAGTTCATACATTTAAATATATATATTTTTACCAGGGTGGAAATCATTCTGAAATAAATTAAACAGTGTCAATAAAATGACTATAAAATTGAAGCCGAGAGCCAAATAGAAAAATCTGAAAACAGTAAAGAATCCAGTGAGGCAGTAAAAACACAGGCTGAATCAAATTGAGAGGTGAAAAGAATTAGCTGCAACCTTGGTTGTAAATATTAAGTGATGGTTATAAATGAAAGATGCCTAGAAAAGATATACAATGAATTAGATCGCAAAATTAATTCCGTCCAGGAGCCATGAGAATGGAGTTGCCCACTTAACATAGCAGCCAGAACTCAATTATAAGAGGCTAACTGTATTCAACCGTGGCTCAAGTAGGCTCAACTGGATGTATGTAGTTGCTTGAATTACGTGATACATTTCTGCAATATATTCAGACCCTCATGAAAGATATCAACATGCAATACTAAAAAAACCTCCTAAAACCTTTTGCAAAAAGATGGAGAAACCAACAGGTAAAATGCACAAAAGGCATGAACAAACAATTCACAGAATTAGAAATTTAAAAGGACATATTTATATATAATTTTATATTAAAACATATAAAATTAAAGTACAATAAAATATTGTTCTAACTAAACTGATAGTAGCAATTCAAAGATATAAGATCTACTTGATGCTTTGTTTTAATCTTGTTCTTAGCATCTATAGTGAAGGAATGCTATTTATATTATTTCTGTTATTCTATTTTTCCTTGTGTCTCTTGTGGTTTGTTTTTATGTGTCTTTGCTGTATTAGTGGATACATGCATATTAACAACATATCTTTATTATTAAATACAGACTTTAACATAATACAGTGTTCTTATTTGTCTCTTTTTATGTTTCTTGGCCTCAATTCAACTGTCAGATTTCAAAATTGTGACCCTTGCTCTTTATTTTTAATTTGCAGTTGTGAAGTATACTCCAGTATTTTCTTTTAAACATTTTCGAAACTCTTTTAGATGCATTTTTTTGTATACAGCATACCATGTGACTTTCTTTGCTAACTGTGATGGATTATATGTTGTCAATGTGGCATCATCTTTATCCCACTCCTTTGCAATGCATTTCCCAGAATCCCCTTCTCTGTATGGTTCCGGCTAAAAGATTGCCAATAAGAGGAACTTGCATGAATTTAAAAGATCTAAATGGAAGAGAAGACAGTCTTCTCTTGAGGCAGTTGCAGCCGGACATGGGAAATTCCCGGCAACTCAAGAATTACCTACTTTTCCACTATAGGTTAAGATATTTGGAGGGGAATTCTCAGATTATCAAGAATTGCAGCAGTTTCCAGTTTGAGAATTTACCACTTTGGTAGCACAGGGCACAACATCAGTGTTGACAACTCTGACTTGCAGGAGATCCTCTGAATTTCAATAGTAGCTTCTCTGATCTCTGTCCTGCCAGCTCTTCCAACAGATATTTAAGGGCCTCATTCTACATTAAAACAATTATACCTAAATACGTAGAGCGGTTTCTGTCTTCTGGACTGAACCTCCACTAATACATTAGCCTATTTAGCCTTCTGAGTTCTGTGATATTTTTCATCTTATATTTACCTTTAAATGGTCATTTTACTCTAGTGTCTGTTTCTCTCTCTCCTCTTTCATCCTCGTTCTCACTCTTGTTTTCTCAGTATATCTTTAATATTTGTACCTCTGTATTTTTTTGTAACAGTTAACCTTTATACTAATTTCTTTACATAGTGCTTAATTTATCTTCTTTCTCTTTCTGGGTGATGTCTATTTATTTTCTACTATAAGCAAGTTTATTAGGCAGATCCTCTTCTTTTCCCTCCCGCCTCTCTCCTTGCACTTAATTTGAGGAGATATGCTTTAACTCCCAATTTATATCCACAAAGCAATCAGCAAACTTATTCTGCTTTCCTTTTTCTTTCCTCATTCTCCCTAAACTCATTTTAGTTCTAGTGGTAAAATTATATTCCACGCCTCCTACAAATATTTATGACAATGTCTCTTTAGGCTTTCTTGTTATCTTAAGATCCTTCTTTAGTATATTTCTTCTGAAGAACTCATGAAATATTAACTGACACTATGCATATCAATAATAGTAGGTCTGTGTTATGTAAAATGTCTTTACATTTTAACATCAATTTGGCTAGAGATGCAATTGTTGGCTTATATTTTCTTTTCTACACTGTTTGACATATATTATTACATTGTCTTCTGGCACAAAATATTACGTTCATAAATTTTGATGACAGTAACAAACTTATTCTTTTTCTTATGAATGACTCCATGTTTTGGGGATGATATTTGTTTGTTTCTCTAAAGTCCATAATTATGCTGAAAATTAATCTTTCTGGGTCAATTTTCACAGGTATGTAGTATGTTCTTTTAATATGTTGCTTTGTCATTTTTTATTCCAAGAAAATTTACTTGAATTCTGTTTTCTAGTGTTTGGTCCAGGTTATTGTTTTATTATTTTTCTTCTGCAGTTACCACCATTATACATGTGTTGCATCATTACCTATTTTTAGTTCATTCTCTCAAACTCTCTTTTCTCTTTCTTTATATTTTCTTTGTGTTATGTTTTTTCCTTATGACATCTTCTGTGGTCTTAATTCTCGATTAAACTTTACTTCTGAAATTATCTTTTTTCTCTCTATTCTAATTATTTTATGAACTCTGTTAGTTCTTTATTCATATTTTCCGTTTGTTGAATCAAGTATTACCAACCTTTTCTAATTCTGATTTCTCTTGTTTCCTTAATTCCTTTTTGGCTATTTTGAAATACTAGCTTATAGATTTTATCTATTTTTGTGCGTGTTTTTCTGGAATGACTTAAATGTCTACAGGTAATTTATTTTGCTCATTTTATTCTTTTCTTATAGAAATTTAACACAGGGTTTACTTGTAATATATTTCAATGGCTGATTTCTAACTGAAATAGATTTTCCTAGACTCTTTGAAGGGGAGGGGAGGTTAAAATACCATCTACTCACATGGCTCTAGAGCAATATTCTGTACTGTTATCATATAAGATTCAAGAACATGGCCTTGCATTTTCTGAGATGTGCTGGCTATATTTTCTTTGCTAACTTTTATATGAACTATCTCCACCCTTTGTACCTGATGTCTATTTTCAGCTCAGTGTAGATTCTACTCACAGAAATTTCACCTAAGCCTGGTGCTTTATTCTAAAAGTGAATTCCATTTCATTAATTGCAAGGCTTCATAGTGATCAGCCCACCACAACACTGTCTCGAATTTCTTCGGTCACCATTAATTTCTCGCAGAGTTAAGCCTTTGTAGACACCCTTCTAGTTGGGCTTCTCAACATTTGCCCCTCAAGCTTCCTACAACAAATCAGGCAGTTTCGGGGTTCTTCAGCTCTCAGGGCCTTTTGAAGATTATTTATTCTTTGCTTTTTCTTTCTTATGCAGAGTTGCTAAACCATATAGTTCTTATTGCTGTTTTTGATCTTACCCCACACACACGGGAATAGTTTTACATATAATTTTATGAATATGTTGTCTATGATATTTCTGATATGCTATCTTATTGCTTATATCTATTTTTGGAAGGGGGTTCTGGGCTTCAAAAAAGTGTCTCATCAACTTCCATGAAAACAAGATATTTGTATTTGTAACTACTACTGGCATACAAAATTTAATCAAAAGTGAAAGAAAATATGTCCATTCGAAAAATATTTTTCAAATGCTATTTATCTTTAAGATATATTTAGAGCAACAAATCCAAATTTTACTGTAGTTTTACGTCTTTTAGTAGTACACACTGTTGTGATCAAGAGAAGTCTAGTTAAACTATTTTTTTAAAAACCCTGATAATTATGACATATAGGTGAATCCAGCTCAAAAACTGAATATTTTTACCACCCACTCATGGTTCTGGGGCTTATTCTGATGTTCATCTAACGCAAAGCTGAATAGTCTATTAGCTCCTTTCTCTTTTAGATTTCCAAGATTTCACTAAAATAGCTTTCCTGGTGCACCCCAGAAGCTGCAAACAGAAGTAATTTGTGTGAGACCAAAAACTAATCCTATTCCTCTCCCAAGTGGACCAGTTTTGTTATGTAAAGTTTTCACACTTGATATTAATAATGAGTGATAAAAATAATATTTAAATTTCAATTAAACTATAGCACTAATAACGTGGATTCCAACATGACTAAAGTGTTAAGCTGTGTTACTAAGAAACAAAACTATCAACTCGAAGAGCAAATTGTTAAATTTAACATGTGCTGCTGTCTGCAGAAGCCAATAACTATTAAACAGAAAGCATTTTTCCAAAATGTAGGCTTTAAAATAGAACCCAGAATTTGCTCATTTTTAATCTTCCACTTTATAAATGTAAAACTCTCCTCCCCACTCACAATACAGGGTCATTTATCTACAAGATAACATATGTGATTTAAGTCAGCTGTGCTGTGATCATGTGCACTGCGGCTGAATTCAAGATCCAAGGTTATTTTTTAATCATTTGAAGTGCTTTTAGATTCACAGAATATCCTTGGAAGCAGATTATGTTGAATTCTAGGAAAAGCCTAGTTTATTCTCTTCCTGGTACTTAATGAAAAGCAAGGTGAATCAAATTTCAGTTTGAGTTCTTTAAACCAAAACATGCAAACCCCATGTATCTTGGCTTTCAAAGATCTTTTTTGGAAGAATCATAGTGTTTAAACTTGGAAAGCTTGCTGAGGTTTTCCTATCTGGCATAAGCGGCCAATTTTGGCATTTTTCCCAAATGTAGGATTTGATAAAGGAGTTTCATTTGGGGCTATTTTTCAAATGCTTGGAGGAGACATATTTCCATTCTAGACCAGAGAGGCAGAGAGAAAAAACAAGGAAAAAACTAACTGTGTTTTGGACAATCAGAATAAAATCAGGAAATATAAACTGAACAAGATCCCATCAATCAGAACCGCAAAAATTTGCTTAGCCAAATTCTGTTTCTCTACCCAGAAACATGTGCATTATCTTTCAAAGATCCTCCAGCATCCCAGAGCACATTCCCTCCAAATGCACTCAGCTTCCCTAAAGATATTTTTTTAATTAACAATAATATAATCATTATAAATGGGTAGAAAATAAATGAGAAATGCCTTGCTTAAAATCAGGAACATATTAGGCATCAACACACAAGATATAATCCATGAACACAATAATAAAACAAAAAATGAGCAACATTATGTCAGAGACTTGCGGCTGTGAAAACCCTGCCTTGGTAGAACACTCGCCTTCTTCCCAGGTTCTCCGAAAATATCAAATTGGAGGGAAGCCGATTAGAATGCACATTGCTCTGAAACACAGACTTGGTGGAAATAGCAAGAGAAGTAGAATTAGAAGTGGAACCTGAAGATGTGACTGAATTGCTACAATCTCGTGATAAAATTTTAATGAATGAGTTGTTGCTTCTTATGGATGAATAAACAAAGTGGTTTCCTGAGATGGAATCTACTCCTGGTTGTCGGTGTCGAGATCCAATGTACACACCAGGATAGATGCGGAGAGGGCTGATGGCCACTCTGAGTTTATTGTAACCAGTGTTTCAATATATACATAGCTTACATCTGTTAGACATACACAGGTGTTCTGGATGAAATAATTAGCAAATGCCAAGAATTCTTAGTGATTTCTCAGGGAGCCCTCCCTTGGTGTCTGTTTTGATATTATCATGTTATTGCTGTGCTCGTATATTTTTATCTCGGAGCAGGCGAGGTCTCTTAGGCAACGGTCCCTCCTGCTCCTGATATCGATATCGTTTCTCCATCTGTGCCCCCCGGGCGGCTGCCGCCTGTCTTAGGTTGCCCCCCAGGGGGTCTTACCCATCATTGGCTAAACGGCCTTCTCACCTCGGGGTCACAGTTTGTCGGCAAGCTTTTGCCAGTGATTATTAACCCTTCCTGTGTCAGGGGCGGCTACACTGGTGATAATGTTTTGAAGATTCTTGAAATGACGACAAAGCATTTAGAATATGACATAAACTTAGTTGATAAAGCAGCTGAAGGTTTTGAGAGGATGGACTCCAATTTTGAAAGAAGTTCTAATGTGGGTAAAATGCTATCAAACAACATCACAAAAGGAAGAGTCAATTAACGTGGCAAACTTCACTGTTGTCTTATTTTAAGACATTGCCACAGTTACCCCAAACTTCAGCAACCACCATCCTGATCAGTCAGCAGCCATCAACATCATTTGAAGACCCTCTATCAGCAAAAAGACTACAACTAACTGAAGGCTGAGATGATTCCTAGCCTTTTTTTATCAATAAAGTATTTTTACTTAAGGTCTGTATATATTTTTTTAGACATAATGCTGTTGCACACTTAATAGACTGAAGTATAGTGCAAATGTAACTTTTATATGCACTTGGAAACCAAAAAAATTGTTTGACTCATTTTATTACAATGTTCTCTTTACTGTAGTGATCTAGCACTGAACCCGCAATATCTCTCAGGTATGCTTGGAGCACTAGACTAAAGATTTTTAAGAAACATCTATCTCAAACAAGGCCAACATTACCCTGATACCAAAACCAGACAAGGACAATGCACAAAACAACAATTATAGGCCAACATCACAGAGGAACATAGTTGCAAAAATGCTCAACAAAATATTAGCAAATTTAACACAACAATACATGAAAAGGACCATACACCATGATCAAGTGAGATTTAGTCAAAGGAGACAAGGATAGCTTGACATCCACCAACCAATCAATGTGATACACCACATTAACAAAATGAAGAATAAAAATCACATGATCATCTCAATAAATACAGAGAAAGCATTTCACAAGATACAGTATCCATTTATAATAAAAACTTTGAATAAAATGGGAATAGAAAGAAAAGATCTCAACATAATAAAGGCCGTATATGACAAACCCACAGTTAACATCATACTGACTGCTGAAAAACTGACAGCTATCCCTCTAAGAACAGTAACAAGACAAGGATGCCCGCTCTCACCACTCTTATGTAATGTAGGAAGTCCTAGCCAGAGTAATTGGGAAAGAAAAAGAAATAAAAGGGATACAAATTGGAAAGGAAGAAGTAAAACCGCCACTATTTGAGGGTGACATGATTTTATATACAGAAAACCCTGAAGAATCCAACAAAAAACTACTAGAAATAATATATGAATACAGTAAAGTTGCAGGGTATAAAATCAACATACAAAAAACAGTTGCTTTTCTATTTCATTATCAATATAATCACAAGAAAAAGACTAAAATACCTAGGAATAAACTTAGGCAAAGAGGTGAAAGAGCTCTATGTTAAAAACTTTAAAACATTGTTGAAAGAAATCAAAGAAGACACAAAGAAATGGAAAATATTCCATGTTCATGGATTGGAAGAATTAACATAGGTAAAATATACATACTTCCTAAAACAATCTACAGATTCAATGCAATCCCTATCAAAGTCCCAATGACATATTTCATGGAAATAGAACAAAGAATCCTAAAATTTATATGGAACAACAAAAGATCTGAATAGCCAAAGGAATCCTGAGAAAGAAGAACAAAGCTGGAGGCATCACGCTCCCTGATTTCAAAATATATTACCAAGCTATCATAATCAAAACAGCACAGTTCTGGCACAAAAACAGATATATAGATCAATGGAACAGAATTGAGAACCCAGAAATAAACCTACACATCTATAAACAGCTAATTTTCTACGAAGGAGCTAAGAACATATAATGGAGAAAGGAAAGTCTCTTCAATAAATTGTGTTGAGAAAACTGGACAGCCACATGCAAAAGAATGAAAGTAGACCATTATCTTACACCATATACAAAAACTAACTCAAAATGGATTAAAGACTTGAATGCAAGACCTGAAACCACAAAACTCCTAGAAGAAAATATAGGCAGTACACACTGACATAGTCAAAGTAGCATCTTTTCAAATACCACATCTACTAAGGCACGGGAAACAAAAGAAAAAAATAACCTAATGGGACTACACCAAACTAGAAGCCTTCTGCACAGCAAAGGAAAACATCAACAAAATGAAAAGACAATCTAACAATTAGGAGAAGATTGCAAATCATATATCGGGTAAGGCATTAATATCCAAAATATATAAAGAACTCATACATCACAACAACAAAAAACAAACAACCCAATTTAAAAAACGGGAAAAGGATTAAAACAAACATTTTCCAAAGAAGATACACAGATAGCCAACAGGCTAATGAAAAGATGTTCAATATCACTAATTATTAAGGAAATGAAATCAAAACTACAATGAGATATCACAGGATGCCTGTCAGAACAGCTATCATTGAAAAGACAGGAAATAGCAAGTGTTGGAGAGGATGTGGAGGAAAGGAACCCTTAAAAACTGCTGGTGGGATTGCAAACTGGGAAGACACTATGGAAAACAGTATAGAAATTTCTCAAAAAAATTAAGAATAGAACTACCACAGCATCCAGCTATTCCACTTCTAGGTATTTAACCAAAAAATACAAAACTATTAATTTGAATATATATTTGCACTCTTATGTTCATTGCAGCATTATTCACAATAGACAAGACTTGAAAACAACCCAAGTGCCCATCAATGGATGAATAGATAAGGAAGATGTGGTATATGTACATATGTGCAATGGAATATTACTCAACCATAAAAAAGATGAAGTCTTGCCAATTGTGACAACATCGATGGACCTTGAGGGTATTATGCTAAGCAAAATAAGTCAGACAGAGAAAGCCAAATACTGTATGATTTCATTAATATGTGGAAGAGAAAAACAACAACAACAAATAAACACGTAGATATAGAGATTAGATTGGTGATTACCAGAGAAGAACGGGGAGTAGGGTAGGTGAAAGGAGTAGAAGGGCACACGTGTACAGTGACAGATGGTAATTAGTCTTCGGGTGGTGAACAAGATACGGTCTTCACGGAAACCAAAATATAATAATGTATACCTGAAATTTATGTAATGTTATAAACCAATGTTACCTCAATAAAAATTAAATAAATAGAAACAAAAAAGAAATTTCTATCTCCAACTCATTCCTCTGAGTCCTCATTCTTGTATTTCCAAAATCATGAATGAACAACAGGTCTCATAGTTAACATTTTCCAAAATTAAATTCATTTTTCTTTCCTCCCTAATAAAGCTATTTCTTCTCCTATATTACCTCTTATAGTTAATGGCACCAACATTCATCCAGTCTTCCAGTGGGACACCACAGAGGTCATCCTAGACATTCTCTTTTCCTTCATCTCATATGATAATTTGTCCCCAATTCCTGCCCGTACTGTTTCCTAAATTTGCCATCAGTCTGTTAATCCTCTCTCCAAATCCACAGCTGCTTCTGAGTTCAAACCGTCATTACTTCTCTCCTCCTAAGTGAAAATAATCTTCTGACTGAATTCTTGTCTCTAATATATTATTGCTTTGACCCATCGTCCATTCAGCCATGAAAGTGCTATGTCTAAAATATAAACTCTTAGTGTACCATTCCATGGTTTGGAATTTTTTGTGGGATCATCTCATTACTTGTCTACTAATTTCTCATTCTCTATTCAATTATCCTAAAGAGGATATTAGATTTCATGTAAAACAATGTCTGTTACACAGTAAAGCTATTCTATTTTCCCAAAGTTTTTCTGTAAAGTGTATAAATTTTGTTTTAATAAAGTAAATTAAAATGTATAATTTAAGCAGTATAAAGGAGTAAAAGACACAGATGAATTCCCAACTGCTGATCCTTGTCCTACTAATATGTTGGGTTTTTTTATTTGTATTTTCGTATTGTTTTGTTAGCTTTCTATTTCCTTTTTTAATCACCCTGGAAGTTACCTCCATAACTATACATGAAGTCTTCGTATGTCTATCTTTGATTTTCAACTCAATACAGTATTGTCTTCTTAACATAAAATGTGATGGCTATGATTCAATTATCTTCTGGTGTGCTTTTCATACTCCCCATTCTTCCCAAATCATGCCAAACTTTATTTCCAGCTTCCCTATTCATTTTCTACATAGATTTGCATATTTACTTAAATATTGTTTTACAACTCAAGACATTATCTCTTGATTTTTTATGATGAAATCTGATACCATGCCCCATGTTCTTCTGTTTTAGTCGCCATTACATTTTCCATAAATGTTTTTGACTTTTCTCCTTTCTTATTTCTGTAAATTTAATTCAGTTAACAAATATTTATTGATCATATACTATACATCACAAGGATAACAGCATTTCATCATTTTTCAAGCTGCTGCTAAACATTCTACAATCACAGTTCAGTGCCCCCATGCCAAAGATTTATCCCACCCAGAATGTCCACAGTGCTAAAATTGAGAAAAACTGCACTAAGTTCATCCAACTTCTACATCATTTCATGTCTTACAGTGAATCAGTTTTCTTCTTTAATATTTTTCTTAAAACTTTTAGACTTCCTCTTCTACTTTAGTCCATTCAGTTTCTAAAACAAATGCACCATTTAGCGGCATTTTTAAATTTTACTCAAGTTTTACACAATGTTTTTTGAATCTCGTTATCTTCCTCTTTCCTGCATTTTGTCTTAAATTTGCTAAAGTGCCTTCTCAAAAGTCACTTTAGGAGGTAAGTGGTAAGCTTTACGAATCCACGCATATCCAAATAAGCATCTATGCGGCACTTGCCCTTAATATTTTGTCAAGAAGTGGTACTTTCCCTTAGAACTTAGAGTAACTTATTTGTTCCACTGCCACAATGAGTTTTTCTGATGAGAAGTCAGATGCCACTCTAATTCTTATTTCTTTGTAAGTAACCAGCTTGTTGTCTTGTTCTGTATACTTTTGGACGTTTTTTTCTAACTTTCATGTTCCGAAATTTCATGAGGGATGTGCTTAAGTGGGCATTTCCCATTCATCCTGCTCAGTCCTTGGCGGATTCTTTTGTGCTAACGATTCACATCACATTTAGCTCTACAAAGTTTCGTTTTTTTATTCCTCCACTTTTTACCCCTTCATTTTTTAATATCCCCAGACAATCTATTCAACTCCTATTAGAAATTAAATGTTTCGGAAAAGGGGCCTCAGAGACAGGACACCTGGATGTAAATCCCAATTGCATCCCCTATGATCTGAGTGACTTTGTACAAGTTACTCTCCGTGCCTCAGTTCCTCACCCTGTAAAAATACCATAATAGTACCTACTTTATAAGGTAATTGTAAGGGCTGTTGTGGCACGCATTAAAAAAATTAGGAGTTTATCTGGCTCATAGCATCTTTTAAATGTTTTCTAACATTATTTCTATATTTTCAGTACACTATACCATCTCCATAGACCAATGTAAATATCTCCAGCCATTGCGAAATGACAATTACATGACTTTTTCTTACATAAAATCAGAAAGCAACTAGCAAAAATAACGTACCTGAAATTTACTTACCAATTCACTGTTTCTATAAATGTCAGATTGCCAACATGGTCATAGATCCATTTTCATGGGATCCACAGATCTATTTTAATTACCTCCACTTTGCAAAACCATTCCAGGGGATTGTGAAAAGGAAGTTTTGGTGGATGAATCTCTCTGTTGGCAGATGCAGGTGACTTACCAGTTGTTACATACAAGCATAAACACACACATATAAAGGACAAAGACTTAGACAATAATTCAATAGACCTCAAAATACCATCCTTTCTGTATTAACATCTTTAAAAAAATTTCATTGAACATCCCATTTCCCATTTTGACACACATTTTTCAGAATACCCTCCATTTGAGGAAAGAGCATAGTCATTGCATCAAAAAGCTTAAGCTCCCATCGTATCTCTGTCATGTGCTACCTGCTAACTCCTAGGTTATGTACCTCCAGGGCTTCTGTTTTCCTGTAGTTTATGAAATGGGGTTGATTCAAATGGTGTAAAGACGTAGGTATTACACTCATGTGCATGGTATATAGTAAATATGCAAGCTTACTCTCTTCTTTTCTAAACCTGATATCATGTAAATTAACTTTTTAGAAGAAGACTGAGGAGAGTAGAGTGATGAAAGAATATAGTTTAACCTACACATAAGCTTATCTAATTTGCCTCTAGTCCAATGCTTCATTAATGAGTATGATATAGTCATAAATTTTACATCTCTCTCTTTATATTTCACTTTCTGCCACACTACTTAACATTTCTTTCATGTTTCATTTTGCTTAATTTAAATGCTCATGCTAGGCAAGGTATATTCTCATGCCTAAATTTTTATCACTCTTTACCTGTCAGGAATATTTATTTTTCCACAGAATCATAGTATTGCAAACATAAGTTTTCTTCTTAAAAGAACTACTTATTTCTTTCCCTCAATGGGAGTTCTTGATATTTGGCACAAATATACGGAAAAAAAATTAGTTGGATGATTCCCAGAAGGAGAAATATTTGACGGGCTTGTTCTGTTAATGGTAATTAACTTAAGATGCAAATTTTAAGATCACTCTCTATATAATAAAATTTCTTTGGCTAACCTCAAAGCATTAAGTGATTACAATTCTAATGGAAAATTTCTGGCAAAATATTCACCATTGACTTGCATAATGTCCCAAGGAAGGACTTTTAATACCACCAAAGGATGAAGGTTAAAGTCCATTGAAAAGTACCCTTCATTTTCCTGGAATGGTGCCTAGCTCTTGGAAAGCAATTTACAAAAGCCCTTTCTTTCTACTATAATGTTTTTTTTCCTTCCTGATGACTCTTTTATTTAATGCTTATATGGAGAGCCAGATAGCCACTTAATGCAATGTTCTGGTGCATTAGGCAGTGTTCATGAATGAATGAAAAGATCTAAGATGTAGAGAATGTGAAGATTGGGAAAGACATGGAAAAACGGCCCAATGTCATTGCCAGTATCATTTATTAATAACAGCTGAAGAGTTCAGTCGCTTTTGCAAAGGGAGGTGTTGACCACCTCATTTGTTAAGACAATCCACTCTAAGTAACCACCCCTTAAGTAGGATGTTCCCACTCCATCTTCTTCAGCTTTCTCTTTATCCTGTTCCCAGAGACCAGAGTCATTATTATAGCAAGGTTAAAATTCCTTAGTTGCCTTCTCTGAAAACTATCAAATTCCAGATTTGTCAATTGTTCAACTAATATTTTATTTAGAGGAAGAAGGACAAAAAACATGAATAATTTCAGCTATTCACTGCAATGGTGTATTAATTTCCTATTACCTCTGTAACAAATTGCCACAAATTTATTGGCCTTAAAACAATACAAATTTATTCTCACAGTTCTGGAGTTTTAGAAGTCTAAAATGATGGTGTTGGTAGGGCTGTGTTTCTTCTGGAGGCTTCAGGGGTAGGATCTGTTTCCTTGTTTTTTCCAGCTTCTAGAGAATGCCTGTATTTCTTGACTCATGGTCCCTTCCTCCATCTTAAAATGCATCACTGCAATCTCTGTTTCAACTATCCTCTCATCTTCTTCTTGTGTGGTTAAATTTCCCTCAGCCTCCCTCTATTAAGGATACTTGTGATTACATTACGCCCACTCAGATAATCCAGGATAATATCCATATTCCAAAATTCTTAATCATAACTGCAAGGACTCTTTTGCCATATAAGATAGCATAGATTGAGGAAATTAGGAGTGGACATCTTTAGGAGACCATTACTCAGCCTACCACAAATAGAATTGAATATTTAGATCCCATGAGTCATCCAGACAAAGTTCAAAGATTGTATATTTGCCAGATTATCAGACCTGTTTATGTATAAATATGGAACTGTGACACTATCTATACGATCTTTCTATAAAGAAAACTACTAATATAGTAGCAAGATAAGTATACAAACATTTAAGAATTTAAGAATGGAAATAAATCCAAAATAAAAAAACAAATACTCATATCTGTAATGTAAACATTTGGATATGATTCATATAATTATCACTTCAAAATTTTATTTTCTGTTATTTACGTAAGAAAGGAGCTTTAACCTAAGGGCCAGGCTATAAATAGTAATCGACAAATCATTTTAGTGCTATAATAAGTGATATGGATTGCACATAGAAAATGTAGACATTTTATAACTATTTGAGAGTGATTTTGTTAAGGTCTCTTTTGAGGAAATAATGGCTTAGATGGCTCTGGGATCCTACTTACAAATGTTTGGAAGGTCAAATGACTATTATCAGTCAGCCATATTTTTAAAAAATGTATTAAACTTGAAAACAAACTTAGATATAGCGATTGAGCTGAAAAAGTTCTGATTTCCAAAAGAGTGCTATGTTTAAGGCCATTGAAGAGAATTTTCCAGATGAACTTGAGACTCAAAGGTCAAAGTAAAGACTTCATATTGAGTAAATTACCAAAAGGGTGTTTTTCTTTTGGTATGCACAAACTACTATGCCGAGTAAAGGTTTATATTAACTGTGTCATAAAGTGATAATGATGCTTACAATAATAATATTATTAGTTGGAATTTTAAACATACATACACATCGATCCATGTAATGTTCTCTAAAATCTCCACATACAATACTGGATTTGGATAGGGAAATAATGCTGTAGATAAATGTAACTCAGAGATATAGTACATAAATTTGCATTGTAAATGCAAGATGAGAGTAAACAATATTATGCAGTCTTTTCATCCCCCATAGATTTATTCTGGAATAAAAGTCTTTGCCATATGCTTCCAGAAATCACCTGAGATTGATAAATATCAGTATCATGGACCCAAGATGGGGAGGGACCTTAAGAAAAACAGGAAATTCACTGAAAGCACCAAAAGATATAGGTGCAAGTCTAATCTCTGCTTTTATTAGCTGTGAACTCAGAAAATCACTCACTTCTCTGAGAGTTCAGTTCTCCATCTATAAGAAAGATATTATAATACATATATTCCTTGGTTTCACTGAATTAATTTGCAAAGAGTTTTTAACTTCTTTCTGGCTGTAGCATGCTATACGAAATCAACAATAGAAACCATCTATTGAGCACTGGCAGCATGACACATATTCTCCAAATCGCAGAGCTCAACAAGGTAGATATGACATTTTACTGACCGAAAAACTGTGGCTCAAGGAAGTAAAACAACTCTGCCCAAAGTCACACAGAAGAAAAGGGAAGAACACAGATTTTAAACAAAGTCTATGAAGCCTGTTCCATCTGCTGTGTCCAGCAGCCTCTCGATAAGATAAAATACAATTTTATGATTTAATCCAACGTTGTCCCTTATAAATAAAGAAACAAAATGTAGATCCAGGAGAAAGTCTCAATTTGAGTCAATCTGATTTCTGCAGGCAGAACTTGGTTTCAAATTCAGGTGGAAAGGTGCTTCTTTTTTTTAATATGATGACCCTATGAACATCCTGTCATGATCAAGATTTTCATGAAAACAGTTAAAGGATAATTTTTGTAAGAAAGTAGGTTATTGTAATTTTAAAGTCTATATAATTTTTAAATTTAAATGTTGTAAATTTAAAAAATTAAGGTCAAAGTTCTCAAGTTGGACCAAAACTCCACTTACCTCACGTAATGTCAAATCTATAATTTCTGGGAGAGTTTTATAGCTTTATAATGGATAGAAAAGAGGGAAACACATTAATTAGTGCTTATTTATATTCTTAGTTCAGAAGTCATGAACTCAAAGATGTGGAGTAACTCAGACATTCAATTGGAAGCGTAGGTAACGTTTTTACTGGTCTGCGTGCCTCAACTAGGATTGACCTGCAAAAGTTTAGTTCATTTTACTAGTTCATTTTGCTAGTTCATACAGAATCCTCAGCATATGTTATCATTATGCTATATACAAACCAGACTTGCATCCTTATCTCACACTACTGGTAGCCAAGAAAAGCAAATCCAGGTGATAGTTTCCACAGTTTGATTTATACGTCAAATTCTGCATGCGATTTATCTTAAAGGTTCTTATCAGATACGTGATTTCTACATACAGAGGTCTCCTACTTCTACAGTTTTTGCTATTTGCAAGGTGGATATCTTGCCGCACCCCATTCATACTTAACCACACCTGGAACATTAATACTTTCTGTTTATTCCCATCTCTTCCACTCCTTCATTGCATCTCTCTTTTAAAAGAACAACAGAAAAAAGGCTACAGGTGAAGATGCAGCTATCACCCAAAATCTCTTCTTCAGGTTCTGGCAAACTATATATAAAAAGAATTGCAGACATTCTCTGGTTAAGATGAGTCTCTGAGTGACTCACTCTGGATGGAAATTTTTTGTACCCAGTCTGTCAAAAAAAGTGACAAATTGATGCAGCTGGGAAAACTTGCTGCTTCTTCTACTAACAATATATTAAAGAGGCCAGGCATGAATTGATTTGTCTTTATTTCAGTTTCAAGCATGCGGTTTATTATAAGAAACTTCACTGCTCTGTATGTATATTTGTATATATGCAAATGGTTATATAAACATATATGCAAAAGATAACTAGCTAGCTATAAAATTTTAATTATCTTTAAAGCCACTCAATTTCATTTTAAAGCCTTTCCTACAATATTTTGGTTAAGGAAAGAGAACTACCACAGCGTCAAAAGATGTGTTTCCTTTTCTGTCCTAGAATACAATGGCTTGCTCCCCTTTGAGAGAGATGATAACTTCACTTCAAAAACCTTATAGTGACAGAAGGCAATCTTGTCCAAAGCCCTTTAGAGGTACCTCTGAAGCCAGATATACTAGTATTTATTCTCAGAAGAGAATAAATTGGGAAGCAATGTGTATTTAATCACTATATATAAAAAGAATTGCAGACATTCTCTGGTTAAGATGAGTCTCTGAGTGACTCACTCTGGATGGACATTTTTAGCTCAATATTACATCACAAAAATTTCCCTGACATTAAAATTAATTATAAATTATTTAATGATTCCATAATACTTCATTATGCACATATATGAAATCTGTTGATTCTTGTCAAATTTCTAACATGTAGGTGTTTTTCCAGTTTTTTCCATTAGCAAGATATATGAGCCCTGTATTTTATTTTAATTTTGAAATATATTAACTCAAAATACTATATATATGTATACATATGTGTGTATATATTGATATATATACATTTAAAATCTTTAGGTGCATTTAAAGAATAATATTGAATGGATTACCAGTGTACCCACCAAGTAGAAAACTACCAGTGTATTTGAAGTCTGTGGTATGTCTGATCCAAGTCTTCTTTCTCTGCACAAGAGGTAACTTCTGGTATGAATTCTCTGTTTAGTATTGTTTGTCGTTTCTTATTATCTTTGTCGTATGTTTATATTTCCCTAAAGGATGGATTGCTTACGTTTGCATGTTTTAAATTTCATATAAAAAAAATTAATACTTTTTGCTGGGACTTGCTTTTAGGCTTGACCTCATGATTTTGAGGTCCATCCATGTTGGTATATGTGTCTAAGGTTTATTTGTTTTCACTCCTGTTTAGTCCAAGATGCATTCTTTTATTATGCTTTACTTATTTACTTTGTTGTCATAGAAATTTGTTTTCCCCAGGTCTCTAGTATACAACTGCTATTACAAATACCACTAGGCGACAAATATTTAAAAGAACTAAAAACATTTTTTAAGTATTAAAGGGTATTTGCTTAGTGTCATTTCCAATTCTATTAGTTTCAAGTTCCCACTCTCGTATGCATTTTGTAATCGCCTTAGAGCTGGATGTTTTTGAAGCCCTTGCTCAATATCGTTGTCTATTAACTGCAGATTTCATTCATTTTGATTACTGATATATTTGGATTTGGTTCTATTATTCTGTTTTGCTTTCTATTTATCCTGCATGTTCTGTGATTCTTTATTTTTCCTTTTTTGAGCAAGCATTTGAATAGATAATGTTTACTTTTATCTTTTTCTCTCATTCGTTTCTTCTCCCTTTTATTAAATCAGAAAGTATACATTTTTTTCTTAATTTAACCTCCAGACATGTTAACATGTTATTTTTTTTAACAAAGAAAAATTAATCAATATATTTACCCTGCTCCTCTTCAATATCTTTGGTTATAATCATCTTTTCATTAAATTCATTCAACAAATATTTATTGAATACTAACCATAAAAAAACACTCTGATGTTCTTTCAGGTTATGAAAATGAATCAGATATGGTCCTTATCCCCTATGAACAAACAGTCTTGTGAGAGAGTTATGTAAAAAGATCTTTACTGTACCCAGAAGTAAGTGAAGAGAGCAGTATGGAAAGTGTCGTAGGGGAAGAATTCTCCTGGAATTCATCCTGGAATATAAAATTCCTGTAGGAGCTGCTGCCTGGGTTGGATTCTCAAAATGATGAGGAAGAGCCCTGTACAGATAGAGGAAAAAATTCAGGAAGAGATATTTCAGGCAACAAAGAAAGCATAAGAATAAGCTCAAAGTCAAAAACTGCAATCTAGGAGTAGACAACTTTCAAGTGTATTACTGATGCTGGAGTATAGAGACTAGATCAAGAAGCGCTAGATTTATCTAGAAGAAAGGCAGAGGGGAGGCAGGGAGACTCCAGCACCTGAGACCCCTGATACATCCAGAGTATCTGAGAAACTGGAAGGGAAATTACTGGATTAAAAGTATAAATGATGTTAAAATTCTTAATATATTTCAGATCGTTTTCATAAGTGTACTTCATAACCATATCAGCCATTCTCCTGATGCTCCTCCTATTTCTTTCCCTCTTTCTCTTTTATGGCCAACTTTCCTGGCCCGCACTTAAAATACCAGCCTTCCTGATTTAGTATAGTATATTTTAGGTGTGTCACAATGAACTCAGAACTCTTCCCTTTCCCTAGAAATTGCTCCATCCTCATTCCCTGGAGCAAGGAGGGGCAGCAGGCTGCTCTGGTCGTGGCTACTGGACCCGATAAATCACCTAGCACTGTCTAAACTGACCATTCCACCTCCCAGGAATTTGGAGTTAAGACCAACAGTGATTTGGCTCAGACTCAAATTAGATGTATGCCTAGACCTATGAGATGCAAATCCATTAACTGTGAAACTGTCTTATAGCACAATGTGGAAGACGCAGGAGTGGGGTGGGGAAGGAATACCTAATTAGGATGGACGAGTGTCAGAGAAGTCAGGTCTAGTACTATAGCAAGGCCTGAAAGTCCTGAAGAGCAGATGCACGGAGGAACAGAGAATCTTGCCAGGCTTTTAACCCCTTTCCAACACCATTATCAATCTATTCTTAGTGTAACCTGATTTATTTCCCTAATATTCAAATCTCTTTATCATTTTCCTGCTTGGAAACTTTTCCACAACTCTCTATTACTTTCAGGTCAAATATCAAATTCCTGGTATATTATACAATGTTCTTTCTATCTTTTTCCTCCTGACTTTCCCAGCCTCAACCATCAACAACACTGTCTGCACACACTAAAGTCCAGTCAAGCTGAATGTGCCATGCATCCTTACACTTCTAGAACATTATGTTTTCTGTTCTCCATGCAAATTTATTCATGACATCAGTTCCAGTTTATTTTTCAGGACTCTGCACATGACCTCTCCTCCCAGAATCCTGTCCTCAAAAACCAGACTGTGCTCTCATAGAACTCTAAAAATTCCCTTTAGTAGTTACCATATTACACCTATGTTTTTTTTGTTTTTTGCTGAGGAAGATTCACCTTGAGCGAACACCCAGTAACAATCTTCCTCTTTTTTTATGTGAGCCATCACCACAGCATGGCCACTGACAGACGAGTGGTGTAGGTCTGTGCCCAGGAATCAAACCTGGGCTGCCAAAGTGGAGTGCACTGAACTTAACCACTAGGCCACTGGGGCTGGCCTACAACTATGTTTTCTATATGTGTACAAACATGCATGTCGAGCTTCCACCAGCCTACCTAAAATATTTGTTATACTTAATTGTACCAAGTAGATGTAGTTCATACCAGGGTTTATGGCTTGATAAGTGGAGCACTGCATGGTTTTCAGGAGGCTGCCTGCATCTTACTTTATACTGTGCACAACTTGTACAACCACACATAGGTGACCTATTGGTCTATTTTTCCCACGCAAAACTGAAAACTCCCCAAGGAAAAGAATGATGATTTATTTAGTTTTATAAAAGTAACACCTAGCAATAATATCCAGTGAAAGTAGGTCTTAAGTTTGTTTGTTGAATTATCACATTTCCCTCGTTGATCCATTCTTCCATTAAAAAAATTATATTCTATTAGTGCATTTGTATAAAAGCAAATATCAAGATTATATTCTTCAGTGAAACTGTAGTAAAAATTATCATGGGCCCTAGGCATCGTGTATAATATGCCTTTTGCATAAGTCAACACTTATTGCAGGGGGCAGAAAAAAGAGATTTCCAAATCATCCACATTTATTTTTTTTACTAATCAACTTTGTCTTTATGTATTTGTCTGTTCTGATACCTCATGTAAATGGAATCATACAATATGTGGTCTTTTGTATCTGGCTTCTTTCATTTAGCTGAACACGTTCGAGGATCATCCATGTCATAGCATGTATCAGTACTTTAGTCCTTTTTATGGCCAAATAATATTCCATTGTATGGATATACTGTATTTGTTTATCCACTCATCAATCAATGAACATTTAGATTGTTTCCACTTTTTCTCCAATATAAATCATGCTTCTGTGAACATTCATATAGAAGATTTTGTCTGGACACGTTGCCATTTCTCTTGGGTATGTATATATATATATATATACCAAAGTAACTGCACTATATTACCTTCCCATGTGTGGTTTATGTGGGTTCTGATTTCTCTATATCCTTATTGACACTTGTTATAATCTGACTTTTTGATTACAGCCATCCCAGTGGTTAAATAGTGGTATCTCATGTGGTTTTGATTTGCATTTCCCTGACGACTAATGATGCCTCGCCTCTTTTCATGTGCATTTTGCCATTAGACATCTTCTTTGGAGGAATATCTATTTAAATCTTTTGTCCATTTTTTCAGTTGGGTTATTTATGTTTTTATAGTTGAGTTGTAAAAGATTTTTTTATATACTTTGTATCAGTCTCTTATCAGATATGTGACTTTTAAATATTTTTACCTACATGTAGGTTATCTTTTCATTTTCCTGTTTGTGTCCTTTGAAGCACAAAAGTGTTTGAAAGTTTAATTGAATCAAATTTATCTGTTTTTACTTTTTGGTGCAATATTTAAGCAACCATTGCCTAATTCAAGTTCCCAAAGATTTACTCTCATGTTTTCTTCTAAGAGTTTTATAGTTTTAGCTTTTACATTTAAGTCTTTGATTCATTTTGAGTTAATTTTTGCATATCATATCAGGTGGGGAAACAATTTCATTCTTTTGCACATGGATATCTAGTTGTCTTAGAATCACTTGTTGACAAAACTATTTTTTCTACCATTGAATTGTCTTGACACTCATGTCAAAAATTGATTGCCCATGCATGTAAGAGTTTATTTCTTGACTCTCAATTCTATTCCATTGATATATATCTATCCTTTTGCCAGTATCACATTGCAGTGATTACCGTAGCTTTATAGTAAATTTTGAAGGTGTAAAGTATTAGTGGTCCAACTTTGTTTCCTTTTACACAATTGTTTTAGCTATTCTGAGTCCCTTGCATTTCCATCGCATATGAATTTTAGGACAGTGGGTCAATTTCTGCAGAAAAAGGCAGCTACGATTTTGATAGAAAATACCATGAATCTGTGGATCACTTTGGAGAGTATTGCCATCTTAACAATATTAAATGTTTCAATCCATGTATATGTCTTTCCACTTATTAAAGTCATTTTAAATTTCTTTCAATGATATTTTATACTTTTCAATGTACAAGTTTTGCTCTTCTCTTGTTAAATTTATTACTAACTGATTAACTCTTTTTGATGCTATTTTAAACGGAATTGTTGGTTAAATTTTCTCATGGAGCTTTAATTTATTTCTCACCCCTAGCTGTTATCTAGAATCAGTTATAACATCAAGGCAATTTAACAAATATCTAATATATATACGAACAAGTTTTATGCACAATAAAATTTTTAGGCTATTATGGAGACTACAAGGATAAATAAAGCATTGTCCTAGTCCTATATTGTGAAATAATAGAAAACATGTATATTGAAGTTTGCCTCCATTTCTTGAACAAAGCTCTGAAAACACTTGTAATTTCCTAAGTGATAAGAACACTAGAAATATCTTTTGTTCTAATATTTGGACTTTGGCCTCAGTTCCTGATGCAAGGCTCCTAAATCCCTTAGAATTGACTGGGTGACAGGAGTGCCTTTTGCTCTAAGGAAGCCACTCTTGCTGAGCTCCTGGATAGCTTCAGGATGACAGCTAGCCACCAGAAAGACCAAGCCATGATTAGAAGCTTAGAACTTTCCACCCTACTTCCCACCCTCTGGGAAGGGGAGAGGGACTGGAGACTGAGTTAATGATTGTTCACACCTATGTGATGAAGCCTCCATAAAATACCAAAGGTATGGGATTTGAAAAGCTTATGTGTTAGTGAACACATGGATGTGAAAGTGAAAGTCAACTCCAATCCCTTGGGGACAGATGCTCCTGGAACTCTTCTGGACCTTGTCCTTTTTATCTATTCATTTGACTTTTCATCTGTATCCTTTATAAACTGATAAATTAAGTATTTCCCTGAGTTCTGTGAGCCATTCTAGTAAATTACTGAATCCAAGGAGAAAGTCATGGGAACCCGATATATATCTAGTTGGTCAGAAGTACAGGTGACAAACTGGGAATTATAATTAGCATCTGAATTGGGGGTAATCTTGTGGGACTGAGCACTTAACTTGTGGGATCTGATGCTAGTTCCAAGTAGGTAGTGTCAGAATTGAACTGAATTATAGGACACCCAGCTAGTGTCACGGAGTTAGCTGATGTGTGGAAAACCCTCACATCTGGTGGCAGAAGCATTGTGAGTGTGTGAGTAAAGCAAAAACACAGAAGTGTTTTCCCAAACTCTTCTAGAACTTACAGTATCATATTTTTCATTGTAAAACACTCATGTTAAATGCCAGAGCACCTACTACATAATAAATGTTTGTGAATAGTAAGTAGACAAATGAGAGAATGATGGTGGCAATAATAATGATGTTTGCTTTAATGAAAGAAAGAATGGATAGCCTCTTAGTCTATCCTTAGTCTTACATCCTACTTCCCGTGTTTTCTCACTCTGCAGTCCAGGAATTCCAAACTACTCACATCTCCTAGACTGTGCCATTTCACTCTCACTTATGGGCTACTGTACTTCAAAAAATGTTCCTGAAGCACTTTTCTATTCCCTGCCTAAAGTTCCCTATCTTTGCCTAACTCTTCCTTACCCCTCTAGTGTCAGCTCAGTTTAGTTGTCACTTTCTCGTAGATCCTTGCCTGACATTCTAATTTGGATTAGGGGCTGTCTGTTGTTCTCCCATGGTGTTTCCCAATTATCCCCATCCTGGCACCATAGTACATCTCTTTGGTTGTCATGTCCAGGAGGCTGTAAGCTCCTCGTGGTCAGAAAACTCGGTATCTTCGCTGATCAGAACAAAGACTAATACGTCTTGCTAATTAATTTACCCAAAAATGATCAAACACAGCACCATCGTACATCTCTTTGGTTGTCATATCCAGTAGGCTATAAGCTCCTTGAGGTCACGGGACTTTCTATCTTCACTGATCAGAACAAAGGCTAATACATTTTGCCAATTAATTTACCCCAAAATGATAAAACTTCAGAAGAAGTCCATGTCTCTAGGGCATGGGATTTATCAGCATTTTCTCCTCTTCTTCCTCAATTTTCCTGTTTTCTTTGCTCTTCCTTTGCATTTATACTTTTTTCTTACTCTTACTTCTACCTTCTATTTTAATTTTTATAGCCATGTGTCTATTGTCAAACACAGTCCTTGTTGAAAGCATCTTGAAAGATTCCCTCTGACCTTTAAATGGTCAAAAAAACATTTAGTTGATACAGAGAATCATTAGGAAACTACTCTGAAAAGGGACAGAATTCATGTTGCCAAAACCCACTACTCATCTCCACAAGACCAACATACCAATCGGGGTTGAAATAATGTCGTGTATTTGGGAAAACATTTAATTTGTGGCTCATCAGAGATAGTAGTATTCCAGCATTTAAAAACTATATATAAAATGAATACATTTTCAAACTAATCTACTATTTTACTCTGTTCTCTTCAACTCACTGTTGTTCTCTGAATTGCATATTCTCAAGGTTTACTAACCATGAGACATTAAGCATGTCACTTTATCTCTCTGATTTCTACCAATGACGTGTGAACACTAACACCCATTTCTCATATTATATGGAAGGAATGAAATTTACAAAGACATGTAAGCTGTCTGTCCCTATTCGTGGCATTTTGAATATGTACAATAAATCAGTTCCTTTCTCCATCCTCCCCATTTCCTATATAGATGCAGCTATGGTCTCCAGTTAGATGCCTGACTGAGATGGAAACTCTATTTTTGACTAAGCACATGGTTGATGGTCACTTTGGACCATTTGTCAATAAAAAAAATGAAGCATATTATAAGAAAAATAAAAATAAATTGAATTCTTATGTTACTTTTTTTTACTATTTCTATAAGGATTATTTAAATCTAAACTAAGAAATTATAACGTTCTCTTGGGATTTATCCTCCAATATATGTACCTCCCTCTAGAATGTCAGTGTTGTTCATTGATACTACCATATTTTGCTCAAAGAGTTGAGTATTTTCCAAAATCCCACAACCCATTTCCCCTATAAATTATTCTTATTAATGTTTCTATACTAAAATGCCTACACGTTGCATTTCTTTTAGTGCAGGGGGCAATTTCAATGTTTCAAAGACCCCTATAAATCAAGCATAGTGTTGTAAAAATGAAGCAATTTGGCTGGAAAAGCAAAGACATGGTTCCTGTCTGACATTTGCATCAGAAAGTCAGCCAAGCTTCTGAGTGCATTAGTCCATGGAAACAAGAGTCCTCTTATGATAAACAAGAGCTCTGGGAGACAGGGTATTATCACAAAGAGGATTATTTATGCTGGTTCCAGAAGAAGAAAAGGGGAAAAATGTAATCCCCTTCAGATCTTGAGGCTGCTGATCAAATAAAAATTTCAAAGTAAAATTTTTGAAAATTGGCTCTGAGAATGCTTATGGTTTTAGTCAGAAAATAAGCAGGCAGAGGGACCTGGGGATGGTAGAATATCAACAAATGGAAGGGTGAATGTTGAACTCTCTTGAAACAGGATTTTAATTCTCTTAAAATCAGAAGCTACCCTTACTCCATTACAGACCTCATTGGAAATAAACTCGTCTCTGTGGGGAAGAAAACAAAAGACTCACAAATCCTCATACAGAAATGCACACACATTTGGAAATACAGATATGAAGCCCATAGAGTGGAAAACATACTCCCAAAAAACACCCAAATATGCCCATTCACAAAATTTGCAATGCTTCTGATGTTGCAGACAAGCCTGGGGATGAAAAGCAGGGCCAAGTGTTAAAAGGAAATCCCTAACCTTCGAGAGCGCAAGTGTCTTTAAACATAAAATGCCAAAAACAAATGTTAATATCTTCTATTTTTTCTTTAACATGGTTCAAGAAAGTGCTAATCTGAATTTTTCCCTAGTATTCTTTTATTCAAGACAAGATAAACTTCTTCTGATATATCAAAAGAAGGCATTGTCCTTATCTGTATCATAAACATATAAAGTAATTTCGACCTGTTATTAGAAAATCGAGGAAATGGTGAAAGAAGGAAATAAACAAACTTTTTATATACACCAGAACAGAAATGTGGCCACCCGTTAATACATTTCATAACTTGGAAGTCAAAAATCACTTGAGAAACCAGAGAATAATGGTAAAACAGATTAGAATTGCAGTCTGTCAGCCATGGCTTCAAATCCCAGGAGTGTCTGCCGTTTATAAGCTCTGTTGCACTGGAAAAAACATTCAACCTCTCTGTCCTCAGTTTCTGCATCCTTAAATGAAGGTAACATATTTAACATTCAGATTATTGTTAGTATTACATAGTCTCTCATTTTAGTTTAATGCCAGACACATATTAGGCACCCATTCAACATACTTACTATACATTAATATACTGTACTATAACAGCTACTTAAAATGATTTGTAGAGTACATTTAATTGAATCAACTTTAAAATAATCTAGTTCAAGCTGCATTAAATGAGCAATGAAATATGTTCAAAACATATTAAGAATCCAAAACACAATTATATGCCTAAAATATTCTTTCATTCCAAACAGCTATGTTTATCAGGAAAATTCCTGGACATTCAGGAAAAAGGGAGCCCTTGATGTGCAGCCACAATAAGACAGACGAGCAGACTGCACTGTGAAGGTTAGAGCAGCCCTTAGGGGTGATGACAGGTCTGCTGAAACGCTCATGTACATTCTCCCTTACGGTGCTAAACAACAATAACCTACTGTCAAGTGGAAAATCCACCCCATGGAGCAGTTGTCTTCATTACTCAGCACCAAACAAATGGGTCTAATGGATGTTTACCACTGAATTGGCCACCTGCTGTGGTGCCATTGTGTCGTAGGGGCTCATTTTGAGCAATCTTCCATTCTGGGTCTCTGCAATTTTATATCCTGGGTTACATGCTAAAGGATAGGTACAACATCTTATTCTGAGACAAGAATATGGCAAACTAATAAGGGATACTGGCTAAATATAAGGAGTTTAGGTTCAATACCAGAAGATCGTGGAGATCACAAGAAGTGTAATTTTTAGGACTGTTATGAGAATACAATGAAAACATGAATGTAAAGCCCTCAGCACATTATAAATTCTAAGGGAATGTCAGTTAATGTCTTTATAGATAGGTATTTGTAATAATAGTATCAATTTTTATACTTAGATGAGCATGTTAAGGTATTTTTAATATTATGTATAACAGAAGTTTCAATCAACATGTCCAAGGAATGAGAATGATGATGATTAGGACCAAATGTCAGAGACTGAGAATATTGGGGAAAACTGGACAATGAAACTCAAGAAGTGGTCACTCACGACAGTGACAATAAATCATTATAGGATATTACTAGAAATTTACTTTATACAAGTTAGCCAAAGAGTCAAAGGCCAAAAGAGGAAGAATGGGGTAAATATGGTTCCTATAGCCTATTTCTGCTTCCTTGTTCCTCATTTCAGCTTTCAACTACCTGTGTCTCTGTGAGATCTTTCCTACCGGAAAATGGTGTATTGACTTTTCCCAGGCCATTATATCACCTCCATCAAAAATGCTTTGTCCCATGTCCCAAAATACCAAAATACTGATTTGTGACCTCTAAAATGACAGCTAATAAGTATACTATGGAGATATCTTAAAAGTCCCTGGCCTTATTCTTCACTCAGGATATATGTTTATTTTCTCATAGTGTTTTGGGGGAATACAGACTGTTATGGACTGAATTGCATCCCCTCAAAGTTTGTATGCTGAAATCTTAACCCCCAATGGGACTGTATTTGAAATAGGGCATCTAAGCTTTCATTAAGGTTAACTGAGGTCTTAAGGGTAGGACCCTAATGGAGATCTTTCTCACTCCTTCGTGCATGCATAGAAGAAAGGCCATGTGAGGACTCAGCGAGAAGGTGGCCATCTGCAATCTAAGAAAAGAGCTGTCACTAGACACCAACCATGCCAGCACCTTGACATTGGTGTCTGAGAATATTGATATTCTGGCCTCCAGTACTGTGACAAAATAAATTTCTGTTGTTTAAGCCATCCAGTCTGTGGTATTTTGTCATGGCAGCCTGAGCAGATTGATACGCAGCCTTACCCAAAGGACTGGATAAAATGGTGGAAATTCAGACATCCTCAAAGACAAGATAAATAGACCACACAAATATGTGGATTTTATAAACTACTTAAATTAATCTACATAAAGTCTAACTCCAGTTTTCTATCATCATAGTTAAATGTCTTGCTTAATTATGCACGTTAGAAAATTAATATATTACAGAGCTCACTGAGTGTTTATTACTCAAATATTGACTCACGACCAATAAGAGAAAATTTTCCAAAGGCTGCTTAGACTAGGATTCTGAATTTATTCATCAATTTTTGGTGGCTGAGTGCATTAAGAAGATGAGAAGAAATCTACAGAGACGGTAACTGTAACATGAGATGTTGAAGTATATCATTCTTTGGCTGCTGTTGCTATTAATCAATTAACGCTACCAAAGAAATCAACTGAGACGCTCTTCTTAATCATGATGCTTGATATATAAGAATATTTTCTATTTTCAAATTCTAAGTTTTCATTGTGGAATATTTGTTACTTCCTACCAAAATGTCCCTTCTTCCCTCCATAGTTACCTACCACTGAAGCCTATAGGCAACCTTTCTCCATAGGGGATGCATAGCGTAAAAGAGGAGTGTCGACACCGGGGTAATCAAATTGAGTCTTTCTAATATAATGAAAAAATGTGAAAAAATTTTAAAAACAAACGACTCTAAAATAAAATTAGATAGCTGACTGAAAAATTTTAATGCTTGAAAGAGGTACTTGAGATTATTTTAAAATAATTGAGGCTGCTTAGAAATTCTCCCCGTGAATTGGAGTAGTGAGGGCAGTGACTATGTATTGCCGAATATGTCATCATTATGCATGGATATTCTCTAGTATTCATTTTGTCACCTGCCCTAAAGAAATTTACCTCTCACCTAACTATTCTTGCCATTTTCCTAGACAGAAAACTCAAAAATCATTGTTTAAGCAATCCTTCCAAACATATATTTATTTATCCAGAGCAATTTTCAAACAATTTCATGGCTCGTGGACATCTGACCTCAAAATTTTGGCAAATTGATAGGCCTTGTCCAATCTTTTTGCTCCTACATATTTTGTTATCTAGTCATCCCCATATTTTCAGGGTTGAATTTGTTTTGCGTGTAAATTTATATTACTTGTGTTCCCAGGGTTATTCTCTCAAAATAAAAATTCACCTAAAGCTGATTGTTAAAAAGAACAGAGATTTCAACTACCTAGGGCATATAGGAGAATCTTTGAGACCTGTGTAATCAAGTAATTGAAAATAAATCATGGTCTTTTTTTTTCCCAAGGGCTTAACTCTAGCTACTACTTTCAATGATTTAATTTTCTTTCCGTTATGTTCTTTCCCACAAGACTGCCTGCAAAACACAGGCTTGCCAATGGCACATGAACACCACAGCTGCCTGTTTTCTGAGGGTTTGCAAAATAACATTAAGTAGCTATTTCTTTTCCTTCTCTTTTATAGCTGAGAACGTAGTGTAGCGCTGCCTTGATTATAATCATCCTTCCTCCTCAATCTACACATTTAAGTGATTTTGACAAGTAATCTCCTTCTGAATGTCAACTATCTTAGCCACTGAATATGGACAAGTAGATCACCCTTAGAGAATATATGCAATGACATGTGTGTGATACAGATTGCTAATTATTTCCTAGTATCCGTTCTTCCTTTTAATAATTAAGCCTCTGGGTTTCAGCTGAGCACATGGCCTCCTGGTTAAAGACTATATATACCATATCCTCTTGCAGCTGGTTAAGATCCCTTAACTAAGTTCTGGCCAGAGGAGTATAATGGGAGTGATGTGTCAAACTCCTGGATGGTGTCCTTAAAAAGAAGTTTCTTGTTCTCTTTGTCCTCTTTCCTCCTTCACATGGTCCAGGATGTGTACACTGGGGATGGTGAACCAACTTGGTCAAGCAGACAAGGAATCACTCCAAGGAATGACAGAGAAAAAAAGAGAAAAAGAATGTGAGTACCTAAAAAATCTCATGGAGTTGAGATCCTGACCTACTTATTTTAGTGAGATTTTACATGAGAAAGAAAAGAACCTTTTATCTTGTTAAAACCATCAAGCCAAATCCTAAATAATCCAATGTTGAAGGAGGCAGGAAAGATACCAAAGGCAGTCATGATATTTCCCAAACACAGACATTCCTTGCATATTACCGTCACACTATAATCCAGGGCAAGAATCTAAACTGCAAAGTCACCATGGTTCTACACATTTATTGTTTGTAAGTCAGGAGTAACTGTACCATTTTAGAGAGAAGGACCCTAGGACTCAAAAGAGGTTGAGTAACTTTTCCACTGTCACTGTGAAGAAATCATTAAATTAGATATACACAAGTGTGTGTGCACACAGACATACTCCTCCAACAGAAGATGTTTTAAGTATATATTGTTGGGATGATATTTAGAGAGATGAGAGAGGTATATTAAGTAGTGCATGTTTAAAAGAATGGCCTCCCATTCAAGGAAATTAATATAAAAATATTCAGTAAGTGTATTACCTGTTGTGATGCTTAATTTTATGTGTCAACTTGGCTGGCCAGAGGGTGCCCAAATTTAACATCATTCTGGGGTGTGTCTGTGACAGTGTTTCCAGATGAGATTAGCATTTGAATCCCAGATTGCCTTCCCCAATATAGTGGACATCATCCAACCCCTTGAGGGTGTGAATAGAACAAAAGGTGGAGGAAGAAGGAATTGGCCCCTTTTTCCCTGCCTCACTGATTGGGCTTGGTCATCTCATCTCATCTTCTCTGGCCCTTAGAGTGGAATTTATACCATGGACTCCTCTGGTTCTCAGGTATTTGAATTTGAACTGAATTACACCACCAGCTTTCCCAGGTCTACAGCTTGCAGACAGCAAATCATGGGACTCAGCCTCCATAAATGTGTGAGCCAATTCCTCATAATAAATCATTTATATATATCTATATGATATAGATATGGGTATAGTTATAGATACAGATATATAGATATAGATATAGATCCTATAGTTCTCTTCTCTGGAGAACCCTGATTAATACATCTGTAAGCATACAAATTTTGTGAAAGTACTTGTCAAATATAAAAGCTATTTAATCATGCATTTAAATGTCTGCAATGTCTCTGCTTTAATCTGGTTCCTCTTTAGTTATCAGTTCCAACACTACTTTCTCTCTGAATTCTTCCTTGATTCTCTTAGGTCCTTAAACATCTGCGATGCCATCAGATAATGGATTGTAATGCTTATCACATCCAATTATGTAGCTTGGCGTTTCTCAGTCTCCCCAAAGTCAAAAACAGCTTGATTTCCCTAACCCTTAGCTCAGGGCCTAATTGGCTTATAGTTGGTTTCCAATAAAAATTTTAAATAAATAGCCAATGACAATAATATTTTCAGTCTTTACAGTGTGCCAACCACAGTGCTAATTATCTCATGTGGTAAGGACTACTATGAGCCCTAATGCACAGAGGAAAAGCTGAGGCTTAAGTAATTCGCCCAAGACTATTCTGTAGGAATTCGAGAAAATTAGATCGAAGAGTTGTATGAGGTCAGCACATGAACACTCAACCACGACTTTATGACTGGAAACATGAAACAGCTAGAATTGCTGAGCGCTCCTATCAGCCTCTCATTGTGCTAGGCACAGAAAGTAATAACATAGTTATAAAAATCATTGCCTCTGACCCTCGAAAACAGATATTCTATTTAAAGGGTGGCAAAGAACACACACATGAGTACTCAGTTGTGGAAAGGAACAGAAAATGACTAAAACCAAATAAATATCCCCCAAACGGTTTCGCTACCAATTTCATCTAAATTAAATGAAAGCAAATGATGAAGTTCAATGTTCTGCCATACGATGGTGGTGTAAAAACTCTTCTCTCCATCAGCATATTTATTTCTAGTTTCACTAGAATGATGAATTACCTATTCATAAAAATAGTCTAGTAAAGAAAAAGTAATAGACTATAAGCTGGAATTAGCATAGCTTTCCAAAGAAGCAAATCACGCCAGAAAACATGACTCTTTGTCACATCCTTCGAAGATAAGTCGATTAAGGAAGCATTACAGAAGTACTAAATTATATTTGATTTATTCAGACCCAAGTTGGTGTCTCAGGAAAACTTGCTCTCATATTAGGCAAAATTGCTGTAGGTGTTGGATGAGCACTGTCAAATAGATTGCATACTAACTGAAAGGTCATAAAACAAAGAGTAATCACAAATTGCCTGGCATTTAGATGAAACTGCTCCGACTACAAGAGTTTATGAAACAGACATAACCTAAAAGTGATGACTGTGCCAGATATTTCTTTAAACCTAAACACAGAAAATTGTAACTCGCCTGTAAATGGAAGGGCTGAAATGTTAAATAAAACAATAGTCTGAAGGGCTATCCTTCACTTATCTTCATATTTGTGTGTTTTTTTTGATATATCTATACATAATACACGTGTATTATCATTTTTATGACCCATCCAACAAAATATTGTGCTCACTTTATGGAAGGCATTACAAATATGTGGGAAGAAAGGAGTTTACATTTATTTGTTGCCTAATGTGTGTCAAGCTTTGAGCTAGGAGCTATCCATAATTTCTCTTATGTAAAGAAGACAGTGTAGTTCTGTGCTTATAAGCCTGGTCTCACATGTCAGCTGTTTGCCTTGGCCATCTCACATCACTTTCTCCGTTCCTCAATTTCTACATAGGGTTGCGGTAAAGATTAAATATGTTGATAAATATAAAGTGTTTATGTTATCATTATCTGAGTCTCACAACTCTAAGAGGTAGGTAGCAAAAAGCACATGTGCCTTAGCATCCATGAGACCTAGAGTCAAATCTCGCTCCACTAGTTTCTACCTGCGGCTAGTTTGTTCAACTCTTTGCACTTCAGTTCCTTCAGAATTAAACTGAGCACCATACCCATCTTTTAAAATAGTTTTAAGGATGAAAGGTAATGAACTCGATTTGCCTATCACCTTCCTGGCAAAATAAAAATTCTCAGCAAATGGAAGCTGTTATTGTTAAGAAAATTACATTGCCCTCAGAGCTCACTGCTTCAATTTCAAATTCCAATGGTTGTTCAGAAGCTATTTATATTTTTTAATAAAAAACTCCAATTGTATGTTCATAATCTTCCATGATTAAAAGCATATACATCCATAATCCCACAGCCCAACAATTTATATCCCTAAACCCCTGAGCAAGGTTTTCTTCTATATTACCTTTTATGCTGCCCTATTTATTGGAGACATACCAGATGTTTGAAGGGTAGAGGGGTCAGTTAAACTACTGTTCAATGTCAGACACGGTAAATTACTTATCCTACACAAATGTGTTCTTAACATTTAGAAACATTTTGCATAGCTGTTGCTTGCTTAAAAACCAAAGACAAAAATATTCGAGATATAGCAGTTTTGATTTATGACTTTTATGAGACTACCTTAGAAATAATACCTATTTTCACACTTGAAAATGTTAACTTGTTTTGGTTTGAGGTTTATAATTCATTTAAAGATCATTTTATTCTATTTAAATTCCATCTATCTTTAATTTAATTAAAAGCAATTAGCATTTACTGAGGACCTACTGTGTGCTAGACCCTGGGAATTAAAAATGCAAAAATGGCATACCCCTTGTTCAGAATTTAAAATCTATTGACAAACAGAGACAGATTAGAGACTGTAATTATTATTAGAGCAGACATCATATATTTGGTTCCATCTCTAAAAGTGTTCAAAACTATTAGTAACTATTACAAAAGCAAGATTAATTCTATTTATCTTTGACTAAAAATACACAATTCTAACATAATACAAAATTGCATATAACAAGGTATTTTTATAATTATTTGTAAGTGTGTATGCAGGTTCAAACCTTCTAATTTAGTTACTTTTGTTTTGTTTGTGTGTTTGCTTGCTTGCCCTTTTCCGTTGTAGTTAATCAACTTCACCAGAGTGCTTTGTGGTTGGGTAAGAGGATGCGTTCAACCTGGGACACTATAGAATTCCTCTGTCGATGAAAAATTATCTAGGTTCTAAGAAAATTTGGGTATTTTCCTGAACCTAAGGGAAAATATGTAAAACTGGAAGGATTCACTATAAAGTAAATTGAGGAGCATTGGGGGGGAAATGTAAGTATAAAACATCTCATACAGTGAATACGTGCTTGGCTTCCAGGAGATTAACTATATTTATTGAATAAAATTTCCTACCATTTTTATTGAGCAAAGTGAAATAGTTTGATCAGTGTTTGAAAATAGATAATGAGTATAAGAAAGTGAATGAAAAAGCAGTCCCAAATGTCATCTAGCCTCCCCTTTAAAAGAAGACAAGAAGATGCTTCCCTTGGAGCCTGCCTGGTGATATAGCAGTTAAGTTTGCACTCTCAGCTTTGGCGGCCCACGGTTGGCCAGCCAGATCTCGTGTGCAGATCTATGCACCGCTCATTAACCCATACTGTGGCAGGCATCCCACATATAAAGCAGAGGAAGATGGGCACGGATGTTAACTCAGGGCCAGTCTTCCTCAGCAAAAGGAGGAGGATTGGCGGCAGATGTTAGCTCAGGGCTAACCTTCCGAAAAAAGATTGTTCCCCCTCACTTTTCTATACCACAGATTGAGTGCACGAAGTGTTGGATGAAATTAATAACTGTTACACTGATCTGAAAAATGAAGTTTGAGATGTAAAGGTCAAGATGATACTCTACCCATCTCATAGTCTCTATACATTATACAAGATAATTTTCATATACGTTAATTCTTATGATCATCTTAAAAAATATCGCAGGGATACGCAACAGTTCTTCTTATACTCATTTTAAAAAAGAGAAATCTAACTCTCAGAGAAAGAGGTTTCACAATGTTACCTAACTAGTGAGTGACAGCATAAAAAGTAAGGTTCGTGTCCTCTGGCTCCATAATGTGTTTGTCCAGTGGGAATTACATAGGCCATTTTTTTATGACTTAACTCCCTGGCCACTTAAACTCTCTCTAGCATACTATATCTGTCTTATGTTCTAGATAATTCCAACATACTTGTGTAGGTTATTCTTCCCTCTCTTCTCTCAGTTCTTTGTATCCCTCTCCTCCAGTGTTGATGCCAAATCACCTACGGCAGTCACTCATTCCCACGGCTCCACCTCAACCATGTCATTCGCATTTATGGTGATTGTTCCACATCTTGATTTTATGCATGCCCCTCTTTGACTAGTGTCTCCTTTCTGGCTTACTCACTCTAGTATTCCAACTCCACCAATCCTTCTGTAGCACTACCACCTAAAAGCCATCAATCCTACTCCCTCTCTTTTTTTGAGATGCTCAACAATTATAATCATTATCTTCTGAATATACCTGAACTCCCTTTTCTCTCTTATTTTATTGTACTGTTACATTGATCTGAAAAATGGTGAAGGATGTTAAGGATTTTTAATATATACCCCATTGGGACAGAGAGCTAAGAGAATACAATTCTATCTTCTCTGCATGTTGAAAAGTAGGCGACTCTATCCTCATTTTATATGAGAGAAAACTGATCCTCATGGAATTAAGTGACTGGTCCAATGTGGTGGTTAATTTTATACGTCAACTTGATTGGGCTAAGGGACACCCAGACAGCTGGTAAAACATTTCTGGGTCTGTGAGGGTGTTTCCAGAAGAGATTAGCATTTTCCCGGTAGACTGAGGAAAGAAGATTGCCCTCAACTATGCAGGTAGGCATCATCCAATCCACTCAGGGCCTGAATAGAACAAAAAGGCAGAGTAAGGGTTAATTTTCTCTCTTGCTTGAGCCGGTACATCCATCTTCTCCTGCCCTTGGATATTAGTATTTCTGGTTCTTGAGTCTTAGGGTTTGGACTGCAACTACACTATCGTCTTCCCTAGGCCTCCAGCTTGCAGATGGCAGACTGTGGGACTTCTTAGCCTCTACCATCACATGAGACAATCCCTCACATTAAGTCTTTTTTTATCTATCTATCTATCTACCTATCTATGTATCTGTCTATCTATCTATCCTATTGATTCTGTTTATCTGTATAACCCTAATAACATCTGATACTAAAATAAATAAAGCACACAGTCATAATTTAAATGCAGCTTCCCTGAGGAAACAAAACTTAGTGCAAAGTCCACCATTTTTGGGATCCAGGAACATTTAGATTACAATTCAAAAATAGACTCTATGAATTAGTTTAATAGATTAAAAGTACTTTAAAAAGTAACTGGCAGCTAATAAGCACTGTATATGTGGAAGTTATGCTGAAATTATTAAAGATAATGTATTTCATCTGTCCATTTATCATATAGAAAACAGACTCAACATCTTTGATTTAGAAATTAAGGTATTAGGATCTTCATATTTAAATAGGTCACCATATAGTGAGAAAGACCAATATATATATATATTGCTCTGGAGAATTCTTACCAACTTTACCTGATTCAGGGGACAAAAGGTAATTCTGGAATCAAACAAGCAAGAGTTTATTGTAGTTTGGAGAAATTTTTGGTACTAGGTTTGGAGGGAAAATATCAGATTCCAAAGAAGTATAAAAAGCAAAATCAACAGAATTTGGTGTGAATAGATTGGATGTTGAGGGAGCCCAAGAGTGAACGAGTTAAAGAAAAACTTGAAGTTTCTGGTCACACCTAATTGGACTATTGTGACATTGTTCAAAATGAGTTTTGCCTTGATTTCAGAGATTCCTCTAAGTCTTTCTAGAGAAGAAGAGATGTAGACAAGATAGTAGTTTCTATCAGTCTGGAATTCAGAAGAGAAGTGTGGGCTGGAGATAGAATTTGTCTGTCATCTGGATGCAGCCAATGATTGAAGGCATTGGTGTACAAGAGGTAACTTGTGCAGAGAACAGAGAGGGAGAAAGGAAGGGGGCCCAGGATCAAGCTGAGAAAATTTTCAACAATGAGAGGTCTTGGGTCTTGTGCCATTCCTGGTCCAAATGGGGTACACCACAAAAAGCCCAGGCCTCTTTCCTAGATTTCATGCTAAAGTCAGGGCAGTTTTAGCTAAAAGGGGGAACTGAGCTTTCTTGGCAAACTGGCTGAGATTGACCAATATGGAGTTTTCAGTATATTGTTCTTTCCAAAGATACTTCACAGGTAAAAGTAAACGCAATGGTTTCCTCTTCTATGAAGCCCTGACTGATCACTTCTCTCTTACTAGAATACTCATCCTCTGAGCATGTATCTCTATGAGAACAGTTGAGGATTTCTAATCTGCCTCTCCCAGAAGATTGTTTTGTGCCATAAGGAGAGTAACTATAGCATTTATCTCAGCATCTCCACTCTTCATCTGGCATTTACTGGATGCCCAAGAACGTTATGAAATAAATAAGTACATGAAAACTTAGTATTATTTATTTTACCATAGCTATTATCACTAGTTCCATCAGAGTACATATATTTCGGCATCCCTTAAAATCCACTTCCAAATCATCTTTCTAAATGGCATTTAAGACAAAGTATGAAGGACTTTAAACCTACATTCAACCTATGTATTTTTCTTCCATAATGCATTTCCATTAATGATAACATTTTAATGAGTACTATATGGGTTCTTCTGAGAAAGTCACTTGCTCCTGATCTCAATGATTCATTTTTTTGTGTGTACAACAGGAGACTTCATGTGACAGCTCAGGTACACTAGAAAGCCAGAACCCAGGAGTTTGGCAATGATAATAGAAAAGATGCTGTACTCTAAGCAATGTGACAACTTATCACCATCCAGGAAGAGAAGGTAATGTGAAGGCTTTCATTCTGTTTGTGGCCACTGAGGTCAGCATTAAACATTTTATGGAACTGCCCCAAAGTGACCTCCTCTAACAACTTTTCCTAAATCTGTCAGGTTCTATGTGTTCAAAATAAGAATTGTGCATTCTACATCTCTACTCAAGGTTATTGAAAATCCTCTTTTGAAAGTGCATCAATGGTTTTAAAAATACACATGCAGAGAAAACTGAAACATGTGTTTTCTAAGAAAAACAAAATTAAAGAGCTTCTTCCTTGTTGTTGTTATTGTTGTTTTTAAGTCAGAATTAGCTTTGATGTAACGGGTGCACTGAACATGTCAGGCGGAATGTTATCAAAAGAAGCAGTTTGAAGCCATCCTGGGGGAATATATATTTTGATGTCCGACTGTCCTCATCTTACATGAAAGTATTTGGTTCAGATAAGAACTTACTTTGACCCAGAAATGACAAACACACGCAATTAATGTAAAAACAACAACTCTAGGCCTTGGAATAGGGGACTTTGAACTCTTTGATTAAAGTCATTTCAAACAACCTGACCACATATTGCTTTTTTAAGAAATCCCAATTTGTAAACTGGGAATAAAATTGTTTCACTAGGTCCCCTGAGAAAATGGCAAGATTGAAAGTTGAATCTTGAGTATTCCTTTGGTCCCTGGAAGTCCACTAATATCCATTGCTTCACCAAAGATAAATGTCCTCATCTCTCGACTAAAAGTTTAAAGCAATTAAGTGAATCTGTCTTTCTCTCTTTCCTTCAACAAAGCAATTGAGGAGAAAATGAAAGTAAAAACAATTCTTGTTAGAGATGTGAGATAATTGGCAACCTAGGGCTATTTTTTCTTCTTTTTTGCATATTTCTGTTTTGCCTGAAGCTAACTCCAACTGTAGGGACCCTTGTGCATGCTAGAGAAACTCAGTCTTTTCTGATTCTAATCAAACAGAGAGATATTTCATATGTGAGATTTTAACAACCACTGAATAACATTGCCCTTTCCGTGAATGAGACCATTCCAATTCCAGACAAGTGTCCTATCTGGTTTGATATCTATGGATGAAAATGATGCGGTGCCTTAAACCCAGCCCTGTGACTCTGCCCAGGGAACTTCAAGAGGAAGCAATCTGCCCAAAGGAGAAATGCTGCCAAAAGAGAATTTTTGTCCTTCTTGTCTTTCTTTTTTCTCTTTTCTTTAAAAGCAAATTCCTATGGGCTCCTGTTCAGCCCGGAGGCATTTGTCTGACAAGTGGAGGCTCATCCTCGAAAGGGAGAAAGAAATAAACCACCCCTCTTGCCCTGGAGGATTCCAGGAAGAGATTAGGGAACTAACTGGAGGTGAAGGGAAGAAAGGGGAAACCTCCAGCCAGGTGCACAGTCTTTTGATCACCTTCACCCGGTGATCAAAGAGAGCCAACAGAAGCATGAGAGCCAGCAGAAGCATAGGAGCCAATGAGTAAGGGGATCTGAAGGAAGAAATGAAAGAGTTGGGTTTTGGGGACAGGAGAGGAGAGAGGTGCCCTGTTAGGGCATTTCTTTTTAAAGAAAAAGATTGCACATCCAGGAAAAAGGGCTAATGTACAGGATAGGGAATCCCACTTAATGTTTGTCTATTCTATGTTTTGATTTGCATTTATTTTATGTCTCGGTACAATTGGAGGATCAGCCCATCTGCATCTTGACAGTTCTGACATTGTAATTCATTGCGAACCATGCCAGCTTTCTCACCGGATGTGGAAACTCCAAGACATTCTCGTTTGACGAATCTCCTGATATACTATAAAATGGAAAAGTAACAAAATAGAGTTATGAAAATGGAGCTCTATTTTCAAAGCTCACATATGAAAATTGAAGGAATGTAATGATCACCTCTTTCAATATTATCTAAGTGGACACAGATTGGGAGAGTATGTGCAAATTCATTTGCAAATAATACCCAAGCAAAAAAAAGGAGAAGTGGGCAAATTAGATTTCCTGTCTTTCTGCTCCAGAGCTAACCTCCCTCCATCCCTCACTACCATATTGGGCCCCACACAGAGATGCCCTGAATCTGGGTACCAGAGAAGTCTCAACCATCTGAGTCAAAGAGAGGCCTCTGTCAGGGTAGATAGGGTAGAGATCATCCCAGGCGCCCTGGAGGATAAGCTGGTGGGTGGTGACCTTCTGATCCTGCTCGATGTCAAGAAGAATATGCCTCTGAGAGCTGCTCATCACCCTACAATTGAGAAAGTCACTTTGCAGTAACCTTGTCATCTTACAATGCAGGGGTCCTTACTTGATGGGACTGGTGATATTGGGGGAATTTGCAAACCATTTCCAAATGTTGCCCTTCAGTCTGCAGAGTTGACTTAATTACTAGAAGTCCCACTCTCAAATACAAATGTACACTGTATCATGCGTATATAATGGTGATATGAAAAACAGAGATGCCTGACCTTCTTTGATCTGTGTCCCAGGCACAGATGCTCACTAGCAGAGGCTGCTTAGAGCAGCAGTGAAAAATACTACTCCTGGAGGCCAACTGCCTGGGTACCCGCCTGGGTACCAAATCCCACTCCATCACTGACTATTTGTACTCTATCACTTTAGGTCTCATTTTCTCATCTAGAAAAGAGATAATTATAGCACTTACTGATTAGGGTTGTCAGGAGGACTAAATGACTTAGTTCATGTGAAGGTATCTAGGAGAACGCCAGATGCATAATGAGCATTTACTGAGAGTTAGCTGTTAATACAACAAAGTCACTCCTCACCATAATTTTAGGCAGTATCTATTATTATTCCATTTTACAAATGTAACTAGACTTTGGTGAGTTAAGGAAGTTGCCTATGTCATGTAACGTGTAAAAAGGCAGGTAAAGGTTAAACTCAAGTTTGTCAGATTCGAATGTCTGCTACACTGGTTATCTTTCACATTCTCACATATTGACACCCTCAAAGAAATTGGAATGGATGCAAAAACTGAAGCAAAATTTAAAAGAATGCAATATGCAGCATTTTTCACTTTTTGTTAAAAACGGAAGTATAGAAAGTTGAGCAATTTATTTTACTTTCTCCTCATCAGCCCCTCTTCTGTTTCCTCTGTCTCTATATTTTTCTATTCTTCTCCCTCTTTCTCTAATGATAAAATGATCTGACACAACACAAAATGCAAATTATCTGCCATTGCCTTAAATTGTTCCAGTTCATTTAGCTCGCCATGAGCATTCATTACAGCTAATTATGGTAACAGATTTTTATTATTCATAATTATTTTTTCATGTTATAATGATCATAAATTTTAAAAATTCTGGCCATCGTGAGTCACCATCCATGCTTGTCAGGAGTTTTTTTTTTTCTTTTTTTCCTTACAGAACATTTAGATGCTCATTATCATCAATATATTTGTAGGTTGTTATTATTCATACCCACTAAAGACCTTTTGGGGTATTCAGAGTGACTTCTGAAACACGGTAATTCTCAGGCCTAATGACAAACTGATGCTCTGCTTAATTTTAGAAAATCAAATTAACTATCTCTGATTAAATGTGCTGCAGATTTTACTGTGTTAACTGTGTCAGGTTCATGACTCCAGGCAGAGAGACATTCTTCCTTCACTCATCACTATGCAGAAAATATTTTTTTTAGAGATCATCTTCCAAAACTGGTAAACTAGGCAAATGCAAGCATTCCCTGGGAATATAGAAATGATGAGCAAAAAAATCCTCTCTCTGTTAATTAGCGAAGTGTATTTACACTATCAGTGATTAGAATCAGGCTGTGGTGGGTGCAAATCTCAGGCCACATACAGCAAATCTTGTTTTGTTATTTTCTTTAGATTAATTTAGTTTTACTTAATTGCCCTTTTCCTTGTCTAGCTCTTCTCGACACACTCTTGGAGTGCCAAGGGCACTTGAAGGGCGCATTCTACCTCTTGAGGTTGTGCCAAGAGCAGGGATTTATTCAATGCTCAGGGTCAGCAAGTCATCTTTCTAACTGTCACACTCCCTCACTCTCCACAGCTCGGATGGCCACTGCCTCTCTTTGCATGATTCCATCAATGTGGTTCCTCTGCCACATCTGGTGCAGAAATCTTTGACTGAGTTGGAACTCCTGGGCGTAGGATCCATTCCCCGGTGCCCCTCTTGGCCAGTCCTTCTCAGGTGCTGCCACATCCTCAGGTGCTGTTTTAAGGGATACTAATCCACCTCTTCAGCTAAACCTACAGCATTCACTTTTCCCTGTTCCAGCATGCAGGAATGAACCAAGAGACAATCTCTTCTCTATCTATATTCTCATCTTATACGATCTTCTCCAGGTGCAGGGTATTAAGTAGCATCTAAATGCTCATGATTTCTAAATGCAAATCAAGCTCTGAGCTACTCCCTGACCTTCAGACTCTATACGTTCTCGGAATCGTTTCTTATGTGTCTAATAAATATTCCAAACTTCCTCTGCCTAAACAAATATACTGATTAGCTTCCCAAAACCTACTCCTTTAGCATTTACTCATTTCAGGAGATGGTGCCCCCATCTTCTCACTCACTAACTTAGACCTGAGAGTCATTCTTGATTTCTCTTTCTTTCGCACTGCTCAGTAATCTCTCAGCAAATCCTACACTATCTCCAGAATATGGCCTGCATCTGACTGCTTCTCAGCATCATCACTTCTAAAATCCTAGTGTAAGCCCCGCCACCGAACACCTGGACTATGCAACTAGTCACCCGACTTCAACTCCTACCCTTCATACTCTATCATCTCTGCAGGGCAGACAGATCTTCCTAAAGCATAAATCAGATCATGTCATACTTTAGCATCAAATCCTCCAGTTACTTTTCACTACACTTAAAATTCCAACCTTCCTATCCTACAAGACTCTATGTGACCCGGCCCCTGACTTCCTCATGTCCTACTGCATCTCCTCTCTCCTTCCCTTTCATGCATGAAGCTCCAGCCATGCTAGCCTGCTTCCTGTTCTTAAGTAGAGTTTATTTATTTGGCTGTTACTATTTATTGGTCCCGGTGTTGTAATAAAACACTCTACAGGTATTTTTTCATTTAATCCATACAACAGCTTTTTAAGTTAGGTATTATTATTATTGCTATTTTACAGATAAAAAATAAAAAAGAAGCTTAGAAAATATATGCTATTATGTGACAGAGCACAGTGAGAGAAATATGAGAAGGAAAAGAATTATAACACAGGTTGGTACATAGGCGTCCTGGCACTATTTCATCTGTCAGGCACTCTCAACTAGATGTATTTTCCACACTACAAAGCATTCTGTCACAAAATCTAAGTCCTCCTACCCACACTGGCTTCATCAGAGTTATTCTTCTTAGCCCTGGGCATCTTTTTCATCCAGTCAATTAGAAATTACCAGGCCAAAGAAAATTGAAAAAAAAAATTAAGGCAAAGAGAGAGAGAGAGAGAGAACAGACAGATATTCTTTGGAACTGAATAGATTCTACCAAAAACTAGAAACAACTGAAGTGTCCATCAACAGAAGAGTAGATATATAGATTATGGTTCTTTATCAGCAGTTTTCAACTGAGGGCAATTTTATACCACAGAGGACATTTGACAATATCTGGAGATGTTTTTGGTTGTCAAATTGGGGGCCCAGGGAGATCTAGTGAGTAGAGTCCAAGGATGCTGCTAAACATTCTACAATGCACAGGATAAGACCCACCCCCACCCCAGCCCTCCTGCCCCCCCAACAAAACATCTGGTGAAGTATCTAGCCTGGTTTAGAAATTAGAGGTAACACCATCTATCTTACTTAGGTATTTTTCCAACATTTAACCCATGCTCATTATATCACAGGTACTTTGCAAGTCACTGGAAATACCAAAACAGTATGCATTGTAGGGGAGGAAGACATTTCCTCTACCCACTCTAGGTCCTTCTGGCCAGACTACAAATTAAATTGACATGAGACAGAATAACAGGAGAAAATTAAACAAAGCTTTATAACATGTATACATGGGAGAGACCTAGAAAAACTGAGCAACTCACCAAAATGGCAGAAGTTCTCACCTTAAATACCATCCTCAGCTAAAGACAAAGGAAGATGTTGGGGGTAGGGGGAGTGAGTTATGAGAGATTACCAGAAAAGCATAGTAAACAAGAGTTATTATGCAGATTTAAGTCCTTGCCTTCCTCATTGATGAGAGTTTCTAGAGATAAGGCCATCCCCCCTCCTTCCTGGTACTGAGAGGGAGACACCTTTACAGATGGACATTTCCTTTACAATGTAAATGTCCCCCAACAAAGGGTAACTTCTACCTTTCAGAGTTTTTCTCTTGTCTGCAGGTTTTAAACGTAACCAGCTCAAAATAATCCTTATGCCAAAGAGACATATCTTGGGGTGGCCAATTCCAATCCCCTAGAGCATGCAGACAATTATAAATGTATGTGAGAGTGAAGTGGTAAAATTATTTACAGGGTATTCCAAGAGCATTGAGAAAGAGGAGCATACAGCTCAGCCAGGCTGATGTTCATCGAAGAATTTCTGGAAGAAGTTCTACTTGAGCTGAGACTGAAAGCAGGTGAAGGGGAGGAGATGCCACACCACTCCAGGTTGAGAAGTTAGAATTTACAACCTGTGGGCATCTTGGCCAGGCTGTTGCAGCTTGGCCACACTTTCCTGGAATCATGTACCTTCCCACTAATTTCATTATTTGTTTACTTTTGACACCGGAAAGATCCATAGTTTCTTGACATAATAAAATCTGACAAGGTTTTTGTCAAATTAAGGTGATATTTGGCTAGGAAATTAGATCTTCTATCTACTTCTTACCACCATCACCAGTTTAAGAGGTATCAAGCTAGCTGACTAGCTAGCTAGCCATATCGATAGAGATAGAGACAGAGAAAGAGCAGCAGTTCACAAAGCTTGGTCCCTGGACAAGAAACATCACCATCTTGTGCTTGTTAGAAATGCAAATTCTCAGGCCATTCCTGTCATCTACTTAATCAGAAACTATGTTGGAGGGCCAAGTAATCTGTGGTGTAACAAAAACTCCAGGTGAATTTTGAAAAACATTAATTTTAGGAACCACTGATATAGAGAATATAGGCAGGTAACGCCTCAATTACTATTGTCAGTTTTGGTCCCATGCCACACAATAAGACCTCGGTGAGATTGGTTGGACCAGGAGGAACTATAAAAAGTGTTTCTGCACACAACAGTTGAAGACCTTTTAGGTTCTTTCCCGTTAGATCCTTGTCATGCAAACTGTCCACAGAAATAGTGAAATTGACACTCAGCACCATCCTGGAACTTGTTAGCAGTACAGAATCTCAGGTCCTATAGCTCATTCCAGGTCTACTGAATCGGAATCTTTTTTTAAACTTGATTTCCAGTTGGTTAAATTGCATATTAAAGTTGAGAAGCACGGCTGTAAGCCATACTCTAATTTCAGTTGGTTAAATCAATACTTGCTTAGCTACAGTCATTTGAATATCATCTGCATGTGTTTTGCCCTATCCATGCATCATAGTTACTAGTATTTACTTAAAATTTCCATATGAATCCAACTCACAATTTTAGCAGAAATAAATTTATTTATAGATTAACTCTTATACCAAATCCACTGAAGAAAAAGCAACACAATTTGCAACAAATAGAGAGTATGCATAAAAATATAGTGAAAAGTAAGCAGCATTGCTAATTTATAGCTAGACACTGGTGGCTGCCAAAGGTTGCCTAGCCTGCACTTTCTTCGTGATAAAGGAGAGGTGCAAGTATAAAAGAACTGTTAAAACATCTAGCTTAGAATTTAGATTCTCTTTAAGCAAGAAGACTGAAAGAGAAATGGAAATAGTATAACCCCATCACTATGTCATTTACTGTTACATAAAGACTTATTCCCAGGAAACTAAAAATTATCTAACTTATTACCTAAAAATCAATTCTTGTGCACCTTGTTAACAATTCTGTTGGAAATACCGTTCTAACGTAGAGCTTCTCAAACTTGAAAGTGCATTTGAAGCATCTGAGGGTCTTGTGAAAATAACATGCTCTGTGGTGATGCCCATCCTACTGTTCCTGGGACCAAGCTTTGAATAGCAAGGTTGTACATGTTACTGCATCAATAAGAAGGAAAGCCACAGGAAGGACTTGCTCAGGGAAAGGCATGGGATGAAACAAAGAAGAAGAGATTGATGAAGTCTTCCACACAGGCTTCTGTACATTCTGCTGCTGGAAGTCCATACCCTCATCACAGGACACAGTGGTCACAATGCCTTGGAGGTGGGAGGTAGCATTGGTTGGAGTTTAGGGGAAGATTAAACCCTCTCAAGTTAGAATGTTTCATCAATGGAGGAATTGCCTAGTCAGAATTAGCACCTAATTATAGTGATTTGAGGTCAGAAACCATTAAACACACACATTCACATACTGCAGTCTGTCCTTTAAGGGGGCATCTACCTGGCCTGCTAAGCATTTCTCAACTAGAAATTGCCAAATTTCCCCATAAAGAGGCCCTAGTTGTTGGTAGTGTCATTGGGTTCAGTCTAAGAAGAACTCTAAAGAGGAGCAACTCTGACCTTCTTAAGTATCCTGTTCTCCCAAAAAAGTGAGTCTGGTTTTGGATTACTTATGCATCTCAATTGGATCGTGTTTAATCCCTGAGCCTCAGTGTAGTTAAACGAACGTTCATTGCACAGCCCCATTCAGCATTCACTTAGAGCACGTTAACTGAGTCTTATGCACACTGAGAAGAAGAATCAGAGAAGACAGAGGCGGCAAAGTTCAGATGGGAAATTTTCTTGTTGGTTCTGCTAGAGAACAGCAATCATGTCCGCTGGCTCCACAAAGCTATGCAGCAGCCAGGCAAACCTAGATCTGGAACACTTTGCCAAAACACGGAAAGCAAAACTGATTCCGGCCTCCAATCCATAAGTAAGCAATGATGTTTGGCCGCAAATGGGAGTCTAATTAGCCTGACAATTTCCTCTTCGTGCCCTGAAGTCATGACCCTGGCCACAGTCATGGCCTTGGATGGTCATCACAGACTTCAGTTCCCTAAATTCAAAAATCATCTGTCAGCTCTCAGTCTGTGCTGAGTGATGCCAAAACAAGCCATTTTGATCTACTCAGGCAACCTGCCAGTCAGCCCAATGTGAAGTAATCAGCCAAATTGATGTTTAACTGAACTGACTAGGTGTTTGGTAGGTTTTTTTTCCTTTTTCTTCTCTGAATTGACAGGTCAAATCAGTCAGAAGAAATTGCCAGCCCCAGGGAGACAAAGCCTAAATTGTTGCTCTGTTTTCTTTCTAAGGAAAGGTTAAAATCTCCCGCCACAGAGCTCAGTGCCACTTTTGCTGCGTTGCTGAAGTCAGATGCACGATATGCAGGAAGAAGCCAGGTTCATTCAGCAAATAATTCATTAGAGTATTCTATGCACCAAGCACTTTCCTAAACACTTTGCTAATATAGCTAGTTTTATCCTCTTAACAATCCTCGAGGCACATTATTAACCCCATTTTACAGATGAAGAAATTAACTTACAGAAAGGTTAAGTTACTGAACGAAAAGCAAATAGCCAGTGGGTGCTGGAGCCAGAATCACTCAAGGTTACTCATGCTCTTGGCTGCTAGTGCCAAACTCCTTTGACCTCAGACCCGCTGTAGTCTGATCATGCACCTAAGCCCATGGTGGCCCTTTTGGACATTCAGAGGTTTGTAAATACTAAGCATCTGGAAGTCATGGAGCCCAGCAGTGGCCAGGACAGTGAGATGATTTCGTAGAAAAGATCTGGTAGAATTATAGTTGCTCTGCTCAAAGATTGACAAGGTTATTATTTTCAGAATGAACATAATTATTCTCTGTTTCTCCAGCAGGACAGCCTAGACCAAATGATGGAAGATGGATGTGGTATTTCATTCATTCTTCCATTTGCCTATTTTTTCCTTCTTTCATTCAAAATTATTGTGAGTACAACATAGGAGTTAAGAGCACAATCATGAGAGTCCAATGGGCATGGGTGTGAGTGGTCCATGCTCTGATGTTTAAAAGCTGAAGTTGCCACACTTTCTTTATCCAGTCATCCATCAAATGACACTTAGGTTGTCACTTAGATATGGATCTTGGCTATTGTGAATAATGCCACAATGAACAGAGGTGTGCAGATATCTTTTCAAGCTATTTATTTCATTTCCCTCAGATATACACCCAGAAGTGGCATTGCTATTATATGGTAGCTCTATTTTTAATGTTTGAGGAGCCACCATACTGTTTTCCATAATGGCTACACCTATTTGCATTCCTATTGATGGTGTATAAGGGTTCCCCTTTCTCTACATCCTCACCAACAGGTGTTATCGCTTATCTTTTTGATAATAACCATCTTAATAGGTGTGAAGTAATATCTCATTGTGGTTTTGATTTGCATTTCCCTGAACATTAGTGATTTTGAGCACCTTTTCATATACCTACTTGTCCATATGTACATCTTCTTTGGAAAAATATCCATTCTGTGGTATATATATCTACAATGGAATATTATTCAACCGTAAAAAAGGAAATTCTGCCATTTAAAACAGCATAGGCAAATCTGGAGGGCATTATGCTAAGTGAAATAAGCCAGAGAGAGAAAGAAAACGATGGCATGATTTCATAGAAACAGAGAATAGAATGTTGGTTACTAGGGCCTGAGGGAAGGAAAAAATGGGGTGATATAAGTCAAAAGGTACAAACTTTGAGTTGTAAGATGAATAAGTTCTGAAGAGCTAATTACAGCATGGTGACTACAGTTAATAATATAGTATTGTATTATTGTAAGTTATTGAGAGTAGATCTTAAGCATTCTCACCACAAAAAAAAGAAAAGAAAAAGAGTTCACTATGTCAACTATGTGAAGTGATGGCTATGTTAATTATCTTTATTGTGGTAATCATTCCACAATGTGTATGTATATTAAATCATAATACTGTACACTTTAAATATATACAATCATATTGGTCAATTATTCTTCATTAAAGTTAAAAAAATAAAATATAAAAGCTGTGGTTGCCATGGGGATATTATTACACTCTTTTATCCTCATTCTTTTGATTTATAAAATGGGGTTCTACTTGTACTTCTCTCATAGCATTATGAAGATTAAATGGAATCATATGGATAAAATGCCATGGATAGTGCCTGACATTACATAAATTAATTTTTTTTTAAAGATTGGCACCTGGGCTAACAACTGTTGCCAATCTTCCTCTTTTTTTTTTTTTTTTGCTTTTTCTCCCCAAATCCCTTCAGTGTATAGTTGTATATTCTTTTAGTTGTGGATCCTTCTAGTTATGGCTACAAAAATTAATTTTTATTAGCATTCCTTTGTTACGGGCTTGAGAAGAGATAAGATAAATAAGACATGCCCTTGGCACTAGGCAGATAGAAATTGTAGTGCTAAACACTGTGAGGTGAATCACACAGTACAATGCGGACACATAAAAGAATTAACAACTTGAGGAGAGCGGTGAATGTTCCAGCAAGGTGGTAACATCTTTTAGGACCTGAAAGAAAGAGTATGTGTGATGGACAAGAGATATAAAAGCAACAGAAATAGCTTGTGAAAATTCAAGTACGCATTTTTTTAAGGTAGGTTTGAATAGCTGTGGAAGAAATATAGAGCTCCTGATCAGATCAAGTAGGGGCTGGGGAGAGAACATTAACTTGGAACTTTCTAATGGATGGAGCCTCTCAGCAGTAGAATAGGAACAGCTTCTGCTAGGCTTTCATTGGGATGTTAAGAAGAGGTTGGATGGCCACTTTTCCAAAAAAAAAAACAAAAAATGGTGTAACGTATCTTTCTTTGGGTGGACAAGATAGACACCTGCAGTGTCATTTTACACCCATCTCTTAGCCACTTTGAGCATTAAGCTTCTCTGCAGAAAAAAGAGGATAACACACTCAAAGGAGATGTCAATCATCTCATATGATTATATCTGTAGAAGGATTTTAATAGATTCATCCATTCATCCAATGACTATTTATTGAGTATCCACTCTACACCAAAAATAGTCTAGGTGTTATGATTGTAACTGTGACTAGAACCTGATATTTGTGCTCATGGAGCTTACATTCTAGCCGTGGGAGGCCAAGACAATAAACACAAAGATATGTAAATATATGATGAGTTTTGTGGTACTGACTGCTATGGGAAAAATAAAGTAGGTGCGAGGAAGAGGGAAGACCATGGTGGGGTTGCTGTTTTATATAGGGTGATCAGCGAAGGTCTCTGAAAAGGCGATATTTACCCTGCCACCATGAAATCATGAGTCAGAGATGGAACAGCCAGAGATATAGGAGGCAACAAAAGGGAGTGGATCCTGGGAGCCATGTGAAGGTGATGTGGAAAAGAGGACACAATTATCAATTTCCTTAAATGTTGCTGAGATGTGGACTAAAATAATGAACATTGGAGTTGATAATGAGAAAGTAATTGAGGTAGGTCAACTGTAATGAGTTGCTGTATTGGAATGATGGGAATAGAATCTGATGGAAGTGGGTTCAAGAAAGGACAGAAGGAGAGGACAGGGAGGTAATCAGTCTAAATAATTCACTTAGGTTTGCTGTTAGGGAAGCAGAGAAATAAGGCTGCAGCTAAAGCAAAATGTGAGGTCCAGGAATGGCTTTTTTTTCCTTCTTTTTCTTTCTCTTCCTGTTTTTTTTTGTTAGATGGCAGCTATTGCAGCATATTTATATGCTGATATGAACAATCCAGCAAAGAAAAAAAAATAGTAGTATAGGAAAGAGAGGAGAGGATTGGTAGAACTTCCCCTTAGGTAGAGAAGAGGGGATGGGATCCAGTGCACAGAGGTGGGGTTGGCCTCAAGAATAAACATGAATATTTCCTCCACAGTGATAGGAGGGAACACAAAGTAAGATGGGCTCACATCCAGAGAGGATGGAAGATGTGATTCTTCCTTTCTGATTTCTTTTGATGTCTTAATAAAACAGAGAGCAAGGTTAATAGCAAAGACTTGGCATGGGATGGAAAGTAAGTGTATAAGATGTGATGGAAAAAAGAAGACATAACATAGTCACCTAGGATCATAGAAGGTTGAATGGTCTAGAGCAGGGTCATCAAACTACAGCTTGACGGTCAAATCTAGCCCATTGTTTGTTTTTGTAAATACTTTTGTTGGAAGACAGCCATGCCCATTTATTTATGTACTGTCTGTAGCTGTTTTTCTGCCAGGGTAGCCAAATTGTGACAGAAATTGTATGGCTCCCAAAGCTTAAAATACTTTCTATCTGGCCCTTTACAGAAAAAATTTGCCAACCCCTGATCTAGACAGTTGAGTTGGATTTTGAAGCAGTGTTAAGAGTCACAAGATTATGGTCATAAATTTGAAGGGAAACTAGTATACGTGGATGTGACTGTGTGCGTGTGTGGGGGTAGGAGTGGAGAAACAGAATTCTGTCCAGACACCTTCAGCTGTTCAGATACATGTTTAGAAAAGGAAGACAGTTGGAATTAACCAGAGGGGGTGTTCAGCCAAGCAAATACAATAAGGAAGAGAAAAGTAGAGGGGCTGAGGGGAGATAAAAGGGATGAGTAATGGATATTAGAATCAATGCTAATTAACTGAGGTCAAGAAGGGAAAAGTGACAGTACAATAAAGTATCAGTGACTCTAAGTCTTAGAGGGCTTCAGGAAATATTAAATTGGGGTATTACAGAGAATGAGCACTAAAGGCAAAAGGAGAAAGAAGATGCTTAAAATTAAAATTATGAATGGGTTGCCATTTCAGCTAATGAAAAAGCAAGTGAATCAGTACAGTGAGGTAAGGATAAAATAAAGCAAGTGTAATATGTGCTCTTCAGAAGGAATATCCCATACAAATGTAAGAGATTATTTTCAATCTCCTAGACCTGAATTTTGCGCATGGTATAGAGCATTTCAATTCTGGGAGCAGTGAAGAGCTTCCCTTGTTTGTCTAGTTTCCAAGAAATCAGTGAGATTGCATTAGGAAGAGGGCAAATCAAAAACAGGTAGGAGAAAGTATATGAGCTTTCAGTGTGTGTCTTATTAATAACTCCATCTCTCCAGGGAAATTGTTCCAACTGAAAGACACTACCCAGGATTACTGTCCCTGGAATGGCTTAGATGACAGATAGAAAGCAGGAACTGCAGATTTCATCATTTCCCCACACTGTTGATGAAATGGAGCACAGGCTGAGTTATGTGAGGTTTTTCAGGTCTTTCCAAACTAAACACAGTTTGTCGGTTTTCAAAATCATAACGAATGACCCATCTTCCTATCCTTACCCCTGACCCCACTCACATAGCTTTTTCTTTTTTAATCATTGTGTCTCTTACATCAAACACTTTAAATGGGGAGACTGCTGATCTTAGCTGACTTTGTCTATGCTTGCCATCCTTTCTGACCCACCTTCAAAGTTATGGATGCATTCCAAACTGATTAAATGGGTCACAGCCTTTTGGAGAGGCCAAAGCCAGCTGGTTCCAGTCAATTGTATTCCTTCCAATTGGCAAACGATAAATGAAGATTTTTCTCAGGAGGTTGACTCTACAGTTGGTGATAGATGACTTGGTATTATGTCTTTTGGGCCAGAGCAACATCTCACCCTCAGCCAGAGTCCATGAATCTATCTAGATCTTGGGTTCGCCCATCTGCCCACCTTAAAGCACTGAATATGAATTTATTTGTAAGTTTAGTTATATATTCAAGGAGATATTTACCTATTTATTTTCTTCAATATTTATGGAGTAAATATATATAAAATAAGCCAGTCTACTGCTTGTGAGGCAATAGGTATGAAAGAGATAATCCCTTATCCAAGGACATAACAGGTTACTGGGAGAACAGAAAAACAGACAAGAAAAAATTATGTTCTAAGTAATATAATAGAAACAGTCAGGAGGAAAATAAGAAGGACATCTAACTCAGCCTAGAGCAGGGTTTCTCAACCTCGGTAGTATTGACATTTTGGGCTAGATAGCTCTTTGTTGTGGGGGCTGTTCTACATATTGTAGAATGTTTAGCAGCACCCCTGACCTCTACACACTAGATGTTAATAGCAACCCCCCGAACAAGTTGTGCCAACCAAAACTGTCTCCAGACGTTATCTATTTTCCCTAAGAGGAGAGAGAGACAAAATCATCACCATTTGAGAAGCACTAGGCTACCGCATCAGAAAAGGTTACCTAGAGGAGGTTATACCAGAGATGGATCTTTAAGGATAAGTAGTCATTTCCTCAATAAATAGAATGAAAATATGATTTTTTAAAGCAAAGGAAATAGCACATGGAGAGATAGCATATTCAGCGAATTGTAGTTTGATGTGGTTGTAGCATAGACAAAGAACAGACCATAGAGGGTTAGGTTGCAAAGATGGACTGGACTCCAATTAATCAAACATTCATAATTGGAATACATTTTGGCAATTCCAAAACAAGGAATATTTTCAGAATTACCTATGCAGATATTCAAAAATATAGACATCTAATTCCTGTCTTACTGAATCAGAACCTTTGAGAAGAAGGCCCAGTAATGCATAACATATATTTTAAAGGCTCTTAGTCAGTTTAAGGTGTTATCAAAGCCTTGTCACTCAAAGTTTGGATACTTGTTAGAAATGCAGAATTTCATTGCAAACCTACAGAATCATAATCTATAATTTCACAAGATCCTCCAGTGATTCCTACAGGTGTTAAAATTAAGAATCACTGCTCTAGTCTACAGGAAGTCTTTCAAGAACACAAAAGTGAGTACCATTAATGATTACCAGAAATATAAAGTTGGTTTGTTCAGCACTGTTACTTAAGAAACAAGAGGAATTTACATGGAAATATGCATCATTGGATCATTCTTTTCAAATTTGTCCTACACGGTAAATTAAACATTTATTAGCAATATAAAATATGATCAGCTTTCATAAAATCATATGGTAAAGCAAAGGAGGGGTGAATGTCACTACTGATCATAAAATAACCTCTTATGACCCAAATCCAATCCTGACATAAATCTGCCTCTCCCAGGATCAAAAACCAATCTCAATATTTTAGAGCCAATGAAAGACATAAGGCAATTTACTTAATTCTGAAATAATGAAAGGAAATATTACCTTCAAGAGCATTTCACATTTGTCATTCCAGATTAACGTACTTTAATTCCAGGCTGAATTGGAAATTTAACCCACCCATGAACAATAGAGAGATAGCTGACTATAGAAACTAATAATAATGATCATTTGGAGAACAATTTGCAAATTGCCAGCATTGTGCTAACATTTCGCATAAGCAACGGTTTGTCATAGGACTTATTACTCCATTTCACAGATGAGAAAACTAAGATGCTGAATGGGAACGCCTGTGATCGCATAACTAATAAGCAGTAGAGTCTGAATGCAATCCCCCATCATCTGACTTCCTATGCCTTACTTCTGACCACTCTAATTTGAACTTAATTGTAAGAAGGCACATATTCAAGCCCCAACCATACCACCCTGAAGGCTTAATCATAAAATGTCTGAGTCAGTTTCTCCATCTGTGAGTCAAAAACAGTAATATCTAATCTACCAGATTTTTATGATTAATTGAGATCAAGTCTGAGGGGAAAAGATTGTACAATGCAAATCACAATTATGTAAATCTTAGCCAAGCTGGCAGAGTGCAGTTACTGAGAAATCTGATTTCACACCCCTCCTCCTTTGCAAACATATACAAAATTTAAAAGGGTATTTAAAAGAAAATAAGTTTGTGATGATAAGCATCTCAATGAACCCTGCAAAAGAACAGAAACACACAGAGGTGAACAAGAGTTCAGGCTTAGGTTTGTGCTTGGTATCTGAAACAGAAAGCAGATCCCAGGAGCTCATACGCACTGGATGTGTGCCCTCCACGCAGCAGGGACCAGAAACATAGGCTCTAGCTTGGCTGTCCAACCATCACTCGTGGCCATCATGAAAACTGAGTGCTAAATAGAACCATGCCCATAGCTATAAGGAGTTAGTTGTTTAGTGCAGTGAAGAAACATGGCCTCAAACCAGAAATCAGACAAAGTCATAGGCACACTCTGGTGTAAATCTTTGATACTTTGCTCAAGAAGTGTTTTGAGCTGACACCATAAAATTTGACCTGTGGTGGGAAGTGGAGGGCTGAATAGAGAGGAGGAAGCAACTCCAAATTTGTTAAACACGAGTATAATTATGTGTAGAAAAAAAGAAAAAGAAAATTCCCAGCCAGAATGAGCTTTTACAGATATTACTGTAGGAAAGGATTGGCCAGGAGAAATTCCAAGGATATATCAGGTCCTTCAAAGCCTATCCCAGTGCAATCTCTTCTAAGAAGTCTCCCCTCTTCACCACGTCCCATCCTACTCTGCGTTGAGTAGGGTTAGGAGAGCACTCAATGGGGAAGCCACCTAGGTTTACATTCTCACTCTGTTGGAGAACCATGCCAATGTTGCTCAAGCAGTGCCTCAGTTTCTACATCTGTAAAATGGACATGATGATAGTGCCTACCATATTGTGTTGTGAAGAGTCAATGAGTTAATTCATATAACACACTGAGAACAGGAATGAGCTCACAGTAAGCAATCAATAGAGAGTGATTATTTTGAACTTGCATAGCTGTCTCGAAATAATTGTAATTATTCTATAGAATTGTGTTTTATCGAATGGATGCTTCTCAATAGCAGGAATCTCTCTAATGTATCTCTGGAGTGTAATGGTCCGGTAGACAGGTTAGGCAGCTAGTGAAGTGATTCTGGCTGAAAGCAATGAAAGACAATTACCTGTGAAAATAGAAAAAGACACTATGATGGTTGGGGAAAAACACTGGACAATGAGAAAGCAGATCTAAGCTTTTTTTTCCAACTCTTGCTCTGATAAACGGTATGGCATTGTACAAGTCATTCCTCCACTCCAAGACATCACTCTCTCATCAGTAATATGGTCACATCGGGCTATGAGACTTCTAAGATCTCTTTTAGCTATAAGATCTTATGAATCTGTATATTGTTCATCCAAATTGACGTGCTTAGAGACTCTGAGGTGAGTTATGCCACTATTACATAAAACCTTCTGGACAATGGATTAAGAATGATATAATGTCAAGGTCTAGAAGTTCGACAGTGAGCTCTAAGGGAAAAGGAATATAGTCAGATTCTGTTTTACCTCTAGGTTTATACTTGGATTTCGTCTCCTCATCTTTTAAAAGCAGTGAAAAGGACAGATAGGGTTTCTACCTTCATGAAGCTTACAACTTAGTGGAGGGGACAGAGGAAATAAAGCAAACAAATAATGAAATAACTGCATTGTGACACATGCTATGAAGGAGGTAGGGCACTGAAGACAGGCATCGTAGTGTCCTAGTGAAGGAGAGCTTGGGGCGGGGAATGGTCAGGAACCTCCATTCACAGACATTTAACTGAGACTTAGATCTGAGGGATGAGACCACCAGGGGAAGAGATTTTCAGGCCATAAAAACAGCCAACACTAAAATCATGAAACCAGAAAGAAGTCAGCATGTTGGAGGACCTAAAAAGAATTCAGTGTGGCTGGTGCAAAGGAGAGAGATGGAGAGATGGACAAAACAAGCCTGGTGGGAGCCATGACCTTGGAGTCCCTGGCTAAATGATTATTTATTATTTACCTTCACTGATAGGATTTTTTAAGCAGCAAAAGTATAGTAAATATTAACTGAGTTCTTAGTACTTGCCAGGTGCTGTCCTAATTGTCTATCTTATATTAATTTATTTAATCCTCACAATAACCCTACGGGGTGGGACTGTTATTGCCCCATTTTACAGACGAAGAATCTGAACAAAGACAGGTTAATTATCTTGCTAAAGATCACATAGCCAGGACATTTCCAAGCCAGATTAATTCCTAAGCAACCTGACTATAGAGACGGTGCTCTTAAAGAATGTAATGTTTGAATGTGTTTCATAACTTGAAAGTTTCAGTTGCTTGATTTTTGTAGACTGAAAACATTCCAGAAGTGATTTTTGATTTCTCTTTTTCCTACTTTATTGAGAAGCACTACCTGACATGATTCAATGGTACATGGAGTGTTTGTGAATGCCATGAGCTCAACTCCTTCAAAATGAAAAGTGCATCCTGTAAAAGAACAGACTAGCAGTGGCCACATGGTGGCACAGTGATTAAATTCGCATGTTCCCCTTCAGCGGCCCTGGGTTCGCAGGTTTGGATCCCTGGCACAGACCTAGTACTGCCCCCGAGGCCACACTGTGGGGGCATCTCAGGTAAAATAGAGGAAGATTGACACAGATGTTAGCTCCGGGCCAATCTTCCTCACAAAAAAGAAAGAAAGAAAGAAAAAGAACAGACCAGTGCAGACTAGTGATATTTGAAAGGCTGATTTTTTTAAACATATCTCATGACACATTTAGACTGTGTCTCAAACTCAGTGAAATTAACCTCAGCAAAAGCTTTATTGATATTTATTGATTATTATTCGCAGTTTTTCAGTTAAAATAACTGAATCACATCCATTGGCAGAGATATTGAGAGTTTTTTATGCCTCAATTTTCACACCTGTGAGATGAGAAAGATTATGTATTCATGTGCAAAGACAAATAGGTAGATATGTCAAATGGATAGATAGATAGATATAGAGAGATGATAGATGATTAGATAGATAGATACCAGATATAGATATGATAAGAGAAGGTATCTAATGACATAGCTATTATTAATACACTAAGCAAGTAATAATGGCAATTACTGTATATATTGAGTGCCCTGTGTGTCAGTTGTATTCCAAGCACTTCACATGAATTCTTTTAATCTTTTCAGTCATTACCTGAGTTATGTATAATTCTCTCCGTTTTACAGATGAGGGCATTGAGGAACAGAGAGATTTACTCAAGATTGTAGAGTCAGTAAATAACGGTGCCAGCATTCACGCCCACAGAATCCATTTTCAGAGTCTGTTCTCCTAACAACTACCCTATTCTCTCCTTCATGCATATCTTAATTAGTCCTCCTTTACCACTGTCAGGAAACACTCTCATTCCTTTTGCTTTCCCTAACTCCACTCTACACAGTGTAGCAACACTGAATAATATTTCTGATGGCTGTCAAAGAGAATAACCAATTAAAATGGAAGAAAATGTCAGTTTCTTCTTAGCTGGGGAAATTCTTAAAATATTATCTCATCTCCCTAACTTTGTATTTAAATAAGCAGGCCAAGACACCTGGGAAGAAATCAGCCTTTTCTAAGGAAGGTGCTCATATCCTATATTCTCACAAGATATTCTCTCTCCTGCCCCCACAGCCCTATCTAGAGTCATTTAATGGACATCTAACAGCTTTGACAATGTGCCCAGTCCATGTCTGCTCTTGAGCTGCTTTTACCACATCCCACAGCAGAGTGGCCAAACTTTCACAGCATGTGTATGTCCAGAGGGAGAACTTAACCCATTGGGACCTAGCTACGTTACAACGCATCCTCTTTGTTTCAATAGAACCCAAAACATGCCCACTACAGATCACATCACAAAGGTTGCCATTCTTCATGATCACACCTCTTTCTTACACTGCTGTGTTAGTAATTGAGGACAGAGGCTGTCTCTTAAGTATTTTAGAAAATGTCTGGATTATTTTCTGTAAGAAAGGTATAATTAAAGACATTGATAGGCACCTCTCTTTTCCTTTTGAGTCTTCTGTATGAAGCTTCATATGAAAAATGTCTTGTTTTAATTGCTGCAGAAAGCTTCAATTTCATGTTTTCTTTTGTTGAAAATCAAAACTGGTGTGACTGACTGTCTTTGTGCATGCACTCCTACTTTTTTGGATCACTGCAAAGCTCAAAGCCAATTTCGGTCTATCTATGTATCTATCTATCTATCTCTCTGTCTGTCTTCTGTCTAGTCTAGGAAAGAACCATTTCATTAAAGATTTAGTGTATGAATACATGAATTAAGGGATTGATACCATAGCTATAAAATAAACTCTCTTACTAAGGATCTTGAAACAATGTGCCACAGATGAGTAAGAAAGGGACTAAGTGAGAGAATATGAATCTCTTGACACAAATTCATCTGTAAAATTGGAAGAAGAACTCTATGTTTAATACTGTATCAACATTTTTCCTACATCTTCACGTTTTCAGAATTAAAAACAAGATAAGCCTAAATACAGAGATAAAGAAATGCACATGGCTTTGGTAAACGATATAGCGAAGAGAACCCATCTAATCAATCACAGCTCAAGTGGCTATATAACACTCTTTCGTAAAAATTCTGGCTATACCTGAACTCTAAATATGACACTTTCCATGACAAACACCTGTTGAAATATGTTCACTTTCTGCTTTTCTCTCCGTAGTAAACAATTATTGTCTATCACTCCCTTTTCTTTGGGGAAATATCTTCTTTCTTACTTTATTAATTTGATTTGGGTAGGACTCCTACCCACTACCCACAGCACCCTCCACCCTGGGCAGAAAATTTAACCTTGACCCAGTGAATCAAAAAAGCTCATTTTACTAGCCATGCTTTTTGATCCAGGGATGAACAAACGAACCATGGTAGGCCAATACGAGTCTTTCCCTTGGATTATTCAGTTTGGAGCTGGAAGTAAAAAGATCGCAAAACTACAGGAGAGTGAACTGGGAGCTGCTTATTGTCATCTTCCCTACTATGTAGAAAAGAGTGACAAGTATAGTGTTGGACAGAGAGAGAGAGAAAGAGAAGGAGGAGGACAAGCAGGATGAGAGGAAGGAAGAGACAGACTTAAAGACTTCATTTCATTAATTTGTCCCTGTCATGCTTGCAGTCAGCTCCAACTCTGGACTCAGGCTGAGCTAGAGTTTCCACACTTGGAATTGCAACTGTTCTAATATATTTCCTCTAGCATTCCTTCTCCAGTCATACTAACCTATTAAACTACTTGCTCTTCCCAGGTTAGAATGGACTCTTTCATACCTCTGCGTTTTGCACATACACCCTCTATTCTGCTTTTCACTGCTATGTAACAAACTACTCCAAAACTTGGTGGATTAAAACAATTATTTATTTTGCTCAGACTTTTTAGAATCATGAATTTAAGAAGGGCTTGGATTCACGGCTTCATCTGTGTCTGGGGCTGGAAGACGCACTTCTTAGACAGTTTCTTTATGAACGCGACTGGTGCTTAGACATGAGGCTCCCTGGCCTCTCGTTCTCAGTGTGATGTTTCATCCTCCGAGTCTCTCCACATGGCTCAGGCTTCTCATAACATGGGGACTTCAAGTACATGCACTTCTGAGATGGCTTCCAAGACGGAAAATCCTAAGAGCAAGAATTCCAAGAGGCCCAGGTGGAAGTTGTGAGGTTTCTTAAGATCTAGCCTCAGAGGTCGCACAGCATCCATCAATTCTGCCACCAAGAGTAAATCAAAGGGCCAGCAGAGATTCAAGGACTGGGGACTGCACAGGGACAGGAACACTGCGGGGTCTGGCTTCTGGAGGTCGCAGGAGAGATCTTTAGAAACCAGCTATTATCCACTCCTTTCTGTCTGGAATAGGATGTCCTTGTTGTCTTGCTTACTCTTACACATCCCTGGGTTCTTAGCATGAATATTCCCTTCTCTAAGAAACATTTCTTTCTGCACATTTACATACTTCTGTCATAGCATGTGTTACATCCTCTTGTAGTATAATCTATGTCTTTCTCTATACTAGACTCTGAACACCTCAAGAGGATTAAAGATATCTTAATTCATCTTTATATCTGAGACCTTATCACTGGTGCTCAGTAAATGTTGGTTGGGTGAACAAGCATATACACATGAGCACATTTACTCCTTAGGCTGAGAAAAATTTCAATAGATGGAGTCAGATGCAATTCTTGCTCCCAGAGAAGTTTCTGGGTCATGACTATGTCAGCTTTCGGACTGTTGCCCCCCATGATATATTCACACATGATGTCAACTAATATAAGGATATAACAAATTGACTCAGCTGAAAGTTGTCAAAGCAACTGATGTCTAAGTGTTTCAGGATCCTGTCAGTTTGATGAGCCCTGTCTTTCTCATACACTTCAAGCAAACTTGTGAAGTCATACATTTATCTGGACAGTCACATCCACAAAAATGTAGAACAGGACAAAATGCAGCTGAGATTTAGTCAGAGGGAAATTATTTTTCCATGATTTCTCTAATTTGATATTTCATTATCCCTACTGAGTCTCCATTTGACTATGAGCTATGCAGATGCTGCCTTTACTGAGGGTGCGTACAACCTCCTGCAGATGAGAAGAAGTAAGCTAATTTAAGCACAAATATAGATACTTGCATGTAAATTCAAATAACCATGAGGGTGAGGTGCTCATCTCAAACATTACAGTAGAAATTTACATTATTCTAAGCCTCTTTTCTTTCACCTTCCTGAGTTAAACAAAAGAAATCTCGGGAGTTCCTGTGTCTGTGTGTGTGTGTGCATGTGTGTAGTAAGAACACTTAACATGAGATATACCCTCCTAACAATTTTGCAGTATGCAATACCATATTGTTAATCCTAGGCACTATGTCGTACAGCAGATCTCCAGAACCTATTTATCCAGCATTACTGAAACTTTATACCCATTGAAAGACAGCTCCTCATCAAAAAAAACAAAACAAAAAACAAAGGGACGCAAGGATTTCTGGAAGGTGTTGGCTATATCTCTTACCCTGGTTGTGGTTATGGTATCATGGGTATTTGCATATGTTCAACTCATCAAATTGTATATATTAACTACGTGCAGCTCTTTCTACATGAATTACACCTCAATAAAGCTGTTTTTAAAAAGAAATCCGTTAAAAATTATTTTCCTTTTTTCAATTGCTCTGTTTTTGTTTCTATAAAGAATGAGAAGGGACATCCCGATACCAAGTAACCAAGAAGATCAATGAAAAGAAAACAGCCGGAATATAATTGAATGCTTAAATCAGTGAAAAGGACAAGTCTTTAGAGAGAAATAAGGCAATAGAAAGGCCAATTCTGGACGTAGCAATGGGTTGGATGAAGGACCCACATCCCCTTGGAAAAGTCTGTGAAAGAACTCTTTTGAAATTCTGGTTTGACCTACCCTTCCATTCAACTAAGCATTAACCTCCAGGTACAGCTCAGCAAGACATTAGAAATAATAAGATAAGGAGATGAATTCACAGAACCGTTTAAAAGAGAATAGCAAAAATACAATTAAAGAGGAGCTGGAAGTGTATGATGGGGAATGAGTGTGCTTAATAAAGCTATTTGATAATTACCAAGATGTTCCAGGCACAAAGCAGGACACATAGTGTAACCTATTTGGATGTTTATGTATTTGGTTCATGTGGCAGGCAGGAAATGTGTGTTCCTGCTGACTCTGAAACAACTGTATTGATGTTATTCTCAGAAAGGAGTGTCAGCACTTTCTCTCAAAGTCTCTCCTTGAACTCTAGAAATGGGTCACATGTGTCCAAAGTTCAACAAAATTATAAACTAAAATATGGATTCTCAAAAAAGTATGGCTATAGACCGGGAGACCACAAACACCAGGGCCAGATTGTAAATATTTTAGGGTTTGCGTGTCATACGGTCTCCATCACAGCTACTTAACCGCGTTGTAGCACAGAAGCAGCCCAGTACCATATGTAAATAAATTGGTGGAACTTTGTTCCAATAAAATGCTATGTATGATCGTGGAAGTTTGAATTTCATTTAGTTTTCTCATGTCACAAAATATTATTCTTCTTTTGATTTTTTTAGCAATTTAAAAATGTAAAAATATTCTTAGCTTGCAGACAATACAGAAACAGGTGGCAAGCTGGATTTGGCTCATGGTCTGTAGTTTGGCGACCCCTAAAATAGACTAACCCTAGACAGAGACAGCATTAAGGAATCAATCCTTTTTGTGTGTGTGCAGGTCCAAAGTTGTCAGCTAGAATTATCTTACCTTGCCTTTAAAGCTAATTGGCTTGGACTACTATTCCACAAGGTGGAAAGACAAAGGCCAAGGACTTCTTTCTCTCTCCCTCTTTTTCTTTGTTCGTGTATATATGCCTGTGGCATCTGTCTCTCTGGCATCTCTATCTCTATCTCTGCCTCTACCTCTATCTCTCTCTGTCTCTCTATGTCCTTCTCACTCTCTCCCCTAACCTTTGTCATCTCTCTTTTATCTCCTCCCGTCCCTCAGTTTCAATCTAGTTATAAAGCAGTACAATTCAGCAATATCTTCTGTTAACTTACACTTACTAACATTTTTAAATAGTGGGAAAAAATCGAAGAAGGAATAATATTTTGTATAATGTGCAAATTATATTAAATTCAAATTAATGTGACCACAAAGAACATTTTTTGCATATAAGCTGGAAATGGCATTATAACAAATAAATTTTTTACGTGTAGTAGAAAAACACAGAGTTCCTAGAATCAGACAGTCCTGAGTTCAAGTTCAAGCCCCACCAAGTAAGCAGGGTGTATGAGTCATTTCTAAGCAACACAATTAAATTTCAAGGTAATTTAAAAACATTCCTTAAGGAGAATGAATTGAATCCTGTTTTAATTAAATTGCTTACCCAACATTTAAACCTGGTAAATGACACAGATGAGATTCAAACTCAAGTCAAAGTCTGGAAACTTCCTTCCTCTAACAATGATGCATTTTAGTTTTCTATCAAGTCTGTCTTTTTTTTTTTTCCTTGTGTAGGAAGTTCTGTGTAGGGAGTTGCAGAAAAAATCAGGATAGAAAAATATTTCCTCCAGGAGGAAAATCTCAGAAGAGGAAATTGAGTCTGAGAGAGCTAAAATACATTTCAGAAGAATCCTTGAAGCTTCTCCACGCCTTGCCACAGGGAGTCTAACTGGGTATGGCTTGAAAGAAGCTTAACAATTATTTTGCACTTTTTTTTTAATCAAGGAAAAGCAGTGGTCAACAAACAGTTTTGAAAATGGACAAGATAGAAACTGCTCCTTGGCAGGGGAGGGAACATCCCTTCTTCCACAGAGAGCTTTATTATTGACCCAGAAGAACAAGTGAGTGAAATATCAAAAAGCACAGAGCCAAATATAGAAACCTGAAATATTGAAGACGAAGAGGATAAATTTGGAAGCTAGATCCCTGTGGTAGACACAGAGATGATCAACCTACACCCCCCTGCAATTGCTCCAGCTATAAGTCCCTTCCGGGTTTGCTGCAGCTGCACAGATCTAGGGTACACCTTCCCGAGGGGTGTCCACATTGGATGGCTGCTTGATACTTGGGTATAAAGACCCAACTATTTTGGCTGAACTTTGGACAACTCTAATGGGACATGTTTGTTCCAGAGCTCTCTGAGGGGTCGGAAGAGGCTTTGTCAGCCCTTTGACATGATTCAACAGCTCCTTCAATCCAATCTTGCTTTCTTCCTTTCTCTTCCAAAGGAGTTGGTTGCTATTAATTATCTTGTAAGCTAAACTGCCTCTTAACATCTGCCAGAGGTGCCAACTTACAACTGATACTGAGATAGGTCAGAGAAAGCAGGTGCTCTGAGGAGTTTTAGAAATGGATCACAGGCTGCCCAGGTGGCAAAGAGGACAGCCCACCTGTGGTAGGTGGAATGTCAGTGCCTGTTAACCCAAAGAGGCCACACTTTCACCAGGAGACACAGCAAAGGGCACATGGAACCATTAGCTAGGACAGGTGTCTGGCACTCTGGGACCCTTCTTTCCAAGGACCCTCAGGGAACGAAAGGAATCACCAACTTGGCTGGGATAATTGACTGATTTTCAAGGAGAGGTTGGACTGTTACAAAATGGAAGCACAGAAGAATGCATGTGGCCCCCAGGTGATCCACTGTTTTAGCAGTTCTTGCTTTAGTAGTTTCTTGCCCAACTATGACTTTTCAAATGTAATTTCACAACTAGTAAACAGGAAAAAAATTTACATTTGGTTGTGGGAAAAGATCTACAATCCAAGAATCCCATCTCCAGCCCCAATTTTTTAAATTGTATATCAGTAGTGAAGAATCAGAAAAATCAATTTTAAAAATTATATGACTTAACAACATGAAAAAAATAGAAATAAAGCTCCAAGAATGTACATTTTCTTACTATGAGATACAGTTTTAACATACTAAAAATATTAAAAAATTAAAGTCCAATAATACTAACTATTGGAGAAGATGCGTCTGAAATTTACCTCAAAATTATATTTTGAGGTTCATAAATTTGAAATTATTGACATCTTTGATTCTTCTATATATCCCATAATATTTGTATTTGAGAAACTGTTTTTTCTATAGGTGCTAAGATAACTGGTAAACTCAGAGAAATTCTGCTAGATGAAGAATCTTGTCAATTCTATTTTTTCTATATTAAATAGTATAAATTAAAACTCAAATATTTTCACAGGTATTGTTTTTCTTCTCGAGAGTATATTTCTTCAACAAATATTTTGACACAGTAAGGCTTACCAAATAATTTCTCTATTCATATTTGTTAATGTTTCAAAATTAGATGCTGCAAAATTAGGCCTCATGAATTTCAGTTCCTTCTGTTATTAGATGTGAATTTAATGAAGTAACAATAACAACTCCAATAAATATTTTTTTTACTAAGTCAAGATGTTCCAAAGTACAAATAAGGAATTTCCAAATTATATATTTACATTATTTGAGCATTCATTCTTTAATTCATTAAATTCCTACTTTGATTTTCTTGTGATTAATGTCAATGACTTCTCATTTGCGAGCATTGTTTTCAAGAATTGTGATTCAATAAAAGTGTCAGAATCTGAAGCTTCATGGATTCCATTCATTAAATATTTGATTAAAGTATTCCAACAGATTTTAATGAAGAAAAAGCAACAAGAATTTAGAGGATTCAGTTACAGTAAATACATTTCAATACAATAAATTTCAATGTAGGTCACATGATGACTTTCAAAGTAGTTGTTCTAAGGTTCAAACTTTTCTAAAATCTAATTGACGTTGGACAACAATGAGAAGTGTGTATACTGCTGAAGAATTTTAAAATTTATTTTCAATTATGATAAAATAAATATAACAAAATTTACCACCTTCACCGTTTTTACGTGTACATTTCAGTAGTATTAAGGACATTCACATTGTTGTGCAATCAATTCAGAGAACTCTTTCATCTTGCCAAACTGAAAATCTAAACCCATCAAATAACTCCTCATTCCCCTCCCTCCCCCCGACCCTGGCAACCACCATTCTACTTTCTGTATCTATGAATTTGGCTACTCTAGGTACTCATATAAGTGAAATCATATAGCATTTGTCTTTTTATGACTGATTATTTCACTTAGCATAATGTCCTCAAGGTTCATCCGTGTGGAAGCATGCATTGGAATTTCCTTCCTTTTTAAGGCTCAATAATATTCCCTTGTATGTATATATCACTGACAAAGACTTTCTCCTTGACCAAACATTAGTTAGGCTCCTCAGAACCCTCTTCTCAACTAGGCCTCAACCTCAGCCCCTATCCTTGCTGGGCCTGCATAGCTCTGTCTTAGCAAGAATCCTACTAAGTCAGTATAGCAGAATCGCTCATCCTTGACATCTGATCACTCTTGATGTCTGACTAAGTTCCTCATCCCTACCTTGATATCTAAGCCCTTGGCCTGCCTTCAGCATGAATCCTGTTAAGTGTAAGTTGGTTTAGCAAGACTCCTCCTCCCTTGATGTCTCCTCCTTAATAATTCACTGACCCCCTAAACCTAATCATTGACTGTAAATCCCCACTTGTCCTTGTATTTCTGATCTGTTTCTCTATTGGAAGGCCCTGCTTCAACAGTCTGAAATAAAGTCTCCATTACCGTTTCAACAACAGAATAATTTCATCTTTAATAAAGAGGGATGCTTGGGCTGCTTCCACCTTTTGGTAACTGCAAATAATACTTTCACAAACATGAGTGTGCAAATATCTCTGAGACCCTACTTTCAGTTCTTCTGAGTATATGCCCAGAAGTCGAGCTGATGAATCACATGGTAATCTTTTTTTCAATTTTATGAGGAACCCTCATATGATTTTCCATAGTGCCTACAGCATTTTGCATTCCTACCAACAGTGCACAAGGGTGTCAATTTCTCCATGTCCATATCCATAGCCATGCCGACACTTGTTATTTTCTGTTTTGCTTTGTTTGTTTTGTTTTTCAGAGTAGCCAACCTAATGGGTATCAGGTGGCATCTCATTATGGTTTAATTTCTGTTTCCATAATGATTAGTGGTGTTGATTATCTTTTCATGTCTTTCTTGGGCATTGCATATTTTCTTTGGAAAAGTGTCTACTCAAGGCATTTGCACAATTTTTTATTGGGTTGTTAATGTTTCTGAGTTGTACGGGATCATTACATACCCTGGCTATTAACTGTAAGATTTATAATTTGTAAATACTTTCTCCCATTCCAATAGGCTACCTTTTCACTCTGTTGGTTTTGTCCTTTGATGCACAGAAGTTTTTAATATTGATATGGCTCAATTTATCTATTTTTACTCTCATTACCTGTGTTTTTGGTGTCATATCCACTAGACCATTGCCAAAACCAATGTCATGAAGCTTTTCCCCGTTTTTCCCTTTTAAGAGTTTTAGAGTTGTAGCTCTTATGTTCTGGCCTTTAATCCACTTTTAGTTAATTTTTGTGTATGGTGTTTGGCAAGGGTCCAATTTCATTCTTTCGCGTGTGAATATCCAGTTTTCCCAGCACCATTTGTTGAAAAGACTGTCTTATCCCCATTGAATGGCTTTGTCATACTTGCTGAAGATCATTTGACCATATATGTGAGGGATTATTTCTGGGCTCTCTATTCTATTCCTCTTGTCTATATGTATGGTTTTTAAAAGTAATCGCACTGTTTTTTATTACATTAGCTTGGTAATAAGTTTTGAAATAAAATGTGAGTCCTCCAACTTCACTTTTTATTTTCAAGATTGTTTTGGCCCTTCAGAATCCCTTGAGAACCCATATGAATTTTAGGATAGATTTTGCAATCCCATTTGCAAAAAAATGCTAATGGGATCTTGATAGAGATTACATTAAATCTGTAAGTTGCTTTGGGTGTAATTGACATCTTAACAATATTAAGTCTTCCAATCCATCAGGACAGGATACCTTTCCAGTTGTATCTTGTTTAATTTCTCTAAGCAATGTTTTGTAGTTTTCAGTGTACCTGCCTCATTGGTTAAGTTTATTGCTAGGTATTTTACTCTTTTTTCTTTTCTTTTTTTTTTTTTTTTTGAGGAAGATTAGCCCTGAGCTAACATCTGCTGCCAATCCTCCTCTTTTTGCTGAGGAAGACTGGCCCTGAGCGAACATCTGTGCCCATCTTCCTTCACTTTATACGTTGGGATGCCTGCCACACCATGGCCTGCCATGCAGTGTCATGTGCGCACCCGGGATCCGAACTGGCAAACCCTGGGCCACCAAAGCGGAAAGTGGGAACTTAACCGCTGGGCCACCAGGTCAGCCCTGGTATTTTACTCTTTTTAATGCCATTTCAAATGAAATTTTTTTCTTAATTTCATTTTCAGATTGTTCACTGTTATTGTATAGTATTGTGTACAGTGTATAGAAATGCAACTGATTTTTGTGTATTAACTTTGTATCCTACAACTTTGCTGAATTATTTTGTTAGTTCTAACATTTTTGTGTGTGGAATCTTTAAGACTTTCAGCATAAAAGACCATGTTGCTGAAAACAAGAATAATATTGCTTCTTCCATTTCAATTTAGATTCATTTTTATTTCTTTATCTAGCCTAATTGCTCTGACTTGGACGTCCAATACTGTGCTGAAGAGAAGTGGCAAAAGCAGGCATGTTTGCCTTTTCCTGATCTTAGAGGAAAACCTTTCAGTCTTTCACCACTGAGTATGACGTTGGCTGTGAGTTTTCATACATTACCTTTATTCTGTTGAGGTAGTTTTCTTCTATTCTTAGTTTGTTGAGTGTTTTTATCAAGGGTGTTGACTTTTGTCAACAATGCTTTTTTTGCATGAAATGAGATGATCATGTGGAAGTTTTTTGCTTCATTCTGTTAGGGTGTTGTATTATATTGGTTGATTCTACTCTTTTCTTTCTGTCTCAAGGGAAGAGCTAGGAAATGGATGCCATGTTAGTTTTCTCTCCCCATTACTTCTTATTATGTTTCCTCAACCCAAACTCAAATGTAGAAAGCCACAAGGGTACTCTGCAGAGAGACTGGTGCACTTGTCAGAAGGAATGCTGACTTCAGGCTTTTATATGTTGAGCTACAGAATTTCAAAGACCCATTCTGTTCTCTTACTAAGTCAGAGTGCAGTGAATGTTTTCTTTGCAAAATTTGAGGAGTATCCTTGGATATGGCGTTGGACTCTCTCTTTGGAAAGCTTGAACATAAAACCTAGCAGGCACTACTTGGAATTGCACTGGAAAGAGAGCAAAGACAGACAACCTGTCCTAAAACACAAAGATCCAAGGTTTTACCAAAGAGAGTTAAGCTAGAATCCTCTTAAAATAATACAACCAGGGGCCGGCCCAGTGGCACAGCAGTTAAGTTCGCTCGTTCCTCTTCTCAGAGGCCTGGGGTTCACCGGGTCAGATCCCAGGTGCGGACATGGCACTGCTTGGCAAAAGCCATGCTGTGGTAGGCATCCCACATATAAAGTAGAGGAAGATGGGCATGGATGTTAGCTCAGGGCCAGTCTTCCTGAGCAAAAAAAGAGGAGGATTGGCAGTAGTTAGCTCAGGGCTAATCTTCCTCAAAAAATTAAAATAATACAACCAAAAAGGTCTGTCTTCCAGATTTGGGACCCCAGCAGGAAGAGCAGAAACTAAGAGGACTGCATAGATCAGAGATTGAAATCTTAATGTAGACTTGACTGGACTTTAGAAATACCTAGAAATGAGACTACACTTATATATGAAAATGACGAGGAAAGCTATGGGAAGTGATGTTTAACGGAGGGGCCACATTCCAGATAGGGATAAACAAGAATAGCAGGAATAAACAAGAACAGTGAAAGTGAGAATGTTTAAGATTTCCCAGAGGAAAGTAAACTACATAGTTTGACAGACAAGGAAGCTTCATGTAGAATGTAAAGTGTTAAAAGATCTGGAAAAGTAGATTGGGGTATGATCCTGAAGGTCCTTGAACTTGAGTTTGAGATTAGAATTTGGGGGGAGGTGGATGAGGGGTGGTAGGAGAAACAGCAGTGAAATGCAAGTTCCTGAGCTGACTATGGGATGATCAAAGTAATGTTTTAGCGTGTGTAATGTGACACAATGGAGGCAAAAGGGGGCAATGTGTCAGAAAATAACGTTAGGATTTCTGCTACACCATTTGCTCCCTCATCTTCGGAGTTTCTGTGAAAGCATTCCCTGTGGGGGAATAATCGTCCGCCATTCTCCTCCATTTTTAGCCTGTAACTAAATGTATTAACTGCAGACTCAGAATTAGGACCCTGGTTGTCTGACTTCAAAAACCTCGTTATAAACCACCAACCAGTCAGTTCACAATCAGATCTATTGTAAGTAACCTTACACCAGTACAGTTCCCTTTGTGGTGGTGGGGACTGGAGGGGGCTCCATAACACATTAAGCCTTTCGCCAGACTTAATTTTATTTCACTTCATTGTCTACTTCCATCTCCTGATGGTACTAGTGTGATCTTGACTTAAGAGAATACTACTTTCTGACTAGGCGTCCAAGAACTTGATCTGCACATCTCTAAAACAATCCAAGTTGAGATCCAGAATTTATATTGGTTCCCAGCTGGAGGTGTCTGTGGTAATTTTATTCTTGTTTCGTAAGTACTCTGTATTTATTCCACAGTGAGAAGTCTTCGCATAACACTTCACATATATTTTGGCTGTGGTCTTAACTAGGGTTCTTTGTCTTCACAGAATACACTCAGACATTCCAAGTGCCATGAGCCCAAGAGTCTGGATTCCGTTTTATCTTTCCATAGGGCATAGTGCTTTAAACTATGAGAAAATCTGGGAACATACATGGAACATACATGGAACATGGAAGTACTGGCCTTTGCTGGGTCTCTTTGGAACATGCTCAGGTCAGCTCTATGAGCATCTATTGTTCATAACAAGAGTGATTTATCTTTTATTTTTCTCCCCATGTCAACCTTACCATAATGACAAAGGTCTTTACAGAGACCTGTTCAGTAGTCATGACAGTAAAATACTCTAAGTCCTCACTCTAATATAACTTGAATTCTTTAGTCAAGAATACCCTTTATGTTTGACAAACATAAATGTGTGACAATATTGGTATTCATAAGCACAGGATGCAATTGTGGACATAACTTACTCTGAAACTTCTCCTTACAATAAACTCATTTTAATTTTTTCTCATTTATACAATGTGTTTGGCTCATGTTTTTCACTTGGGATCATGTAAAATCATATGCATTGTAGTTTACAAAAGAAGTATGGCATTTTCCCCTTTTGAAATAAAAACATTTATTAATGTTTGAATGGATCTTTCAAAAGTCAAACAGATTTAATTTGAATCTTATGAATAAAAGATTTGCACTTAGATTGAATTTTTCTCTAAGGCACCTGTGTCTTTCCTTTATTGATCATTATGTTGCATGAGGAAGCTGTGCTAATTCATCATGTCGCTATTTTAATTAATGCTCAACTGAATTTATTCATTCAGAGATACAGCGCCAGCATCTCCAGGCAGAGGTCAGCATTCTGAACTCTTTCTTCATCATACTCTTCTTTTCAGAGAGGACTTTCATGCAAATGAGAACGAAAATCCTCTCAGTTTCAATCCATAATCAATTTAAATGAATTCTTTTAGAATCAATTTAGGCAAAGATCTAAAGAACTTAGAAATATTTTAGATTGAGGTTCAAGACTACCCAGGATTTCATAGCAACACTAACTCACAGTTTTCAACACTTCTCCCATATAAGAAGTATCAAATGTTGAGAAGTTAGAGATTAAGGAGGAATTTTAGAGAAAGTTATGGGGTTCTATGAACACTACTATTCCCAAGAGATCAGGGATAGGAATTCCTACCCCTCACCTCAAACCTAGGGAAAAGGGCTTCAAATGGGACTCAGGCTTCTTATTGTATGTCCTGGAAACTTGAGAAGCAAAGTGGACTCACTTTAGCATCTTGCCCGAAGAATCTAAAGAGGGAAAGGATATCTAAAGAGGCTACTTGAAATATTACCATGGCAACAGCAGTTTGGGAATTAATTGCATTGCCTATGAAGATGAGCCCAAAGTGGCTGGTTCCTACAAACGACTTGTAGACTACACATGAAAGAGTGACAGGATAAGAGGGTTTCATTCTCGTTTGTGTGGCTAGGCAGGGGATCTTGGGAGATCCCTTGAAAACTAGAATTGTATTTTCTCTCACCTACCAGCTTAGGAAGAAGTCATAATTGACCAGGAATAACAATAACACTCTTATCTATTTAGAGAATTAGAGAGTTCCCAGTGATGGTAAAAGACCCTTGTAAGAATCCAGGAAACTACTCAAAAAGTGAATGAGTCAACTTCAGACACTTCCTAGACCCAGAGAGCACCAAACCCAACTCATTCACAACATTTTTTGGAATGAAAATACTTTCCTGCTCCTTGTATCTCTATTTCTTCCACTGCTTAAAATCTCCCAAGTTCCACTGGCCAGAAATCTATTAGCAAGGTGAGGGAGGAAGAAGAAAAGTGTTGGTAGTGGAGAGAGAGAAGCACCCTATGAAGCCTTACCCCTACCCCTAAATGCAATCAGCTTGAATCAGGTTCTAGCTCAGAGATGGAATGGGAAAGCTGTGGTACAAACAAAGTCATAAGATTTTTATTGTTATACTATGATGGACAAGTCAATGATTGAATTGAGACTGCTTTGTGGACAGAAGTTACAAAGACCTTTTCATTATCTAAGAGAGAGTAGAAGATTCATGAGCCTTGACCTAGTTTTCTGATTCAGGTGGACAGGAAGAACTATTCCCATAATTTGGGTTTGAATGGACAGCAGGAGGTGGGGGGGGTGGGGGGGATACATGTTGTTAAATAAGGAGTCCTACATATTTAACATAATAGTTTTACTTTCTTTATCAGCTGTCATGTGGCAAATACGTGATTGTTAAAAATCTTTAAGTTTTCTACAAACTAGTCTTATCTCATCTTCTTAAAGTTATTCCAGAAACCCAAAGACCTTTCATTAGTGCAAAAGTCATCTTGGTATCATCAATAAGATCATATTTTTTATTTCCTTGCTCCACTTGTCAATGTTCTGTAATCTGGCTTGGCCTTCTACCATATACATGAAATGTCTCTTTTCAAAATTACTCGTGGCTTTTCTCCCTAATTGTTAAATTCAAGGCAAAATGTACAAAATTTGTTTTAACACAATTAAAGTCTCTCTTCTTTCATTCTTTTCTTCCCTTGACTTTTGTGACAACACTCCAAGTTGGATTTACTTTATAAGAATTCAAGCTCTGCAGTCAGACTTCCAGAGTTTCAAACCCAGATCCACCACTTATAGATGTGTGCCATGGGACATCATTTATTCTCCCTAAGCCTTCATTTCCTCATACATAAAATGAGATAATAATTATATATAACTTGGCACGATGTCTGTTATATAATAAGCATTCAATGTTAACTACCCTTTACTGTTTTTGTCAGAATCGTCTAGTCTCTCTCTCTAAGTTCCATCTTGAACTCAATCCTTTGTCCTAGACAGAAAATATTTGTATTTCCTGGAGTTATGTCTTTGGGTCTCTTCTCTGCCTAATATATATATATGAAGGAAATTAAATAAGTTACATATATATCTGCTTACAATTATCACTTATGTTCTTAAAATTCACAAATCTCCTTCAGGCTCATACTTCTCTTCTCGGTTGCAGATCCAAATATACAGTTGCTTATCGAAAATTCCCACTTAATTTCTATTACCTCCGCAAACACAACATTTCTAAAATCAAATTCATCAATCATTCCCACCCTCCAATCCAACACAAAAACACAAACACACACACATAGCCCCTTTTCTAGCCCTTCATTTCCTAGGTAAGTACTGACACTATGAGTGTTCCAGTCACTTAAGTCAGCAGTTAATGTGTTTTACCAGATTCCTTCTTCCCCCTCATTTCTGATCCCAATTTATCACAAAACTTTGTAAATTCTGCCTCAAAAATATTTCTCAAATCTGTCAACACTTCTCTATTGCTATTCTCATAATTAGGGATAAAATAAAGTTTTCTGGGCAAAGCACACATATTATTCATAATTTAGCTACTGCCCATCTTTTCTCTCACCACTCTTCTGCCTTTAACCCTGAGTATCTACCACATTAACTACCTTAAGTTTTCTGAATGCACTAGATTTTCTCTTGCTTTCTTGGCTTTGAATACTGTGTTCCCTCTGCCTGGGCTATGACCACTTCATTTTATATTTGATTTAGAGTAAGTACAAACAAGCTGAGTGCCCACTGACCACATGATCCTAGTCTATCCTCTCAACAACTCCAGCATATAAGTATCATTACCAGTCTCTTTTCAGAAAAGAGAAAAGAGCTTCAGAGAAGTTAAGTAACTTATACCTGGTCCTCAGCTGGAAATTGCCAGAGTCAAGTCTAGAATTATCTAGAGGCCAAGTAAATCTTGGTAAATTGCTGAATCCTAGAATAGGAATTGTTATCACTCTTACAAGGATATCAAAATGGAGAATCAAATATTTTGAGTAATTTATTCAAGTTCCTATAGCTGGTTCATAATAAAGCAGAGACATAAACCCAGATTTAAATCTTTTATTATACTTGGTTGCCTTTCTTAAGTCTTTAGACGAAACAAAAAATAAATCATGTCACAAAGCGATCACAATTTTGTTCAAACGGTTATCCTCACCATTCTGAACTTGCCCTTTTCTCTCCTTTCCCCAATGAACATTTTTCAAGATCTGAATAAAATATTATATCCTCCTCTATCAGAACCTCCTGACTTTCTAGTTTATGATGATTCGCTCCTCTCTAAAATCCTGTGTCATTTCCAATCTACATCATCTGGGCTGGAACTTAATCCTATGTGATTCACATTGTTTCTTTTATAATGTTCTTTTTTGCTGTTGTTTGGTGAGGAAGATTGGCCTTGAGCTAACATCTGTTGCCAATCTTCTTCTATTGTGTACGTGGGACAAAAGCTTGGCATAGCATGCCTTCATAAGCGGTCTGTGTGTATCTCCGTGCCTCGGATCAGAATCCATGAACCCCTGGCCGCAGAAGCAGTGTGTGAACCATACCACTATGCCACCGGGCTGGCCCCTAGAATGTTCTTTTCATCAAGCATTTTTTATTAAGGTTTAAATTATAAAGTAAGATTCATACTTTTTCGCGTATAGTTCTTTGAGTTTTGCAAATGTATAGCCATATAACCACCACCAAAATTAAAATATAGAAAAATTCTATTAACTCAAAAAATTCCCTCATTCCCCTTTGTAGTCATCCTTCCTTCTTACCCCAGCCTCTGACAATAACTGATCCATTTTCTGTGACCATAGTTTGGTATTTCCCAGGATGTCATATACATGGAATCATACAGTATACGACCTTTGGGAGCTGGCTTCTTTCATTTACTATCATGCATTTAAGATTCGTGCACATTGTTGTGGCATCTATCACTAGTTTGTTCCTTTCTCTCGTTGAGTGGTATTCCGTAGTATGACGTACCACAGTTTGTTTATCCATTGACCTCTTAATGAATGTTTCAGTTATTTTCAGTTCTTGTCAATTACGAACAAAGTTACTACAAACATTTTCATATGATTTTTGAATTACAAAAGTATTTGTTTCACTTGGGTAAATTCCCAGGAATGGGACTATTGGTAAGTGAATATTTAATTTTATAAGAAATTTCCAACCTGTTTTCCACAGTTAATGTACCATTTTGCACTGTCAAAAGCAAATTATGAGAGTTCCAGTTGCTCTGCATCCTCACAAACACACTGTATTGTCAGTTATTAAAATCTTTGCCATGCCAGTAGTAGTGTCTCATCATGGTTTTAATTTGTATCTCCCTAGTAACTAGTGATGTTTAGCATCTTTACATTTGCTTATTTCCATCTGTATATCTTCTTTGGTAAAGTGTCAGTTCAAATACTTTTCCAAAAACATATTTCATTTCTTACCATTGAGTTCTAGGTGTTTTTTACTTATCCTGGGTACCATTCCCTTATCAGATATGTGATAAGAGGTTAGCCATTTTTTTGTGTGTGATGCTTTTCATCATGTTGAGGAAGTTTCCATCTGTTCCATCTAGTTTGCTGAAAGTTTTTATCATGAATGGATGTTGAATTTTGTTAAAGTCATTTTCTGCATCTCGAGAGCATCAAATGATCTTTCTTCTTTAGATTGTTTATGTGACAAATTATACTGATTAATTTTCAAATGCTGAATAAGTATCACACTCTTAAGATAAATTTCACTTGGTTGTGAGATACACATTTGCATACATATATTTACATATATTTCATTTTTGAAAATTAAATTCTCATCCTAGAAAGATTTACCATACGGTAACCTATTCTGGTCAACATTTGACTTACTGACTGGAAGAAAGCAATAGAGGCAAGGTCACCAGTACACTAATAAGTAGCTAGATTCAAAATGATTCTAAAATGATGGACACAGATAATGTAAGTTCCTATATTAGAGTTAAAAACACACAACACAAGTATAAGGTACATATTTTTTTAAGAAAAAAACAACCTTGGGGTGTTGCTTTCATGGTTAATCTAATATACAACAATATGTTATGCACTCTAACTTAAGGCTTTGATAGTTTTATGCTGCATTAAAATCTAAAATATAAGTGGCACTCAAAACACATCTCTCTTCCATTCAGAGCACAAGAATTTATACACATATTTACATTTTTACACATATATACACTAAGAATTTAAAACTTTATTCTGTTTGGAAAACTAAATGTTTCTAAAACTAGGAAATTTTATTGATTTTGTCAATGAAAACATAATAAAAAACTTAATAATTAAAAATGAAATTAACATAAAATTTTACATAAATTGCTTAAAATGTAATAAAATTTAAAACTGGGAAATATTCAGAGAAGAATAACCATGAGGTTAAAGAGAAGAGAAACAACGTCAAAAAGGAACTTGGAGAATTGGTGTTATTTTCCAATACTAAATGATTTTTAGTTTGAAAGTGGATTTGTATTTGTTCCAAGGATTAAAAGTCAGAGATTTTCTAGGTAGGCAAATGTTCTTTTTAGAAATAATGAATTCCTTATTACCGGAGTTGTTTCTTTTTAGAATGTATAGACACTTCCCAAGGATGATGTAGGCAGTATTCAAGCATAGAGGTGAGAATCTGGAGGAGAGAGACTAAAACTATCACGTAAATGACCCACAGACTGCATTTTATCTTCTCCATCTGCAGGCTATAGTTCCCGAAACAAGACAGTAAAATTGAAACAGTTGTGCTTTGTTCTCTTGATTTCCTTGGCAACCATGAGCTCTGTATGCTTTCAAAGATTACAATTGGTGTATTCTCCAATGGGAAGATCAGGGCTACCTTAAGGACTCTTCTGGGTTAAAAATGCCCCAGGAGGTGCAAATTGCTCCTGAGTTATGTGACAGTAAGGATTAGGACAGGGAGGTTTAGAAAGAGAACCAAGGATCAAATAAACCAGAGGTTCCCCCACCTACACTGTACAGTGGCATCATGGCTAGCACATACCTGAGCTTCCTGTGAATTCTGAGTCCAAAAGCAGCTTACCCAGCCCCTCTTGCTTTCAGTCCCTCTCAGATCTGAGCCCATGTTGAAAGCACAGTGCTTTAATAGACTGAAGCCAGCTGGAGAGGTTAAGTGAGTCACTCATCTATGAGAATTTGGGCTACGAAAAACAAAAAATACAGCATGTGTGCTAGGAGACTGCCCTCAGATTGCCTTGGAGCCATATGGAGAACCAAAACTGCAGGTCGCATATTTCAGAAACTAGCATTTATCAGAGCTCCACCTGTCTTAGGGCTCTGTCTGGGTTTATTCCTTTCTTACTTCCGCCAGCGTAAGTCTATGTTATTCACTCCAGTGAATTTTCCTTGGCCTGTTCATGTAGCGTTTTGGGCCAGGATTGTTTGGTTTTATAACTCCCATTTCCTCTTAATAGTGAGATCTTTGAGAGTTGCCCCTGGCCTTAGAGATATGTAAGAATGCACTGAAAATTTATGATAACCCAGGTTTTCTTGACTCTCGTTGGTGTATATAAACAGAAATGAAAGAGGAAGAAGGGGGAAAGTGTTCTATTATGTTGTACTTTATAAAGTTTTTTTTCTTTTGGCTAATAGGAAAAGAGATACTTTGCAAATATTCAGACTTGCTGTAGGCTTCATGTTTAATGAGGTAAAAGATATTCAATAGTTTTGCAAAGCTCAGCACAGGTGGAATAAAATAACCCAAGTATTAGCAATTTGCACGCCCTACATACAATTGACGATATTTGTACTGAGTATTTAAGCAATGCACTTAAGGCATAAGACTCGAAACACAAAGATAGACAGACACGCTCATTGGTTTCTAAGTGTTTTCTGGTCCTTACAGTGATCCACATAAGCCTCTTAACAAGACAGAAATCCTATCTGACTGAACTGTCTCATTTTAGCAAAGACATCACATCGCTCTGTAGCCATATTTTAGAGGTTTTGACACAATTCCTTTATCTTTCCTCTCTTCTCTCCAAATATGAAAAACAGAAATCTTCAAATGTGATGTAATATGTCTTAAAATCAATTTAATTGAGCAAACATCATTGTGCTAGATGCTGCTCAAGTTGTGTTTTGAACTCCACTTTCAAGGAAATCACACTATTTTGGAGGAGAAGAAAATAAGCAAATTATTACCACAAGTTGACAAGTGGCCACAGCAGAGAGAGGGTTTTACGAAATTGGCTATCTGAAGTCATGGAAAATTTCATAGAGGAATTATGCCAGAGTTGGATTTTGAAGGACAAATAAAAATTCCTCCCAGTTGAACAGTAGGGATATTTCAAGTGGAGAGACTATAGTCAGTCTGTTCAGGAATCCACAAGTAGCTCAACATAGCTGTCAGAGACATAAAGCATTACTTGGAGGGGAGATGATGGGGAATTGCTGGAGAGAAAAGTGGACAGATGGATGAGGGAGAGATCAGCAAGGCCTAATATGCAATGCTAAGAAGCTTGGACTTCACTCTGTAGAGAATTGGAGGCCTTTGTTGGATTTTAATCAGAGGAACAATTTGATCAGATCTTATTTTAAAAAGAAAGTTACATGGAAACTAGATTAAATTGAAATAAGACTAGAGACTGGGGAATCACTCAAGATACCATTGAAGATTCAAGCAAAAAATAATTAGAGTTTGAACTAAAGTGGGGGGTTGAAATATGAAGGTAAACTAAAGAGGTTATCTAAGGGTAGAACCTATAAGACCAGAGATTGGAAATTATGGCAGAGGGTAAGAGAGCTCAGGGGAGTAGGATACGAGTGAAAGAAAGAGTCGAGGAAAATCTCCCACTTTGATTTTTCTCCCCCCAAAACATTGTGCTTTTGTCCTTGCTACTTAAAGTGTGATCCATGAATTTATTGGAAGCACTGACATCACCAGGAAGTATATTGGAAATACAGGTTATTGGACTCCTTGGAAAAATTCTGGTGGCAAGGTCCAGGAATTTTACCCTCCAGTTGATTTTAATGCTGGCCAAAGTTTGAGAAGCACTGTTGCATGCGATTAAAACCACTATCTTATACATCCTTCCAATGAAACTTCTTTATTTTCTCCCAACCATCTCTAGAATCTCTATTTCTAGTTCCATTCCTGCCTGAAGGCTAAACAAAACTAGCCTATAAGAGTGGTGTCAAAATTTGGAAGTGAGCAACCTTCTTCCAGTACTAAATTTGAGACTCATTCCATATGGCCGGAACAATTTAATGATAGTGTCGAGATGTTTCACAATCCACTTAGTCTAGTTCCAATATGGTATGTGCCTGCCTGTTATTGTAGTAGACAAAACACTTACAAGGAATGGCCCACAGTACTTGAACTTATGTCTATTTTCTCGCCACAGTTCTCATTTCGATACCACCAATGACAGCAGTGTCCTACTGTGATACCCTTTATTGTAAATACTTCCATTGTAAATAGCGCAGAAAAGAGAAGCTGAGCTTACAATGTAATAGTGAAAGGATGGAAAACCTTGTTCCTAATTAAGCACTTGAGTTTGAAAACCTCCATTCTTTTCATGAGAGGAAATACTTCAGACTGAGCATCAGGAAAAAGAGATGGTATATAAGAATTGAGGAGGAGATTGACAGACTAAAGGGAATGTCTAATTTGTTGCATTTCTGAATAGAGGTTTTCAGTGTTCTGCCTTAGATTGTTTCACGCTATCCACTGTTCTTGCCCTCTTGTTCTCTCCCACAATTGCAGTTTTTGGAGTTGTAACTTTCTCGAGTCATGTCCTTCCTCTCAATTTATTAATCTCTCTCTGTTTTGAATGAGATATACTTTTAAAGGAGTATACTAATTTCTCCTTTTTCAAAGGAACATCCCAGAAAAGTGAAAATGAAGAAGATACCTGCAAAATTGAAGGAAACAAGGGAAAAAAGCAAGGAAGGCAACACTTAGAAAAGGGATAATGAAAGCCCCCTGTTGGGCTCTTACACAAACTAGTAGGAGCGAGGCAGCGCTGAGAATGCAGCAGACAATAAAAGCAGAGCAGTAACCTCCACTTAGGATCTTTGAAAGAAGAAAAAATTATACCCTTTGAGCTCCTATAAAGGAACAGCAAGACCATCCAGGAGAGATAAGAAGAGATGGGGCTCCCCCTTTCTTTCAGAAAAAAACAGAGATTGCAAAAATATCTTTCAAATCACATAAATTGTGGTATGCTGAGAGTGTTTCTAAACAGATCTTTTGGAAACTTGCCTTTCCGATGAGTGCTGCCCCCATCATATTTGGTTCTGGATGTGTAAACTTACCTCAATGATGCTGCCAGTGATTGACACAGCGTGAGATATCTTCTTTGAGAATTGTCTTCAGGATGCTATTTTCTCTCTCTTTCTCTGCAGTGTTTTGGTGGGTTGTTGGTTTGTGTGGTAGGTTATGTTTATTTTGTTTGTTTTAATCTTAAAACTGGCCATTATAGTGATGTGCTATGCAGAGCTCATGGTCCATAATTCAGGGCCTGAATATCTGGCTCTGAGAGACCCTGAGAGGGGCCGTGACAGTCTGGCACTCATGCAATCGGAGGCAGTAAGTCAAAACTAAATTCACCAATGATTATTGTGACCTGGCTTTCCGTGTTTCCGTCCCAACTCCGGAGGTTTCCTTGTGGATGTACAGTTCCCATGTTACATCACCAGTCTTCCAGGAATCTCGGAATGCTGGCTAACCAGTCCTCCCAGTTGCATGCTACCTGGGTATCGAACAAGTGACAGGCAGGATCTTTCTACCTACTTTCAAGTAAACAGGCTCAAAGTGTTTGACAGTATTGTATTTCTGATTTGCTATTGTGTTTTTTTTAATCCATCTCTATTGTTCTTGCAGTTCACGGAAATCTGTCCCAGATTCCAGAAACGGGTTGATCATCGTTCCTGAATTTTAGTGGTGGCGCATTTTTATCCTTCCTCCTTTTCTTTATAAGTAATTATTGGAGGTAGATGAAAGCTCTGTATATTCAGACTCTTTATTTCCTTATGATCGTACGTATATAGTGTCTTCTTTTACTTTTATAAAATAGACCATTCTAAATATTGTTCCGCCTCCTCCTTGGAGTAAGCAAAATAAGTAGGAATGACAGAGGTAGTACTGCTTCAAAATTTTGCTTTCCTGCTTTTGTTTAATCCTCGTTTGGGTGTGAGAACAAGCTCACACAAGAGTTGGATATTTCCGTAGGCTGAGGGCTGCCGTAGAGGCTTCTATATACACGCAGCACAGGAAAGCTGCCTCACCTGCGGTCCTTCTGCTTAGTCCCACTAGAGCTGAAAGGATGACTCGGCTGCATTGTCCACTTGTGAGGGGCATGCAGACTCGATCCCTCCACCCTGGGGAAGAGAAGCAAGGCTCCCCCGAGCCTGAATAGAGTTTAGAAGGATAACTTGGCTGTTAATCTGGTAGACGAATCAGGACACTCTCAGAAGTCAGAACCACGTGGACAGGGATATGGAAAAATTTAACAACGTGTCATGTTCAGAGAAACATTAGAAAGTGTTGAAATGTGGTATGTGAATGACAGGGATATGTGTACCAAATACAGCACACAAATTCACAGCGCTGATGCAAACCGTAAAGACTGACACCAGGGTTTCTCAACGCATAGTCTGTGGACCAGTTTATCAGAGCTACCTGGACTGATAGCTTAAAATGTATGCTCCCAGGCTCCAGCTCAGACTGATTACACCAAGAATCTCCTGGTCACACCCATCCTTAAGAGCTATCCTAATGATTCTGAATGGACAAAATTTGAAAAACCAGTGTATTATCCATCTCAGAATTTGAAAATGCTAAATGAGTCAATATATTGCTTTTCAAGTCAATTTATAAACTGAATAAGCATTATGATAACTTTATATAATACATTTTATAGATAGAGCAAATAGACTATGAAGAGGCCATATAAATAAAAAATATATGTTAATTTCTCTTAAAGACACATTCCTAGAATTGTTCATAAACTGGAAATTCTAATTGTTGCTTTCTAGTCGCCTTGTTTCAGATGAATAGATTAGTGGAATCTGACAACCATTAAAACAGAGTCAATTTCCTGATCATTATCAATTAGACTTGCATGCTTCAGATTTAAAACCTTTTAGTGCTTCTCAGGCCATATCCCCAAGTTTAGTTAATTTTTTATATAAAATTCCTCTCTAATAGATATTGATTTCCCCATGCCGTATTTAGGCCAGACCATTATTACTTTATGCCTGAAAAGCTTCTTAGCTGCTAACAGAGTCTCCAAAATTCCACAACGTCTTCATCATTCCAACTAATTTGTAGGAAGCCCAACACTATACCCAATCTTATAAAGCAGGAAACTGATACAGAGTATAACATTTGGAATGAAGAAAGAAAAAGTGTTCTTATTTGTAGATGCTATAATTTTACACCTAGAACACTCAGAAGGCATCACTGAAAAGCTATTACAACTAGTAACTGAGGTCAGTAAGTTACCCAATAGCAACGTCAACATATAAAAATCTATAGCTTTGCTATACAACAGGAAAAGAAGTTAGAAGAGATAATGAAAAGAACATCATCCACAAAGTCATCATCTTTGCAGTGCCTGAGCAGTGCTAGAATCCTTGCAGAAGGCGAGTGCTCCGTTCTCCAATCTCATAGGGAAGTGTAATGTAGCAATCCTGGAGCCACACTTCTTGTGTTCAAATTCCAACTGCTACTTACTAGCCATGTGACTTCAAGGACGTTAAAAAAGCCTATGCCTCAGTTTCTTCATCTCTAAAATGGAATAAGTTAAAAAAATGTTTCATAGAGTCATTATGAAGACTATATGGGTTATATGTGGATTAATATAGGTTATGACTATATGATAACATATAATGGCTACTACTATGTATATATAATATGACTATGTGGACAATTCGCTTAGAACACTGTCTGACAGAAATGGGAAACACTGAATAAATCTTCACTGGCACTATGTGGCGTGTTACGTGGTACATGATTTTCTGAAATGACATCAGTCTTGTGCCAGCAGCTGATTATACAGCATTTCTGTAGAAATATCAGGATTGAACCTGATGACTTTAACTTCCTTCCAATCTTGAGATTCTATGGTTCATTGAATTGTAGCTTGATATTTTTATTTCTCATCTCCTGTATGGTTTTTGTCACTTTGAAGACTGGAGGTTTGGCGCATGTGATTTCAGGTTCTCTCATCTATAGCAAATTAAATTTTGAAAGGGGGTAGGGAAGCTTTAGCTAAAAGTCTCCAAAACAGGAGTCTGCTTTCTTTTCTCCTTTAAAAATGAGTTGAAAAATATGAAGGGAATGGTTGACAGAAATGACTGGAAGGAAAGCTGGGGATGTCTGCTGCTGAGAGGTTGGTCTGAGCCAGCCTGGCTTAAGGGGAATTTAGAAAGGCAATATGGGATAATGCAAAGAATGTGGGCGCTAGTGCCCAAAAGCCAAAATTACAATCTAGACTCTTCCATTTCCCGTCTAGGGGGATTTAGTGGATCTCACTTAAATCCTTAGCCTCAGTTTCTTCATTTCTAAAACAAAAATCAAATGGGAATCTGATTCACAAGACTCTTGCAAGAGTAAAATTAGGAGCTTGACAAAAACAGAGTGCCCTATGTCAAGAAGTAGGAGTTTGTTACCCCATGTAAACTTCTCCCTGTTTTCTAAAGTGCAAACCTGTCCACAGGTGTCATAATACCTGAAATTAGACTATTACAGATTCTTTAGAGGAGAGGAAAACAACCTTTTCCAGGTGCCTTCAATTTTTGTCTCTTTCCCCCTGATAAGAGGAAATCCATGCGCCATGCGAACTCTGATTGCTTGCAGTGAGAAAGGGATAAAAATGGCCCAAATGGGGAATGAAGGGGACAAAACATCTCCTGAGCCAATTTCACGATTCATCCAGTGCCCACCTCTGTCAGTGAAATGTGGAAAAGGGGGACGATACAGATGGATTAAAAAGATTTATATGACTTGTCTAGAAACACATTTGAAACCTGAAATATACATAGTAACTTCTCCCCAAATTCCACTTAAGTGAAATTCCTTCATGTAGGGATTTACGTTGCTACTATCTTTTCCTCAATTGTGAGAAGAATCACAAATTAAGTTAGTAATTTATCTAATGGTAGAATCAATATTTTAGGAACATAATAAACAATTTAATGAAGGGTCAGGTATAAAAGATAAAGGCTTTTGTGCATATTAGCTACAACAAAACAAAATAAACATATGTGTAACTATCTTCCTCAATCTACACTTGAAAGCAGCATGATAAGCTCCCCTCCAGTACCCCTCAGCCTGTATCTAACTCTTCTCTCACCCAAAATCTGAAAACTCAGCATCGTTCATGTCTACCACCCAAGGCACGTGCACTGAAATTGTCAGAGAGAAAGATCCTAAAATTTGTCCAATGACTGAGGGATGAAAACTGAAAGTTAATATGACCACTGTGATATTATTTCAATAACAATATGTATTGTAAATATGTGCAATAGTAGTGTGCACTTTCTATTTAATGTAGTGTCCTTATGTATTTAAATAAATTTTTAAAATCTGTGTGTTTGTTGGGGTTCTTTGGTTGCAAGTAATAGAAACTAAGTCTGAGTAACCTAAGCGAAAGAGACAGCTCAAGAAAGAGATTGAAATAGTGCATTGAGAATTTGAGTTATCTCACAGAATCAAAAGGAAAGAATAAAAAACATTCCTTAATACAGCAGTCATTGGGTGGGGCGTGGTGGGAAATAATGACATTTTCCTAAGGGATCTGCCCATGGAATACATTTTTGGATCACATGGCTTAAGACATACTTTCCCAGGAGCTGTAGTTGCTAACCCTAGGTTGGATCACTTGTGCACCATTTGCCAGGGAAAAGGTGACATCTTGGTTGACAGCGCAAGCAAGATTTTGTAGAATGGGAAGGATAAGTTTCTCAGTGGGAAATTAGAGGAAATAAAATAGCATCTGGGCAGTGAAAAGTTCCCAGATGTCCACTGGACTTTCCATAACAGCTTTCATGGGTTCACTAGTGCCCTCATTTTCCCTGTAGTCTAAAATTCCTCCCCCCATCATTGTCTTGTTTTTAGAAGAAGGACCTTCAAGGGTGTGGGTTGGAATTCTGTACATGAGCCAGACTCTCCAAATGGTCCAAGGTGGGTGCTGTGGAATATCCTCTTTACAAGCTCAGACCACAGCTTGGTCCAGGTGAACAGCATTGTATATTTTTATGCTCAGAATGTCTATTCATTAAAATTTCCATAGTGAATGAATAAAATTAGACCATGTGTTTTTCCATTTGCATGGTTTAAAAAATAGACATAAAAATTTATCATTTTTTTCATTTAAATAGTACAGGTGGTTTTTCTGTTATCCTTTTTTCCTCAAACTACTCACCATTTCTTTCTTTTTCCAAATTTAAAAAAAAAAAAAAAAGGTATCCTGATATACACTGGAGGCACCAACTCACAAACGAAGGATCATGTTAAATAAATTTCAAAGGCCACCACTCCACTTATTTCCCTCCACTTGAGAGAATTCTCCAAAAGGAATTAACTTTTGGAATAAAGCAAATTTTAGTCTTACATTGTTATAATTTTTATTCCAAGTTATGTTATAATTTTTATTCCTTTACCCTGGCTTGGAGAACCAAAAATAATAATCTGTTTAGACACAAGATAAGGGTTTTTGAGATTGTAACTTTACTTTTCTAACACGCTAACACTTGGTTGAGAAATATTTAGATAATTAGCTGCCAAATAGCAGGCTTAGGTCGTTTTTCTCTAGTGAATTGACAGCAGTTTTGATCGAATGGACAAGATGTTCGGATGCTAAGAAAACACAGCTAAATAAAGTCTTTGAATTTCTAATATTAGCTCCTCCAATGATATGGCCATGAGTTTTTTGTTTGGGGGATTTTTTTCAGGGGTATAGGCAAGAGATGAGAATTGGAAGCATGTGTTCTAATTTCGTTTGTTTTACCTGCCTCTGAAAAATGTACTATAAAAATATGAACAGAGCCTTGATCAGCCCTTAAAGGACTCAAATGATATCTTCTGGATAACTTTAGGTTTTACTGGCAGATTGAAATGCTTGTTATTCATCAGCTGCCAGTATGAAGAAGAGGGCCAGAGAGATTAAGGTAAGGACTTCTGAACCAGAGGAACCAAACCCAAAATTCTGCTACTTCAGTGCCAGATGTGGAATCCTTGTGAGTTAATTAATCTCCTGAACTTCGTATTCCCTAACAATGTCCTATGGGCTTTTTGAAAGTATTAGAAAGAAATCTAAAAGAATAAGGAATCATATAGCATGTAACAGTGCTGAATAAATGATAGCTGGTATAAAATGTTCTTACAATTCCAAAAGTCCCATGCTCCCCTATGTTCATTGCAGCATTATTTACAGTAGCCAAGATGTGGAAGCCACCTAAGTGCCCATCAACTGATGACTGGATAAAGAAGATATGGAATATATATACAATGGAATACTACTCAGCCACAAAAAAGGATAAAATCATTCCATTCACAACTTGGACGGACCTTGAGGGTATTATGTTAAGTGAAATAACCCAGATAGAGAAAGACAATCTCTGTATGACTCCACTCATATGTGGAAGTTAAACATGTAGACAAAGAGAATAGATTAGTGGTTACCAGGGGAAAGGGGGTGTGAGGGATGGGGACGAAGGGTGAAGTGGTGCACCCACAACATGACTGCAAATAATGTACAACTGAAATTTCACGAGGTTGTAAACTATCATAATCTCAATAAAAACTCAGAAAAAAACGTTCTCGTAATAAAAGAAAATTCTAACATGGGTAGGGGAATTTGGAACTTGATTTTACCTGGAACCCCAATCTAAACAGTGAAATATCCAAGCAAATATAGACCTGCTTTGGCCTATGTTTGTAGGGATGCTGTTCATTTGAGCTTCTTACTCCACACACAGAAAGTGACTGCAAATAATACTTGAGTTCAAGTTTCTTGATACTTGAATACTTGAATAATACTTGAGTTTCTTGTCTTAAATAGAAAGGATTGGATTTCTTTAACTTGGTGCTACATAAAGCCAGCAGAAATGTCCACTGAGGAAAAGATGACTCCCCATAGTAGGAAAACTGCTTACAACAAGTTGTAATAACTCCTTGCTTCTGTTTTGAGTTCTCTACATCTTTTGATGTGTGGTTCTGTGTCATCCACTGATGCACATCTGTGACTTTCGTCCACGACATCATGCCCCTGGTGTGAGTCCACATGGGTATCAGAGCTGTGATAAACTAATTTGCATCAGTTCTCAATTCCTATGTCTGCAATTAATAGAATTTCAGTTTTCATTTTTTTAAGAAAAAGAATGTATCAGTTACATTGTAGATACTCAAACCAAATTTGACGAAGCAATTGTTAACATGTTACTATTTTCAGCTGGGGTTCACTCTGTTGCTCTGTAAATGTAGCGACTATAAAAATGGCTGTTCCTGATAGAGTGCCTACCCAGTGGACGGTGCTGTACTTGATGCTCTCCTCATTTTAACTCACTTAATCCTACAAACAATCCTATGAGCTATGTGTTTTATCCACAACTTAAAGATGAGGAAACCAGATTGAATAGCTAAGTAAATGAGATGTTCCAAATCACATAGCCCAGGCGAAGTACATCTCTGGTTTGAATCTAGATCCACGTGGCTGCAAAGCCTATGCCCCTTCTTCTCCAGCACACAGCCTGCTCCACAATGACCTCTATCATTGCTGTGAGGACCATGTATTAAAAACACGGGCTGTGGAGTCAAACGGCTTGAATAGGATCCCAACTCTGCCACTAAATTCAGCTGTATGAATTAATCATTATTATTATTTAATTTATCTAATAATGTCATGAACAATATAAATACTAATCATTGTTATTAGTAGTAATAATAGAGGTATCACAATGGTTATATGAATATATGAGTAAAGCAATTTAAGAATGCCTTAGATGAAAGCAAAACCAATATAAGTATTCTGTAGTGAGATAGTCTGTAAGAGTTATTAGGAGAAACGCTTGGACAATTCTTGCAACTTCATCAACCTTACATCTATGGTTTTCCCAGTTCTCCTAACAGAGACCCCTGTAGTTAGAACAGCTGTGCTTACCTATACGGTGTTCTGCGTTTTAACCATTCTTTGCTCATTTGCCCCTGACTTACACAGATAATTACGGTTTCAAATGCAGATCACAAGAAGATTTCATTTGTGTTTTAGGATACGATATTAGGTTCTATTTTACCTAGCTGGTTCACATATTCTGTGTATAAAGTGTATTTTATTCATGAAAATTTTCACCAGACTCTGTGTCATGATATCAAAACCATTACACCTAACTGAAAGCAATCTGCCTATGAGGCTGCTAATGAAGCCCTTTTCCTATCTTCTCTGGGTTGTAGTCAATCAGGAACACACACTAAGCCAAATCAGAACTAAAATATAGTGTGACTTTATTACTGATAAAATTGGAGGATGGGGCAGGGCCTGCTGTGTTCCTCTCAGAACCCAAGATTTCGACCCAAAAGTATCCAGAGTTATCCACCCAGTGACAAGAGAAGTAGAAGGAGAACAGAAATATGCGGACTTTTATCCACAAGGAAGAAAATGGCTTTGCTCTATGTGCTTGTGATAAGTGTCGAAGAGAGAGGAAGTCACGCATGATGACCTAACACATACTGAGTTCTCTCCCATTTTCCAAGTTAAATGTCACTCTTCCTCCAATTGGGGCCCATGTGACTCAACCCCCACGTATTCTCTGACCTCTCATACTGCTCTTGGCCTTGCTCACAATATTCTGTCAAAGATAGTTTTTGATCAGTCCTTTGTACTTGCTGCTCCTATTTCCAGAAACTCTTTACTAGCTGGTTCTTGACATGATTCACTCTTTCTCGTCATTCTAGTCTCAGTTCAAAGGTCTCCACCACAGAAAGACCTTCAGTAACCACTCAGATATAAAGCCTTCTCTGTTATCTCTGTTATATAACTATTTTATTCATAGTATCTGAAATAATCTTGTTTATTTGTTTGTTTACTTGTTTATTAAATGGCTTATCATACTGGATGGGGTAGACAAAAGTTTTTTGTAAAGAGCTAGATAGTACATATGTTAGGCTTTGAGGTCCTTGGCGTCTCTGTTGCAATTTCTCGCCTCTACCATTGTAGTGAAAGTAGTCACAGGCAAAACAGAAATGAATTAGTATGGCTGTGTTCCAGTAAAACTTTATTTCAAAAACAAGTAGCTGGCGAGATTTGGACTGAGGCCAGAGTTTACTGAGCTTTGTGTTAGAACATCGACTCTATAAAAATGAAATGTACCTGTCTTGCTCACCTCTCTCTCCTCTTCACCTAGAACAGTGTCTGGAATATAGCAGATTTTAAATACTGTTGCATCAATGAGTCCACCCATGCTGAGGTCTAGCAAAGAATTTCCTCACGAAAAATAAGAAAGCGTGAAAAAACAGATTTTCTCCTAACAAAGGCTAAAATAAAATTTTATACATTTTCTTCATTTATGTAATAGATAAACATTTTTGAAATGGAAATTTTTTGTATTTCATCTACATAGAAACTTTCTGCCAGAAAATCTGCCTCATCTGCCAGAAAAATAACTGAATCAAAAGGTTTTTGCTTCAAAAAATTAATTCACTTTGAAAAGCAAGCCATAGTGATTTAGGGCTTTTGAGGAAGTAATCAAATTTTATAGCTAAAGCAACTGAGATTGTACAGCCATCCTAGCTGGAATGCAATTGTTGAGGAAAGGGAGGGATAACCAGGCTCAAAGCCTGGATCCAGTCACAGCTCTATCGTTAATTATTTCTGTGACTTCCAGTTTAGGCATTTTAATTTCTGAGGCTCAGTTTTCTCATCCGCAAAAATGTTGAATTACCTACCAGTAATAAGAACAGAAGTGTACTGAGCCTTCTATACCATGAGCATTGCTTTACAAATCCTTTACACATATTATCTTACTATCAAGGTATAGACTCTATTTCACACATGAGGAAACTGAGGCACAGAGAGCTTGCGCAAGTGAAACGGGGTAGAACTAAGATAATTATTTTGGTTTGTGACTCCAGTTCCATGCCCTTAAGCTTACACTAGGCTGATAGCTAGGTCCGCAGGGAAATGAGGATAGTCTATGAATCTGTGGGAAATGCATTTCTAATATTTCAATGTTTCTCTTGAAATCTTTAGGCAGCCTACAGGATCATCTTAACACGACTCTCTAAAGTTTTGAGCTGCTGGAGCAACAACTGGCAGAAATTAATAACTACCACAGTGTGAGGAGGTGTAATGCAGCATGTGAAAATAAAGTGTTTATTCATGAAAATAAAATGTCAGTTATATTGGAATATAATTGTTGAATTATTATTTTTTTTAAGACTGGCACCTGAGCTAACATTCGTTGCCAATCTCTCTTCTTCTTCTTCTTCTCCCCAAAGACCCCTAGTACATAGTTGTATATTCTAGTTGTAGGTCCCTCTGGTTATGGCATGTGGGACACCGCCAAACTGTGGCCTGATGAGTGGTGCCATGTCCGTGCCAGGACGTAAAACCCTGGGCTGCCAACACGGCGCGGGTGAACTTAACCAGTCGGCCATGGGGCCAGCCCCCGTTGAAATTTTTAAAGTAGATTTTCAAAGTTTGGGACTGGAGGAGACCTTTTGCTTCGTGTGTGCCTTTTACAGGTAAAGAAAATGAAATCTGGAAAGAATGAATTTCCTAAGACCTCTCAAATAAGTAGTCCCAGAATTCGAACTAGAGTTCTGATAGCTCCCAGCATAGAGTCTTTCCACAGCCAAAAAGCAAGTTCCAACTCTAAGATGGAAGACTAATGGAGATATTTACCATTCAACATAATTTTAGCATTAACCATGCTGTATGTGTGTGTGTGTGCAATGAGAGAGAGAATGAGGGGGCAGGAGCAGGGAGTTTTCAGGTTGAGACTGAATTGTGCGCTGAGGCCGGGTGTATTATACGTATTGTTCCATCCCCATAATCATACCATGAGTAGATATTATTGTTAATATAATCATTTTATAAATGAGGAAGTTGCACTGAGAGATTAGATAATTTGGTCAAAGACACATAGTTGTAATTGTGGAGAAGTAATTTAAACTCAGCTAATGTGATTCCGGCACCCATACTTTTAATGTCTATGCTAAAATACATCCTAAAAGGTGATGAAACTTTCCCTTAGAAGCCAGTGCTATTGTCTGAGCTTCTCATTATTGACTCTACTCACTTTGGGTCATAGACTAATCTAGAAAAGCCTTCTGTGTGTTGACACATACCGAGATGATGACAGTTTTATTTTGTTCTTCAGACGGAGGCTATAAAAAGTTTCCACGACGTGGCTCTCCTCAGCGTGTTTTGTGATTAAATACATTTGGGAAGTGCTGACTTAAACCAAACTAAATCTGTTTCGTTGGCTGGCTTTTGTTTGCTTGTGGGACTTCTCACAACCTAAATATTCTAAAGATCTTGCGAATCTAGAAGGGGAGACTCAGTACACAATATTTCCTAGGTTCATGTCTGTGGAGCACTTCCAATACATACTTTTTAAAATAGCTCTTAATATCTTCCTAAATTAATGTTCTATGTTTATTTCATGTCAGAATTTAATATAGAAAGTTTAGAAAATAAAGAGTTGTCAGAATGACTCTCATCATTTTACACAATCCTTAAGAATGATACACAGATGTGGAAGTTGGATGTGAGGAAAGAAGGATAAGAAAAGGTTTGAAACAGAAGGTACAGTTGGTAAGAGAAGATTATAGAATGCAATCAAATGTTGTACCCTGCATACCTCAGGCAAAAGAGAGGCAGACAGACAAAGGAAATGATCAGGAAGGCCTCAAATAAGTAGGGAGGGCATGCCAACTGCCTACAACAGGGACACTATTAGTGTTTATTGCAATGCACTGTGAACTTTTCCTAGGTATGAGGTCACATTTCACCCAATAAACAAAAGTAATTTTACTCAATTTAGGATGCTCGGTATTATGGTAGCATCTGTCAGGTTGGTCTTGTTGAATCAGGAAGCCAAGGGCAGAGCAAGATGTGTCTTTATTTTGGGTTGAATTGTGTCCTTCAAAAAGATATATTCAAGTCCCAGCTCCTGGAACCTGTGAATATGACATTATTGGAAATAGGATCTTGTAAAATAGGATCAAGTTAAGATGAAGTCATATTGGATTAAGGTGTGTCCTGATCCAATATGACTAGTGTCCTTACAACAAAAGGGAAATGTAGACTCAGAGACACGTGGGGAGAAAGCCATGTGATAACGGAGGCAGACATTAGAGTGATGGATTTACAAGCCCAGGAACTCCAAGGATTGCCAGCAATCACTAGAAGCTAGGAAACAGTAAGAAAGTAGCCTTTCCGAGAGCCTTCAGAGAGAGCACGGCTCTGCCAATTCTTTGATTTTGGACTTTTGTCCTCTAGAACTGTGGGAGAAAAAATTTTTGTGGTTTTAAGCCACGAAATAAGTGGGACTTTGTTTCGGAAGCCCTAGCAAACTGAAACAATCCTGATTCTAATTATAGGGATAAGGGAGCTCATAAGTCTCAGATGGCACCACAAATGGCCATGTATGGTCTCGAGTTTTGCCTCTTATGAATATAAGATTATAATGTCCAGATGATAAAATTATATTCTCTGCACAAGGAGTGATGCAGGCTGAAAGTGAAGAAGCAAGTAGCACGATAGCTATGAGGGCTATTTAATATCTCCAAGGCACTGCCAAGTTTTTAGTACTTGGAAGCTTACCATGAATGCAAAAAAGGTGAGGATCAGTGAGAAGGGCTGTCAAGCACAACCACACGGCTATAACATCCTGAAAGAACAGTGAGCAACAGAAGTCAATAAAGAATTAAATGCTAACAAGTGAGGCTCGAACTCTAAGACCTGCAGAAGTCTTTGACAAAATGGAGATTAATGACTGATGGTGTCCTTGTGGATATCATACGACACACGAGGTTGGGGATAGCAATGTTATTGACCTGACCCTGTAGAGGGTACCTCTGGGTAACTAATAGGGAATATTACACATTTTCATTTTTTATTCATCTAGGTATTATAGGTAGGATTTCCTGAGAAACAGATACTGAGAGTGACATTTGCATGAATGAGATGTACTGGTGAATGTTCTAGAGAACAACACACGTGAGGGTGAGAGATGCAGAGCTGGGCTGAGGAAAAAGGTGAACTGTAACGCGGTTGATCTGGAATGGCCTTCAGCATTATCTTCCCTTGAGAAAAAGGGATCGGGGCCTTTCTACTCCTGCCTCTGTCAACCAGATATTGGATGTGGGCTGCCCCAGGGATGGGGATATAGACTTGGGAAGAAGGCCTTTTTTTTTTTTTTTGAGGAAAATTAGCCCTGAGCTAACATCTGCCACTAATCTTCCTCTTTTTTGCTGAGGAAGATTGGCCCTGAGCTAACATCTGTGCTCATCTTTGTCTGTTTTATACGGGGGATGCATGCCACAGCAAAGCTTGATAAGCGGTGCCTAGGGCCACACCAGGATCCAAACCCGTGAACCTCAGGCCGCCAAAGCAGAGCCTGCGAACTTAACTGCTGTGCCACCAGGCCAGCCCAAAGGAGGCTTTTTTTGACCTATGGCAATTACTAAAGAGAGACTCAGCTAGGAGTCAATGGCCACCATCACTCCAAGCAGTTGAGGAATGAGTATCTCAATTGAGCAGGCAGCATCTGGGTAGTACCCTTTAGACTAGTCCTCTTCTCTCTCCTCAAGGAGTTTGGACTTCCTTACAGGACGTTACAGCAAATAAAGGGAAGCAATAAAAATAGAAATGAAAAATAAATATCTGAATACAATACTAAGAAAAGTATGCCAATATTAGTAGATGTCACTGCAATCGAAGAATATGGCACTGATCTTCCCAGCAGTCAGGGTAAAAAGGGAAACCGGATGTGACATATCCTCATCCTTTTCAACTAGGAGGAAGCAAACTGATTCCTCAGAGGAAACAAAGCATTCTTTATTACTCGCACATAAACTTTATAAGGTAGAACAGAATGACACAAAGGAATAATGCCCTCAACAGCGTTTTTTATTTTTACAGCACGTATGATAGTACATTTTCTGCAGTTGTAGAGTAGTTTTGTGTAAATATTGGGGAAGAGGGGGTAACTAAGGATAGAAATCAGTGAAAGTTTTCTTTCCTCCAAGGTGCAAGATAGTTTGACCCAATATGCAGAATTCTAGTGCCAAACTTAAGTTCTAAAGCTAGACCTCAAATTTGTTCAGGAGTCCATGCACCTCTTGGCCTTTAGAGGATTACTGCTAAATAATTTTTCCTCTAGGCAAAAATTTCCATAGGAGCAGGCTCCTGAACCTTCTTAACTCTGTATCCCCAGCACCTACAATAGTACCTGGCATAGCAGAGACTCAAATATTCGTTGAGTAAATGAGTAAGCAATATGATTTCTCTCAAACTGCCGAGGAGACAGTCCAAGGGTGTGTGTGTGTTTGTGTGTGTGTTTTATGATCACGTATGGAGTTTCAAGGGTAAGTTCAATACACGTTGGAATCTAGACAAGCAGAAGGCAGAGTAAGAGGGAATAATTTTCGATGGAATAAAGCTATGGAAGGCCTTGAAAAGCCGTCAAAGAGGTTTAGACTTGAAGGCATAAGAAACAGGGAGCCAATGAGGTTTCTGAGCGGGGCACAAGATAAAAGCATTGTCTAAAATAAATGATCTTGGCAGGGGAAAAGTGGAAAGCAAATTTTTCCACCAAACAAATTGTTTCCGACAAGGACTGTTTAATTTAATTTAACATTTTATTTTTAAACCAAATTTAGTCAAACTAGTTATTCTTGTGGACAAGATTAATTTTAGGGGGCTTTTTTCTTAATTACTAAAAATTTAATTTGCAAATATGAATATGTAAAAAAAATTATACCAAATGACCCTTAGACCAATTGATTGCTGACATCCTTCCCACATTTTTCCCTCTGTATTTTACGTAGTAGAGATCTGATTATGGAGATAATTTGTTACCTCAATTTTCGCTTAAATTTAATATGTGTATTGTTCATGCTATTGAAAACTCTTCGGAAACATAGTTTTAACAATTTTAACATTTTAGCAGTTTTAACAATTTTGCAATATTCACTTACATGAATTATCCAAATGTATCTCTATTATTGGATATTTAAGTTGATTTTGTACTTTAATTTTTAAATTTTTGTACTTTAATAATTAATGCTTCGATAAGCATCCTATGCATAAATCTGTGTGGATATTTCAGATTATTTTCCTTAACAAAACATCTATAGGAGAGAAACTGCTAGTTCAGAAGACATTAATATTTTGATTTCTATTTCTAAAATGTTTCCAAAAATGTTTATATCCATTTGTATTCTCTCTACTAGTATATGAATATACCAGTATTCTATAAACTCATCAGCATGAGGTATTTCTGTTAAAATGAAAAATATTCCTGATTAGACAGGCAATAAGTTGCATTGCATCATGGTTTGGATTTAAATTCCTTTCATTTCCAATGAATTTGAATATTCTACTCAAATATTTATTATCCATTTGTTCTTTTATTTTGTAAATTCTCTTTTCTCATTTCTCTGCTATTTAATTCAGGCTTTCAGTAACAATATTTGTGTTGTCTCAGATCTTATATGAACTTATTATATAATAAATCAATTAATCTATTGCATGTTGTATTTGTTAGATATATTTATAGAGACTGAAAATAATTTAATTTTTATAAATTGATTTTCTTTTTTTGTAACTTTTCCATTTCTTTTAAAATTAAAATGCTTTTCCTTCCTAGATTTGATAGTGATTTATTGTTACTTTTTGTATATGCTTTAAAAATCTAAATTTTAAAATGTAATTCTTTAATCAATCTGACATTTCTTTTGCTACATGCGGTGCCATCATATATCAGTTAGGGATCATGATTAAAAACAAAATCACATGTCCCTGCCACCATGCCTGACAAACAATGGAGTCTAAGCATCACCCCTTTAGTCACTTACTAACTTACATCCTGGGTCATGAGCTAGTTGACGTAATTTTTGAAGACCAGGTCAAATGCTCTGATTTGACCTTTGAAAGAGGCTGAGAGACAGTTCCAAGACTTGACTTTGGGGAGGCAGAATTTATAATGCGGAAAGCTCTCCAAACATAACATGGGTGTTCAAAGGATGTTGAATTGCCAGAAAATGTCAAATATTCCCTAAAGATGAGAAAATATATCAGGCATTGTTTCAAATAGCTTGCCAATTGTACCAACATAATTTATTAATTTGTTCTTTTATTTCTCCACGGAAGTGCTATATCTTCATTATAGCATATTAAATTATTCATGCAGTAGGACAGGTTTCTGATTTGGGCACAATTTTTAATAGTAGTACCCTAAGCATTTGGGAAGTTTGATATAAGACCTAAAAGCCAGCCAAGAGCCACACACACACACACGCATTATGGCTCTTCATATATTACAACAGTAACTTTCACTTGTATGCATCTTGCAATTTTAAAGTATGTCTCTATTGTTAGGTTATTTAGCGTCTCAATCATGAAATAATTAAAGCATATCATAGTACTCAAGGCCCATGCTCTCAACCACTGATGTTTATGTTATCTCCACTTTGCAAATGATGAAAGGAAGGGAAATCATATCTAACTAACGTTGTAGAGACATTGACTAATCTACATAGGTGAGAACTTCTATCAATTGCCATCCTTCAATGTTGAAGACAACTACGCGTGTGCTTTGGTGATAACTCTTTCCCCCCCAGGCAGTTTACATTCTGGTTCATTCAGGATGTAGAATAATCATCCTCATGGTTACAAAATCACTTAGCACATTCTTCCAATTTCCACGAAGATCACAAAATCAGATGAGATTTTCATCCCTCAAGAAGTTTGCCAAATATTCTTTTGGTAAAGTTGTTTTGTTTAGTTCTTATATCTTAGCCCTGAGAGTATAATAAATCCAACATGTAAGTTCATTTATGATTCCAGTTACAAAGGGTGTTCAAGGCAGAAATGAAAGATTGTATATTCTATTTTTTTGGATTTTTGTTTTTCTTGTGAGGAAGATTCACCCTGAGCTAACATCCATTGCCAATCCTCCTCTTTTTTTTTCCTTTGCTTGAGGAAGATTAGCCCTGAGTTAACATCTGTGCCAATCTTCATCTACTTTGTATGTGAGATGCCTCCAAAGCACTACCAACAAGTGGAGTAGGTTGGCACCCAGGATCCAAACCCATGAGCCTGGGCTACCAAAGCGGAGTGAGCAGAACATTTAACCACTCGGCCACAGGGCCGGCCGCCTCTCTGGGGTTTTGAATGGGATTCATGAAAAGGCTACCTTGAATGTGCGTAATTAAAGGCGACATTGCCTTATCTGTGGAATAGGAATTCCCACATATAGCTGTAGAATAATAGTTCCAATCTATACCATACTTAAGGAGTATGAGACATTGTCTTAGGTTCCTTTCAACCCTGAATAAGAATTATTTTTCCTAGTTTTAAAGGGAAGGAAAAAGATAGAACATTTTTTTTTCCTAACTCAAATGCCCATCTTCAAAGTCCATGCTTTTCCTACCATTTCAGAGGTCAAAGAGGCAAATTTTTTTCTGTCATCTTTTTTTTTTATTGAGTTATTGATAGGTTACAATCTTGTGAAATTTCAGTTGTACATTAATGTTTGTCAGTCATGTTGTAGGTGCACCACTTCACCCTTTGTGCCCACCCCCGACCCCACCTTTCCCCTGGTATCCACTAAACTGTTCTTAGTCCATAATTTTAAATTCCTCATATGAGTGGAGTCATACACAGATTATCCTTCTCTCACTGGCTTGTTTCACTTAACATAATTCTCTCAAGGTCCATCCATGTTATTGCAAATGGAATGATTTTGTTCTGTTTTGCAGCTGAGTAGTATTCCATTGTATATATGTACCACATCTTCTTTATCCATTCGTCTGTTGCTGGACACTTAGGTTGCTTCCACATCTTGGCTATTGTAAACAGTGCTGCAATAAACATTGGGGTGCATAGGACTTTTGGGATTGCTGACTTCAAGCTCTTTGGATAAATACCCAGTAGTGGGATGGCTGGATCGTATGGTAGTTCTATTTTTAATTTTTTGAGGAATCTCCGTACTGTTTTCCATAGTGGCTGCACCAGTTTGCATTCCCACCAGCAGTGTATGAGGGTTCCTTTTTCTCCGCAACCTCTCCAACATTTGTTGCTATTAGTTTTAGATATTTTTGTCATTCTAACGGGTGTAAGGTGATATCTTAGTGTAGTTTTGATTTGCATTTCCCTGATGATCAGCGATGATGAACATCTTTTCATGTGCCTATTGGCCATCAGTATATCTTCTTTGGAGAAATGTCTGTTCATGTCTCCTGCCCATTTTTTGATTGGGTCGTTTGATGTTTTGTTGTTGAGTTGCGAGAGTTCTTTATATATTATGGATATTAAGCTTTTGTCAGATATATGACTTGCAAATATTTTTTCCCAGTTAGTGGGTTGTTTTTTTGTTTCAATCCTGTTTTCATTTGCCTTGAAGAAGCTCTTTAATCTGATGAAGTCCCATTTGTTTATTTTCTATTGTTTCCCTTCTCTGAGAAGGCATGGTGTCCGAAAAGATCCTTTTAATACTGATGTCAAAGAGTGTACTGCCTACGTTTTTCTCCAGAAGCCTTATGGTTTCAGGTCTCACCTTTAGGTCTTTAATCCATTTTGAGTTTATTTTGGTGAATGGTGAAAAAGAATGGTCAATTTTCATTCTTTTACATGTGGCTTTCCAGTTTTCCCAGCACCATTTGTTGAAAAGACTTTCTTTTCTCCATTGTATGCCCTCAGCTCCTTTGTCAAAGACAAGCTGTCCATAGATGTGTGGTTTTATTTCTGGGCTTTCAGTTCTGTTCCATTGATCTGTGCACCTGTTTTTGTACCAGTACCATGCTCTTTTGATTACTGTAGCTTTGTAGTATGTTTTGAAGTCAGGGATTGTGATGCCTCCAGTTTTGTTCTTTTTTCTCAGGATTGCTTTAGAAATTCGGGGTCTTTTGTTGCCCCATATGAATTTTAGGATTCTTTGTTCTAATTCTGTAAAGAATGTCATTGGGATTCTGATTGGGATGGTGTTGAATCTGTAGATTGCTTTAGGTAGAATGGACATTTTAACTATGTTTATTCTTCCAATCCATGTACATGGAATGTCTTTCCATCTCCTTATGTCGTCATCCAATTTTCTCAGAAAGGCCTTGTAATTTTTATTATATAGGTCCTTCACTTCCTTAGTTAAATTTACCCCAAGGTATTTTATTCTTTTTGTTGCGATTGTGAATGGTATTGTATTCTTGAGTTCTTTTTCTGTTGGTTCATTACTTGAGTATAGAAATGCTACTGATTTATGCAAATTGATTTTATACCCTGCAACTTTGCTGTAGTTGTTGATTACTTCTAACAGTTTTCTAATGGATTCTTTGGGGTTTTCTATATATAAGATCATGTCGTCTGCAAACAGCGAGAGTTTCACTTCTTCCCTCCCTATTTGGATTCCTTTTATTCCTTTTTCTTGCCTGATTGCTCTGGCCAGGACCTCCAGTACTATGCTAAATAAGAGTGGTGATAGAGGGCCTCCTTGTCTCGTTCCTGTTTTCAGGGGGATGGGGTTCAGTTTTTGCCCATTGAGTATGATGTTGGCTATGGGTTTGTCATATATGGCCTTTATTATGTTGAGGTAGTTTCCTTCTATGCCCATTTTGTTCAGAGTTTTTATCATAAATGGCTGTTGGATCTTGTCAAATGAAAGAGGCACATGTTTTAACATCCCCTCATCTCTCATCTCTTTTCCCATGTCTGTGATACTGATGGGTCCGCCTTGGACATCAGTGTGGGAGTCTGGCTTCTTTGTGAGACCTCAGGGACTAAGATTACCAAGATTCCTGACCTTAAATATTGTAGTACTGCAGTACTAAAATTCCACTTTTTGTATGAGTTTTATTATTAGAAATGAACATGCTAGGAACTTGCAAGTTTATTAGCAATGTAAGATGCAGTCAGAGAAAATAAAAATATTAACAAAAATGTTCTCCAAATTCCTATAATTTTCCAAGGAATATCTCCCAAAATATATTAATTGTATTTAATTATAAAGGTAGAAATTAAAGTGATAATTTTTAGCAGTGGGTCACTGGGAACAAATGTGTGTCACTGGACTATGTTTATTGATGATCCAGCTGCTTCAGTCCAAACCATAACCTGCAATTCACATGCATCTGATCAGAACAACACTCGGATTAGCACATTAGCAGCAACCAGCATGGCAGCCAGCAGATTTTTCTCCTGTCTGAAAACATCATAGGAATAAACTAGAGACATTGATATGATATTGAAAGTCATTTCTACAGCAGACGCCACAGCTTTTTCCTTACTCTACTCATATAACTTCTCTTTCTTCCCTGATCTCTGAGAAAGCTACACTATTTTCAGGCCACAAGGGCAACATGGATGATGGTCATGAAAGGATGATGTAGAAGAGAGGTGGAAGAAAACAAGTCTTAGAAATTTGAAGACGTAGGAGCATAGGAGAGCGAGAAAATTTTTAAAGAGAGGCCTTAGGCAGAGTGAGTGAACCCCCTAATTATTTGACAGCTATGAGTCAAAACCAAAATACGTAGTTGGGCCAAGCAGCACCATTTTGGGGACTGAATGGAGCACAGAAGGCCATGGCTTTATAAACAGAAAAGGTAAAATTAGCCTAATTCCTGAAAGATTAAATATTTATATATTAAAAAAAGATAAATTTGCAAAATGCTTACAATGTCTTTGAGTGGTAATATTTTAAAGCACTGACTCATATCTACAAGTTTGTTACTATTGCTGTTGTTATCTTTGTGAGTTTTTTACTTTAGCAGAAATTTTGAAGCTGAATAATGCCTATGATGGTGCTAGTTAATGTTATCAAGTGATTTATCTTATGAGAGTTTTCAAACATAATGTTTAAAATTTAGATCTTTTAACTATTTTTTAAAATTTTAAATAAAATTAGTATTGAAATTAGCATTCAAATATTTTGTAGCTTACATATTTTAAATACACAGTTTTCCCCACTAAATAAAATTCAACACATGTTAAAAGAGTGTGAGTTTAATCATTAATCATTAGCCAGCTTGGTGTGTCTATACCAAGTCACTTTGAGTGACACTGGTCTGTAAAGGCTACGTATATATTGACAAAGATTCTGCCCTTGACCAAACTCTGGTCAGGTTCTTCTGAATCCTCTTCCCAAGTAGGCCTTAACTTTTGGGTCTCCTTTGTCTCTGTAGTGTTCAGTTTTAACAAGAATTCTGCTAAGTCAGTTAAGCAGAATCCCCCATCCTTGACATCTGATTGCCCTCCATATCTAATAGGGTTTTTCATCCGCCACCATCCCCCAGGTGACATCTAATCCCCCTGGTCTAGCTTCAGGAAGAATTATATTAGGTTAGTTTAGCCAGAATCCCTCTTTACTTTGATGTTTCCTCTTTGTAAATTTCCAATGACTAAACTCGACCCTTCTCCTTGGCTATAAATTCCCGCATTTCCCTGTTGTATTTGGAGTTGAGTCCAATCTCTCTCCTCCATTGAAAAACCCCATTCCAGTGGTCCCCACACCTATCACGATGATCCCGAATAAAGTCTGCCTTACCATTCTTTAACAAATGTTATAAATATTTTTTATTTAACAATATTAACTAACCAATTAACTATTTTGTATTAATATTAACATTATGTACAGTTATAATAATTTCTATAAACTTAAATTTTTGAATCACTTTTAGATAGGTTTTTTCCTTTATTTTTATATGCTTTTAATTGATTTGTTGATTGCTTTAGTTGAAGAGTTTGCTCCCATTTATAAGAGAAGTCATACATTTTCAAGAAAACCAACAGCTTCAAATTATGGGCAGTATCTTTCTGAATCCAGCTGCATGAAGCTACCTCAGCTGATTCACATCTCTTAAACATGAATATATTGCTTCTACAGTTGGTTTTGGAAGGCAAAAACAGTAGAACTACTTGTGGATATGATGAATGAGAGAAGTAATTGGTGGTTAAAATGATACTTCAGGGGCTGGCCTAGTGGTGTAGTGGTTAAGTTTGGCATGCTCCACTTCAGTGGCCAGGGTTTGCAGGTTCGGATCCTGGGCGTGGACCTACACCACTCATCCGCCATGCTGTGGCAGCAACCCACAATAAAGTGGAGGAAGATTGGCACAGATGTCAGCTCAAGGCTAATCTTCCTCAGCAAAAAAACAAAAGCAAAAAGCAAAAAAACTTCAATTTCAAAGTTGTCAAACTTGCAGTGGTAAGTCTTGCGACAGACTCAGGGAAAGAAACCATTCCTTAATACAAGAGGTCCTATGAGAATTAAAATATTTTTTTATACTATATTGATGAAACGCATTGTAAGTTTGGAAAATTCCCTGCCAGATCATGAGCTGAGGATATGACTTGGATCCATATCCCCAGAACATAGAACTTGACTGCGTAGGGGCATTGGATGAGTTAGAACTAGAAATGGAGCTTCTTTCTCTATGAAAATAGCAAGTGCGATCACACATAAGCTAAACATCTATGGAGTATTTCTGCCGGTCACTGCACTGGGCAGTGAGGATTTGGAAGCAGAGATAACAAAGCTCTTGCCCTCAAGGATTTACAGTCCAGCAGGGAAGACAAACTAATAGGTAACTATAACGGAGTTATATTACAAAAGCATTTCTAGGTCAGAACTAGGTCCTCTGGACCTTGAAGAGTGCACCATTGTTAATAAATGTGTTTTTCTTGATTATGTGTTGCTACTCCAGGCTGACTATATTACAGCTTCATCCCAACAGGTCAAACATCAACAGAAAAATCCAAGGCAACTTGAGAAATGTCACACATTTTATGTAGGGAAGTGAAGCAGAATTTTTACATATTTCTATCACTTTGTTTTCTTCTTTAGCCAAGTTTTAAAGAAATATGTATTAAGTGCCTAAAACAGCACTATGCTAGATCATGAAGGGAATAATAAACAATACAAATGAAGGAATTCAAACGTGTTAGGATCACGTTGATGTTCTAGGACCGACCTTGAGAGAAACAGGTGAAGTTAGCAAAAGAACATGTAGAAGTGTGTTTTCACAGAAAGAACATCTGAAAAAAGTATACAAAAACATAGAAGTGGCTAAACATTTTTAGGAAGCAAGCTTTTTTAATGAAACAAAGTTTGGCCAGAGGATGGGGAGGCTGTCTTTATAGAAAGACATCTCAGAACTTTCAATATGCTGGTGATATCCCAAATTTCAAAGAAAGTGCATAGCATGAGAAGTTTTCCATAAGCATTTGGCTAAAAAAGAAAAATCAATATTAATAGATTATCAAGGATCACACATTTTGGGGAAAGTCAAAATCACGTTAAAAAAATGGTATTAAGTAAAGGCATTTTAGAACCAAGGAGATAGCCTTATTCCAAACTTCTTCCATTTTAAGGCACCAAATTAAAGCATAAATTCTTTCCTTGACAAAACTTGGAACAAATTCTTTAGCCTGGGAGATTTTCCCTTCAAACATGAAGAAATATGTGTTAGCTATTTTTGAGTAGTAGGAATGTGAAAAATGTATATTTTCTTAGGATTGGAGACTTTTTTGTCCTTGAATAACTCAAAATTTCTTCTTCTGAATCAAATTTAGCAAGTAATTAGTGCGTAATGAGAACCAGTTGTAGTATCAGACTCTATTTACTTAAAGTGCATTTAAAAATACATAGGAAGACAGACAATTTGAATTTTCTTTCTAATGACAGTAACTTCATGGATGTTGTTGAAAAATGTATGATGGGCTGATTTCCAGAAAGCCCTGAGGGACTCATTTTCTCTCCAAGTTTGGTTCAACAGTATATCTGAAGCAAGTGGGAGTTTTGAGTCAAAGACCAGCAACATAGAAGCAAAGAGAGCCTAGTAAGATGACTGCTCAAACATCGACTCACTTGCTAGCTGATTGGCCATGCTCTAACTGCTGAAGGGAGTGCTGAATCCTAGTAGAATTCTATTCTGGAGACAAAAGTCCTAAAGCCATGCAAAGCAGGAAATTACAGGCAGAAATTAATCCATCACAGCAAAAGCAAAGGTTCAGATTATTTTAGCCCTGCCAGACGGTTTCTTCAGGGAGCAAGTGTGACAGTGAACAGGAGAGATAAGAAAGAGGAAGACATGCTTAGCAGTCACGTAGGAGTGTCCTGAGTGGTCGTTGCAGGTTTGGAGTGTGTTAGGGTTGTGCCAGCTTCTTTTTCACTTACCACTCAAATTTCAGAAGTTTGTTTATCTTTTATGTGAAGCCTAAGCGTGCCACATGTCTTCCAGGTGGTAATGCAGGGACCCAGGCTCTTACCATCTTGTTTGCTGCACCGTCTTTACTAGTGAGGTTGCCATGCATATCTGCATGAAGCCACTAGAAAGAGGAAGAGCATGGAGAATAACATATGCAATATTTTATAAACCAAGCCTTAAAGTGGTACACTTCACTTCTGCTCCCATAGAACTCAGTCACATGGCCACAGCCCACTGTAAAAAAGATTGGGCATTCTAGTCTAGAAGTGTGTCCAGAAAGAAGATAACACTGATCTGTTCTATAGTAGGGGAAAAGCACGTATTTTAGAGAGAAATACCCTGGATTCTAATGCCAGGTCTGCTGTCTACTAGCTGAGAAACAGTGGGTAAGTGACTTTACCTCTCTGAACATTAATGTGCACAGTTTCCCCTTCCAATTCTACTTAGCCTCTATGTCAAGTTTCACAGCATTTTCCAACCAGAGGCAAAGTGCGTATGGTAGCTCAGCTTATCTGCAGTGTTTAAGAAACACAAGGTTAACACCTGAACAAATAGAACAAAACCACATAAACCAGGAGAAGACAAAGACAAAACAGAAGCAGAAGACGCAGAAGGAGAGGGAACAGCTCAACCACTCTCTACCATAGAACTATGGAGATATTCATTCCCACCTTCATTTCCTGATCATACGTCTTCTATGCAAAGGCTGACAATCTAGCCTTTTTTTTCACAATACACCTCTGTAACTCAACACTAATACAATGGTTCTCAAGGTTTAGCGTACATCAGAACCATCTGGAGAGTTTGATGAAATGATAGGTGCACTCCCAGTATTTATGACTCAGTATGTGTGAGGAATGACCAGGGAATTCGCATTCCCAACAAGTTTATAGATGATACTGATTCTGATAGTCTAGGCCATACTTTGAGAACCACTCTAGTACGTGAGCCTCAATCCTAATTGAAGGTTAGAATTAACTCGGGAGCTTTATAAAATGCCAAACTACTAAGACCAATTAAATTAGAATCTTGAGGCTGAAACTCACACATAGGTTTCTTTTTTTTTTAAGTTCCCCAGGTTGAGAACCACTGCTCAAGCAGGACAAAAATGGTTTTCTTTTTCACATCTTCAAGAAATTATTTTCTTAGCCATTGCTCTGAAGACATCGCTTGAATCTGTGGGTTTGCCTTAGATCCATTATCTGGAGCAGTGCTTGGTGTATAGCAGGCGTTTCTTCACTTAAAGGTTGTGGAAGGTCTGACTGAAGTAGAAGTTGATTGCCTTAACCTCTCTACTGTAATGAATAATGCTGACACCCCCTCTTGTGAGCACATCTCCTGTTTCACAATTTGCATACTGAATTTTCCTATTTCTTACTCAATCTTAATAACTATTCATTTGCTTGTTTGTTTTGCCAGTTCCTTCTCCTCCACTCAGCTCCAGGGCTTGCTCTTGGTCCTGTGGATTACTTTCTCCACATTAGTGTTTCAGTCATATCCTCCCTCCATGCAAGGGATGTTAGCCTGTTCCTAACCTTCTAGCGACTCCCTAAAATTAGAAGGTAATTAGATTCCTCCCCCAAAAATCACCTCCAATCATTACCTTGACAGGGTAAATTTTAAGAGATGTCATTTTGGGAATTAAAAGTATAATTGGACATAGATAATAATAACAAAATGCCAACAATTATTTAAAGTATCGATAAAAACTTCACATGGATATCACTTATTTTTCACAAGAAACCTATGTCTTAGATACTATTCTTATCCCTATTTTACAGATGAGGAAAGTAAGACCCAGGGAGATTAACTAACTGGGCCAACGTCATGCAGCTGGTGAAGAACAGAGAAAGACTTCCAAAGAATTACCCTGACTCCAGAAATCAAGATCTAACAATTCTCTTATAGAAGAGAGGGGAAAAGAGGTTCTAGAAAACAGAACAAGGCTATAGAATAAAATAAAATATCTTCTCAGGAATGGAAAACAATACTCAGATTCAATATAATTGAACAACAACATTGAAATAATGAGATTCAAATGAAGAAGTAAATGAAAAGACGTTCACAGATGTTCATGGAGAAAACGAGGTGGGGAAGATCACACGTGTTAGTACTAGAAGAAGGGATGGACGGCTGTGGTCCCTGAGTTTGTCAGTGAAAAGGATTCATGGGTGTTTCCCATGGACCTGATGTGGGCAAATCAGGAAACAGAGCTGACTTATGTTCATGTTGCTAACTCTCCAATAAGTCAGTTCATACGGATAGAGGAAACACAGCCTCAAGAAGCTAGATGTTATATGAACACTGGTTTGTTAGGGGTTCAGAAAGAGTCTGAGGCAAAAAGCTGGACTAGAGATGCATTTGCACCCAGGTAAAGGGAACTACAGTTGGAACAGTCCAAAAGGGATCTAACAAAAGGCAAAAAAAAGTGACCCTATGATAAAGAAAGGTCTAGCTTTAAACCTAAAATAGGACCAGAGAACATAAAGCCATTTACATGAGAACCAATTAAAGTCATGTCCTTTCTTACATGGTTCCACTTCTCCACCACCTTCCTTTAAATTTGGAGCTCTTGGAAGCTGAGAAGCAAATGAATGGGACTGAAGGAGGAGAATCAGGTGGAGAAATAGGATAGAAGCCAATGAATTACAGGCTTACATCCCGTTACAGCTTGAGGATGGGAGAAAACTGACATCAAACTGTGTTCAGAATTTTGATTAATAATTTACACAAGACACTCAAATATCTGAATTAAGGTAGTGTTTATTCCTTAAGGTGACTATCAGACTGTGATTTATCTAAGACTGAGCAAAAACAAGGAAGAAGTCCAAAATACAGATGTTTTGATTAAGCCATGTGTTGTGCTTATTTAATACACTGTTCACACATGTATAACAGAGGTCTCAGATGATATTTTCCTTGTGTTCACTCTAGAATTTTTACAAGTTTATCTGGAGGAGTTACAGACAAACCTGCAAGAAGCTGTTTTCTATAAGAAAGAAAGAAGGTTTCTGGTGTGTGGAAGCCATAACTCAAGAGAAGATATTATGATGAATTTTCAAAGATTTTGTTCAAGGTGTATGATCTCATGTGAAATAGGAGGAATGTCTCAATGTATCCACCTGATTCTGTCACTTCTATTGTCTTTCAGTCTACCATGAGTCCTGATGTGAGTAATCAGCAATAAAAAATCATTTCCCCTTAGATTTCTAGGTAACGTGGTGGATACCAGGATCCATGGGATGTATTAGTCAGGTTTGGAAAATAAAACAGGAGCTTCTCTAGGTATTTCAAGTAGGAAAGGATTTGATATCCAGAATTTGATGCTTATAACACTGTAGGAAGGGTTGCAGGGACCAAGATCAGGGAAGGCTGAAACTAGCGCTCAGGTTCACCTGACCAGCCTTCTGAGAATCGGCAAGTTTCCACCAGGTCAGGAACTACAGGAAACCACTGTCAAATGGTCACTGCTGCCTGGACCCTTGAGACAGGTGATTTTGAAAGTGTTCCCAGGGTCCGGCCTGGTGGCGCAGTGGTTAAGTGCGTACATTCTGCTTCAGCAGCCCGGGGTTCACCAGTTCGGATCCCGGGTGCAGACACGACACCACTTGGCAAGCCATGCTGTGGTAGGCATCCCACGTATAAAATAGAGGAAGATGGGCACAGATGTTAGCTCAGGGCCAGTCTTCCTCAGCAAAAAGAGGAGGATTGGCAGCAGATGTTGGCTCAGGGCTAATCTTCCTCAAAACAAACAAAAAAAACCCAAAGTCTTCCCAGAAGCCACTGTTGATGCTGAACTCATGTCTGCTGAAGGCCAGGTATTACCTACCATCGATAAAAGAAGTATCATGGCTTCTGATATGAAGCCCTTCCACCTTCCAATATGAATACAATGTCCTTTATTAGAAGAAAGCAAACAGGAACATGTAGTGAAAGTGCTGGGGTGTGTAGTTCCCTGTCTCCTATCTCCTGAGATACAAGGAGAGTTCAAGAGGGGCTTTGGGGATGATCCTGAGGACCGTCACACAATCCAGCACATGAGATATCCCCAACGTCAGAGATGATGCATTGGCTTATCTCAACCCATATTTTCAAATAAAATAATAAAAATAAGTAGATCTATTTGCTCTAACAATTCTGAAAAGGCCAATGATGGATTCCTCTAAGGCAGAATTTTGGGTTTTCCGGAGATGGTAGGTACTCCTTTCCCCCCATGCAACATCCTCTGGGAATGCATCTGTCAGATACACAAAATCGGACACATGCAAACAGGTGCAGGGGACCACGTACAAAAATATGTAAATCTGTAGAAGCCTAGAAATAGGAAGATGGTACATCATGTCCCACACGGATTCTGATCACAGAAAAACTATATACTGACCAGGAGGGACATGACCCTAAGTCAAATCCATGCCCTTTAGCGCCATAAAGGTAACAGAGTTTAACCAGTAGAAACAAAATTTCTAGGGAAATCCTAACTGTAATCCTTCCTTGGATGTCAATTTTGATCAAGGTTTAGCAAATATTCTCAGTGAAACACTTATTTCAAAACCGGTATATAGCACGTTTTTGCTCTTAGGTGGTAAAAAAAAAAAATCTAACAATTTGAAATGCAGGATTAAAGTGGATGTGAAAAACAATTAAGCAAGTTTTTTATTGTTGACCTTGCTCTCTCCGTTCTACCACTTTCTTCCACCCCCAAACAACTCTCCTGCCTGACACCCAGGTTGACCTTTCTAAAGGTTAGATTCCGCTGTCTCTCATTTGTTTAAAAGGCTTCAAAGACTCTCCATAACATTCAAAAACCCAACTCTCTTTAACAATATCTATGAGGCTTTTATAGAATCGAGTTCCTATCAACCTCTCTAAGCCCAATTCTTCTTATTTATTCAACTTCAACTATAAATGGTTCCATTTATCCCTGCCAGGTTAAATGAGATGATGTAGGTACAGCACCCAGGCAGTACCTGGTGCATAGTAGGTGCTGAATAAGTCATCTTCAAATACATCCTTCACAAATGTGCTTACAGGTGTTTTCACATTCATAATGTCCTTCAACACTGAGCTATTAACATCTCCATTTTTTTTAATTAAGAAACTGAGGCTCAGGAAGTTTAAGTGACTTGCTACAAGTCCTACAGCTGGTAAGTGGAGGAATTAGCACATAAATCCACTTCTGAATACAAGTGAGGGCGTGCCCCACTACTCTGTCCTTCTTCTCTTGTAGATTTATGAAATGTTGCATTCAGGTAGAGCTTGTTCTTTGCCCTAGTGCTTGTGCCAGACATTCACCCACTTTCTCTCAGATCCATTCCCTGATCACAGGGGACTGTCCCTGCAAACTTTTCCCAAGCTGCCTTGCCAACAGGCTTCTGTGTGTGCAGTCAGTGGGAGGCACTGGTGGAGATTAAAGCAAGAGGGAGGGAGAATCTAGAGTAGTTCTCACTCACTCTCTGTCTCACTCATGTCTGGTAGCGGTTGCATCTTCTCTATGGTTCCAGGCTCCTCCAGGCAACTCCCACGGATGTCCAAGCTCCCAGTAAGTACCCTTGGCTCTCAGACTCTAGTGACACCACCTTCTCACATAGTTTCACCTATACTAGGGGAGGGTGGTTGCACTTCCTGCTAATGCTAGGGCTTGGGTTGCCTCTTAGTCCCTTCTTTGGCCTGTCAGCTTTTCTAAAACCCATGTGTTAATTCTCTCAGGTTGAGCCATGGTATCTGTTTCTCTAAGTAGGTCTTAATTCACAAAATAGCCACACAAAAACTTTAGATGTCTCAATCCAAATTAAAATTATACCCTTCATTTAAGTCAACGCATAACATGAGACATCCAAATGCTCTTTATTGTTGCAGGGAGACAATACACATCCTCCTCTTTTTCTAGCCTAACAGAACCTTGATTTGTTGGATATGACAATTTATGCAACTAAAACTCCACATTTCCCAGGTTCACTCGCAGATGGGAATGGCCGCATGATTAAATTCTGGCTAATGAGATATAGGCAGAAATGGTTGGTTGGCCTTTGGGGAAAGTGCCTAAAAATTACCTTGCTCAACTGCCACATAGCTGTCTGCATTCACTCTTCCTGCCTAGGATGCAGACATAATGACTGGAGCTATACAGTCGTCTTGTGGCCATGAAAAGATTTGGAGGATGTCATTTGTTAAGATTGAAGGACAAAGGCCAGCCTGATGCTGTAGTGGTTAAGTTCACGTGCTCTGCTTTGGCAGCCAAGGGTTCAAAGTTTTGGATCCATGGCGAGAACCTACATACCGTCATCAAGCCATGCTGTGGCAGTGTTCCACATGCAAAGTGGAGGAAGATTGACATGGATGTTAGCTCAGGGACAATTTTCCTCAAGCAAAAATAGGAAGATTAAGGCTGGCCCAGTGGCACAGTGGTTAAGTTCATACATTCTGCTTTGGCGGCCTGGGGTTCGCCAATTCAGATCCTGGGTGTGGACCTAAGCACTGCTTGTCAAGCCATGCTGTGGCAGGCGTCCCACATACAAAATAGAGGAAGAGGGGTGCAGATGTTAGCTCGAGGCTAATCTTCCTCAAAAAAAAGAATAATAATAATAAAATTTTGAAAAAAGAGGAAGATTGGCAACAGATGTTAGCTCAGGGCCAATCTTCCTCACCAGAAAAAAAGAAGAAGAAGAAGAGTTAAGAACAAAAATATAGAGGAGCTTGGGTCTTTGAAGACACAAGTGGAACACATGTACCAGCATGAGACCACCTATATCCTCATGTTATGTGAGAACCACTATTTTCTATGTACCAGGATGTATTACTCGATACTAAATGCAATTCTAGACTGATACAAAGTTAAACCCCACTCTTCTTACATTTATTTACTCTTTAGCTCATTCTTTCCTACTATGTGTCAGATACAATGCAAGAACCTGGGTATATAAAAATAGAAAAGGCAGAGTTTTTGCTTTTAAGAGGTTTACAGTATAATGGGCAGACGCAGAAATGGGTTGTTACAATTGCAGAGAGGCAATTGAGTTCAATGAATAGCATTTAGGGAATACAGAACAGGAGTATTAAAATCTAATATTCTTGGGGTCAGGAACAGTTTCCTGTGGAGGTCATAGCAAACTGAACCTTTAAAGATGATTAGGAATTAGTCAATAAGAGGTACTGCACCTAAGTGGGATTGGGGAGGGGAAGGGGGCCATGGAAGCAAGGAAATATTATAGGCAGAGAGGAGGGGAAGGAAATGAGAAACATGTTGATGTGTGGGAGGAACTTCCAGTAGTCTGATTTAGTTAGTGAGGAAAGCACAAACCAGAGAGTGGTGACAGATGAGTCAAGATTAGTCGGGGGTCAATTATGATAGAACCTCTTGCACCATGACACAGAGCTCACTGTGGTCCTAAAGGCAAAGGGGGGGTCATTGATGTTCTTTGATATTCTTTAAGCAAGGAGTGTCACCACTATCAAAGCATACTGTTGTCCTTCCAACAGCTGATGGGCTCATAAACAGCTCCATTCAGCATAAGGAGTGGTTAATTGTGTTGTGAAGTGGTATTACCAATTGATGTGGTACAGGCTAGTTTCTCCATGGGTGATTAATAGTAATTGCTGAGTAGGATAAAAGGTGCAGCCTGAGACTGGGGAAAGTCTATGAATTATGAGCTTCTAGAAGCATGTGCCAGTTCTTCTATCATGCTATTTGCTCAATAAATACGTTATGCATGAATAAATAAATGAATAATATGTATGAGGAGTAATGTTTCTTCACTCACTCCCAGAAGTCGATAGTTTGTCAACAGCATTTAGCTCCCATCATGTGAACGTGCCTTCATTCTCTGCCCCAGGGGAGTGGGTGTCTCATGTTACACAGCATTTCGCTTTTTGATGCCAATTCAGGAGCAAAGTATTCTGTACACATGAAAAGAAACCTGGTAGCTTTCATTTACTTGTAGACTTGGAGTTTACAGTCTCATATTAAGAGTTCTAAAACAGTAGTCCCTGTGAAACTGACTCCAGTTTTCCTCCAGGCACTTGACAGTCTCTTTCTATCCTTACCTATTAATAAAGAGATGGAGATTTTAGGGCACTAGAAAAAACTGAATCCTTTGATTAATTTCAGCAGAGTTGGAAATCCAAAAGGGATTTAAAAAATAGTACCATGTAGTTTAAGGGGAGGCTGGAAACAGAAGCATTTAGAGAAATGCATTCTCAGCAACCAGGTGTAGTGGGGGAAGAAACCCAAAGAATATAGTGAGTGGTGGCAGAATCCAAGAAAGAAGAGAGCTGACTAGGTCTCTGGGATGCTTGGAAGGAAGAAAAGAAGATACATGGAGGTGTTCAGATTTGGTCACTAAAAAGAAGCCTTGGAGCAAACAACAGAATGACCATGGATTATTTCTCCTTAAAATTTCAGATCTAGTCAATAAGGCTTGAGATCCACTTGGAGTCAGTGTTTTGCACAAATGTTGCTTACACCGCCTTTAAATCTTCAATGAACGAGAAAAGTAAGATGAAAGAAAGATAGAAAAAGAGGAAAGAAGGGATGGAGAGTAGAAGAATTTGGAGCTTCTAGGGAGAAACACCAAAGCTATATTATGACACATGTCTTGGTCAGTTCCAGCTGCTATAACAAAGTACCTTAGACTGGGTGGCTTACAAACAACAGAAATTTATTTGTTACAGTTCTGGAGTCTGGAAGTCCAAGATTAGGGTACCAGTATGGTCAGATTCTGATGAGGACCTCTACCAGGTTGCAGACTGCCAACGTCTCATTGTATCCTCTCATGGCAAAGAGCAGAGAGGGAAAGCAAGCTCTCTCAAGACTCTTACAAGGGCACTAATCCCATTCAAGAGGGGTCCATCCTCACAACCTCATCTCATCCTAATCATGTCCCAAAGGCCCCATCTCCTAATATCATCACATTGTGGGGTAGAGTTAAAACATATGAATTTAGTGGGAACATAAAGATTCAGTCCATGACAACACATTTGAAAAATACGTTTTGCAAAGTGGAAAATATAGAGAAACAAAGTATATATCACCAGCAAGTGCAACGCAGGGGTAATGAGGTTCAAAATAGAGTTCAGGTGGGCCTTTTTTACTTATGAGCTATGTGATGTTAATCAATTTATTTAAGCTCATTAAGGCTCAGTTTCATCATCTGTTAAATGTGCATAGTGTCTTCACCACAGGATTGGTATGAGAATTAAATGAGGTTCTATTTGTAAAGCACTTAGTTCTTTATCTGGCACAAAATAAGTACTCAAAAAGTGATAACTATTTAGTAACGCATAGCAAAAGTATATTTTAACTCATCAAAAAACTATTTGATGCATTCATTGTGTTTTCAATAGGCCCTGGGGCTATATTAATGAATAACGTAGTGTCCTATTCTTGATGGTATTCATATTCCAGTACATAAGACAGATAAGTACATAGACAACTTCAATGGAGTGTGCTCAGTGCTAAGATAAACATAAGTAGAAGGTATTATAGAGTCATAAAAGATGCAATGAGAAATAAATACAAAAAGAGGCTAGATCATAGAACTCCAAAAGAATTTGGAGGGTACTTGAGAGCAGCGGGTCCAATGAAGAAAAAACAAATTTATACCAATTATCAAATTTAGGATAATCCCCTCAAATTTCTGCATTTTTGTCAAATTTACTAAAATCTGTGTTGATTTTAAGCTTGATTTTAAGTTCCTCTTACCAGAGAATTCATTCTACTCCTCCTAGCACTAGGTAGGGTGCTAAGTAAAAGAAAAGATTTTGGAAGGTTTGTTGATTGTATGATGGACTTAATTCATGTAGGTATTTGAAAAGAGTCCACTACAGGCATGAAAAATTGAGTAAAGTATTTCACAGCCCATAATTACATTATAATGCAATAAGAACTCTGATGGACGAATATGTAAGGAATAAGATGGGGCAGAATTAACCTTCAGGTCAGAGATTTAGGGAAAGACTTCACTAAAAGTTGATGTTTGAGCTGCTTCTGGAAAGAGAAATGTGTATTCCACAGAATAAAGAAAGGAGCTTCTAAGGAGAGGGAACAGAGTATAAAGTATAAAAGAGACGATAAGAATATAAGGGCAGAATGAAATATGAATTTAATACCATTTATTTTTAGGAAAGAATACATATAAATATGCACATTTACACAAGATAGTTCCTGGAAAGCAGACTGGAAGAATGCACCCCAAAATGTTGACAGATGATGGTTTCTAATTCTCAGGATGTAAATGAATGTAAGGGAAAGGAGAGAAAGAGAGTTTTACAGTTTTTTTAGATGCTCCTACATTGTTTGACTTGATACAGTGTGAATGTATTTATCTATTGCTCCTGTGAAAATAAAGGAAATAGCACAGGCTCAAATAAAGAAAGAGCGTGAGCTCCTATGTGTTGTTTGATGTGCCTGGAGAGGAGGTGAAGGAAGAGCCTGCAGGAGACAAGAGTCTCCAGGTAATCACGGCCAGATCCTGAAGGACCTAGTGTGTGCTATCAGAGAGTGGAGACGTCACTTCGTAGACGTGGGGGACAATTATATCATACAATAAAAAGAACAGAGTGGGGTGCAGTTAGAAAGATAGCAGGTAACGCTGCAGAGAGTGGACTGAAGAGGAAAAACACTGGCAATCAGAAGAACAGATACAAAGTGTATTAGTCAAGATGGACTAAGCTATGCCGTGGTAACAAACTGGAATCTCAGAGATTGTTCCCATCAACTCTGACCGTTGCTAGACTGTTGTTAGCCATCTTGAAGCTACAGAATCTGGAATGTAAGACCTCAAATTTGCTCGTGCAGGGGAAAAATAAACATGGATATGTCACTTCTGCTTTTAAATTTCTTGGGCTAGGAAAGTCACATGTCACTTCCACTCAAAGTGCATTGGCCAGAACTGGTCTCTGTCTCTATTCTAACCATAAGGGAGGCTGGAAAACGTGGGGAAGCTCCTAGGTATAATTTCATATCTCTGTCATAAAATACTAGCAACTTTGTCAGTTAACTGTAGGATACATGGTGAATATAGAGATCAGGGCAGGGAACTAAGAATGATTTGTAAGGCACCATTGGTAAACCTATTAACTGGTACAAGATTAAGCAGAGTGTGAGTGAGGTAAAGAGAAAGGAGTAGAAGCAGTGATGATAGTAAAGGATATGAAGGCGATTGAAATGGCAACCCAATTTCTCACTGCACGTTTAGCTGAACAGTGATGGTACAAACTGAATCAGGAATACAGTACGTGTGTGTGATGGGGTAGTTGTAAAAAGTAAGGACCCAAATTTGCCGGATATGGATGCAAAACTACCATTTAGAAATTCTAACTAGGCAGAAGGAAATATTCTTTGGGAGTCAGTAGGACTTAGAAGGATGTATATGTCCTTGGGGACTGCTGAGAATGTGACCAGCAGAACACAGCAATCAAGCAGGGGGCCCCAGGAGATACATGAACCCCAAAACCACCTTCACAGGCTTGCTGCATTTGTGTCCATGGATAAAACGTATTTGGCTCTAGTGGAATATCCTAAGAAGCAGAACACTGACCTGAATGGACTCTGTGATATTTTGTAGCATGGTGATATTTTGTAGGATGAAGTACAATGTGTCATAAGCACAGGTCTTTTATAATGTCAAGCTAGTGCCGAAGAATGACTGAAGGTTTGCTGAAATGGGAACACAAAAAAGATGGAGTGGCCATAGAGTAAGATAAGAACTAGCAGTAAATGGTTTCATGGAAGCCAAGTAAGCAAAACAAGAGAGCTGTCAACTAGGCGGATGCATAAAGAATCTTGTACTGAGTCCACTGTTTGAGAGATCGTTGGCAGCCTTGCTCAGAATTGTTTTGATAGAATGTAAGAGTAAGAAAGTGTTGAAGCCAAGGGAAGTGAAGTGAACTGTGACTATAGCAAATTTTTGGAGAAGTTTGGCTATGTTGTACAGAATGCAGAGATAAAATTCTCTCCATACTTTTCCTCTCTCCCGTAGCACTCTCAGTCTCCTTGGAACACTACTGATTCCCTTTGTCTAGAGGCAAGGGAGACAGCAAGAAAGTACAATAACATTTAGAGCAAGGAGGCACACATACCACATCCATCTGGGTGGAAAATACACAGATGCATACGGAGCCCTAATTTAATAATATAGCTAATGCTCAATATCCTATTTGTCCTTTAAATAAAGTAAGAAAATGGTTAGAGTAATTTTTTATTGTTTCCATGTTCATGTTCCAAAATGGCAACATATTCTTCATGCATTCCCCCTCCAAAAACTACTAATCCTTTTATAAATGTCCACTTAAAAGTCCACAAAGGAAATGTTCACAAATAAATCAATATGGAAATTTTCAACTTTTGATTATGCCCTAAATCAGATTCCACTTAGCAGCTATTTCCTTTCTCCTGCACAGAAATATCTCTTGGACATGCATTTGTCATGGAACTCATTTTGCATTTCTCCCTCTAAGTAAATAAAAATGTGACAATCATTTCCATCTTCCCACAAAGTCAGCCCACCAGCCTCAGTGGTCAAAGACTGCTAGAGCATTCTGACTTACCACACTGTCACTTATTCCATAGCATGCACTACACATACCAACATTGCTTTCCCTTCTTTTTCCAATAGAATCTGGTGTTTACCAAATGTTGATACTATGGAGAAAAGTGATATCAGCTGCCGTGTTTTCAACATAAATGCTTTCTATTAGTCAAACAACAAGTCTGGAAACATGTTTTAAGCAAAGGTCACAGATTTGCTTTTTACTCCTAATGGCAACATATTTTATTTTTCCATATGACCTTGACAAAAATGTCTTGTGTTACTGAAGGAAGAAAAGTTCTTGAATATCATATTTTATGAAAGGGCATTTTTTTTCCACTGGGCACGACACTACCCTTGATAAACTTTCATTTCTGATCGCTAAGCCAACTTCATAGTGTTTTATTTCTCCAAGTATCACTGAACTCTCAGCCTTCTGTGGCGTTCTCTCCTTGGCTCTCTTTCCATTATTTTTCTGATTGTTATCCATGGGTTGCTTCACCTATTCCCAAGGTTTCAGTGGAGTCTATGTGCTTATTTCTCTCCAGGCAATAGTCTATTCTCTTTCAAAAACCAGCCAAGTACCTCCAACACATTAAACTCAATGTGAAAAAATATAACTAATTATCTTTACCTCCAAATCTATTCCAGCTCCAGAATAATATTTGATAAATTATGACACCATCCTTTCATGCTCAAAAACCAGAAATTTTAAAATCGTTTCTTTTTCCCAGTCCTCCACCACAACAAACCCTTTATCAAACCTCACTGATTTTCCCAAGAAATTATCTGTCCGATTTAGCTTTTCCTCTTCATCTCTAATGCAATCCTCATAATAAGTCCGAACCCTCTCTGCCAAGCAAATGCAACAGCTTCCTTTATATTATCTTCTATTTTCACAAGTATTTCTTCCCTCTAGTCCATCTTGTATACTCTTATCAGAGCTACTTATATGAAATAAATATGCACTCTTCCTGAAAATCTCCATTGATTCCCAGTAACTTACAACATAAAGTCAAAAATCCTTCAAATGGGTTAGAAAACCCTTTATGGTCTATTCTCAAACTATCTCTCCACATTCATCTGCCACCTGGAACTATCACTTCTTTAAAAGCTTCCTCCATTTTGTGAATCTGTGCCCTTTATTCATATGGATCCCTGTGCCTAAAATATTCTTACCTACTTTTCCCCACTAGAAAACTTCTAGATACTTTTCAAAATTTGTGATAGAAACTGAAAATGATCATCCATATCTGTGTTCTCTCTTATTGCTTGGTACAGTAATCAACATGAGGCCATATCCCCACGTCCCAGACAATGAAATGTGGGCAGAAGTTATGTATTCCATTTCTAGGCCTGGCACCCAAAACTATCTACGTAGTTCTCCATGAGAAATACCTTTTCCTCATATGATCACTGGGTGCATAGGATCAAGTAAAGGCCTCTGATGCTTCAGTATGTGGTTGCAAGAAGCCTGACTAACTGAATGACTTAGAATATGAGCTACATGTTGAAGGAAGCCTGATTCACTAAATGATTTCATGAAACACTGTTCCCTGCCAACCAGCATTGCAACTGTGACACAAGCAAGAAATAACTTTTGTTATGTTCAGTCACTGAGACTTAGGGATTTTTTTGTTACAGCAGCACTTGTTACTTACCCTAACTAATACAATGACTTAGGGTTATCATTCTCAAGGAACTTCAAGGAGAATGATAGCTTTTTCCAATCTTCTGTTATGTTAACAAATTCATGGCCCCTTACAAAAATGTAACATTTTGTACTTTATTTTTCCTGCTAATGTTATATTTTCTAAATGAGATTTTCCCAGAGAACATTGTCCACGAGCAGATAATATAGATGTTCCTAAAAAAATGAGTTTGATGAGCAAACACATTTGGGAAAGACTAGCTTAAACAAAGTTAAATAAGTACAGATGACTGTGAGTACATTTAATTATAGACTTCTCAATCTTCAATTTACTAAAGAGCTTTGGGAGTCTCCAAGAAGAGCTAGAGCATGCAGCATCTTCCAAATCTCTTTAATCAAGGAATCCTTTTTCAAGGCACATTTATCAGTAACTGTCTAAACAGGTTCTCAAGTAATACATTATGAAATGTGCAAGATATGTTGTAGCAATGACTGTGGCCTCTGTGAAGACAGGGTCTCTATCACACTTAGTTCTGCATCCACAGCAGATAGCACATTACCAAGATAACAGAGAAGTTAAATTATTTGCTTATATGTGCCTATTTTCAATGGGTAGCCTTTGTTTTCACACCAGACCAGTCTTCAAAAATGATTTATTTCTGCGTCTTCTCCCCTCAAAATGTATCTCTTTATCAAACTACTCATGAGCAAGGCAGATTTATTGGCGTTTACTGAAGGAACTTGTGATAAATGAAGGAGAGGGTTTGTGTTGCACAGCAAACTACTAACATCAAAATAAAAGCCTGTTCTCATCACTATCACTCTTTAGCCATCACCTGCAAGATTCCGTCTGTCTCTTTGTAATACAGTCTCTAAATATCATCCCCAATTTCTTTCATAGAATAATTTGACTCTTTTCCAGCTCTCACAACACAGGCCACGGTGGAATTGCAAGTACTGGAGACTTAGCCTCTCGGTGGCTGTTCCAAGCATCTCTGCATCTCCCTAGCTTGGATGCTCCTGCTAGGAAAATATTTTATCTAAGTCATTCCATAGTTGTATTCTTGATTTGTATTATTCTTATGAAAGTTGATATATTACTCCTCCCACATTTTCCTCTTAATCACAGAAAGAAATTTTACTTTCCTTTATTGAAATTTATATCATTTTGCATATCCTACCTTACCCGAGAATAGGAAGTAGGATAAGTAATATATCAAAAGATTTATAGCACAGGTAGTATAACCTTAGAAATATGAATATACAGTATAAGTAGAAAAAAATATTGTAGTATAAGCCATAGAAAACTCAATATGATCACAGCCATCATCATCATAATAATGATTAGAAGAAGAAAAAGAAGAAATAACTATTGATTGTTTACTGTGTACCAAGTGCTGCACTATTGAAATAAAAATCCAAAATAAATAAATATATATATATATATATATATACACACACAAACACAAGATCTATCTAGGAAAAGTACAAAGCTCTGATGAAAGAAATCAGAGAAAAACTAAATAAATGGAGAGATATTCCACGTTCATGCATGGAAAGACTCAATATTGTCAAGCGATCTTGATCTATAGTTTCAACACAATCTCAACCAATCCCAGCAAGTTATTTTGTGGATACGAACAAAGTGATTAGAAAGTTTATATGGAGAGGCAGAAGATACAGAATAGCTGACACAATATTGAAGGAAAAGAACAAATTCAGAGGACTACTACCCAACCTAAAGACATTAAAAGCTACAGTAATCAAGACAGTGTAGTATTGACCAAAAAATACAGAACAGATAAATGCAACAGATTAGAGAGACCAGAAATAGATTAGAGAGAACACAAACAGACCCACACAAACATAGTCAACTGATCTTTGACCAAGGAGCGCAGCAATACGATGGAGCAAAGATAGGCTTTTCAACAAATGGTGCTGAAACAACTGGACACTCACATGCAAAACAAAATGAACCTAGACAAAGAACTTTATGCCCTTCACAAAAATTAACACAAAATGGGTCACAGACTTAAATGTAAAATGCAAAACAATAAAACACTTCGTAGATAACATAAGAGAGAATCTAGATGACTTCAAGTTCGGTGACAACTTTCTTAGATGCAATACCAAAGGCACAGTCTATGAAAGAAATCATTTATAAACAATACTTCATTAAAATTAAAAACTTCTGCTCTGCAAAAGACAATGTCAAGAGAATGAGAAGGTAAGCCACAAACTGGGAGAAAATATTTTCAAAAGGTATATCTGATACAGGACTGTTATCTAAAATATACAAAGAACCCTTAAAACACAATAATAAGAAAATAATCTGATAAAAATGAGCAAAGGACCTGAACAGACGTCTCCACAAAGAAGCATAAGTATATGAAAAGGTGTTCCATATCATATGTCATTTGGGAATTGCAAATTAAAACAACAATGAGATATCACTGCATACCTGTTGGAATGGGCAAAATCTGGAAGACTGACAACACCAATTGCTGACAAGGATGTAGAGCAACAGGAACTCTCATTCATTGTTGGTTGGAATGCAAAGTAGTACAGCAATTGGAATGACAGTTTAGCAGTTTCTTGTAAAACTAAACATACTTTACCATATGATCCAGCAATCATTCTCCTTGGTATTTACCCAAATGAGCTGAAAACTTATGCCCACACAAAAACTTGCACACAGATGTTTATAGCAGGTTCACTCATAACCGCCAAAACTTGGAAACAACCAACGTGTCCCTCAATAGGTGAATGGATAAATAAACTGTTATATAACCAGATAATAGAATATTATTTAGCACTAAAAACAAATAAGCTATCAAGCCATGAAAAGACGCCAAGGAAACTTAAATTGCATATGACCAAATGGAAGATGCTAATCTGAAAAGGCTACATACTATATGATTCCAACTAAATGATGTTCTGGAAAAGGCAAAACTACGGAGAAAGTAAAAAGATTAGTGGTTGCCAGGGGTTGGGGGCAGAAGGGAGGAATAAATAGGCAGAGCACAGAAAATATTTAAGACAGTGAAACTATTCTGCATATTATAATGATGGATACGTATCGTTATAAATTTGTCAAAACTTGTAGACTGTACGACACCAGAAGTGAATACTAGTGTAAATTATGGATTCTGAGTGATAATGATGAATTAATGTAGGCTCATCATGTCTAACAAATGGTATGGAATATTGATAGTAGAGAAGGTATGTGTGTGTGGAGTCAGAGGGTATATGAAAACTGTCTGTATTTTACGTTCAGTTTTGCTGTGAACCCAATATTACTTCAAAAAATAATGCCTATCAAAAAAACTAGACGCATACTTCAATGTGACAATAGGAGGCACCGTTTATATGAGTGCCTAGATAGTTGTAGAATCCGAAAGGACAGAGAGCCAGATGAATTATATCACAGGCACCAAGAAAGAGATTTCAATGAGAGGGAACCCAGCTTAAGAACCTTTCCCCCTTTTTAATTATTTCCAGCAATATATCAAGAATAGTACAGTATGGCGTTCCAGAAACATAGCAAAATGGCCAAAAAAGGGAAAGGATTTAAAGTAGGTTGCTTTTAAGATGGCTTTCAATGATTCATGCCCCTGATATTCACAATCTTTCGTAATCCACCCGCCTCGGGAAACCAATAGAAAATTAGGAGATGTCATTTTCACGACTAGATTACAAAAATTCTGACTTCCACCTTAGATGCGGACTTGCTCCTTTGTCTAATGAAACATGTCACCATGTTGGGAAGGCCCACATAGCGAGGATCTGAGGACGGCCTCCTTTCAACAGCCAGCTAGAAACTCTGGCCTTCAGTTCAACAGCACAAAAGGAACATAATTTTGCAAACACCCACATAAGTGAGCTTGGCAGCAGATCCCTCCCTGGGCAAGTCTTCATAAGACAGCCCAGCCCTTGCTGAAACTTTGACTGGAGCCTCATGAGAGACCCGGAAGCAGAGCACCCAGGAAAGCTGTGCAGACTCCTGACCTACAAACACTGTGAGGAAATAAATGTGTGTTATTTTAAGTCCCTAAGTTTAATTTTTATGCAGAAATAGATAAGTTATACAAAGCTTGCCAGTTTCCTCTGCCAGCTCTCAATTTAATGCTAAATGTTTTGCTTTAACTGCTTGTATTGATATTACTCTGTGTCAATGAAACTTAATGAAAACATTTAGCTAAGCAAACATAACCAAAACATGCATTGGGAAAACTGCCTTGCAATTTAGTGGGAAGCATTCCTTGATTGAGTACGTAGTAATAATAATAAATCATGTACTGTATCGTCCTTTGGGTCAGTAATAGACACTATCCCATGCTAATAGTTTGGATATCACTACTGTACTATTGTTAGAAACTATTATTATAATCACTGTTACTAACTGTGTGACTTTAGGCAAATTGTATAATTTCTCTGAGCGTCAATTTCCTTGCCTTTTAAATGGATACAGGAAGAAGATTACATGAGATAATATAGGCAAAGTTTTAGTACAATTCCAGGACCACAGAAAGCCCTTAGTAAATATTAACTCACGTATTGTAAAAGTTATGAAAGTAATTCCAATCACCTGTGAAACCAATGTGCACCAATAGACAGCCTAAAGTTGTAGACCCACAACAGCTTTCCCATGATACTGCATTGACAGAATTTCTTGAACACTGCTCACTGTCTTACAGTGAAATAAGCAAATCTTATAATTTACCAAAACAAAAATTTTCCAGGAATCTGTGATTAACAGACTCTACTGAATTATCAAATGGATCTTCAGGGATACTTATGAAAGAAGGAAGCTGTAGGAAGAAGGGAGAGAAAAGCTGGTTTTGCAAATCCCTAACTAATTAATGTTATTGTTACCGTCAAATCAAGGCAAAATATGTCTAAAAGTTCTCTTTCCTTGGGAACAACTCCTTTCCCCAAACCCAAACAAAATGGACTCAGCTGAAGAGTTCAGCAAAATGAGAAAATCAAGAAGAATCTTCAACTGCCATTAGTCCTTGGGACTCAAAAGGACGAAAGTCCCTTTCTCTTCTATAGAGAACCAAATAAAAGTATTCTTGATTCAAGCATGTAGGGAGACAAAATTATTACATAACTGTAGTGCATTATCTTTCCTTACTTAGAGTATTGTCTTTACGACTACTCCATTTTAAACAATGATCATACATGCTTTCTAAATAAACACCTAACAAACGTTCCCGAAAATGTAGTAATAAATATGAAATACTCTAGAATAATTTCTTGCTAAAAAGTTATTTATGAGAAACATGTACTTAGGAAAACATAAAGCAGATGAGATTGACAGAGAAAATTGATCTCAAGTCCACTAAAAGACACCAGCAGAAATGAAACAATAAGGGCCACATGTGGCTATGCCAAGCTGTGTATTGGACATCGTCTCGTTCTCAAAGTTATCTTACAAAGATTGCTACAAGTCAGGCGTCATTACCATTATCTTTTTAGAGACTGGGGAACTGTACCTCTGCGATTATTTCATTTACTGTGATATAGGTAGATTTATATTCTCACAGTACTTACATCCCAAGCTGCTTGTGGGATTTCTCAGACGTAACGCCCTGTTTACCTAGAGGTTTGACAAAAACTGGCAGCTTCTAATTTTACAAAGAAGGAACAAGGCCACTTTTTAGCCAAGATTGCATTTCCACAAAGGATTATTCCACAAGGGATTATTCCACACTGAACCAAATATCTATGATAAAACCAAAGAATAGATACACCAACACTGAGATTCGAGATCGGAGAATTTACCTGAGTTCCGGCCTAACTTTCTTACTGTCCTGCGAAAAAATTATGATCTTCCTTTCAGATGGTCAAGGAAAGGAGCAGCTCACTGTGACCAACTCTTTGGGTTTTTTAGCTTTTGGGGGCTTGTTGATATTTCACTTCACTGTTAAAATAAAAATTGTACTGAACCATTGCAATATTTTGTCAGTAATTTCTGAGCAATAATAAGCTTGAGGAAGGTTCGGGGAGCACCCGGTGTGGAATTCTGGATCTCTTGCTGAGGCAGCAGCCCAGTGCGTGGCTAACTGCAGTCATGCTGGCCCAGGTGAAAGCCATGGTGGTGTAAGGCAGGGGTGTCATTCCCGAAGTAGTTTTCTGTGGACTGCTGGCAACTAAATGGCCTGGTGTACAAATATCCTCATTTGGCTTATCTGGCCCAAGCCCTCCTGTCTGCATGTAAGAAAAGCTTCCCATGATTTTAAAGATCCACTAGAATGGAAGCTGTGTTCGTTTCCTAGAGTCTCCACAAGAATTACCGCAAACTTGCTAGATCAAGCCGACAGACATTTGTTCTCTCAGTTCTAGAGGCCAGAAGTGCAAAATCAAGATGTCCTCAGGGCCACATTCCCTCCAAAGGCTCCAGGGGAGGATTCTCCCTTGCCTCTCGAGCTTCCAGCAGCTCCAGATGTTCCTCGCCTTGGGGCTGCAGCACTCCAACCTCTGCACCTGTCTTCACATGGCCACCTCTCCTATGTGTCTCTGTGTGTCCCCTTCTTCTGTCTCCTATAAGGACATGTGTCATTAACTTTGCAGCCTACCCTAAACCCAGGATGATCTTATCTCGAGATTCTTAATTACATCCACAAAGAGCCTTTTTCCAAATAAAGTTATAGTCACAGTTTCCAAGGGTAGGATGTATCTTTTGGAGCTGGGGGTGGGAGGGCATCATTCAACCGACTATAGAAGCCTTGAGTTCAAAACATCAGCCTCTGGAGTCAGGTACACCTGGGTGCTAATCTGGTCTTCACTTCCCAGCTGAGTGACCCAGAGCACTTTTCTCCTCTGTAAAATGCAGACGATATAAGGACCTATGCCCTGGTTTCTGGTGAAAAATCAAAATAGAGATAGTAAGACCCTTGGCATACTCTCTGGTACGAATGTTCCCTATTATTACTAGTTCTTTGCTCAACCGCTTACATTATTGGAGATGGCTAAGCTTTATGCAGGCAAGAGCAGCTGGCCAGCATCCTGCCAGAAAGAATCCAAAATATTTATATCATGGGCCTCTTGCTCTAATTGAGCTAATTTTGTAAGATGGAGTCTCAACACTGAAAGAAACTTAATGATCATCCGGGCCAATTCACCTGATTCTATGGATAATAAAAAACAATGCTCAGAGAGAAAACATGCTTTATCCATAACTACACAGACAGTTGGTGACACAACAAAAACTAGAACCCAGGACTTCAAGCCCCCTGTTTAGTTCCTTCCTCTGTACATTATTCCTTGTTAGTTGAATCATTAGTGGTAATTTTCTCCATTGACATATAGGGAGATGAAAAATAGGTTTTTTTCCATTTTGGAATATTTTCTCCAAACTAATTCTACTTATGTAGTAATTAAGACTAGCAATTTTAATTGTATTAGCACATGCTGATATAGCGGTCTGGAGCAGATTCCCTCAAATAAATTAACAAACTCCCCTTCCACTGACCATTGGTAATGAAAGAAATGAACACGCCCATGTTGACCCCCTCACTCTTCCCCTGTATAGTAAAAAGTGTATAATTGTGTTTTTGTGCTAACAAGCTCAGAAATTTTCTAAGAATATTCTGCTTGTTGTCTGTGCCATTATAAATTTACTGAGCATCTCATGTGAAGAGTACGCTCCTAGAATGCAGAGGTGGATGAGGGGAGGAGGAGAAGGCATCAGGGTGGAAAGGAGTAGCAGAAAGGCAGCAGCACAGGCGTGTCACAGTTCGCTCGGATATGGGTATAAGAGCCTCATGTGATACAATTCTTATCTTTGGTCTGGACCAATATTTCAGTAGTTTGTCCCATGTGACATCACCACTTTATTTTTAATTGTAGAATTCCATTTGCTTTCACTTCTATGTGCGTGAAGAAATTTGCCTAGCATTCAAGTCATTTTATACAAATCTGATTTCAATATACTTATTTTTGCATTTATCTCATCTCCCTTCTAAAGTACATATTCCTTGAGAATTGAATTGAGAATTGAGAACTGAAAAGAGACCCTTTTCTATCATGGAAAGTTCCTGAGAGCAGGCCCATTTTATCTTACCCATTAGTGTATCTACATGGAACAGCATAGTACCAGGCATGTGGTTAGTTCCAAATAATTCATTGTTGAATGAGTTCATATTCCTCTTAATTTATTCTCTCTTAATAAATATTTATTAAGTTGGACATAGAGAGGAGCTACATTTTACACATTCACTTTTGTATCTTCTACACAATGTGCTGCGCATGATTAATAGTCAAATGTATCTGCTGAATACACCACAGAAAGAGTTTTGGAAGATTGTAAGCTGGTTACCCGACTTCTTCCAAATAGAAGTATGGTTAACCTCATCTTAAATTACCTTGATAGTTCTAAAGCCACTTCTAAAATAATTCTAACATTTCGAGTTGGTAAATTTTATTTTCAGAGTTAAGGATAGAATAAAGGACCTATGTACTAAAAATGAATTATGACATTAGTTTGGCTAGTGGGAGTTATTTTGGGGCTATGCCAAAAGTCTTTTTAACATGGTCCGTCTAGCCCGGCAAGGGGGAAGGATCTGCCACTGTGGCCTACCACCGGACTTTGGAGGTTATACAATCACTCCCACGGGGCATGCGGGACAGACTGCGCAAGGCTGCCACTTAGCTGGTTGAGAATGAGCCTGGGTGTTACTCTCTGATTTGACTAAATAAAGCAATTATACTAGAACAGCTCAAGGCAGAGCAATCTCTAGAGGAAGCCCAGACTGCACTTCAGGCCAGGGTACCAGGATGTCAAGTTTACCTTTAGCTCAGTGGGTATGCTCAGGAAATAATGTTTTAAAATAAGAGAGAGAGAGTTGAGTAAATAGAGTGTATTCATTTGCTAGGGCTGCTGTAACCAAGTACCACAAACTGAGGGGCTTAAACAACAGGCATTTATTGTCTCACAGTTCTGGAGGCTGGAAGTCGGAGATTAAGGTGTCAGCAGGACCGTGCTCCCTCTCAAGGCACTAGGAAAGGACCTATTTCTGGCCTCTCTCCTAGTTTCTGGCTTGTGGCAGTGCAACTCCAATCTTCTTATGGAGTTATCCTCGTATATGTGTCTCTGTGTCCAAATTTCTGCCTTTTATAAAGATGCAATCATATTGGATGACGGGCCCACACTACCCCAGTATGACCTCATCTTAACTAATTACATCAGTAACAATCCTGCTTCCAAATAAAGTCATATTCTGAGATAGTGGGTGTAGGACTTCAACAATGAGGTGGTGAGGGTTAGGACGTCAACATCTTTCAGGGGGCACAATTCAACCCATAACACAGAGTAACAGAATCAACAAAAGAATGGTGCCAACCGGGCAGGAATTTTGCAGGGACAGGCTTGATATTCCAAGGTGCTCTCATTTCAGGTACCAACAGTCTAGAATACAGATAGGTTGACCTGGTTTGAAAGTTGAAGGTAATTTTTAACACAAAGGTCTGTGAGGACACAATCTCTCCCTTTACTCACTCCAACGACAGCCTGCTGGAAAAACCCAGGCCAACCAAGCCAAACATGAAAATGTAGGCACAGAGCCATTGGCTAGACAAGTCCTGTGCTTATCACCTGGACAAGTTAACTGACATTAAAGAGCTACATTTGATGGAGGCCTAAGAGCAGTGGGCAAATGAGCCTGCTCGGGCAAAGAGCTTGATATTTATAGGAGGAAAGACATCATTCAGTTATTCCTCCTCTCTCCAGCGCTGATTTTGCAGGCAGCCCAACACTATGCACTTTAAGCTCTTTGGAGCAAAGCACTTAGCAAGAGATTGCATGTTGTTTCAAACTGAAGGAGACATGGTACTGCTTTTCCACCCTTCCTTGAATCAATGTGGCTATTTTCCAATATTAATAAAAAGTTCTGTTTCTGCAAAGCTAACCTCAAACTCCATTCTCTCTCCTGAGTTCCAAGGATTTGATGACAAACTTGGCGTACTAAATTTTACAGATCCAAATCAAGGTTGAACACAAAAGAAAGCCCACTGCCCTATGGTAATACAAGAGCATGATTATTTTTGGACTGAAACCGCTTAACACAAGCACAGCTGAAAAGGTCTTGTTCCACTTCCAGAAGATCGTCTTTGTATTCCAAATAGTATTCAAAAGTCATAGAAACCAAGCTCAGACAGCATTATTAATATGAAATAAAGCTATGTCACACTTGGTTTTCAAAGATAGTAAATCCACCAACACCAGTAAAATTAAATAAATATTTGAAGTTTGAAGCTAACATCCATGAAAGAGCCAGGAAAAACGAAAATTTCAAATCTGGTTTAAGAAAAAAAAGTCTTTTTTGTTAGTTTTCTCCCTGACCATTTAAAGTTAGCCATATATTGACTACAAAATGCTATTTACTCAATGACGCAACTTTCACCTAAATTGAAGTTATTAAGTTGTCCTTAATATGCCCTCCCGTAAAACTGACTGGACAGTGGAGTGGCATGCAGCCATGATGAGTTTTTGGATATATCCACTCTGATCACATCACTTCCTTGCTTAAACGTTACTGATGCTCCATTGAACTCAGAGTACCTTTCAGAAAGCCTTCAAGAAGCTGGTCTCTGGTTGACCCGTTAGCCTCCTTGCTAAGCTCCGCTCATCTCCCCTCCCTAATTCTCCTCCAGGATCGCAACATGCCCACACTCCTCCCCCAGGCACCTTGTGAGTATACTTGTCCTGCTCTCTAAAAGCCTTAGGTATGTTCACTCCAGGACTCAATCTTCCATGAAACAAGTCTCTAAAACAGTTTGGGTGCTCCTTTTATGTGCTACTTTGTGGTCACCCACGTTGGAGCTATTGTCACACATTTTATACCAGGAGGTTTACAAATCTACCTCCCTCACCAGCTGCGTACTCCTTAGGAGCAGAGACTGAAGCACTCATGTTATTTGGTCAATAGATGTTCAATAAATAATTGTTGCATGAATAAGCGAAAGTTATCACAAGACTTTCGTAGGCCATATCTCACATAGGATATGACAATTAAATGTGTTTGCCCAAAATAACTAACATAATTAAGCTATATTTATAGAAAAATCAGGTTAAGTATAAGAAGGGAAATAGCTGTGTTCTGTTCTGCACTGAATTAATGATTCTCTAGGGGATTTTGCTCAGTTGTGGACACCGTATTGTTTAATGGCTTTTTTTTATTTTTCCAAAAATTGCTCAGTTCATTTTAGAACTTTTAGAAAAAATATACGCCAAAAATTATTTAAATTATATCTTTTCCTACTATCCAGAAATAACACTTGTTGATTATCTTCACATCTGTTTTTCAATCTCTCCTTCCTTTTTTTAAATGAGTGTCAATATTTAGAAGAGACGATGACAGACTAGACTGTGTCAACGTACTGTTTCTGTGATAATGAGTAATCTAGGAATAATTACCAATACAAAAAAGAAGACAAAAGTGGATTTTTTCTAAGGCACAATTACTGTCTTTCAATATCTATAAGATCACCTTGCAGAAGAGGAATTAACTAGCACTTCAATACAAAGTTGTAAAAGTGGCCTCTATGTCCATTAGTTTTCTATATTCTGTACTGTAGAAAAAGCCATTATGGCAAAGTCATGGGATTCATATTTCAAAGAATTATTCACTAAGAGGATCTAAATAATGTAAAAGGTTTAAAAAATTATCGAAAACTTATGAAAAAAATATGTACTTTGGGGACAAATACTAGCAATAACTCTGGTCACCTTGATGTATTTCATCTAATTTGTGCTAAAATCCATATGCAGTAACAACCAATTATAGATCTTTTAGGTTTGTTTGCAAGCTGCTTTAAAAATATGTTGGTTTATTTGTCATGAGAATTCTGGCAGAAATTAAACCCCCTAGAAATTTTTTTACACATTTTCATTTATAGATAAAAATATATAGCCAGATTAGCATGCTTCCAAAAAGCCCTCTACTTATTCAGTAAAGCACGTGCACTGATTTATCAGGCCACAGCCACAATCATTCAGATAATCTCTGTGCAAACAAGAACCCAACTGCCAGGTTCCTTGTACTTTCCAAAGCCAACAGACTAGGTCTGGATATTATTTCTGGAAAAAAATTAATACTGTACCATGTAATTGACAAAAAAATATTATTTTTCAAATATTGGCAGCTTTATTCTGTGGCAGAGGTTGGCAAATTTTTTCTGAAAATGTCCAGATAGTAAATATTTAGGCTTTGCATGCCATATTGTCTCTGTCACAAGTACTCAAACTCTGCTCTTGTAGTGTGGAAGCAGCCATAGACAATATGTAAATAAATGAGCGTGGCTGTGTTCAATAAAGCTTTATTTAAAAAAGCCTTCAGTAGGCCAGACTTGGCTTGTGGACTATAGTTTTCAACTCCAGCTCTAGGGCGATGAACAGGTGTTTTGATTTGTTTTATTTTGTTTTTCATCTTCCTATGTGGCCATCAAACCAGTGGCATATCTATTGTTATCATTCAATGGTTCCTAATCTAGGATAACCAGATTTTTGGATGTCCTTAAACTCTTCTCAATATTAAAATTTGATGAAAACATTCCATTTATCTAGCAGGCACAGATTAACAGAAATGTAAGTCTCTTAGGATTTTCACTTGAATTCCCCTAAGTTCTTTCTTCTGAAATATTTTTCCAGCCTCTTTTCCTAGTTAATTACTATTGACCCCTCAGTGTAGCTTAAAACTCAGATCTTTATGAAGCCTTTCCTGATACCCCATGCTAGATCAACCCCTCACATGATATACACTGTTTCTCTTTCATGTCACTTATCACAGCTGACAAGCAACTTAGAGTAGTTGTTAGTATCTCAGACTCTAAAGCCAGACTACCCAGGATTAAATCTTAGCTCTCAATTTATTAGCTCTGCAGTCTTTGACAAGTTGTTAACCTCTCTGTGCCTGTGTCCTCATGTTTAAAATGGAGACAAGAATAGTAACCTACTAAGCTGGATTGTTGTGAGGATTAAACGATTAAATGCATGGAAAGCACTTATAACAATGCCTGCACATAGTAAAAATTATGTCTTATTAGTAATAGTTGTCAATAAATAATTGAATATTCATCTACTCACTTATTCAAAAAATATTCATGAGGCAATGACTATGTACTATATATTCTCCATTATAAGTTCCATAAATGTAGAATTACTACAAATTTAGTGGCTCATAATAACATCATATATTAGCTCCTAGCTCTGTAGGATATAATCCACTGAGATCTACGCTCAGGACATTACAAGACTGACATCAGGTGTTGGCCGGACTGGGCTCTTAACTGGAGACTGGGAAAGAAGCCACTTCCAAGCTCATTCTCCTTCAATCCGGCTGTTGGCAGAATTCAGTTCCTTGCATTTTTAAGACTGATGGCTGGCTGACAACCGGGGCCTGTCTGAGCTCCTTGGGACCATCTGCATTCTTTCTCCTGTAGCCCGTTCCTCTTCAAGCTGGGAAGGATGCATCAAATCCCCTCAGGCTTTGAATCCCTCTGACTTCTTCATCGGCCACAGCCAGAGAAAGTTCTCTCCTTTTAAGGGCTCATATGATTACCTTGAGCCCACCCAGATAATCTCCCTATTTTAAGGTCAACCGTGCTTTACAGCATAATATAATAATAGAAGTGACATCTCACCATATTTCCAGGCTCCAGGGATGAGGTCATGGAATCTGTGGCAGGGGTTAAGGGGCAGTAGGGGAGAAGTTAGAAATGCTGTCTACCACAAAACACATAATGAGTACTCAATAAATATCATGAATGAATCATAACTTCACCTCATGTTGACCGGAGGCTCCTATTAATTGAAAATAAGTATACTATTATTGAGAAAATGTTGTCTCCTTGGTGGAAAAAATAATTTCTAAAAAAAGAATCTATGGGAGAATTATAAAAGATTCTTTAAAACTGAAAGTAGGGAGCAACTTTCTTAAATAACTAGTACTCACCTGGTAAGCAGTGAGCATGAATTCCTTAATTCATTTATCCATCCAACAACTATTTTAAAAACACTATCATGGGCATCATGCTAAAGGTTTGCTGGAGAACAGTGATGAATATACAGAGTTCCTACTCTCACAAAATTTACAGGGGAGTGGGAAGGCTCAGGGGATAGTGGTTAAGAATGTGTGGGCTGGAGTCTGACTGCATGTCTTCAAACATGAGCCCAACTCTCACTAGCTATATAATCTTGGATAAGTTACTTACTACTCTTCGACTCAGTTTTCTCAACTGTAAAAGGTAAATAACAATACTACATATTCAGAAGAGTATTGTGGGGATGAAATTAAGGTGGCTACCTAATATTTGTTAATGTAAACCCTTAGAACTTATTTAGCACAGGATTTCTCTCTCTCACCACTACTGATACTGTGGGCCAGATACTTCTTTGTAGTGGGGGCTGTCCTGTGCACTGTAGGATCTTTATAGCATCCTTGGCCTCAATCCACTAAATGCCAGGAGCGCAACCGTCTCTACTCTCTCCCACCAGTTGTAACAGCCAAAAATGTCTCTAGATTGCCCAATGTCTCCTGGGAACAAAATCACACAGGTGATTACAAACCACAGATCTAGCACATAGCAAATGTCCAACACGTATTAGTTGTTACTATATTTAATTATAACCTGATTTTGAAGGATAAAAGGAAACATTTCTCATAGCAAGTAATTCTTGTGCTGAGTCATTTATTACAAAATCCCATATGTAAAAAGCATACAGTGCAATGTTTTGCAGACATTACATTAGTCAATGTTAATTTCTCTCTCTCCTCCCCAACCCTTAAAATTGACTTAAAACCCAAGTGCAGTCCCTCTCAGAGTACCTTTTGTTTTATTGCTAAGGACTTCATTTTTAATTTCATTTTTTTATCTTCCTCATCTATTAGCCAACTCTTTAAACCTCAATTATAATCTTATTGTACATCACTTTCTTGGAGGAATGTTTTCTCACATGGAATAATCTAAGAAGCAGAGTAAAACCACTCCTGAATGTGTTCCTGTGGTTCCCTATATTCCTGCAGGAAATGAAAAAAGTCTCCAAAAGAAAACCTTTTTGTGTTTGTTTGTTTCAATTGCTTTTTGTTGAAAATCTCCCTAAGATGGATCAAGTTTTTGCTTTGCCTTAGTAACTAAAAGCTGATGGCAATAACAGAAGTTGTCTTTAATGATTGAAGATCGTTCTGGTGCTGGAGGCATCATTGTTTTGGGCATTGATCCTTCTTATATAGGACTGTAGATGTATAAGGTTGGGGTGCTGAGCACAAAACACAACTGGAATGAAGCTCTTCCATTCTAAATCATCAAGGTTTGTTTGTTGTCACTAGCTTCATCCTCAAGTGCCAAAAACACATCTGCTATTGAAGGTTTCAGATTAGTTGTGCATGTTTGGAATTACAGTGAAATATTGTGTTCCCTAAATTATATGTTTGGGACCTCAAGAGTAAGTAAATATTAAACTGACAAAACATAAAAGAGATTAAGAAAGGAGTAATGTGTGGGAGAATTATAATTTTTTTTTTTTTTTATGAAGATTAGCCCTGAGCTAACATCCACTGTCAATCCTCCTCTTTTTGTTGAGGAAGACTGGCCCTGAGCTAACATCCATGCCCTTCTTCCTCTACTTTTTATATGTGGGATGCCTGCCACAGCATGGCTTGACAAGCGGTGGGTAGGTCCACATCTGGAATCCAAACCAGCAAAAGCTGGGTTGCCGAAGTGGAAAGTGCACACTTAGCCTCTGCACCACTGGGCCAGCCCCCAAAATTACAATTTTCAAACCGCTTGAAGTCAGAACTGATCTTCATTTGAACTGGCCAGTGAAATGTGAACAGAAGTGAAGTGTTTCACTCTCAAGGAGAAATTTTCGAACAAGCATGTGGTTCATAACACTGTCCTCATTCCTCTCTGCCAAGAGTTTGGGAATATTCCAGATAGAGACTGCTCCACTAGTCTGAATCTCAAAGTAAAGATGGCATGGAACAAACAACTTGAGGTAGACTTATAGCAAGAATGAGAAATAAACCTTCAGTGCTGTGTTTATTACCACATGCCTAACCTAGCCTATTCTGACCGATACATGTAAGAATGGTGATTCATGTATTGAACAGCTTTGTCTTCTTTCTATATATACCAGGCACAAGAGTAGACATTTTTAAATAACGTCATAGAATTAACGTCTATTTCTAAGGGAATTTACAGTAGGATGAAAGTACCTACTAACCGGATAATTGCATTACCTGCAAATTGCCTTCCAACTATGTTCCCATCCCTGAATTCTACAATTGGCTGGTTCTCTGTGACAAAGCAGAGAAGATGAAGCGTTACGTGGGGCAGTTAGATAAGAAAAGCTTGGAGGCTGGGCAACTCTGTGAACCTAATTAACAAGGTGATGATCTTTTCTTTCGGCAACCACAATTCATACCAGGAACATGGATGCATATTGGGGCAGAGTCTATGTCCAAATGCAGTTGGAAACCCATGAGAGATTGTCAGGAAGTAGACTTCTCTTTAAACATCATGGGGAGAAAACAGAACCAATGTGCAGGCAACGCTTTTCCAGCTCTGAATGGGAGACATGGTTCCCAGCAATCCTTGCTCGTGACTCCACCACCCAGAACTGCTCCCCAGGGTAATCAAACACTACTGTGTATCACAAGGCATGGGAGGCCTAGTAAAGGAACACCACAGGAACACAAAGACCACTTTATGATTTGGCTGTGGCCTGCGTTTGGTTTTCCAAAGAGTCTGATGTATGGAAATGCAGCAATTGAAACCAGCATGACTTGGGTCTGATGGCCGTCCTTTCTCCCCTAACAGGAGTAGGCAGGGTTTTATGAGCCTCATAAAAGGGTTTATGAGGCTTTGATGGGAAGTTGGCAGCCCAGGCAGCCTACAGTGACCTGATGAAAAACAGCTCTTCTCTGCACCTACATGAAGGGTTTATGGCTGTGATTGTTTACTAGAGCCCAGGCAGAGCAGGGCCGGGGGAGTCAAAGAGATGGGCCTCAGAAATGAAGGTGGAGGGAAGAACTTAGTTCTGGCATGTCAGAGCTTGGAAAGGCATAAGCACCCAGCATAGATCCTCAACTGAGATCCTAGGGAAGCTGAGAAGATTTAATCCACTGAGAACACTTAGAGATGCCTTTCTTCCACCTTTACCAGTGATCGTGCACTTCCTCCCACTGCCCATTAGGACACTTCTGTCTTGATGGCTAAGAGCGCGGGCTTTAAAGATGTGGGACCTGACTTCATATTCTCCCCCACTATGACTTACTGGTTACAAAACTTTACGTAAGGCATTGAACCTCTCTGATCCTTGGTTTCCTACTCTTGTTTAATAATGATTAAATGAGATTATTTTGAGAAAGTTCTTAAAACAATGCCTGGTGCACAATGACCATTTAGAAGTTAATGGCCATTCGCCAGAAGATCTAGGTTTGAGACTCAGTTCTGCTATGTTAGGCTGGTCAACCAACCTGACAGAATTTAAGTTTCCTCAGTGACACGGAAATGATGGGAGTGGGATGGAGGAATAAATCAATACATTGTCTGTGAATATGGTTCGTAAATTTTAAGGTGGAGTGCAAATTTTAAAGGGATCATGCAAATTCTAAAAAGTACTTTCTTGAATAATAATAATAATAATGTCAAAATGTTAATATAATGTGTGCAATGTGTCAGAGTCTCTTCTAAGCACTTTACATATATTAATACATAATCGTCATTACATCACTATAAGCTACCTACTGTATTATCTCCATTCTACGAAATGGAGGAAACTGGGGCTCAGTGAGATTAAAGAACTTGCCTAAGACAAAGTAAATGTCAAAACTCAGATAGGCTGACTATTTTATCCTTACTATATGAATTTCCTATAATTTCTATAAATATTTTCAAATTTAGATATATATTTTCAAATGGTCAGACATGCAGATTAGTGTTTTTCTTATTGAGCCAGATGGTTGGTTCTACATATGTAGTAAGTGTAGCTAAAGCTAATTCCACAGAGAAAAAACATATGATTGTCAAGATTTATGTATCGTTCACTGATTCATTTCACAAGTATTGACGGAGTGCTTACATTGTGGTGGGGCACCACAGTAGACACTGGCGGAAGAACACTGGCAAATTTCTCAAAACATTTACCAAAATTTCTGCATCTACTACTAACAGACAATTTAGTCATTGCTTCATACAACCTGGCTTACTTCAACCTGTGTTCTACCACTGTCAATCTAATTAGCTATATTCTCAAATGTCACATTCTAGTCACTTACTCCAATGTTTGCATGTCTTTCCATCATACCACCCTCATTCAAAGTCTTTATTTACAATCTCTTATTTAACATTCCCCACTCCCTCAGCTCATATGACACTTTTGCCCCTCTGGAGAGTAGTTTTCATTGACTCCTTTTCCTCCACAAGCCATTATGCATGGAACATTGCATGACAGCTCCCCCTGCCTCATAATCAAACTCTATGTCCTGGCATTTAGTGCCCTTCAAGATGAAATCCCATACTACTTCTCTAGCTTTACCTCTCACTACTTCATTCATGCACAAAGCCCTCCAACATTCCTCACTCTTCGTTATTTGTCCTGTCTCTGTATGTTTATCCAGTATGTTCTCAGAGTTAACTATCTTCCCCATTTAGTGTTTGGTTCAAGGCATCCTTCTTACTCAGGCTGAGCCCTAGCTAAAGTAATGTTTCCTTCTCCATACCAATGATAATTTACTAAGCCTCTCTCAAGACGCTTACTGTATTTGACCCTGAACTATGGCTCATTGCGTGGTTGTCTTTTAGCCTTCAGGAAGCTGTAAATACCTTCAGAGCATGGACTAGGGCTTCATCATTATATTCATTCTCAACCCTGACATAGATTTGTACTCATGGTAAATGTCCCATAAGTGTGATTGGGTAGGTGGTTGGATGGAAGGATGGATAGTCACATGTTCACGTAACCAATAGGCTAATCTTTCTACTAAGGTACACGTTTTATGACATTTAGGATAAGAATATCCATTTGGCAATTGTCGTCTGCTGCAAATATTTTCATTTTAGAAAATATTCATAATGTCTACCATTAGAAACTACAGAAAAAATATTTAAATTAATATTTAATTTAATATTTAAAAATAAAAAGTGATGGTTGCTGGCAGTACTGGATTGGAACTCTGGGGTTCTGCACACTCTACATTGGCCACAGCCCCAAAAGTCTCCAATGCCACTATTTTCTTCTCTGAACTCTGAAGAGAAGTTAAACAGAGAGCCTCTAAGTGTCTCTCTGGTTCTGGAAATGTCAAGGTCTATCATGCATCCCTCCATAGATAGTTTGGATCCAATATATCATATTTCTTCAAACAAGGAGAAATTAGGAAGGAAATTCCATGGCACACCATTAACAGTCATTTGTCATGGTGGCTGGGAATAGAGCAGAGTTCAGACCTACCCATGGGCTGTTTTAGAGGAAGTTCTGAAAAGAATATTTATGAAAGAAAATACCAATTACCAACAGTTCTGAATATATACATACACACACACACACACGCATATATCCACATGTATGTATGTATACATGTACATATATATGTACACTTACATGTATAAATGTATATTTATATATGCATGTATATGTATACATACACATATATCTACCTGTACATGTATTGTATGTATATACGTATATGAAATATATGCACACATATACATGTATATATATGTATATTTATATTTGTATATATACACATATTTATCTGTCTATATTATGAAATATGCAAGAAATGGAAGTTTTGAAGAAGCAAAATGAATGGGAAAGAAGACAAAGAGCTGTAGTGGAAGTGGGGCTGACTCCATTCGGTAGACATAAAACAGTTTTTCCATTGACGTCCTGCAAAGACAGAGGAAATGGACCCTTTTGAAGATATTTATCATTACTCCGCTACTGAAGCCATCGCTCTGTACTTGTCACCAAGGAATACAGAGCTAATATGTGACGGATTAGCAATAAATATTTCTATCATATCCATTATTTTGTCAGATTCTTCTAGCCTCTAACTTCTTCCTAAATAAAATAAAAAGAAATAAAAGGAGTCTTTTCTTCATTTTTCATAAAGGAATGTGCTGGGAAATTACACCAGCATGTGACTCTAAGAGAGAATTTGACTCGTGTCTATTTACTCCTTTGTCAAGTTGATGTGTCAAAAGAACCAGCAATGAGTAGGAAAGGCGGCCCACAATTTAACACGGTGTGGACACGGCTACCTCATTTTTTGAAAAAAGAAAAAGTGTCACAACTATCATCAGAAACAAGTTATGGGCATTACAAGTCAGAATATAGTCAACTAATTTTCCCAGAAAAACAAAAAAACTTGCTTTGTTTGGATTTAGCGGCATGGTTGAAGGGGAGGGTCCTGGGATTGCTAATATCTGAATGTCCATTGTATGCAAGGCCTTTTACAAGCGTCACCCCTTGGACTCCTCCCAACAACTCTATAAGGCAAATCCCTTTCCCCTTTTTAACAGACGGGACTGCAGAAGACTGACTGTTCTAATTAATCAGCCTAAGGTCGTACAGTCAACAACTGGGCGAGAAACAATATGAACCCAGTATGTCTGCCCCAAAGGCTACGCTCTGCGCTTCATAATAATACCCTTTGTTTCACTGTTACTGTACATTTCAGTTTTAAAGTTACCTAATTATTTTTCACCTTACCACAAGTAAGAGATAACAAGGCTGAGGCAATATGAATTTAATTTCATAGGTAGGCAAACCGAGACTCAGAAAGTTTAAATTATTTGCCTAAACTGATTAGTTAAGTGTAGCACCTGACGCAAATATTCAGCTTCCGGCTTTACAGCAAGTTCTTGCCACAGAGCGTGCTGCTTTTCACCAAACTCAGTATCAGGAGTGAGCACTACATATGTTTTTATTCCTTAGCACATCATCGCGTTTTGAAATAACAGGTTAGAATTATACACACACACACACACACACACAAATACACACATAGTGCACTATAGAGTTACTTTAATATATACTGTATATTGAAGTGTGTCATTTTTTGCTAACACAAAGATTCCCAGCCAAATTGTTCTGCTGTAGGAAGGCAGAATAAAGAAGAGCAGAAACTCCTCCAGCCAAAGAAAATTGCATAAACACAAAAAATACTAATAGCTGCACTCTGTAATAGTAATAGAGGCGTGTGCTTGTCTTTGCTCGATTGGACTAAAACAGCATTTTAATGGAATAACCTTCATTTGACATTTAGCTAACTACCATTTCACAGAATCATGTTTCATTATAAAATGAAAGACAATCTCAGCAATCATTGTAGCACTAGTTATTACAAAAATGTTTCTTATTTTATTCTCCCAATCAATATCTTCCAAATCCTATTCCAGGATTTGTTTTTCTGCTTCTGCTTTGAAAAAGGAGTGAAAGGGGACAAGCAACTACCCAAAAGGCATTATCCTGAGAAACAACATAGCTTTACAATCTCCGAAGAGCATCCACATACGTCAGCACATTTTGTACTCATAACCACCATTTGAAGACAGCTATTAGTTTTCCTTAAATGAAAGAAGAAATTGAAGTCAAACATGACCAGTGACTTTCCCAAGGTTGCATAGTTAGTGTGTCGCCGAAATGAAAGTTGAAACTCAAATCTAGTCATATCCTGTCCACTGCAGCACCTCTTTACGCTGCAACTCAATTTGACTTATCTCAGGTCTAGAAACCTAAGAGAAGTTTCATCAATATCAGGGAAAATCTGAGATTCAAGAGGTTTCTTTAGGAACTCAATCCAATTGTCTTCCTAATCTTAAAATCCATTATTCTTTTAATATCAGCTCATTAGAGCTGGAACAAACTGTAGAGAATATTTATTGAAGAAACATTATTTTGTCCTTTTATGCACCAGAGATCACTTTAGGTCCTAGAAATACAATGATGATTAAGACATGACCCATGGCTGTAAAGAACTGAGTACAACCCTAATTATTTGAACAAGAAAAGGAAATGGTGTTAATGCTGCTGGGGTAGAAGCATGCGCAAGGTAGAAATGGATACAAAAGAGAGAATACCTCATTATGCCACTAGGCACAAGAAAGGGAGGGATTCACAGAGGAGGTAAAATTTTAGTTGGAATATTTTAAATGTACACATCCTCACTAAAACGGAAGGGGTGAAGAGATGGCAGATGGATGGAGAACCAGTATAACGAAAGGTTTCATGAACTTTGGGGGAAATACAAATAGTTCCACATGACTTAGGGTTTAGTCTGTATGTGAATTAGAAAGAGAGAGAGAGAGAGAGAAAGAATGTGCTGGTATGTAGGTACTGGCAATGGGGAACTGGCCATCACCAACCCATATAGCACCTTCATGTGAATCAGAAGAGAGTGCCCCTAACTGGATCAGGTATTTGTGGTCACTCTTCCCCAGGTTAGGTGCCTAATATGGTGGCCTTGAAATGCAGAACGCAAAAGAGATATAGAAGAATCAAGAGAGGAGATTGAAGACAGAGTGAAGCCATCGGGGGTCTGAATGCTCGACTTTCTCCCATGTTACGTAGAGCCATTAAAAAGTTTTACAAAGGAACAAAACCAACAGCAGAGAGAATGCAGAAGATGGTAGCAACTGCAGTGAGGTCTGAGTTACAAATTATAACTTCCTTTTCTGTAACTGATTTCGTGTTCTCTCAAGTCTCTACTCCTATAGATAGGAGAAAAATAATTAAAATAGTCAATTAAGGACAATTCACACTCTTCTGGTATTTCAAAGTTATTTTATCAGTCTAAGCACAAATAACTCAGGATTTGCTTCCCCATCCCCTGCCCTTAATTTAAAACTAAGTTTTGAGGTGGCAGTGGGGAACTTACATACCAACCTGGCATCCGCTTCAGGCCCTAGTCTTGGCACTGGAGGCTTCTGCTGTCCCCCAGAAATGTCCCTTACCCTGATTGGCCTCTGGCTATCCTGTGATAATGTCTACAGAAGTGTGATGGATCACATCTGGTCCTTTTGGGTATCTTGTCCCAACTATTTATTCAATAAATATTGGGTACCTAGTATATACCAGGCATTGTTCTAGGTTCTGTAAATATACAGTAATAAAACAAAAGAGGCAGAAATCTCTGCCTGATTGTGTTTACATTCTACGTACTATTGATATCTGTGCCGTAGTTTCTAGTTCTAGGTACCAAAGTCCCTGCCCCTCTGACCTTCTTATCCCAACCTCATGTCTCCAGTGGTTTGGGATGCCACTAAACCTATCTAGTTACCATCTTTAGTCATGTGTAAAACTACTTCCCATGCATCAGAATCCACTAATGTCTCGCTAAATGCAAGGTTGGAATTTCCCCAGGCTATGTCTTGATGAGTGGAGAATAAAGCTCCTCTGAAAGCGGATGAGTGGGAAGCAACACCCCATCCTTTGCCCTTCAATTTCCCTTTCTCTGTCTGACACCCAACCCAGAAAAGAGCTTTCTATGTCTCCCTTTTCTCTCTTCTGTGTCCTTATGTCATGTCCCTCTCATGTTGTACTTCAATCTAATGATCTAGTCTTAACAGCAAAAAGTTGTAGCTATTCAAAGGGAAAATATGTTAAAAAGTATTACAAAAATATTATCTTTGTTAAACTGTGATCCATCTTTAGGTTCATCATGGCCAATCAAACACAGGAGCCATGAAAGAGGAGAAATTTAGGACAAAACTCCTACAGACTTATCTGTGGTAGGTAACGTAGTATTAAGGATGATGTCTAAGTATCCCTCTGGGTAACTAGGGGAATGGCGCCATTATTTACAACCACAGAGGGCAACAGGAAAACTGTTAGTATGCTCAGTTCAGTTTTGCATGCTGGCCTTGAGGTATTTGTGGAATATTTGATTGAAGATGTCCACCTATGTTTGCCAAAACTCGGCTGAGGATCCATATGTGGAAATCCTCAGCAAACGGGTGATATTTGAAGCCATGGAGAGATCATCCCATCAAATCCTCCCTCCTCACTACCACCAACTCGTATTAAAGTTTCAAAATTTGAGGCACAGACAAGGCTGGCCCGGTGGTATAGTGGTTAAGTTCATGTGCTCTGCTTTGGCTGCCGAGGTTCTTGGGTTTGGATCGCAGGCATGGACCTACACACCACTCATCAAGCCATGCTGTGGCAGCATCCCACATACAAAGTAGAGGAGGACTGGCACAGATGTTAGTTGAGGGTCAATCTTTCTCAAGAAAAAAGAGGAACATTGGCAACAGATGTTAGCTCAGGGCCAATCCTCCTCGCCAAAAAAAATTTGAGGCACAGAGAAGTTTACTCAGTGACATGTGCAGGGTCAAGTGGCTGTTTTTTGGCAGAGGCAACCTAAAGTTTTCCTCACTCCCAGCCCAACAATGAGGCCCATGACAAGTTAGGAAGACAATGTTTCAGATAGAAAGAGATGAAAAAGGAAACAAAATCTACACATTTCAACCAAAACGTAAAGCTCAGAGATATTACACATGAGAGAGAATTTTCAAGTTAAACTGTCCCTGGATGAGCTGCTGTGTGTGCTTCCTGAAACACCTGCCACATTCACTTGTCATCAAAGTGAATTCATCATAAAACAGAACAGCCTCCAGGGCAAGAGATCCTTTGCATAAATTAGGTGTGAGGGATGAAAAGCACGTTTGAGATGTCTCTACAGGAGAGCGTAGAAATGTTGGTTTGTGCAGAATTGAGTAACTTCCTAGAACAAACTCTTTAGAGTCTGTGGTTGTGTTTCTGTAACATGAATAGAAATGACTGGCCATGGAAAGAACAGCACATCCTGGGGGGAGCATCAGCTTACCATAACCTCCATTGGTTCTCAAACATCTAAGCAGTAAATCCTTCAGAAAAACAGTCTCCAAAGTAAACCCTGTGTCTGCTCCTTCAGATTGATTGATCAAACAACAATTGGTAGCACTACATTGCCCTGACGGTCCAGAACATTCACCTCTACAGAGTCATCGACTGGGGCTCATTTTCTACTATCAGTTTAACACAATTACTTCTTTTTCACTCAATTATGTCAAGGTGTCTAATAGGAAAGTTGATTCTGTAATTTTAAGAGCTTGCAGATTAAGAGCAGAAGAAATTTCCTTAAGTGTCTCACAGGGGGAGTAATGGGAAGTCTGGGCTTCCTCCCTCCCACATGACCATATGCTGCTCATCCTTTAAGCCCCAGCCTAATATCTCAATGCCTCATGTTCTCAATGTAAGGTCCAAATATTCAAGACGACAAACACAACTCGCTCTGGAAAACAAGTTACAGAATGATAGATGATCATGCATTATATTATCTCCTGAGTTTTGAAATGTAATCTTCCATTCTAGGAAACATCACACAATTTTTTGTCCAGGAGAAAAATGTCAAAATAAGGAAAATTCATGTCAGATGTACTAACCCCCATGGCCCACATAAACCTTCAAGGGAATCTGTTTATCATTCATTCACTCTTGTACTAACCAGAGTAGGGTTCAAATCCCAGCTCCACTATTGGTTACGTGTTATGTCCTAAATACTCAGCTAGGCTGTATGGAGAAATGCTTTTAAAGAACTTAAACATTGCCCTCAGGGAGCTTACAATCCAGTGTGGAGCTAGATGCAAATAAATAATTGCTATGTTAGTTACTGGACAATGATAATGATGATGATGACGATGCCAGATATGTGCACAAGGGAGCTCAGAGGAAGGAGTAGGTATGTCAGAGAAAGCATTCCAGCAGAGCAGAATCATGAGAAGGCCTTGATGGAGGTGGAAGCTTTGGCAAAAACTGTTTTATGAGAAAATGATAAGCTAAGTACTATCTGCTCAGAGGTTTGATGTATTTTACCATATCCTGCTCTCTTGAGTGCTGACCTCTTTAAAGTTCTGGCCTTCTTTCCCAGAAGCCCTACTGCACACTTCAACCTAAGACTGTCCTGTAAATGAAACTCTCTCTGCCCAGCCTTTCTGGTCCCTGGCTCAGATTTTAAAACTGGTTCCCCTAAAGAATGAAATTGATATAGCTAATGTTAAGATGTCTTAAGGCATTCTTGGATGTGAGTTAGAACTGGATTCAAAACCTATCTTCCCTCTCTATCAGCTGTGTGACACTCAACATAAATTTAACTTTCTGAGCCTGGGTTTGTTCATTTGCATTGCAAAGATGATAACTCATTGGGTCATCTGAAGATTGAATAGTCAAAACCATGTATCCCTAAGTAAAGACTGAGAACATTTTCTTCAAGGAGAATATCCAAAGGTAAAATTTTGGCAAAGTTGATATACATTTGCATGGATGTGTTTAAAGCACTCAAATACACACTTGCAATAATTAATTTATAATATTTTATACATTCACATGTAAAATATTTTATGTAAAGAATGTATGAATTTAAAATAACTTCTTTTTCAACTATTGTGAATCTATTTTATCCTAATTGTTCATATATATATTCAATATCAGTGCCATCAACATCACTAAAGATAAGTTTCAAGTCATCTGACACCAATCACCAGAGCACACTATCCTCACTTGCTTGAAATACAGTGTTTTCCATGCTATAACATCTTTGTGTAACGTTGTCTCTGAAATTTTATCCCAGGATGCAAGCGTCCATTTGCCTTCCCTGAACATACTATTAAAAATTTCCATAGGTGGAGACAGCCCAGTGGTGTAGCACTTAAGTTCATGCACTGTGCTTCAGTGGCCAGGGTTTTGCCAATTTGGATCCTGGGCATGGACCTATGCACTGCTGATCAAGCCATGCTGTGGCAGGCATCCCATATATAAAGTAGAGGAAGGTGGGTACAGACGTTAACTCAGGGGCAATCTTCCTCAGCAAAAAGAGGAGGATTGGAAGTGGATGTTAGCTCAGGGCTAATCTTCCTCAAAAATATATATATATATCCAAAGGTTTAGTCCAGGTTGGTAGAGATAAGTCAAAGTAAAGAACTGGAGAATGATAAAATTAAACTTAAAGAAAAAGGGAAGGAAAGAACAAGTGAATGAAGGAAGGAAGGAAGGAAAAGAAAGAAGAAAGGAAGAAGACAGAGAGGGAGGGAGGGAAACAACTGAAATATGGCTACATCTAAAATATTGTTAATACAGTTATCAAATCATTACAAATATAAAGTTAAAAATGAAACAGAAGATAAATGATATTGCAATTTATAATTTAATACTAATAATACTGAATTGAAAATCCTAAATTGTTCACTATAAAGAAGTAGAGCAAAGGATTAAGAAGCAGCAAAATCATCCTAAAGAATTTATAATTTCTCAGTAATCATCTCTCCTTTGGTTCTTTTTTATGTTTTCAGTCATAAACAGGCATGCACATATTCAAGAAAACAGAATACTTCTTCTTTTAAAACAAGAGTAATCTACTCTTACTTCATTTCCTTTTCCCCAGAACGGTTTCTCTCAATTCTTCGAGCTGAATATTCTTATTAGCTTTCTCCTCCATATTGTGCTTTTCTTACTTTTACTTGCTTTTTCAGTTTTGGGTCTTATCTAGTGACTTTTCTGCGGAAAATGAAGATTAAGCTCTGTTTCCTGCGTCAGCCTCCAACACACACACACACACACGCACACATGCTCTCACTCTCACATACACTCACATGTATTTTTATTACCTCCTGCTTCCCAACATGGTTAAATATGTTTGTATTATTATAACCATAAAAGTGCTATTCACAGGCTATAAACAGACTGGGTGGTAATGATGAGTTATCCTTTCCCACAAAATGCTAACATTTAGAAGAAGCCTCTTTCAGAAAGACCAGCTCCAATTGGAACTGCCTGTAATCTACACCCGTGCACGGCTCTCATCACAGCCTCTGGGAGGTGTTGGCCTGAAGGAAAAACTTGGAGAAAGGAGTTTAATAGGATGAACAACAGCCCCTGTGGCAGTGGCTGATCTCAGAGCCCAGTGGGCACTCACCTTCTCCCTTCCCTACGGGACATTCTAAATTCCCCTCACCCTCGGCTATCATCTTGGCAAATTTTGGTCCTTACCCTAACGGTGTGACCCAAACCTTGATACTTGAAGGACTGGAACACCTGATAGCCATATCCTTCTCAGTTCAGAGTTGCTGCACATATCCATTCATAGTTACAATGGGACTATGCACCAGGAGGCAACCAAGTAGTTCACCTGGGTTCCTCATATAGTCCCCCTGCCACCATTGTGTATAAGGAGCTCTATCTTTTCCTCCTGCTCAGGGTCAATTGCCCTGCCAGAATAGCAACACCTCTCTTTGCCTACTGGTCTCTGAGCACAAAGAATCCAAAATGCCCTGGTGGCAGCTGTAAATTGTAATTCAACGGGGCCCTTGCTGTGTCTGTTGGTCCCTCTTGAGAATAGGAGTTCCAATCCAGTAGAGCCCAGGGTTAAGGAAACAAAGACCTCTTACCGTGTCATTGGAGGTGATGGTAAATGGGGCCACTCCTGCTTCCACAGCTTGGTTCTTGGACTTATGTTCCTATCTTTGTGTGGACACCAGGCAATATGAAGGTTACTGATTTAACAGATATACTGCATCCTAAAGGATAGCACTCCACCAACAGTTTTGTAGCTATAAGGCTGTTCTAGTGTTCTAGGAGGCCAGCTGCTTTTGGATGATATAGTGCTTGATCGGACCAGTGGACCCAATGGCCCACTCCTGCACTTCCTTCACTAAGGAGTTCCTCTGGTTGGAGGCTATGCTGTGTGGGATGCCAGGACTGTGGAGCAGGCACTCTATAAGCACCTGGATAGTGGTAATAGCTAAGACACTGTAGGCGAGAAAAGCAATCCTAATCTGAAATAGATGAATGGCTGATTGAAGATGGAAGGGGCCTGATATTCTCAAATTGCCACAAGTGGTCAGACCATCTCCTAGGAGAACAGCCTCATATGGAGATTTGGGCTCAATATTCATCTCTGTGGCTGAAAAATTGAACACTCATAGGCAGAAATACCTGGATTTGCCTTCATAATAGGTTGTTCATGCAGTTGGGACCATACATAGCCTCCATCTCTGCCTCCGTGCCACTCCAATTATGTGCCCATCATGCCAGGTCTGGGTGTTCAAATGGTAACTGTTAGAGTAATTTAGTCTGCATGATTTTTCTAAGTAGATGCTTTCTGCTAGGCATTAACAGACGATACAAACATCTTCACACTTTGTGACCACCCTCATATGTCCATCTACATGCTTCTATCTCAAACATCCTTGTCTTTAATTTTCTAGTCCTATTCCTTCCAGGCCCTCTACAAGAGGGTCAGGCCATTTGCCACTGCCCAGAAATCTATATATTGTCTCCCCGTAGGCCCCTGCTCCTTCCACATCCAGTGGATGAGTAGGTACTCTGCTTGCATCTCTATCAACTAGAATATCTTCCATCCTCACTCCACTGTCCTCAGAGGCACCCTTGAGTGGGGCTGTAATGTATCTATCACCTATTTTCAGCTTCACCCATGTACCAAGCCAATCCATTCATAAACCAAACTCACTTTTTTTCCCTCCTCCTTCAAATGTTCTTTTGAAGAACCCCTTTAAGGGCATAGGTGCAAGCCAGGGAAGGAGCCCTGGTGCAACTGTGGTGGGTGACATGTAGTATACACATGCCCTCTGGTCCTTCTAACATTCCATCCCAGATGTACCATTTCCATCCTTAGCGGACAGCTGCTAGACTTGTCTGACTTTATGGCTTTGTGGGTACAGCAGATCCCAGCTCATAATGAGAAGCTCTTGCCAAAGAGTCACTTGGTACGTAATGGTCAGATGATCCACATCTACCAGGGCCCAATAACAACCAAGAGCTGTTTCTGAAATGGCTGGAAATCATCTGTGGTAGATGGCATGGCCTTACTCCAGAACCCCAGGAGATTGTGTTATGATTCTCCCACTGGAGTTTGCCATAAACTCCAAACTGCATCGTTGCACACTACTCATACTTCCAACATCACCGAGTCTGCAGGATCATATGACACAACAGCAGAGGTGATTGTCTCTTGGCCTAGACCTGCCACAGTGCCCTGTTCTGCTCCAGGTCCCACTCAAAGCTGGGAGCCTTCTGTATCATTCAGTATATGATTGCAGCAATATTCTTAGATAGGGAGTGTGTTGCTCCCTGTCTTAGTCTGTTGAATAGAGAGAGAAGTCATATGAGCACACAGTGAGATGAAGCCACATACCAACCAAGAGAAGAAGCATCAGAATGACACCAACCTTGCTGGCACCTTGATCTCAGATTTCTAGCCTCCAGAACCGTGAGAAATACATTTTTATTGTTTAAGTCACCCAGTCTGTGGTATTTTATTAGGGCAGTCCAAGCAGACTAACACACCTCCCAAATCCAAAGAGACCTACTAGGTGCTGTGTTTTCCTTGGTTTATGCTGCCTTAGTGTCCTAGGGAAGCCATAACAAAGTACCAAAAACTGGGTGTCTTGAAGCAGCAAAAATTTATTATCTCACAGCTTTGAAGGCTGGAATTCCGAGATCAGAGTGCCAGCATCGCTGGGTTCTGGTGAGAGCTGTCTTCCTAACTTGAAGATGGCCACCTTCTCACCGTGTCCATCTGCCAAAGATAGAGAGAGGGAGAGCAAGCTCTCTGGTGTTTCTTCTTTTAAGGACACTAATCCCATTATGAGGTCCCCACCCTCATGTCTTCATTTAAACCTAATTATCTCCCAAGGACCCCATCTCCAAATGCCACCATACTGGCAATTAGGGTTTCAACATATGAATTTGGAGGGGACACGATTCAGTCTACAGCAATCAGCAAACTTTGCAATCTTTATAGGAAAAAAATAGAAATCCAATTTTATTGTCATACATCTTTTATAATCCTAGCATATTCCTAATAATTAGATTGGACAAAGACGACCCAAAAGATAAAGTTACATACAATTTTCACTTAAAAATTCATGTGTAAACATAGTCAATAAACTGGAGCCTATTGTGGCAGATTTCACTACTGTTCATTAATATTCATCTCCTCCTTCTTTCTTGGCACATGGAACAATTTTGCTTCCATGTCTCGAATTTAGCCATGGCCATGAGGCTATCTACAGCCAGTGAAATGTGAGCAGGAAGCAGTATTGTCCTTGGGTAGCAGCAGTGCTTACCAGCGTTGATCTTTCATCTCCCTCTCCCCCTGCTCTGGAGACTGAGGCTGCGGTGTTCATACACAGATACAGCGATGACCCGACACCTGGAGGACAGTGGCGCCAGAGACACACCTAGACCCAAGCAGACTTTGTGGGGGTGAGATAGTCTTTGTTGCTTTAAGTCACTGATGTTTGAGATTGTCTTTAGCTATAAAATAATCTAGACTATAGTGACAGATATACCATCAATTTTAATAGAATGTTAAAAAATAATAATATGTAAATGCCAATTAGGATTTATCCAAGGAAAGAAAGGTTGAACCAAGAAGTATATGTGCTTAACCTCAAAGGAGTAAAACTGAAACTATACAAACATTCTGATAAAACTTTATCATTCCGCTCAAAAACATAAACTTTTCTATAAATTAATAAAAAATAAGTTCTTCCTAAATTTGATAAGTATTAACCAAAACAAATTAACACCGTACATACTGATGAACCAACAGAGACATTAAAACAAAATCCATTAAAATTAAGACTAAGGCTTTTATGCCTGCTATAAAAGCTAAGCTTAAGGTCTTTTTGAAGCTCTAGACAATGAAATGAGACATGCAACACTTTTGGAAAAAAGAAAACAAAATTATCACTTACAAATAGTTCTATATTCTGCTTGGAAAACATATAAGAATTAACTGAAAACTACCATAAATCAATAAAAAATTAATTCAGTTGGTTGACTGTTTACAAAGTGATGTATAAAAGCAGGAATTTCAGAGGCCAGCAATAATCATTCATTCAGCAAATATTTTTTAAACTCTAACCATGTGTCTGTCTCCATTCTAGCTCTAGTAATATAGCAGTGAATAAAACAGACAAAAAGGCTGCCCTTCATGGGGCTTTTGTTTGAGGAAAACGGTTACTAATCCTAGCAATAATAATAATAAATCAATACATTAAATACATACGGGAATCTCACATTTAACATCACTAATCATCTCATCCATTCCTTAAAACAAGATGTTTTTTCATGGGAATTCTATCTTCATAGGAATGTACTTTCAATTACTTTAAATCAGGAAAATCATAACATATTACATATTAACCCCAAAACCCAACCAGTATCCTACAACATAATTAAAACACAGTTATTAAATATTAATAACATGTTTACATTGGGTTGCAAAATACCTAAAACACTGCTTTTGCTCACCAAATAATTGATATTGTTTTAATAAATAGCTTCTGGCTATGTAATATCATAATGTACATGTCTTTAGTTGACATTCAACTCTCAATTCTTGAAATTTTAATGTTCTGCCAGTTGTATTTGGAATATAACTCAAGACTGTTTATACACAGTGTTTTGTTAAAAAAACGTTGTATTAGACTTATGGGCATAATTTTTTTCTTTTTAAACAATGGCCAAACATGTTGCATTCAAAAGTACTCCGTGAAGTCTGGGTATTCATAACCAAGAGGTACTCCACTGGGAAACTAATAAGTGGGAGCAGTCTGTGGGATTTTTCTCTAGTTGGGTGAATTCTGGCAAGGGCAATGGAGAGGAAACGTGGAGGGAAGACAGGGGAAGGCAGGAGAGGAAACAGGTGTTTGCACCTTTGAATCAGGTGGTTGGGAAAGGTCTCATTGAGAAGATGAGTGCTGAGTAAAGACTTGAGAGAGGTGAGACAGTAAGTCACATGGCAATTTGGCAGAAAGAAAATTGACATTTAGGCAGAAGAAATAGGCTATTTGAAAGACCCCCAGACAGGAGTCTATCTGGAGTCTCTGAGCACAGCACGTTCAGAATGGCCAGAGTGGCAAGAACTCCACGAGGACGGGGATGTGGCAGGATGTAAGGACAGAGGGAAGAAGGCAGGAGGAAGAACTGGTAGATTACAGGGCAGCTTTGCAGGCGACGTAATTACTGTGGACGTGCTAAGAGGTTGAAGGTTATGAGCTGTGAGCTGAGGAGACAATAATACGTTTCACCAGTTCTAAGGCATAGGTTTTGTTTTGTTTTTCACATTTTAACGTCAGTGAAATAGAGGTATGTCTTGTGATCAGTGCTGTATTACATGGTAACATTTTTTCTAATTTAGCCATACATAAAATAATGGTGAGTGGTGAAAATCTATGTTGCCTTAACTTGGAGGGATTGTAGCAATCTGATTTGCATATTAATAGCATCATATCCGTTGCTGTTTGAGAAAAGACAAAAGGATACCGAGAGCTGCCTGAAAAGAAACCTAAACTGCTTGGAAATTGAATAACGTTTATACAAATTTCATGGGAAAGTACATCATATGGAGAGTTTTAATATATTTTGAGCTGAATCATAATGAATAAAGACATAAAATTTTGTTCTTTGATAGAAATATGTAGGTTTAAATTCTTTTTTTTTTTTTTTGAGGAAGATTAGCCCTGAGGTAACTACTGCCATTCCTCCTCTTTTTGCTGAGGGAGCCTGGCCCTGAGCTAAAATCCGTGCCCATCTTCCTCCACTTTATATGTGGGATGCCTACCACAGCATGACGTGCCAAGCAGTGCCATGTTCGCACCTGGGATCCGAAACGGCGAACCTCAGGCCTCCCAGAAGCAGAACATGCACACTTAACCACTGCGCCACCGGGCCGGCCCAGATTTAAATTCTTATCTTGGAGAAGAAGAATCTGTTTGCAAACATATAGTATATAGTGAAAAATGCTTAAAATGCAAATAGATTCATAGAAATACATTTAAAAGTATAATACACAAAGTATAGTGTTTATCATAGTGCTCATGAGAGAATCTTGGGATTAAATGTATATGTTTGTACCTCAATTGTTCATTAAAATTTATTATGCAGTAGAAATTTCTCTGACTTGCATGGTTATTTTATACTTAGAGAAAGCAACAAAAAATATTTTAAAAATACACAAAAGCAATGTTCTGTGTTTTAACTTCTACTAGTCTTATTTATCTTTGCTTCCTCTTGGAAACTGCCTCCACTTCGAGGTTAAATGTGTACAGACACTTTTTAGGGAATCAATCTCCATATCCTCAATATATGTTATATTTCCTAATCTAAAACTGTCTGAGAAAGCGACTAGTAGAATCTCCTTCTTCACTTCCTGTTTCACAAACCACTTATCCTTCGCTTCTCATCCATAATGTAACTCTGGTTAATTGCTCTAAAGAAGAGAAATCTCTGATGTATCCAACAAAAGAACAGTTCAAGATAGGGACATCAGCAAAACCTCCTTTAGTCAAAACTTGATAATCCAGTCCCACCTATCTCAACAAGAGACACATTAAACAAAATTTTACCTTTTACATTTAATGTATATTGGCACCATTTTAATATGTTTATGTTGTTTTTATCAATTACATATTAATTTTTGAACTGAGATTCTAATCCACCAAAAACTACAAAATATTTAGAGCTTTATGGCCACAAGAAATAAATTACTTTAATTTTCAATTTTTTACATATTTTTGTTATAGCAGAGGAAAATGGTGTATCCATAGAAAACTTTCAAAGTAAAAACATATTGGGATAACATAGAGGTAAATTGTAATGGAAAAATAATTTCAAAGAGATTAAAAAATGATGCATACCTCGTGTAAGACAGTTTGTGCATATCTTTAAAATGGATATTTATTATTTAAAATATGTATTTTCTGCATATTTAAAATGTTGCAAATAAAAGAGTAAAGTGTAATATTTTTAAAATGCACATTACATTAACATTTATCGAGCGTTTACTATGTGCTTGGATCTTTGCTAAGTAGTTTCATTAACAACACATTTCATTGTCACAAAAAGATTACAGGGTAGATATAACACCAAACAACAGATGTGGAATTTGAGAGCCACAGAGGTTCATTATCATGCTAAGGACCACCCAGCAAATAAGTTGCCAAGCTGAGAGTCTAACTTAGGTCTCTTAACACTAACTCAAATGATACAGCTACCTAGGTTCCCTATTTTTTTCAATAATAACAATTTAAATAATGCATCAGACGTACTTAACAAGCATCAATTTTTGGCATAGCAAGACATGCAGAAGGAATAGAAGTTATAGTTTCTAGGCAGTAAGACAGGCTATGTCATAATGCATTCATTCAATCCTTCCTTCCTTTTTTCCATTTTTTCCTCCCTTCCTTCCTTCTTTCCTTCCTTCTGAAGGGGTTCAGAATAGGTCTTTGCAAGATATGACACTTTGGCATGTGGAATATTTTGAGCTAAAGGCAATCGAGACCCTGCAGGCTTAAAAGAAACTTTTCCCTCTCCCTTAAAGAATTTAAATTGGGGACCTTGCTCATAATAAGAGTTATTACCAGAAATAAATTTTTATGACCTATCTGTACGGTAGGGCAAATCTCTAATTACTGAACATCTGCTCTTCCTATTGTCCTGTGAAGTACCTTCCTTCCCTCTGAAGCCTCAGGCCCTGTTCTGTCCCTTAGCTCAAATGGCGTACATACCTCATTTTACCTTTTTGTCTCTGAACCTCTCATGTATGTGGGGTCTCTGACCCTCTCATGTATGCTGGGTTCCTGTACATATACAATTAAATTTCATTTTCTCCTGTTAATCTATCTCATGTCAGTTTAATTTTTTAGACCAGCCAGAAGAAACTATAAGAGTAGAGGAAAATTTCTTCCTCTCCCACGCTTCCTTCCCTCAACAGATGATTATTAATTTTATTGCTCGTCCAACATGACATTTTGCTTGGCATGGAGAGATCCATGTCCTATTTTAAGTATACAATTTATAGCAAAATTTATAACAAGGAAAACTTCTGTTGTAGGAGTTCTGAAAGGAAGGAATCCAATGTTATTACTTAGCTATTTCTTGAGTTGTAAACCAGTTAAAGCCACTTCTCAATAGGACTAGTGCTTACAACTTAAACAATTATCTCAATCTCATTAACTAATTACCTTTTAACTACTCATTTCTCACAACAAAGAGAAAAAAAAATCAGCCTATGGGACTGGAATTCTCATGGAAATAAAATATTCAAGGGATGTGAATTCCTCTGAAAGCATATAAATAAGAGCAGCAGGGGCCTTGTTGGTCAAAGCTAGCTGCCACCCTCTCCTCTATGCCCTCAGTGTCCCCTGCACGCTCCTCTCCATAAGCTTTAGTGCACTTATTTCCTTACACCTCTGTCTCTCTCTGTTAAATGATGAGGTCTTTAAGGAACCCTCAAGTATCTCTGGTGCTTAGTGGACACTGAATAGTAGTAGGTTCTGAATAACGTGCTTCCTCAGTGAATAAAGCCCCACCCCTCTATAGACTCTAGTAGTATGCAAAAACCAGGTAGGGAGGGGAGAAGGACGCCGGCAAAGTGACATTGTCTTAACATAGAATTCTGCCAGTCTTGGAAATCATTTGAGGAATGGGAGCAGGGAGTAAGGTCTCCTCAGATTCCACAGAAATGATTGCTGTAATAAGGAAATAAGGAAAAACCTACCTCACTACTGGAAACCAGGACAGAGTGGCACGCACAGAGATTTCCATTTGATGTGCTAAAGACCAATACAGCAGTGTTAAACTGTGGAGAGCCTTCTTTCTCACACAGTGACAGTCCAAGCGTGTGTATTCCAGCTGTGACATGCAGTTGCGCATTGTTGGAACCCAGGTTTATTCCATCTTGCTGATCTGCCACCCTTAATGTGCAGCTCCCATCTCATGTCTAAGGAGACTGCTTTAGTTCCTTCCACCACAGATACACTCCAATGAGGAGGAAGAGAAAAGGACTATATATGCTTCTTTTCTTTTAAAGGCATGATGCTGCATATACCAAATCTATTCTCGTGTCATTTGCACAAATCCAATCACATGGTCAAAACCAACCAGAAGAGAGGCTGCGTCTGTCGTTTGTAGCTGGTCAGCCATGTGATCAGCTAAAACATCTAATTTTATAGAAGAAAAGAAGAGAGCTATTGGGGCAAGAGCTAATAGTCTGTGCCAAAGTATAGTTTGGACAAAATCAAATTAATGTGAAAATGCATAGAAATTCCTTCTGTATAAAGGGGTAGCATTGTTTTCTGGGGAAAAAAATGGAAGAGAACTTGATAAAGGCACGCCTACCGAAATAGGAAAGTCCAATAGAGAAAGTGAGTTGGCTTGTGCACCTCTCAAGGACCTCTGGGAAAGGTGTTGGCACTTCCGATGGCAGAGGCCACCAAGATGAGAGAGTCCACAGTAACATCTGTGGGCGTCAGGAAAAGAGAACTATCCAGGAGGGCCCCCGTAATCTCAGACTAAAGGCAAAGCAATTATTTGGCCTAGAGAAAGTTATGACATTAGCTCCCTTTTTAATCTCCACCATCCAGCTGTTCCGTATTGCTGGATCTCGGAAACGGCTGAGTGGAAGTAAATTAAAACTTTTCCTTTATTCCTTTATTTGAATCTGTAAGAATCAGACAGGAAACCTGACTGACAGGACTCATTGCATCCTACCCAATCTACACAAAATCATCAGAGCTCTCTCTTTCTGTAAAGATGAGCAAAAAGAGAGAATTGTTCAGACATAGGAAAGATACCATGGTTCAATAAAAGAGAACAGAGGGCTGGTTCTCTGGCCTAGTGGTTAAGTTCGGCACACTCCACTTCAGCGGCCAGGGATTGGGTCCCAGACACAGACCTACACTACTTGTCAGTGGCCATGCTGTGGAGGCAAGCTACATACAAAATAGAGGAAAATTGGCACAGATGTTAGTTCAGGGACAATCTTCCTCAAGAAAAAAGAGGAAGATTGGCAACAGATTTAGGTCAGGGCCAATCTTTCTCAGCAAAAAAAAAAACATGAACAGTCTGAGGAAGGTGCAAATGCATGTCAGTGGAATAAATTTGCTGTTAAGAAATGACATTTTAAAAAATATCTCAATTTTGTTCTTAAAAATTAGAGAAGACATATATCCCAAAACAGCTAGACTAGGAAGTTCCAAAGACAGCTCTAAGATCAGGAAAGAATTCCTGGGGATTAAACATATAATTGCTGAATTAAAAACAACAATATAGAAATTGACTGAGTACAATGGAAGGACAAATTAGTGAAGAAGACAACTAGCCTGATAAATTATCCTAGATGTCAAAATAAGAAGATAAAGAGACGAAAACAATGAGAGAAAAGATTAAAACGAAACTAAGATGCAAGCATGTTTAATGTGTGTTTAACACAATACTTCACATTTTGAAAGGTCCTCTAACGTCCACGAAAAATTGGTAAAAAGAGACACATTCTTACATACATACTCAATAACATTTTAAATTTCAAAAATAAAGAAGGAAAACACCTGTTTGCTTCTACTCAAAATAAGGAAGAAAAGAGATGGAGGGAATAAAGGAAATAAAAGATGTCTTTTCACCTCCAACAAACACAAGTTCAAAACTGTCAAAGACTCGTCATCTTGACTTGTCTGCAGTATCTCGGAGACACTGGCAGATAGTAGGTGCTCAATAAATAGGTTGAATAAATGAAATTTCAGTATTTTAAGTAGACAAACTTTTGACCTAAAACTTCTCCAGGTCATTTTGTTTTCCTGGTATGAGAAAAACAGAAAGCTAACTCCATATGTGAATTTAGAAGGTATACTTTGCTCCCATACCCTTCATAAAAAACATATTCAAATTCAAATGACAATTGGCTGAGAAATGAATAAAAATATAGACATGAAGATACAAGAGCATCATGGTATTATAAACAACCGGTAATGAGAAATAAAATTAAATGTAGAGTACGTCTGAACAGTTATTGTTAAAGTTTATACACTTAAAGCAAATGAGAAAACACATTTTGCAAAATATTATAAATATAAGTAAAATAATATACACAGATTTATATACCTATAATATTAACAATATTATAATCATGTACGATTTACTATAAATCTGAGTCTTAAGTCCCAGGTGATGAAAACAAAATTGGGACTTAGGTTGGAAGTAACAGAATAAAACCAAGTTAAAGTTTCCATCTTATTTAGGAAGAGTAACGCACACAGTCTTTTATGTGATGTTAGGTAATTTGAAAAAATGTCAAATAAGATTTAATTTTAAAAAACAAAGTGAATTTACAAGAAAGGTATGAATTCAGTTGATGGAATTGCAGTTTGTTTAAGCCCGTATTCGGATGCCCCAAATCCACGCTGGGCACGAATTCTTTCAAGGACTCCTGCCCCTCCCTTCCTGGTCCAGATGCCTGCCTTTTTGCTGTTGGTCTGTCTAAACGGGTTTAAGGAAATCTTCATGGTGCACCAGGAGCTGAGACCATCTGCCTACTTCCCCTGAAAGGTATGTCCCTTCGCTGGTAGCCAAGCAAGTAAGGGGTTCCCTCATCTGCCTGGTCTCTCGCTGCCTGACCCTAAGTGCCACCCTGGTGGCTGACCCACACGCATCCCACCCACCAACACCTCAGGCTCACACCCACCCAGGCTCACACCCACCGCATTCCACAAGCCTGGGGCCATCAACAGCTGCTTTGTGTTGTGCTTACAAAGTTCAAGTTGCTGTTAAAGGACCTTTTGGCGCTAATGCTCTGTTATGACATTTTGACTCATTTGGCCTGAGATTACCCACATGGAAATTTCTGGCCTGACCCGAGTGGTTTCCAGCCAGCATTTACAAACATAGTTGGGAAAAGATCCTCTTCCCAGAGGTGAGCATGGATTATCCCATCAGGAGTAATTATAGAACTAAGGAACCTTCCAGCTCACTAGTTCCACTTAGTGGCCCTGAATCTGAGAGCCTTCTCTGGTGTTTAAATGCACTTACATTTGCATTCTGGTGTGTGTGGGGTTCCAGGAATGCATAACACTTCACGTCTCATAACAAAGCCACCCTGTGAAGGGCTAACGCAGCAGGGCCTAGAAATGGATCCAGTGGTCCCCATCCTGCCTCCTGCGCAGAACTCGCCCTCCTTGAATCCCCTTTCAGACCAAAGCCGACACTGAGGAACTGTTGAAAAGCCTCTGTATTTGCTTTCCTCTGTTTGCTTTTCACACCTTTCCTGCTTTGGGGGTAGGTGATCGGCTTTCAGATTTAAAAGAGCGGGCTTCTGAGCTCTAGACTCCATTGAGGAGTGAAAGTCAACAGGAAGGGAGAAGGCTCACGGAATTCTTTAGAACCTGTATGTTAACTTATGTCAACAGGATGCTGAGAACAAGATCTTCCGAGGAAATGCCACAACTAAATGATGAAAACTTGATGGTACCTGAACGGAGAGGCCTAGACGGTGTTTGCTTTGATCAGAGAACCTAATTAAGGGGAGCTCGGAAGACAGAGTTTAGAAACAAAGAAAAAAACTCGCATTAAACAATCCGAAGAGTAAGACTGTCGCTTTGGGACAGCTAGACTTGGCTCCCACCTTAGAGGGAGAAATGGAGTCAGGGTTCAGAGAAACAGACTTTCTTTTCAGTCAGATTTGGAGTTTAGCTTTGTGGGGAAGTGATGTGTTTGTCCCCAGTGTTCAGGATTTATTTTTTTAATTTTCTGTAAAGGGACTAACTTCCATCTCAGAAGAACACATCCAAGCTAATGAAGAGAGCTGAGGGGCAAGATATCACCTCTCGCTTTTCCTTCACCTTCCCCAGGGAACACATTCCCATGTGGGAATGCTCACAGTTCCCTCATCTCTCAGAGACATCAAAGGACGCTGAATTAGGTTTAATAGTTTGCAATTGGCATTTGTCTTTCTGAAAACGTCGGCTGTGTAATTTATGGAAATTAGGGATGCATGCATCTCCATTGTGCTGTGAGACGGTAAGATACAGCAGGATTAGGTGGGAGCGCAGAGACCTTATGATATATAAAAATACTTTGTGTCTAAACCCTGCCCCCAGGTTAGAGAGGGATTTAAAAACTCTATTGTCCATTACAAGGTGGGGGAGTTTCAAGAATAACCTAGTTTTTTGTTGTTGTTTTTTAAATGAAGAGAGATAGCTCTTCTGTATGTTTATTTCATATTTTACCCTGAAGACCTCATGACATATCACTTTGTTTTACGTTAAGAAGGATTCTTTCAAGTGTATTGTGTTGCTTTGCAAATAGAAACGCAGGACTACAAACGTTTCAGACAACTACCTTGGGATAATTTTCATTTGTTTGAGCTAGAAAGTCCAGCGATTTCTGGTAAATATTGGAAATGAGCAAATCTGGAATTGTCAGAGATGTCTGGATGATTTTTTTTCTCTTTAATAAAGTATTATTCAGTATGAACTTTGCAAGTGGAAAAAATTTCTTTTGGGGTAAACACAGTTGGTCTGCTGTGTTAGATTTGGAAGAAAGGCAGTTCTCTTTCTTCCCTCTTAAGTTTCTTGGAAAACACTCCTCTAAAGATTGAGAAATAAAAAAGTCAGCAACAATAATAATCATGATAACTGGTAATAATAAAAATAGCTTTGTTTATATGCATGCTATTTGTTATTCAAAGATTAGCCACATTACTTAGTTGATCAAAGCACCTTCACTTGTCAGAAAATTCAGTTCCATTTACCTTTGCAATATTTGTTCTCAGCCAGTCACAACTGGCTGGGTAGGAAAGGGTTTTCAACAGCAATGAGCGTCCTGTCAGGAATCTTAACAAAATTTAGCAGGTGTTGCTTTGGCTTTCTGGAACTGTAAAGAAATTCCAGAGATGTTCACACTTACACTTGCTGAGGGCTCAGTGGAACAGCGCTCAAAAATCACACACTACTTAATGAATGGTTCCATAATTTTTTTTTCAGCTAATGACACTGTGGACATGCAATGTCTGATTAAAAAGAAGAAATAGGGATTAAGTTTGATTATTCAGAAAGAATGTGGCTGCATATCAAATAACTTCCTCAATCTGGCTTTAAAAAAAACTGGCTGCAAATCACTGAAAAACATGGAACCCAGTGGAAAGCCGGATCAGATGAGCCATATTTATAGCCGTACAAATAAACACATTACAAATTCTGTTTGTTGGAGTCTCTTATTTTGGAACAAGAAAAAATAGCACTTCCTTTGAAATGGGAACCCTGCCATCTAGTGGGTATTGGGGGTATCACGTCTTAGATCATTTTTTGACATACAGAAATAGGCACAGTTAAATCTTAACTCAATTTAGAGTCGCAGCATTTGGGAACTATTTTATAGATGGAGAAATTGAAGCAAGGATATTGAAGAATGTTGCCAAAAGGCTCACAGGTAGCTAGTGGTAGTGTTTTAAATAGTATCTTCAATACAATATTTTATTAATGGACACAAGATTAATTCTATTTCATTTTATCTAATAACATTTGTGCAATTTGTATTGCTGTTTATCCAACGAATACTTTTTAAATTATTAGCAATTAATCTGTAAAACAAATTCTATATTATTTTCTAGTTAAGTGTTCCTTTGCCTGAAGGTCAAATTTCAATGGCTCATGCAAAATGCTTTTTTTGTCGTTTTATTATTGGTTTTGATTTTCTTTCATGAAAAAATAATCTAGAGTTATGTAATAATTTCTGACATATTTTTATACTTCATTGAGTCATTAACGTTTCTTTTGACTTTCCTAAATAAAAGTTGACTTTGTTTTTAAAAACTCATAGCATTATGTGTATTAAAATTCATAGGCATGAATCTGCTTATTAAAAAAATTTTTAACAAACTAGTGAGGGGATATTACTTCACTAGGGAGAACCACACAACCAGGAAAACATTATTTTCATATTATATTAAAATATTATCTTCAAGTAATAAGGACTCTCGTTCCTCTTTTATTCAACAAACGCATTTTGGGTCCCTACTAGGTGTTGAGCATGGGGACACTACAGTAAACGGCACACTTGTTTCCTTCAAGAGCTTTTGGGTTCCAAGATAGGCAAACATCCAGAGAAATAATCATATATGTCACAGATGCTCTGATAGAAGCACGTACATGATGAACAGTAGAAACGGGTGAGCTCTGTTGTGACCTAGGTGGTGGAAGATTTCACAGGGGAAGAAAACTCCTGATGTGCACAGAGAGCATCAGCAGAAGTTTCCCCAGCTGGTAACTTAGACCAGAGGGCATTTTGAGGAATAGGAATAGCACAGATAAAGGTCAGAATTGTGAAGTATCTTGATGTGGTCAGGAAGAGGGAAAGCTCAGCATGAGCAGAGTTTAGAGGTGGTGGTAAATTAATTAAACAAGGAGGCCATCAGACTGATGTGGCTCTAATGCCTGGCAGCCTACGTAAACACACCAAAATCTAAGCCTGTAAATGCCTCAAGGTTACAAAATCAAAATCTAAGGACAGCCATCACAGCCCGCCAATTAGGCCTTCAGCTGGAGCCAGTCAATAATTTCCTTGCTGCGCTTCTGCCTTTTCTCTATGAAAGTCTCTCCCAGAGCTCCTGAGAGTGGAGTCCTCATAACCAGTAACCACTGCCCGTTTGGAGCTTCCCGTTTCAAACGAATTTTTGCTCAAATAAACTTAAACATGTTAATATGCCTCAGTTTATCTCTTTACAGTGGACACAACCAAACAAAAAGAGGGAGTGGGCAGGTCCAGAGCTTTAGAGAGCCTGGTTACTTCTGTGACAGGATATAGACAAAGACGACTTTGAACCCCCTTCTGGTCGCCAACCGTCCGAAAGGTGTCGAGCAGAAGAGGTGGAATCCTGTGAGAAGGAGGAGAGCGCTGGGTAAAAGTCAGTAGAAAAACGGTTTGGTTTGGAAAATCTGCAGCATGACTTCTCGGAGAAAGATTAAGCCAGGTTGGGGTTTCCTGCTCTGCCCTCTTCTCTGTAGAACACAAACCTCCTGCAAAATATTTACTTTATAGGCAGCTTATCAAAGAAGGGTTTTTTGGTTAGATGCACTTTTTGAACAGTTTAACATAGCGTAATTTACATTTAGAAAAATGTCCCTAAGGGAGTATAAATTTTGATGAGTTTTCACAAATGAGCACACCCGCGTAACCAACACTCAGGTCAAGAAACAAAACAGTGGCCTTACTCCAGACACTCCCTAGAGGAAGCATTCCAGTAACTTCTTCCTAAAGGGCACCCCTCTCCTTCTAACACGATGGATTTGTTTGCTTATTTTTGAATTTTATATTAATGCAATCTTTGCAGTAAGCCCACTGTTGTGTTGATGTATTCTGAAATGCTGGACTTAACATAGTTATCCCCGTCTCTTCCCTGCAAGACTTCTCATTAGGGAAGGTCCGTGGGCAGTGTGCCCCGGGTAAAGATATCAGGCTCAAAAACCAAAACAACTTTCCAAGAATTGCACAGTGGGCGGCACCTATGCTTGGTAAAAAGTTGAATTCCAGCACACGTGTCTTCTTCTAGGCCTGGGATTAGCAAACTTTCTCGTCAAGAGCCTGATAATAAACACGTTAAGCTTTGCAGGCCACATAGAGTTTCTGCTTCTTATTGTCACCCCTCTCCTTTCCTCTCTCTCTCGTCTCCTCCTCCTCTTCCTCTTCTTCTCCTTCTTTTTCTTCATCCCTTTAACAAGGTAAAAACCTTTCTTGGCTCACCTGTCATACAAAAAACAGGCCTTGGACTGTATCTGGTCCATGATTTTCCAACCCACCTCTGAATCTGACATGATCTCAAAAGCAATCAAGCACTGAAAATACAGTCACTCCCTCCTCCCCAGCACGAGAAGGAAGCTGACTTTTCCAATCTCCAGAGAAGCCATTCATTAATGCATTTTTGGTCCGTTTTTACAGCACATAGAACGTCTCAGACAGGGTTTCTGCCTGTCCACATTAGACCTATGGCTCTGTCCCATGATGAACTTGCCATAGAGGCTGATGTGATTGATGAGGTCAGGCTGGACTCCTGCCACTGTCAGTCCCTCTACAGTTACTCTTTCAACAGGGCAGGCAGAGCTGAGTCTCTATTTCACTTATCCTTCCTAGAACCCTGGTCTGTTCCAGGAAGGAGAACATGCTATCAGTCCTGGATAGAGTTGGGATCCTCTGGGAGGGGCCATTTTTCTGTTCACCGAACTGGTTGAGCGTGCAGGGGACTGGCTCTCTGAAGCTCATTACCACAAACCACCATGTGCAGCCCTAGGAAGGAACGTTTCTCCTACTGTTCTGAGTCCTGTCTGAGGCTCTGCGAAAATCTTGATGGCATAGTAAAAACTGAAGTGTAGTAAGAGTCCTGGCCATCATGTGGTAGGAACAATTTCATCTTCACCTTAGAGAGGAAACTGAGGTGACCTAGAGGCTTACAGGCTGTGATGGTTAATTTCATGTGTCAATTTGTCTAGATTGTGGTACACAGATATTTGATCAAACTCTAGTCTATATGTTTTCGTGAAGTTATTTTTTGATGTGATAAACATTTAAATCAGTAGACTTTGAGCAAAGCAAATTACTCACCAGAATGTGAGTGGGCCTGACTCAATCAGTGGAAGGCCTTCAAAGAAAAGACTGAGGTCTCCCAAGAAAGAAGGAATTCTGCCTCCAGACTGCTTTCAGACTCAAGATGGCAACGTCACTCTTCTCTGGGTCTCCAGCCTTCTGGCCTACCCTGCAGATTTCAGATTTGCCGGTGCCCATAATTGCATGAGCCAATTCCTTAAGATAAATATCTATCTCTGGAGATAGAGATAGACATAGAGATAAGCCTTATTTCTTTTAGTCAAGTTAGTCTACTCATGTAGCAGGAGTCAATAAGGCAAATAGCCATCATCACTACAGCGCTTTCAGAAGTCCTTTCCCAGGATTCTCTTTGGGTCATCTGTTTCTATTTCATTCTAGTTTCCTTCCTGCTCTGCACATTTGGTTTTCTTCCATGCGTCACTTCATCACTGCTCTTGATTTAGCGGTGGTACCAGAATTCCTACGGTTTGACTTTTGAAAATCCTCCAAACTCTCTCTCTCTCACTGTTTTTCTCTCTGTCTTTCTCACCGTTCCTGTGACAGGTAGTGTTCTCTTGACCTATTTGCAGCCCCATAAGACACATCCAATGGGCCAAGGTACTTAATTTCTAGAGTGAGAGTAAAAATAACCTTTCGTATAAGCTTGCAGTGAGGGTTAAATGATATATTATGTGTAAATTACACGGAAGGAGCAAAAGTCATGGAGGCTGCCTTATGTTACAGTCATTATGAGGCTTTAACAGCCAGGACAGGAAGCCATGCTCTGATGGTGTCCCACATCCCAAAAAATAGAGGAAGATTGGCACAGATGTTACAGATGTTAGCTTAGGGCTAATCTTCCTCAAGCAAAAAAAGAGGAGGATTGACAATGGATGTTAGTTCAGGGTGAATCTTCCTCAAGAAAAAAAAAAATTAGCTCAGATATCAGGACCTAAATTTTCCAGTCTCTATTCTTCTGTGGCTGATAAGGATTCTGGTGACTGCTTTCAGAGCTCCTACCGCCTTTGTAGATCCTTTCTCTAATTGGTAACAGAAACTCTTTATGGGTCCAGACTCCGGGTGTGGTGATTACTTATCCAAAAATAATATAGCATTTGAGATTTCTCCAGCCACAGGCAAGGATATACATATCATCTGAGCATAAATAACTGCAGTCGTGCAGCAAATGCCACCACATTACTTACCAAAATACAGCTTTCATCAATCTTTCCCCATATGTGAACACAATATGGATTTTTTGAAAGTCTATGGGAAAAAGGTCAAAATCTTCAGCTGGACATTCAAGACCATGGTCAATCTGGTCACAATCTATCTTTCCATCCTATTTCCCTTCACTCATCTACACAAACTCTACCCTTTATCTAACTTGATCTGCTCAATTATTTTGAAATACTTTCTTTAGTAGATGCCTTTAATTAAACAACCGGGCAACTTCCCCATCACATACCACTTAACCGTATCATATTCACTCTTCAAAGGACAACATAAGACACTTTTATTCTGTGAAGCCACGACAGAATCCTCAAACACAGTGATGTCTGTATCCCTACAGTATTACTCACTCTCCTCCTTGGAATATCGTAAATGACATTCAGAAATCGAATTTATGCTGAGTATTTATTATGTGGTAGAACTATGCAAAGTTCTGGGATGTAGACATTGATAGGTTATAAAACCCTTCTACTCTTAAGTGAGGGAGCAGACACATTTAACTAAGGTATTGCTTTTGGAGATAAAAATTAAGACAACTTTTGTGGAAAATGAATATTCATGCAGCCAAAGACTGTAAATAGCCTAGATGTCCTTTCACAGGCGAAAGGTTAAACAAAGTGTGGAGCACTGATACCATGGTATAGTGCTCTGTAAGAAAAAGGAACAATGTATGTATCCACGCAACAACTTAGATAGAGTCAAGGGAATTATGGTGACTGGGGAAAACAAAACAATCTCAAAAAGTTATATCCTGTATGATTCCATTTATACAGCATTCTTAAAATGACAGAATTATGAAGAAGGAGAACACATTAGTGGTTGCCAGGAGTCGGGGCTGCCTTGGAAAAATGTGTCCATTTAAATAAGTCAAAGAACTCTGGAAAGGATACTGACATAAAAAAATAGAAGCTGTGGACTCCCTTATGTATTTCTTTTTCATACTTGACTATATGCTTATTTTATAGTTTTCTTGGAAAACATGGGATGAATTGGTCATAGGTATGTAGAAAATTTGCCAGTTAAAAATAACGGCAATTATGAGCACCAGGAAAAATTAAAAATTTTATAAGAGATGAGTTCTAACATATACACTTTGGCCGGCCTGTGAATAATATTTATACAATCATACCATAAGTGCTGAGTATTGATATAACTGATTTGCTATAATTATCCTGGGTGAATGAGAGAAGTGTAACGTGTTTGAGGAAATGGTGAGAAGAAAAAGAAGGGTCTTAAGACAACTAAATTTTTGTCTTCTATAGGAGAAAGACAATAAATTTTGTCTAATTTTCAAAAAGTTATGATAAAGCAATAAAACATTATTAGGTGATAGGATGTTAAATACTATAAGAGACAATTAAAACTTTTGAAAGTTATTTTCTCTAAAGAAGGAGAAAGACAGGTTGGCTTTGGTTTACAAAACATCTAGTGCAAATTTAATCATGAAACCACCAGAATTATTGAACTTTTAAAAGTTATGAACAGGAATTATTATAAATGTAACAGTAACAATTTACGTTCATGACTTTAAAACCAGTAATAGCAACTCCACAATTTAGATATAAGAAATAATGAGACATACAGGCAAACAAAAATATATTAAGATACTCCTCAAAGAGTTAATAAGAGTAAAGAAAGCTTTGAAATGATCTGAATGTCCAAAAACAAAGGAAGGATTAAATAAATGGGGGTGCATCCATAATTTTGAACAGCTTGAAGCCATAAAATGTTTTCAAAGAACATTAATAGCTTAGAAAATTCACACATTCTCTTAATGCTGTGGGGTAAACAGCAAGATACAAATGATATAGATCTAGTGTAAACACAAGTATGATACAACTATAAGTATATGTATAAATAAAGGAAAAAAGCTTCTTCAAAGGAAATAACTAACATTAACAGTTGCCAGGTCTGTAGGGTGATGTCTTTTCTGTATTCTTTTCTGAATCTTGCAAACTTTTTAAATTTCTAAATGTCTTCCTTTTACAATCTGAAAAACAAAAATTTAGTCTTCAAAAACCAAATAGTAAATTGTCCTTGATAAGTTTGGAATGTGGATTTGAACCGGAATCCGTTTGATTTGATGCTTCTTTTGTAGCATAAGGAAAAGAATCACTTCTGATTCTTCTCCCTGTAGCAGGGCCAGTCCAGCAGATGCGCCGTGAATATTTGTTAAGTCCAAACCAGAAGCCCTTCTCTGTACAGATACCTTAAAACTCAAGTAGTTAAAGAGTCGAAGCTCCACAAATTATAATATTTTGTGTAGACACACCTATGCCATGTCCAACATGTCCACAGAACAAAGGGAACTTTATATTCTACACTGCAGAGCTGCAAGCTTTGCTTCCTCTATTGTTTTTTAACATTTTTTAAATTAGACTTACTCATTTGTGGTGGAGCTTAGAGCAGCTTCTGATCAGACTGCCTAATAACCACAGGAAATTGTTTGGGCAGTGTGTTAATTTGCTGATCATGTATAACATCAATTGTATGTGATACAGTAAGACAAGTTTGGACACTAAAAAGGAAAAGTATAATCAGAAAGAAGTGACAGCACATTTGGCCTACTCAGAACAAAGCAATTAACGCCAAGTTTGCTGAGAGGTACTCAGGGAGCCCAAGTAGGGAAAAGGGATATGACCTATTTCAAAACTTAAATCAGGTACCACAACACCTCAGTGAATTTTTGAGTCAGAATTGTGCTTGGATTGGCTAAGATCAAGTGTATATAGTAGGCAATTAGGGTGGTTGACAGAAAAAGGCAGATATGATACCTGTTCTAGTACAAAGTCAATTTCAAATCTACTGATTTAACCTAAGTCTTCAGATGTGATTGGGAGATGAGCGGAAATGATTGAACTTTCTGCCCCTCCACCCACACCACACACATATCTCTATACATTTTTCATGTTCCGTGTACTATCATTTTTAAAAGTTTCTTCTTTTTTTGTCAATATAGGTGAATCTGAATTTGCATAAAAGATACTTTCTTGTGAGCATTTGATTTTCTACAAATTGAGGCAAGTTTTCTCTTAACTCAAATTATCATGATAGAGATAAATCCCATAGAGTAAAAACATTCATCCCCAAACTTTTATAAAAACAAAATACTAAGCAAATATTTAATGTACCTATCTGTACCAAACATTGTGAGAGGTATTGCCATTTTAATATAATAATTAATATTAACATGCCTCGAAGATTCAAGCTTCAGGTCTCCACTTATTAAATTGTACAAAATCAGGCAATTTATATAAATTCTAAGTAAGACACCAACATAACTTGTCATCTGAAGGCAGACTTTTTGACAGTGAAAGTGACACCTCTGCTGAGACAACAGATATAAGTCAGGACTGTCCTGGCAAACTGGGGTGTATGGTCTCTCTACCTCCAAGACTGTTTCTCTTTCCATAAATTGGTACGCTATTTCTGAAAGTGAATGGAAAACTATAAGAGATGTTTAGTGTGTAAAACACTCAACATAGTATTTGGCATACGGCAGTCTCTCAATGATTAGAAACTCTCTCTTCATCCTCCAATTCTTTTTCACCAGCCCAGATCAAAGAATTTACAAGTAAACAGGGAAAATATTCAAGATAAAACCCATTTCATAAGCTTAGTCTACAAGGGCTTTTTTTCAGCCTTGTCCCAACTTGATTTCCCAGATGCATTTCTCATCCTATCCTATCAATTTCCTAAACATGCATAACCATGCTCTCTCTTTCTCTCTCTCTCACACACACACGCATTGCTACATTGCATCATCAGTACAATCCTGATTTACTGGATTTCTCACCTTCTTAGAACAAAAGGAGCCTTTCCATGAATCTAAGACTGTTTGAACAATGCTTGACCTGCCTTGAATTCCCTATTCTTTTTTCTATATCTGGCAATCTCTTTTGTAATTTCAAGAACTAGATGAAATCTAACTTCCTTTCTGAGATCTGTGTATTGATAATCACTTTCTGTTTAACAAATTACCCCAAAACTTAGGGTCTCATTAGGCTTGCAATTTAGTGGACCAGCAATTTGGATGGGGTTCAGCTGGGTGATTCTGGACCTATTTCTGTGTCTGAAGTGGGCTTCCAGGTCAGCTGGGGGTAGTCTGGTCTGGGATGGCTCACTTACCCTCCACGGAAACCTCCATGGTTTCTTCTCCTCCAGCAGGTCAGACTGGGCTACAGAAAGGGAAACTGAGCAAAATCTCGTGAAACTGTAGGGGAGGAAAGAAGTTTTCCTCGGCCCTCTTAGGGTCCCTGGCTGGGTCTGAAAATTAAACTGACAAAGAAAGATTATTGGGAGAAAAACATACCAATTTATTTAATGTAAGTGTTATGTGACACAAGAGCCTTCACAAGGAAATGAACACCCAAAGAAACAGACTTGTGTATTTTTATGCTAGGTTTGATGAAGAGTGGACAGTTGTGCAGGAATGTGGTAGGTCAAGGAGTGTGAGGTAAGTGCAGTGCATTGGGGGAAACTTAGCAAGGCCTGTTTGGTAGGATTCTTCTTGGCTTCCCTTTGTTTTGGGAAATAAGGATGCTCCTTTTCTCCAGGTACGGGGAGGGCACCTCTCATATAAGTGCTTTATGGCCTGTTTCAGGGAAAAAGGGTGAGCAAGGAGAAGGTGAGAGTGACCTTCCTCCTTCAAACTTCTTCAGCTTAAAGTATTCAGTACGCCAAGGTGCCATATTTTGGGGTAGCATGTCCTGAACCTCGTCAAAAACACGTGGATGTGGGAAAGGCCACTTAGAGCCTAGGTCCAAACCTGACACACCACCGCTTCTGCTGTCTTCTACTGACCAAAGAAAGTTGCAAAGCCAGCCCAAAGTCAAGGGGTGAGCACGTTGATTCCACCTCTTATTGGGTGGGGCTGCAAAGTCACTTCATAAAGGATGTGGATACAGGGATGAGTGAAAACTTGGAGCCATTCTTGTAATTAATCTGTTAAATCTGCCTTTAGTCTTCTAGAAAGAGTTAGTCGGCTCATTCTATGTGTTGCCCTAGAATTTACCCCTGCCCCTCATATTTTTTGACCTACCAGGTGCTTCTAAGAACATATAACCTTACTTTGTTTAGTTTAGCATTAATGCATGAAAGTATTTTATAGACATTATATGGTACCTGTTGAATTAAAAAACTCATTCTATGTCAACTTGTAAAGTACATATATATATTACTTAGTGTGAAATGATTAAATAGTGATTAAGCTGTTGCCACTAGAGCTAAAAGAGATAGACACATAATTGCAATACACAATAAGAATCACGACACCAATATTTCTGCCCAATGGTGGGAATTCATTTTCAGCTTAAACTGTAATCAAAAAGTGCAACCACTGCATAATAACAATGATAACAATAGCATAAGGTTGATCCATGTGAAATTCTTAATATTCAACGATTTGGCCTACAAAAAATGGAAAATTTTATGGTTCAGCCTAATAGCGATGAAGTAGTATAATTCTTTTCCAATGGTCAATGAGCCTGAGAAAGCAAAACAGTGTTTATTTTAGGCAGCAGAACGGATAGGCTGAGCAAAATAAGGAGCAGATATGTTACAGACCTTCATTGTAGGGAATAAACTTTCTTAGGATTAAATTGATTAAGATGTATTATTGACAACAATCCTGGATATATATTGAGAATATTTAAAATTCATAGATTGTATCCTAACATCGTTTACAGACCAGGAGCAGCATAGAATGTAGAGAAATTGATAGGCAACTGATTACTGTCACAAAGTGGGAAGACATGGTGTGCAACACCTCTCATAGAGTCAAGCCTTAATATAGTGTTTGTCTGCTGAGAACCATGTGCTACTCTGTTAGTGAACAAGATGTGTAAGAGAGTGCTGGAAGGCAGGGATTAATTCTGCAAAGGAAAGCTCATGATCGCGATGCCTAAAAATTGGCAGAATATGGAGTTATAAATACCGGTATGAACTGCATATTACAACAATTCTGTGATTGTAGGGAAGTCTTCCCAAAGAAAGAGATATCTACTCAGGGTCCTTAAAGATGAATAGGATTTAAGATGTTACACCAGGGAGAGTCGGACCACGGGGTTAATTCACTATGGCTTGAGTAGAGACTGCATGCTTGAGTGACTGGGCGCATTCCTCCAATCTTCTGAATGATAATAACTAACATGTATTTACTGCTTATTATGTGCCAGTCAATGTGCTATGTGCCCTGTGTTCATTATCTGGTTTAATTCTCCCCAAAACTCTGTGAGGTAGATATTATTATCTCCATTTAATATATATAGAGCAAACTGATGCTTAGAATCCTTGAATAATTTGCTCAAAGTCACATAGTGAGAAATTGGCAAAAATCAAGATTTAACCCAGGACATGGCTTCTTAGCTATTGTCTTGTCATTTTTTTAAGCCTACTTCTGGCCAATTACTTTGCAGTAATAAAAAAATTTTGTACTTGGTTTTAAGTTTGTGTTTTATTTCCCATGTAAGACACTGATTTGTCTTTCTACCTTGAACAATTCAAAGACGGTATTTTGAACATTGTAGATGTTTAATAAATATTTTTGGATAAATCAGCATTCTAAAACATAAGCTAGAAAACTATGGCTCACAAGCCAAATCTAGCCTGTTGCCTATTTTTGTAAGTAGTTCTTTTGGAGCTCTTCTATGCCCATTCGTCTACCTATTGTCTATGACTGCGACAGAGACCATACGGCCAGCAAAATGTGGAATATTTACTGTTTTTCCCTTTATAGACAAAGTTTGTGTAATCCTATTTGAAAGGGAAGGAAAGAAGGAAAATACATTTAAACTCTGGCAAACTAATATATTGAGTACTTCTCATCTTTACATTGTTAGAAAACTTTCAAAATTGAGAAATTCTAGTGTCTAATGTGGGTATGTCCACTAACTGTGATTATTTTGTTAATCTATTCTCTTAATATCATAATTTTAATTGGCAGTAACTTTATGTGTTCTATTCCGTTTTTATTTTCTTTATTTTCTTTTATATTTTTTCATTGGAGGTACTTCATGTGCTTTATTTCATTTAATCCTCATAAAACCTTGCTGGTAGAGATTATCATCCCCATTTTACTAATAAAGGAAGTAGAAGTTAAAGATATTTGTCACTGACCCATCGGAGGAACTGGAATTTGAGCATAGCTGTCTTGGACTCCAAACCTTGGATTCTGTTTTCCCACTGTAGTTTCAATCCATTCTGGGTTGGCAAAAACTATTCTGATTAATTGCTTATGAATATATAGTGCCCTTTATTTTAAAATATCAGCAATCATTTCTCACTGTTATCACGTAAATGGGAACAACCTATTAACACTTGAAAAATGTCAAGCCCTGAGAGGTCAGGCTACTGGTGCTCCCAGCCATGCAATGATTTACAGGAGAAGACAGGAAGAGGCAGCCTACCTGCAATTAAAGGCATTATTTCTCAGTGTTCCTGCATAGTTTGTAACCTTAGTGTCATAGAATCTCAGGGTTGGACAGTTACTTAAAGATCATTTTATCCAACCCCCTAACCAAGTCTTAAATTTCCCTTAATATCTCAGGGGCGTTAGCAATTGGGGTCACATTGATGATTCATTTAGTTAGTTCCTGATACTATGATGGACATTTAATGTGCTTCACCCCATTTAATCTTCACAGCATCTCTGGGAGATAGGTTTCAATTTCAAAAGATAAGGAAACTCAGGCTCAGTAAGATCAAGTCCTTTGCCCAAGGTCATACAACCAGGAAGCAGTGAAATTTAAATTGAGAGCCACACTAAAGTCCAACGTTAAAATCCATCCTCTGTCCTCTTCATCACCCCCATCAGCAGCCCGACAACACTGAGGTATCGATGGGCCACCTCGCAAGACTCTAAACTCTGAAAGACTGAAATCATACAGATGAATGCTGTTAATGCTTTTGTGGTAGGTGACAGCGAATACATCTTCTATTAAGCAAATATGCATTTGGGAAGAAGTAATAACACAAAAGTCATTTTAAGAAACCTTGAAATGTCTCAGATATCAGTTTATTACAAGTAAGTGGTCAACCATGCCCCTTAAGGCCAGATGTTTAACAGAAAATCTACTCCATCCATGACTTTGGGCAAAACAAACCAGCCACACTTCAACCACAGTTCAACTCCCTCATAGTTTGGGTCAGGACACTAACGCTTTCAGGTCTCTGCTGGTTACCACTCTGGCACTTTGTACCGACCGCATATACCTTCATGTGGGTAGTGAAATATCACGGGGTAGACTGTATTTTTGGAAGAGCTTTGGTGCCACACTAGTTAAACACATCTTCAAGAGGACCCACCCCACCCACTCACACTCATACACACACACGAACACTCCCTACTCCGTCACTCCAACACGATCCTTTCTACGCAACAGGTCCTGTGCAACACAAAATAACACATAGCCTAAAATCCTGCAACCTTATTGGTTTAAGGAAGGAGTAAGTGAGTAAGAATAAAAGAAGAAAGAAGCTAGGTAAATAAATAAATAAACAATTATTGACAGTTACTATGTACTTACTTCAAACAGGCACTGTGCTAAGATTTGCACATCCATTTGTTCCATCTAACAGCTTTGTGAAATAGTACTTTTGTTGTCCCTAATTTCAGATGAGAAAAATAAGCCTTAGGCTTAACTTGTCCAGGTTTACAAGAAACCAAGATTTGGATCCTGTAAGCACTTTTAATAAAAAAAAAAATCTCAAAATAAAAGAGGTTAAATTAAAACATACGTATATACGTGCAAATACCCATATATAAGAAAGCACATAGAAACTCAGAGGGAAGGCTCTCAATGTACCAGAAAGAACCAGTACCTCCTGCTGTGGCCTTCCAAGGAAATTACACTTTCCGAGGAACACTGAAGTCTTGTGATTCATTTCTGACATCTCCTCCACGTTTCCTTCATGATTTTCAGCCTGTGTATGGGAGTTCCTATTCTCTTCCCTTGGTAGTGTCTATTATTCCCACTTTATCTTCTGATTTGCTTTGTCCAGACCGAAAGCACTCATTTCTGGCCTCCCTCCAGCTCCACTCCTGCCCCTTCCCCACACACCTTACACTGTCAACTCAACACTAACTCAGGGCTTTCCTGAACTCCCTTAGGGGAAGTCAACTGATGTCAAGGTCTCTGAATGTTACTTTCCTCCTTTTTAGGCTGGGGATAATAGTGCAGCACAGAGGATTCTTGTGTGGATAAAAGATGGTGAATGTAAATTGTAGGCAATGAATAACAAATATCTATTACAAAAATCACAAGCAGGATACTTCCATCGCATGTAAGGTTATATTTTACTTTAACTGTTGAAAAAACCCTAGGTTGGTGTTTTCAATTGGATGTGGTCATCCAAGGAGCTGATTTTATAGCCTTAGCTATTCACTGAGTCAAAAATTATTATGGCTGCATTTTTTGTAAAGGCTGAATAATTTTATTGCCCTCAATAGATTGGTAGCTGAGGAAGCTGAGGCAATGATGAAAATAATTAAATCATGTGCTTCAGGGCACAAAGCAATCAAATACAGATGAATAGAAAGAAATTTTGCATTCCTCTCCAATTCTTCCGACCTCCTTCTCCCACCCCCTCTACCCGCCAGAACCTGAGACTACCCACTGCTTGAGAAGATGGAGCAACTGTGCCTTTCACCAATGGCTCAGTGCGCTGTGGGTGCCGTAGCCAAACAGGATCTGATCCAGACAGCCAGATGATGAGGTTCTGCCAGAGACGAGCTTTATTTCTTTGGCTCCCCTCCTCCTTCAGCTGAATATGAGGACTGCTAGTAGCATTATTTATTATAATTAATTGTTTCACTTCACTGATCAAAAGCTGCTTCCAAATCTGATCCAAGGACAAGTACAGTCCCTGAAATTCATGAATCTTGACATTACAAGCCTCATAAACCTTCAATGAGGAAAGACTGGACTTGTGTGCAGAAACGCCCTTGGTGCACTTTTGCAGACCTCATGAACATTCTGTGCAGGGCAGTGGAAGTATCTGGCTACGTCTACATTGGAGACCCTTTGATATCTTCTCTTGCCTTGGAGCCTGCGAATTAAACTGTGTTCTTCTGCCTTAAGTTGTGGCTATCCCTAGAGAATAGTCTTTAAGAGGAAGGCATTTTTGTAATTGTAACATGCGCCAAAATGCTCATTTCTGGTTGATTTAAAAAGAGTAAATTTAGTTCCCCCGTGACATCAAATGGGCTGTGGTACAAGCTATACCATTATGATGTCATACTACATAAAAGGTTTAAGAAATCCTATTTCGATATTTAGTATCATCATTATAATTTAGAGATTGTATAATTTTTAGACTCTTCTCTCCCAACTCTTACAGAAATAAAAAATGGAATAAAAATATTCATCATCATTGGGATAGGCAACTAAGGTCTGTGGGAGAGAAATTTACTACATAATTTCATAAGAGTGATTCCAAAGAGAAAATTACTGGCTATTCTTTCACTTGTGAGGGCTCGGCATGTAAACTGTAAGCGTCTTGAAGGTAATTTCTTTCTCCCTTATATGTTTTCTTCAACTTCACAAATGCATAGCTCTACACAGATCTAATATTCAAGAAATACTAGTTGGTTGACTTCAGCTCTCCTTTAGACTCAAGCTTCCTGAACGTTTGTTCTCCTGTTAATTTGCTGCCAAGCAGTATTCCAGCTCTTCTCAACTTGAATGCCTGTCTTGTCCAATGTCCTAAACAGAAGAAGGGTACAGGAGGGAGATGAAGACATTCAACCAAAGCAGGAGTGTGTCTTGATGAGGTGAGAGACTCAGCATAGGCAAACCATCAAGGACACTGGATATCAGGGAAATATTCATCGCTCACATTGACTTTTCCTCAGAGTGCTTCTGTAATCCCCCTTTACTCTTCCCTATCCAACCCTTACTACAGCACTACCTGTGGATTACTTGGATATTGCATCACCCTGACACCAGCACACCTTTTCTTCTTCCATTAAGAGGTGATTTCCTGAAAGGGAGGTTTGTGTCGCTGTGAGGAATTGCCCCTCTAGTCCATGGATCCATGAAATATAGGGGTTGATTATGGATTGTGATGTAGACTAGGGTTCCTTTTTTATTCAAGTAATCAGGAACCTTTTGAGATTTGAATTTCAGAAAAGTATATAAAACAGCATTTATTTAGATATAAAAGATTTTTTATACTTTTCTTTGATGTGTAATTCAAGCGAAAAGAACTTCATCTGCTTCTAGCTTATATTATGGATTTCCTTTTCTCAGTAAATTGCCAAAAATCATCACCTCTTTTCACTAAACGTGTACAAAGGAAGACAAATTATTTTTATAGTGGAAGACAACTCTAATTCTCAACTGGTTAAATGATTATTTCTTGAGTTTCTAATATAGACGGGGGAACTGTTTAGAGCGTGGGAAGATGTAGAGGTATAAGGAAGGTCTGAGACATGCTTCCTATCCTCAAGGAGCTCTTAATTTCATGAGAACATAGTACATAAACGTATAAGCTTATGGATTCATTCTAACACTTGTGCTTCTAGCATTCCCAAAGCCTTGATGAATTGCAACAACATTCACACAGCCTCCCCCACAACACAAGGAGTCACCCCTGACTCCTCTGTCTCTTTCATTCCCTCATGACTAGATAGTCCAAAATATCTGTAGATTCTACCTCCTTAATATTGCTAAATTAACCTCATCTAGACATCCTCCTCCCTTAGTTCAGGCATCCATCAGTTCTTGCCTTAATTCTTAGAATAGTATCTTAAAAGTCTTCTTATGTCAAATCTCGAAAACTTTCACTTCCTCAATCCACTCTCTACACTAAACCAGGTTGATCTTTCTTAAATAAAGTTTAATTGGCCTTGTAATTTTCTTCCTTATGGAGGATAAGAGGTAGATACTGCAGCTTAATACATAAGGCCCTTCATAATTCGAGCCCTGCCTGATTTTCTAGTTCCTCTTTAGCCATTTTCTAATAATCTATAAACTTCAAGAGTAGACGGTAAAGGTCCTTGTTGTGCAGCACTCTACCCTTCAATGCCTCCCAGAGCATGTTGCACACAGTAGGTGCTAATGACTTGAAATAAATAAACCTTTTGCTCCAATAAGACTATGCTATTTGTTATTTCATGAATGGCCCATGCCAGTACTGTTACTGAGTCTTTGGCTCTGCTTTCGACTCTCCTTGCAAATATTCTTCTTGAGGATAAATTCAATTCATGGACATCATCCTCCAGAAGTTCTTCTGAGTTTCTCTTGGCTAATTAAGATGCCTCTGCATTGTGCTCCCATACCCTTTTGGATTAGCTCTGTTATGGGACTTGCTACACTTTCTGTGATAACAGATTAACTTAGCTCGAGGTTCCTCTAGTCTGAGTGCTCCTTGCCAGCAGGGCCTCTGTCTTATCTGATTTTCTTTATCCAGCACCATCATTGTACCAGTCTTAAAGTAGGCACTTGATGAGTGCTTAATAAACATATGAGTGAGTTGTATAAATGCACAAATGCATAAAAGGAGTAAATAAGTTAATAGATAGATATGCTGAACTGAGCAGCTACACAGGTCAGTATGTACGATTAAATGCAGGCATGAGAAAAAGAGTAAGAGCTCCCAGGAGGAAGGCTTCTCTCTTAGTTAAGTCTTTGGGATGACTCTTACTTTATTGTTGAAGAGACTTTGGAGTGTGAATAGCAACAGTCACTATTCTTTCCTAAGTTCAATTTATTAATTATTATATAATCAATATTTCTTTAAATACTCTCATACTCCTTATATAACTCATAACTAAAAGACGTGTGGATTTAACAAGTTAAATATCCCCCAACATTCAAATTGGTTATACGTTTCTCAAATCAAAAATGTAAAATTCTAGTAAATGCTTTAAGCACCGTAAAAAGCAAACATACAATAACGGAGTGAATACAAAGTAATCAGTACACAGTCTGGCTAATCCCTGTCATTATTCAACTTTCACCTCAGCATCATTTCTCAGATAGGCTTCTTTGATTACCAGTCTCCATCACTCTCTCTCATGGTCCCCTGAAATTCTCTTCAAATATTATTTGAACTTGTAATTATATTTTTGTTCGTTTAATTTTCTTCGATCTCTCTCTGCCATTGGTCCATATAAACTCCACAAGGACAGAGATAACATAGGTTAGTTTTATATATGCAGTCCCTAATGCAGTGCTTGAACATAGTTAGCAGTCAATGAATAGTCATTGAATGATTTCATGTGTTTGTTTAATGTCGGTAAACCCCATGCAGGCAGACATGATGTTGATTTTCTTTACCATTGCCCCATTACACACGCTACCCCTGATATGTAGATGGTGCTAATAAACATTTGGTGAATATATGAATAAATAGAACAAAGTTAATATCCAAAATATATAAGGAACTCATACAACTGAATAGCAAAAACCAAATAATCTATTTAAAAAATGGACAAAGAAGCTGAATGGACACTTCTCAAAAGAAGACATACAAATAACCAACAGATATATGAAAAGGTGCTCAACTTCAGCAATCATCAAGGAAATGCAAATCAAGACCACAATGAGATATCACCTCACATCTATTAGAATAACTATTATCAAAAAGACAGGAGATGACAGGTGTTGGTGGGGATATAGAGAAAAAGGAACCCTTGGGCACTGTTGGTGGGAATGTAAATTGGTGTAGCTACTATGGAAAACGGTATGGAAATTCCTCAAAAAATTAAAAATAGAACTACTATATGATCCACAATCCCATTTCTGGGTACACATCCAAAGGAAACAAAGTCAATATCCTGAAGAGATACTTACACTCCCATGTTCATTTCAGCATTTTTTACAATAGCCACGATATGAAAACAACTTAAATGTCCATTGATAGATGAATGGATAAATAAATTGTGAATATATATATAGGAATATTATTCAGCCATCGAAAAAGAAGGAGATTCTGCCATTTGTGACAAATGGGTGAACCTGGAGGACATTATGCTAAGTGAAATAAACCATCCAGAGAAAGACAAATACTGCATGATCTCACGTATGTGGAACCTAAAATAGTCAAAGTCATAGAAGAGTAGACTGGTAGTTTTTAGGGGTTGGTGGGAGGGAAAAATGGAAAGATGTGGGACAAGGGGTGCAAAGTTTCAGTTTTGCAAGATGACTAAGCTCTGGAGATCTAATGTACAACAATGTGACTATAGTTAACAATATTGTATTACGTACCTGAAATTTACTAAGACAGTAGATCTTAAGTGGTCTCACTACACACAAAAAAATGCTAACGATGTATGGTGATGGACATGCTAATTAGCTTGATTGTGGAAATATTTAACAATATACACATATGTTGAATCAGCAAGTTATACATCTTAAATATATACAATATTTAACTTTCATACCATAACAAGACCGGAGAAAAAGTATGTCTACTGATACAAAGCAAATTAAAAGATGACCAGTGCAAGTTATGAACACAGCAACCCAAAGGCACAATTTTGACTGGGCACCAATTAAAGAGCTTAACTACTTATAACAGTTTAACCGATTGGTAATATAGCTATGTTCATGGAAATTCAACCAGAATTGAGCACCATTTACTATCTAGTAGCATATTACAATGGGGAATATAATGACAGAAATAAAAATGCACGAAGAATTTTAAGAAATAGAACAAAGAACTCCAAACAGCTTTCTATTTAAGGATCAGAAGACCTAGATTTATTCCTCGTGGGAAAATTGCAATTCTTCTTTTTGCTTTTTTTCCTCCAGTCTATCTAGACTAGAGAGTCTAGTCTAGACTACCTTTCTCCAGATGATAGTCACAATTTTCCAGTTGTGAAATATCTCCCAATGGAATTAGGGATGTTAATGATGTCTCACAAGGTTCTTCTGATGGTCAGTGAGAGTCATAATCCAATCTGTAGGATGAGTTCAGATCTGTCCTTTCACAGGAAGTAGGAGTTCCAACAGGGGACAAAACCAGCATTTGAGGGCCATGGGTCATTCAGGGAGAACCTGGTACTTTCACTCCGATAAGAAGAGGTTAAAGTTTCCTGCTGCCAATGATGGGTAGCCTTTGGATTTCTCTTTGGATAGATTCTCTCTCTCCATTTTCCATCAATCTGTTACAGGAATAAACGCCTGGGGAAAAGGGGTGGTGGAGGTTGCCTAATACCTGAGATGAGGGCTGAGGAATGGGAGCTTGTAACTAACTACTCACTTTAACTTGGCTCTGTAACGTGCTTGAAAGGAAAAAAGGGGGTTGGGGCATTCTTGAGATTTCTCTGGTGTACAGCCTAGTTTGCAAGGATCAGAGAACAGACTAGAATGTGAAAAGAAGCCTGGTGGGAGTATTGATAAATATTCGTCTGCTATCCTTCTTGGTACACACATCTTCTTTAGGGATCTTGAAAGTTGGCTCATAAATGGAAGGTTACCAAATAGCCTTCTAAGACTTCTCCCCATGTGCGACATTGCAGCCTTCCAACCCTTTCCCCACATTGCTTTCAAATGATCTTGAAGAAACGTGAATCTTGTGGTACCAATTCCCTACTTAAAGCTTTTTAGTGTCACCTCCTTGGTCTCAGAATAAACTTCAAAATCCTTATCAAAGCCAGTAAGGCCTCGCCTTTGTCATTGCCTGACACCTTTCTGAATCATCATAACAGGTGTTTCAATTCCTTTCAACATGTCACGCCCTCTCCTAAGGTCATACAGCTTTGAACACTGAACACTGAACACTTCACTTTAGGTATTATCTGAGTCTTCTACACAGAAGAGGGCTAATTCCACCTTCATTTGAGACACTATAACTCTGTGATTTCAACGTAAGGACTCATTATCATGACCAAAGGTGACAAAATATTCCCACATATTTTAGTGATTACAGTTTTGATGCCTTACCCTTTGTTCTTAATTTAGAGATAGTTTAAGTTTAGGAAACCAGCAACAAAATGGGAAATTTGCAAAAAGAAAATCTCCTAATCTCTATTACCTTTGGTTCAAGATATTAATAATTTCTATCAATCTTTTTCGACTTAAAATACCTTTAAGGGCATAAGTTAGCTATTTTACTTAATTCTCAAAAGAGACATGGGTCGACATGACACTTCTCTTTAAAATCCTGGCTGCATCATGCCTTATTCTCATTTTGTATATTACTCAAGGTAACAGACACAAAGTGTCTTACTAAATCAAAGTCCGAGATAAATCTTCATCCTTGTAAGTTTTCAGATGGAATAGTTTTTGTAATTAAAATGCTCAAATGGAGAGGGAAAGGAGAAGGAAGAGGAAAGGGGGAGAGAGAGAGACCTGGAACTATGATTATATGAAAAAAGTTAGAGTTGCACCATCCCACCCCACAGCTTCATCTTCTAGGGATTATTTAACTTCATTAGTACTTGCTTTTACGATACTAGATGTTTTGGCTTCAGTAGTTAAAGATAACACTTTGAGAGATTTTCCAACCTGTAAAGAATATTGTATATTCCTTTGGCAATATAATGCATACTATACGCACACATTAATTCAGATGCCTTATTTCACTTGTAGCATATTATTTTCTGTGCTTATTTTCCTGAAATTTATTACATAGAAAAAAGATTTGTAAGTATTTTTTCCCTGATGAGAAAATTGTAATATTTTCATGATATAGAAATAAAGCCATTTTTTCAATACAGAAACATCAATGCCATAGGTAACTCCTTGCCAAGACTTATTAAAGTCATCACAAGTTATCTTTTTAAAAAATCATTTCTTCTTCTTATAATGCTTATTTTATATTTTCTCTTCTAACTTCTTGTTCACCTATACTTTGCTTTTCTCTATGTACATGGTATAACTCATAAACAACTAAAGTGAGCTAAAACTTACTATAAGGGGTCTACCCCTCAGCTCAGCAAGACAGCTTTGCAGTGGTGTTAATGGGTGTTGGAAAGCACAAATCATGACTCTGTGAGAAATGAGAAGTAAGACAATGTTTATGGAAGAGGGGCTTTTTCCACCGTATGGTCCCATGAAATATGCCCCTCACCCCCAAGCTATATCACTACAGAGATAGCATTTGTCATCTGTGAATACCAAAAACAGCTCCATGACTGTATAGATGCCTCATCTCTCTCTGTGCCTCTGTGTTGTTTATCAAAAAGCATGGGGACAAGGGACTTCAAAGGGAATTCCTTCCTCAGATCAGCTCAGTGGGAGGCTGAGGGGGACAAGAAACAAGCTCTTGACTGGTATTTATTGAGTGCCAAATGTTTCCTCCACACTGTACGATACACAGGGAAAGACATGGTCCATGCCCCATGGGGTTACCATCTAAATAGGACCGCTGAGGTGAGGCATAATTGGCTGAATTCTTACCCTGTGTTGATGACTTCTCTATGGGAACCCAAATCGTCCTCTGTGGAGACTGGTGCTATTCACCAAACCTTAACAAGCGTGTTATGTCCTCTGAGAGCCTGGCACAGTCAGCCCTGTCAGGAGGGAGAGCTCTGTGTTTGTCATAACTGCCTCATATTCAGCCTCCCTCCCCAGACACAGGCTTCAGTGGCCTCAGCAGCAGTGGGAGGTCAATAGAAGGCTTTGTGAATGATCCAGGAGAATCAGGAAGACCCTTATCCTGGAGACAAAAGCCCAGCCTAATACTTCTAGAATTGCTCTCCCAGCTGCCATTTTTAACAGATTGCTTCAATGCTTACAGCTCCACAGTGGCTCCCTTGCTTCTTCCTACATTCAAAGTAGACCTCTGAACACTGCCATGCATTTGATGCTATCCTCTTGATGGTCAGATTATGCCCTGTGGCCAGCCTTTCAGACTCTCATTCTGCATATCCTAACCAAGGAGCTTCACGAGCCTATGAAAAACTATTTATTGCTCTCCACAAGACAGCATTGATCTCCTTCTATCTACATGTCCTGCGAAACTGTAAAAATTAACCCAGTCTACACAGTCTCTGGTCTACCATCTCACAAACTACCTTTATAGTCTAATTCTTCATTTCTAAATCTTGATCGATTTCTGTTTATTTTGACTTCTCATTTTGTCTCAGAAGTATTGTATCTATGTCCACAGCTGATGAATGTGTAAGTATAATAAAACCTGACATAATGCTCTCAAGGTAGAATCTAGAAACTATTTTATTTTCTCAGCACTCCTAAAAGGTCCTTGTTTAGTCCAGAACAGGTTAATGTTTTTTTTAACTCTAACTACTTCAATTCTAAAATGTATGCCTTTACCTTCTGTGTCTTTTGTTAATCTTTAAGTTCAACAGAGGTAGATGCAAGAACTGTGCATTAGTGTAGGCCAGGGAGGGAGAAAGTCCTAGACGATTCCAAGCCCATCAATCCTACAGCCTCCAAAGTTGCGTGAACTTGGGTCACTCAGTTGCCACAGCTACCACAGATGTTGCCAGTGAAGCTGACTTGTGTCTAACAAAAGGCTATATGTTTGACTTATAAATAGGTTAAGCAACGAACTACACAGCGGCATAAGGAAAAGGCTCATATAAGCAGTAAATGACATAAAATTGGAGCTATTCATTCAATTACTCAAAAAATACATATTGAGAATCAAATATTTTCTCAGCACAATACCAGGTGCTAAGGATTCAATGATGACCAAAATCAGATATTATTACTGCCCTCTTAGACTACACACTCTAGACGGGAAATTAAAATTAGCCATGTATCTAAAAATTCAACTTTGTTAAGTTGTGTGAATGAGAGGCATATAGTATTGAGTGTATAACAAGAACTTTGATCATCCAAGGATGTCATGGAAACCTCCCCTTTTGAAGTGATGACTGAGACAAAATCTGAGGGCAACACGGCTTTACCTAGGCAAGAAGTGGAGGGAGGAACCAGGCATGCAAAGAGAGCAGTTGTCATGAGCAGAGCCCTCACTGTTCTAAGGAAGAGGGAGTTGTGACAGCTTTTCTAACTCTGCATGTCCCAATCCTCAAATGGCATGCCCTGGACCATTCATCCCCTTGCTCCCACTTCATCTGGACTCATTTTATGGCACTTAAATTTCTATCTTGCATTACAGTGCAATACAATTCTTCTGATGCACTCCCTAAGAAGGACAAGATCTCTATGTTCTTTAAAGCCCCTGCAGCATCTAGAAGAGTGCTTGAATGCTAGTATCGGGTGGAACAAGGGGAAGAAACCAAATGATGACTTTCAAAAATACATGTAAATACAAATATTTATAGGGTACTTCTTAAAAATAAGAATGGGGCTTGGGGTCGGCCTTATAGCAGATAAGTTTGCCTGTTCCACTTCTGTGGCCTGTGGTTCACCTGTTTGGATTCCAGGCATAGACCTATGTACTGTTCATCAACCCATGCTGTGGCAGGCATTCCACATAGAAAGTAGAGGAAGATGGGCACGGATGTTAACTCAGGGCCAATCTTCCTCAGCAAAAAGAGGAGGATTAGCAGCAGATGTTAGTTCAGGGCTAATCTTCCTCAAAAAAAAATTAGAATGGTGCAGACTTACCTTGAAGACGTGTCATATGACAAAGTCATACTGAACTCAAGTTGAGGAAATAACCAAGCACCGAAAATAACCAACTGGAATGAGAATGGTACAGGAAGGATGTAATCACATACAGCCAGGAGGTGTTGGCTGATATCAGAGTCCCGGAGCCAAGTGGTTTAATGTCTTGTGAGAGGACTTTGGCCTGGGCAAGGTAACTTTAGAATAGAGATGCTCCTATAAAGTCTGGAACTTTTAAATATACTACTGACAAAGGAAGATGACAAAAACACTTGTTTATATTGGCTTTGACATTGGAAGAAAAAAAATGACACTGGAAGGAGAATTACTAACCATAGATCTGCCCTCAGACATAATTACACTACTGTTTGGTCTAGAAAATCCATGCCCAAAAATTGCTTAGTGTAGTCCAAGATTAGTGGCACCTCCAGTTGTTAAGCAGACAGAAACACACATTCTCTATGAAAGAGATTGTCCTTTACCTAGACTTGTACATATTTCTACATATTAAATTCACACAAATACGAGTTTACAAACTAAAATTTAAAAATTCATGAGAAAACAAGTTAGCATGACTAAAAAGACAAATCACAAAAATAGACTCCTGGGATTCCAAAGAGTATAATTATCAGATCCAGAATATAAAGTAACCTTTCTTGAAATGTTTAAAGAAATAACAGATGGAATTCAAAATATGAATAAGAGACTGTAAAAATATAACTAGGCATATTTAGAGAAACAGATTTCTAAAAATGAAAAATGTCAACATTGTAGTTAAAACCTTAATATATAGATTAAACAAAAGCTTTAATACAGCTGAAGAAATATGAAAGTGAAAGACACATCTAAAAAATCTACAGAACTACAGAATGCAACATGGAAAGGCAGAGATATGAAGCATGTGAAGGAGAGACAGAGAAACATGGAGGAAAGAATTTTTTAAAAACTAACATGCATCCAATGGGAATTCCAGAAGAAGAGAACAGAAAGAATGAAAGAGAGCTGGTACTGGAAGGGATCATACCTGAGGAATTTTCAGAATTGATGATGACATAGAAAATCAGAAAGGGATCTAAAAGAAATTACCACACAAGAGAAATAAATAGAAATCTACTCCAAATACTTCTTAATAAATTTGCAAAATATTAGTAATAAAGACTTACCTTAAAAGCAAACAGAAAGAAAAAAAGGTGGTTGCCTATAAAGAAAAAGAAATTAAAAAGAAGAATTCTCGATGACAACAATGGAAATCCTGAAAAGAAATATTTGTAAATCTAAAATTTTGTACCAAATAAATTATTATTTTTGCAATCAGGAAAAAAAAAACCTGAGAAATTTTGCCCAAATAGCAAGAAGGTGCTACCAGGAAGAAAGCAAATAAATCTAAACAAACATTAACTGCATAAAACAAAGTTAAAAGTCTTAATTTCAGGGGTTAAAAAATGCGATAGAATCATTAAAACATTATATATTTGTAAAATAAAACAGAAAAGATGCCTGGAGTTAAAGCATTTAAAATCTTGCATTGCTCAGGAGGAGGAGGATTTGTCCTTTGAACAAAAATCATATTGAGAAGAACGTTTACAGGGGCCGGCCCAGTGGCACACCAGTTAAGTTTGCAGATTCCGCTTCTGTGGCCCAGAGTTCGCTGGTTTGGATCCCTGGTGCAGGCCTATGCACCGCTTGTCAAGCCACTCTATGGCAGGCATCCCACATATAAAGCAGAGGAAGATGGGCATGGATGCTAGCTCAGGGCCAGTCTTCCTCAGCAAAAGGAGGAGGATTGGCAGCAGATGCTCAGGGCTAATCTTCCTAAAAAGAAAAAAAAAAAAGAAGAGTGCTTACATTAGATTTAAGTTAAATACACACATTCAATTATTCAGGTAAAAATAAAAATAAAGTGTATAACTTCTAAAATTATAGATACAGTGGGAGAAAATTGAGTTAAAAAAACTCAACCACTGCCATAGTAGCAAGAAATAAGATTTTTTTAAGATGCATAAATAAAACAGAGCAAATCAAAAGCAGAAAATAAGAATGCGAGAGGGGCCAGCCCCATGGCTGAGTGGTTAAGTTTGTGTGCTCAGATTCAGCAGCCCGGGGTTCACTGGTTTAGATCCCAGGCATGGCCTTACGAGTTGTTCATCAAGCCAGGCTGTGGTGGCATCCCACATAGAAGAAATAGAATGACCTACAACTAGGATGTACAACTATGTACTGGGGCTTTAGGGAGACAAAAACAAGAGCAATATTGGCAACAGATGCTAGCTCAGGGCCACTGTTCCTCAAAAAGAAAAGAAAAAAAGAATGGGAGAGATATGTTCAAATACACTGGTAGCTAATAAATATTGATGAGCCAAATTCTATGCTTGGAGGTCACAGATTTTCAGATAGCATACAAAATAGCAAAAATTCAACTACTTGCTATTCATAAAGGACAGATCTAAAACTACAGGATGCAAAACAAAAAAAGAATAGAAAGGAAATGACTGAAACATACATCCAGAAATACTAATTAAAATAAAGATGGTTCATCTCTATTGGTGTCAGACAAAATAGAAAGTAAGGCAAAAAGATATTATTTGGAATATAAGGTCAACACAAAATACAAAAATGTTTAACTCAGCAGGATGATTTTTATCTAAATTTTATGAACAGAATTTTAGTCTTAAACTACATAAAACAAAAAGAGCAATATTACAAGGAGAGTTTGGCAAATCTACTTTCCTAAATCTAAATGCTGTCAATAATTTTATAGATCAGACAAAAAAATAGGATTTTGAACAATACAATGAAAATATGTAGAACTCTGTCCCCATAGTTAGAGAATACGTACATTTCTCAAGCATGCATGAGACAATGAAAAGCTGGTCACACACGGCATCAAAAAACACAGCTCAACATATTTCAAAGAAATCAACATTTACAGTCTATATCCTCTGTCTAAAGTGTAAGTGAGAAATCTACAACAGAACTATAAAAATCAAAACATGCATTTAGAAAAGTAAACTTTAAATAACTCATACAACAGCCAAAGTATCAAACTAGAACATTTAACTACATTATCTCTATTTTACAAATGAAGAAACTAAATTGCAGAAATATTAAGTACCTTGACAAAGGATATACAGTCAAAAAGTTGCAAAGTTGGGAGCTGACCCCACAGAATCTGACTGCAGACTTTTTTATACTTTCAATGAACTTTTATCGTCATTCACTTTGAAGTGACTTCTAATTTATCCATGGTGATCTTTTCCATAACTCATGGGTTACTTAGAAGCATGTTGTTTAATGTAGAAACATTTGAGGCTGTTCTAGAAGGCATATTGATTTTTAAATTAATTCTATTTTGGTCAAAATACATACCCTGTGAGATTTCAATCTTTTGAAACATACTGAGACTTATTTATGGCCCTACATATGGTGTATTTTGGTGAACTTCCATGTGCATTTGCAAAGGATGTGTACTCTGTAGTTGAATAGATAATTCCTTGTAAATGCCAATTAGGTTTAGTTTGGTTGGTAGTTTTGTTTCGAACTTCTTTATCATTCTTAATTTTTTTCTACTTGTTCTATTGATTTATGAGGAATGATTGTTAAAGTTTCCAACTATCATTGTAGATTTTATCTTTTTTCTGGGTCTGTCACTTTTAGCTTAATATATTTTGAAGGTGTTATTAGGTGCATACAGATTTAAGCACATACACATTGAGTCTTTGACAGCATTTTTTTTACATTTTACTTTTAATTTTTAGCTATACTTTATATTAGTTTAGTGGTTGCTCTAAGGACTATAACATACAAGTATAAATTATCACAGTTTACTTAGAATTAATGTTATACTTTGTGTTAAACACTAATATTACAACACTATAATTTCATTTAGCCCCACTTTCGCTTATACTGCTGTTGCTATGCTTTCTACTTTTAGATATATTATAAACCCAATACAAGGTAATTATTTTTCCATAAACAGTCAATTTCCTTTTAAAGAACTGAGAGACAAAAACATTTTTTTCTTAAATATTTATGAGTCCTGGTGCTCTTCATTCCCACCTATGGATTCAAGTTTTTATCTGGTAACAGTTCCCTTCAGACCGAATAACTTCCTTACACAGTAGGTTTGCTGGTGATAAATTCTTACCACTTCTTGTTTCTACAAAGAAGTCTTCATACGTTGTTAGTTTTTAAAGAATATTTTGATTGGAAAGTGAAATCTAGGTTGACAATTCTTTCTATTCTTTTGAGGCTTTAAAATATTTTGCCATTGACTTCTGGTTTCCATTATTTCTAATAAGTCAGCTGTAATCACGAATGTCCTCCTCTGTGTCAACCAATGATTAACAATTCAATTGTAACTAGAATATAAACAAAGTAAGAGGATGTGAGATTGGTGACTGGAAATGTGTGATTTTGTAGTATTTGGAGAGAGTGAAAGAGAGCTAAGTCCTTATCTATCCTCTCTTGACTCACCATCTATTAAGTATCAGAAAAAGCATCAAGAAATAAACATGGAAGCATATTATTCAGAGTCATGAAAATAAATAGATAAAGAATTAATCAAAGAAAGTAGAAGAACTGCCTGTGACTGGAGGAAAATGGAGCAAAGTGGGCAGCAATAATTTTATTTCATAACAAATCTTGTGGAACTACTTAACTCATTAAAACAATGCATGTAAAACTGTGATAAACATCACAGCTATATTTTTAATGACTCACGCCTTTTTTGGTGAATCCTTGTCCCCAAGAATACAGTTCCTCTAAACCGTGGCTCTCTTTTCTGTTCCTATAATTTTCCTATTCTAGAATGTTATATGAATAGAATCATACAGTGTGCAGCCTTTTGATTCTGCCTTCTTTCATTTACATAATGCTTTGAGATTTATTCATGTTATTACATATATCAGTAGTTTTTTCCTTCTTATTGCTGAGTCATATTTCATTTTGTGAATGTACCACAATTTGTTTCTACATTCACCTGTTAATAAACATTGGAGTTGTTTCCAGGTTTGGTGATTATGAATAATGCTGCTATAAATATTTGCATATAGATTTGTGTAGGTGTTGTTACAATTTCTCTTCAGTAGCTATCTAGGAATGCAATTGCTGGGTCATACAGTAAGTTATATATTTAACTTTCTAAGAAACTGACAAACTATTTTCCAAAGTGGCTGTATCATTTGTATTCTCACCAGCAGTGTGGGAGAGTTCCAGCTGCACTGAATCTCTGAGTTTACTTGGTACTGTCAGATTTGTTTTTGATTTTGTTTTTGTTTTTAGCTGTTCTAAGAGGTGTATCTTCTTTTATTCCTCTCAGCAATGGTTGGTAGTTTTCAGGATTCAAATCTTTCACGTATTTGTCAGATTCATCCCTAAGTATTTCATGTCTTCAGGTGTTATTGCAAATGGTATTCATTTTATTTCAATTTCCAGTTGTTCATGGCCAGTATATAGACATGCAACTGAGTTTTGTTGCATGTCTACACGTGACATGCATGCAAATACGTGACATATTGCCTTACACTAACCTTGTATTCTCTAGCATGACCAAACTCACTGATTTGTTCTTCTACTTGTTTTATGGATTCTTTGAGATATTCTTTGCAATCATGTCATCTGTATAAAAAAACAGTTTTATCTCTTCATTTCTAATCTGTGTGTGTTTTATTTCCTTTTCTTGCTCTATACTGTACAGGACTTACGAGTGTTTAATTTAATCTAAATGTGCAAATTCAAGCTACCCCACTGGAGACCCTCTAGGGCACTGCTCATGCCTGTTGTTTTTCCCATTAACACTGCGTTTTGAGTGTAAAAACATTTGTGTAACTATACTCCCAGGCCTAAGTCTCCCTTCCATAGATATGACTGCAAGGTTAAATCTCTGGGCCGGGACACAGTGTCTGCCAGACCGGACTGGGGTTTCAGCGGTTGGGCAGCCTGTGTTTCCTGTTCCCTTCTACTGATTAGGAGATTGAGATTACCATAGGCAATGATTAGAGAGTAATTTTACAAACATCCTAAACTTAATATGTCTAGTTCTGAACTCTTGACTGCATGCACACATATGCACACACACTCCCCTCCAGTCATATTTCTCGTCTCAGAAAATAGCATCACTCATTTGTCCAAACCAAAATCCTAAAAGATATCCTTAATTTTTCCCTTCCCCTCATTTATGTATTCAAAATCCCAGAAAATCCTACTGACACTACCTCTCCATCACGACTAATACCATCTCTTGTATAAATGTGTCTTTTGGGTATTAGCCTAAAATGTTCCACACATTTTCCTTCTTCACAGCAGGCTAGGACCATTAGCCCAAAGTCCACTAGTGCCAAACTCAAATCCTCACACATCCAATTGCTGTAAATATAGTCCAAAAAATCCCCGCATTCTTAGCCATTTAGATCCTACCTACTTTACATACCCCATTAAACTGCACCCAACATCTGCTAACCATAAATAAGACAAACCCTGTAGCTATGAAAGACCCCAAATTGCCACTGGCCTTAGGAATTCTCTGAACCAGAAACTCCCCATGTTGCTGCTGAGTAATATCACCTAGACATGTGAACCCCTCTCTGATTTCCCCGTCCCTCTTGAGCTCCCTTTTGCTATGTCCCTTCCGGGTAGTGGCCCCATGCTTCTGCCTCTAGAAGGTTTCTTTTTGGGATGGACCCTGTCCAAGTACTGCCAAATAAAGCTTGTGTTTCTGCCTCTTGTGGTCTTGTCTCTTCCTTGATCAATCCCTAAATCCCTAACTTACACACCACCCCATTCTGAGTCACCTGTCTTCTACACTACTATAGTATCATCTCTCCTATCCATCCTGCCCCATCCCATCCAGTGCATTCTGTACATAACAGCCAGATTGATCTTTTAGGAGTAAATTAAATGATGTTACTTCCCTATTTAAAATCTGCCAACAGGGGCCTGGCCCCGTGGCCGAGTGGTTAAGTTTGCGCGCTCCACTGCAGGCAGCCCAGTGTTTCGTTGGTTCGAATGCTGGGCGCGGACATGGCACTGCTCATCAAGCCACGCTGAGGAAGCGTCCCACATACCACAACTAGAAGGACCCACAATGAAGAATCTACAACTATGTACTTGGGGGTTTTGGGGAGAAAAAGGAAAAAAATAAAATCTTAAAAAAAAAATCTGCCAACAACTTCTCACCTCAACCAGAATAAATTAAAAGGGGCCAGCCACATGGAGTAGTGGTTAAGTTTGGTACACTCTGCTTCAGCAGCCGGGGTACAGGTATGCGCATTTGGATCCCGGTGCACACCTACACCATTCATCAGCCATGCTGTGGTGGCAACCCACATATAAAGTAGAAGAATATTGGCACAGGTGTTATCTCAGGGCTAATCTTACTCAGCAAAAAATAAAAATTAAAAAAAGGATAAAATAAAAATATTTTATCATGGCCTTAACTCCCCAACAGGACCAACCCCCATCTGCCACTCTGAATTTACCTTAAGCCATTCTCCAATTTGCTCTCAGTCTCATGATATATTTTCCTCTTCCTCTTAGGCTAACACACCCAGTTTATTCTCATTTTCGGACCTCTACGTCTACATCCCCAGGAAAGCTCTTGCCCAGATATTTGCATGAATGCTTCCTCCTTATTAGTCAGGTTTTAGATTAATGTCACTTCTTCAGACCCATTTTATTACACTTTAAAACATTCATTACTTCTTTTTATAAGTAAAAATAGTGTTTTTATTACTTTAATTTTTATTTTATTATTCTAATTTATTATTATATATTTTCTAGCTGTGTATTTATTTTGTCTCTCCACAGTGGATTTTCTTTCCATCAGAGCATAAACTTAGTCTATTTTATTCAGGACTGCAATCCTAGTGCCTAGCATAAATAATTACTAGGTGAATGAACGACCGGGAAGAATATCATCCCAAACACAGATGAATAGTGCCCTGATCATATAATCACGGCACTCAGATCATGAGAATTGATGAAATCCCAGTATCCTACTTGAACTCCATGATCTAGTCATGTTAAACAACTTGCGGTTTCTAGAACTCTGAGCTTATGCACTTGCTCTTCCTTCTGTCGGTGCATTCTTCTCTCTCTTTCCAGTTAGCTGGCTAATTCTCCCTTACTTGAACTTTCACCCCCAAATTGGGTTGGAGACCCTTCTCAAAAGACCCATATTCACTCCCATTATAGCGCTTATAACATCTTATTGTCATTTCCTGTTTTCTTGCTAATCTCCCCCTTAGGCTCTAAACTTCTGGAAGGCAAGGAACATGCTTGTTTATTTTTTCTCAAGCATCTATTATGTGCCTGGCTCTTGCTATTGCTGCATAATTTCTGTAGTTGGTAAAGAGATAAATTTTACTCTTGAGCATCTTAAAGTAGGTTTAATCATTCCTAGAATCATATGTTAAATTTCATGCATCTTATTTTTAAAAAAATAACAAAACAGGGGATGAGGGCTCTGGAAAGCATATCATATAAGAAAGTCCTGAAAGAATTAGGGATGTTCACCTTGAAGAGAAACAACCCAGAGGAAACATGATATCTCTTTTCTAATTTCTGAATTTACTATGTGAAAGAGACTGATAGTGGTGTGGTGTGCGGACGGGATGGTATCACAAAGCTTTAGTTAAGTCCACACAGAACTAGTCACTGATATTTTCATTGACTGTGAGAATTTAGCAGTAATAATTATCCAAGCCTGCTCACAATCTGGTTTCAGTCCATTACTTAACAAAGATTTGTTGAAAGAACGAATGAAGAAATGAATGAATCTGAAAGTAGTATAAAGTAAAAAGATAATTAGGTAACTATGAATAAATGTGACCAAAGATCACTTGACAAGAATTTTTTTGAGAAGAAAATATTTTCTATTACTTGGAAGTTAATTTATTGACTAACCATGAAATGCAGCTGGGAGAGATGCAAGTTAAACACCAGTGTGAAGCAACAAGTCAAATTCAGACTGTGGGGTGGTCTACAGGAAAAAAGATTCAGTTTCTTCAACAAACCAATGACACGAAAAGGCAAACTGAGCAGGGGCTAAGGGATTTTCTGTTACAGAATAAAAGAAACTTAGGAAACAAAGCAACCAAATGCAATAAGTAAGTCTCGTTTGGATCCTAATTTTTTAAAAAGCTTCTTTGAGGCAATTGAAAAATGCATGCTGAAGCGTTTACAAGTGAATGACAGTGCCCTGGGTTTGCTTTAAAAGAAAGTTTTGCACAAAAAACAGGGGAAAGGGGATAGATAGATGATCTCTGGATAATAGGGGTTCTCATTAACAGAGAGTTAGGTATGACCAAAGAGGTTTGGTGGCTCTCAGTAGGAGTAACTTTAAAGAGTTCCATATAGAAGGCCTTCTCAAGCGGACCTAAAATGCTGATTTTCATTCTGGATGTCTGCAGAGCAGCCAGAAATGTTGTTCTCCCTATAAACTCCCAAGTGATTCAGATGCTGCCAGTCCCTGGCATTGAGCAGCAAGACTCTGTTGATTCATAGCAAATTTCTACAGGATAAAATATTCCGAACTGAGATCCATCAGGAAATAAACTTGCCATCAGCTCAAAGGCTGCATCTCTTCACTAAACCCCTGCCTGATCTTGGATAGACATAGACTGCTCGACTCACAAGAAGGGGTTTTTTCCCCTTAAATTAGGTGACCCACAGTTCTCCAGTTCTCATAGACTTTCCAAAATCTCGTAATAGGACTAGCCATCTTCATGTTGATTTCAGTTTTATAATTTCAGTTTCACAAAGCCCTGAGATTACTGCATTTTCAAGTAATTCCTAGTTTATTTATGCCAACTAAGTAAAAACAAATAAATAAATAAGACACACACGGCCTATCAAAATTAAAAGAATTAGATGACAAGTTTAACTCGAAGACTTCAACTCATACATGTTATTAGTTCTTTTATGACCCATTTCAAGAATTCACAGTGTCTGAGGATCGTGCAGTAATAAGTCACCAAAGATAATTAGTAAGACTTTTAAATAAATTTTTATTTAAATAATGAAAGAACAAGTGAATGCTGTGCCAAACTTCGTACAAGGCACAAATTCTATAATATAACCCATTAGATATCTTTTGGTTTCTCTCTCACTCTCTCTCTCTCTCTCTGTGTATAGATAGATAGATAAAATGTTTTATATATGCATCATACGTATGTTTTATATGTGTGTGCACACATGCGTGTGTGTGTATATATATTTGTAAAAAATAATTTAGATCCTTTTCCCTAAATCCAGTTTCTTGTACTTTTATCTTTTGTATTCTGAACACACGTGAATGGAATGAGTTACCCTAAACAATCCCAGCTATTTTTGGTGCAGACACAAGGCAGATGAGTGTGTCACTGCATTTAGTTGATTTTAGTGCCACTCTGCTTTCACCCCAGATCTGCCCCCAAAAGCCACCCTGCGGGGATTGCAGAGCCATCTGTTTCGCATTTTGCTCCGCTCATAGTGCAGCGTTCTATTTCAGCTTTCTGTGCTCTGGATCCGATTGATGACATTTGAGGTAGCTGCGACCCATAGTGATGAGGATCGCAGAAGATGATGAGCTCGTTAAGCACATCTCATTTTAGACAAACTGCAAGTGGCATTTTGTTTATATGGTTCATTTCGCCAACAAATTAGATTTCAAATTGATTGCTTTCCAAAATGGCTTTGTTCATCAATTCTGAGACCAGGCAATTACAATCAGAATCCTAGTAATTAATGGTCTCCTATATTAAAAATGTTTTTTAAACAGCAAGGCATTCATGAATTTCAATAGAATGTAAAATCTATTTTTGACTTTTAATCTCTCTCAAGCCCTATACAATGTAGAAATGAAATAAAGGTCTTTGCACAAGTTTACTCTGAAAAAGAATGACAGGCTAGAACAAAGCCACTTAGATCTCTTTATTATAAAGTAACTGAAGGCCCAGTAGGATACAAATAAAAAGTTTAGCATCCTGGACTAATAAGGACCAATAGTATTGGATTGATTGAATATTATTTGTGTGATTTGACTCACAAAGCAATTTTTAGTTTGTGACATTTTCAGTATTTTTTTAAGTTCGTGTGCAATATATGTAATTTAGTGGAGTTACTGCTCATTCTTCAAGTCCATCTTTAAAAGTAAGATTGTTTTTTACTTCGCATCTCTGAAATCAAATTAGAAATTAAAGAAGAGTGATGGGGAGCCTCCATGATGTTTTCTTAAGCTTTCATTGGCCAAAGTTTATAGTAATTAGCCACAGCTTTTTACTGCCAATACTTCTGAGTCTTTGCAGAATCATCACTAGGTTCAAATCTTACCTACACCACTAACATCCTGAGGAATTTTGGAAAATTTTTACCATCTATTGTAAAATAAAACATAAATTCAGGTAACCACATTCATCAAACATATCGTTTAATTAATTATTATTACGCAGAGACCACCCAAGGCAAGAAATAGCCTTTTATTCCCTATTCAAAGCCCCTTTTATGGGCTCCACTCCCATCAGATCCTCTTCCTCTTCCTCTTCTTATCTTCCTCTAACTAACTTTTATAGTAATCACTTCTGTATATTTTGAAAAATAGGTAAATCACCGAAATGGGTATCCCTAGACTTGGATTGAGCCATGTCTAGGAATTGAAAAAGTTATTTCACATTTTCAAATTTGAATCTAATAATCTGTAACATTCAGATCATTTAGCTATCAGGTGTGTTTATGTGTGTGTGGACCTAGCTCAGCACAAAGTGCTCCCCCATGCTTTTCTTTACCCCTGACCTAGTAAAGCAAGGTAGCTTGCAGAGAAGACAGTAGGAACAAAGGTCAGATCCCAGAGGAAGGGGACAATCCCATGAAAGTCTTGTATCAAACAGCAGCACAATGAATTCAACCTTGATTGGCACGCTGTGAAGGAAAAATCGTGAAGAAGATCCTCCTCGCTTTAGCTAGAGTGAGTCATGAAAATGTCAACTCAGAAATGAAAGATTTTGACTCCTAAGCATGTTCTCTAGACCCTCCAGGCTCCTGAGACTTAGGTTTTTTATCTCAGCTCTGGCTCTAATGGATGCTGTGACATCTGTTAAGCTACTTGAAAATTTGAGATTTCTGATCTGGAAGGAATAAATCATCTTTGAACTTAAACCTTTCTCCACACTGTAAAGACAGAGAAATCAATTTCAAACAACAAGTAATTTTCTCAAGGTCAAAACACAGAAACACAGGTCTCCTGATGGCAGTTCCAATTTTTTTGACCAACCACAAGTAAGTTCTCTCCAGAAACAGTCTGCATAGTCCATTATTTCCCTGACGCAAAATCTTGCCATAGTTCCTCTTACCTACTGAATAAAGTCCTATCATCTTTTTCAGGCATTCTTGTCCAACATCAATCCTCTGATATTATTTGGTAGGTGAGGTTATGTTTTCCTCCACTAGCTTGCTTTTCAGAGGGAAAGAATGTTCTAGCAGCCTCCTCTCTGTTTAGTGAGAGGAGCTCCTGAGGCAGATTGTTTCATTACTGAGCAGAATGGTGAGTTTGAGACTACAAATAGGAAGCATACTGGGGCTCTGGGTGGAGGCGGCTTGCTGGAGTCTACCAGGGGAGCATGGTGGAACCAGTGTTGCTAGAGAAGCTATGGAGGGTTAACCTTGGGGAAGAGTGGAGAGATAAGATGGACAGTATCAGAAAAGAGATTTTGGGAAAATGGCAGAGTGGCACAAAGAGAAATTCATGATATTTGGTCATATGGAGTGTCATAAACCCTCTTTTGCATCTCTTCATGGTATCTTCAGAAAACATCCGTTTCTTGCTTATGTATTGTGAGAGATGAAGTGTTTCTGGGATGTATCAAAGAATGGAGTGTTGCTTTAAGATTGGCATAAACATAGGGATCCATAACATTACTAATTATGCTTGGACTTTTTCACTTCCTTTACGCATGCTCTTCACTGCTTAAAAATATTCTTTTCCCTCTGCCTCATGTGGGAAATGAGTATGCAATTATATATGTTATATATAATTAATAAGTGCCTACTATGCAACCAGCACTGTCTAAACTTTACATTTAATTCCCACAATGCCTTCAGGCACTTTTATTATCCCCATTTTACAGATGAGGTTCAGTGAGATGAAGTGGTTTGCCCAAGATGCACAGCTGGTATCAATGGAGTGGGGACATGAGCTCAGGCAGCCTGGCTCCAGAGCCCGTGCTCTTAACCACCACACTCTCTTGGCTCCTAAATACCACTCCTCTGGCACATGTCAATCAGCTATCCTTCCATGCGGATATATTTTATCTTCTCAACTTAATGACAAGATCCCTGAGAATAAGTAGCATTTGTCTTTTTCTTTGTTTGTTGATCCTCTACAGTTCTTTCTAAGGTGACTATTTTGGTGAGCTGGGAAGTTTGATTGGATTAGTACCTTCCAAATATTTAAAATTAAAATAACTCTTTCAACAAGTGAAGTCTGACTCCATATGCCAATGCATGGAATACGAAAAGCAGAGCTTCTCTGATTAAAGTTACATGATTTATCCCAGGTCAAAGAACCAGTGTAAGTGCTAAGAGAGTTTAATCTAAGACCCCCCCCTCCATAGTCAAAATTCTTACTTACTGTGCAACCTTGTATTATAAACCCTTCTCAAGCCCGTAGCCTTAAAACAACAGAGCAGAATATTGCATTACCTGATTAGGTAGGATGATATGTAAGAGGATGAATCTTTATGATTTTAATGTTATTCATTCAGAAGCACATATTAAGTGCTCCTATGACCTACTAAGAATGAAGCATATCTGGCAGCAAGAGATGCCTCCTTATACATAGAAGTTTTAGGGAAGTAGAATCTGAACTGTGTAAAGCAGACCATGGCTAAGAATTAGACATGCCTGAAAATGTCAAGGGATGATAAAATGTGAATGGGCTATGTCAGGTTGTTAATTGCTTATTGTTAGAGGTTTGAAGCAGAGGCATCCAGATAATCATCCTCTGGAAATGACACCATTGTGGACTACATGTTTTGATCAGGGGACTGAACTACAGGTCCTTTCCTTTCCAGCCCTAAAAGTTTATAATTCTAATATTTTAACACAATCGAATGCACGAAAACAACATTTAACAAATACCATTGGATCATGACAATCATAGGGGCACACACACACCCATAGCACTATCTATATATAGAATAATGCTACAAACATTATGCATGTCTTAGTAATGCCATTCATTTAAATTCCTGTCTTCTTGAATGGATATAGCAAGCCTTCCTATAATTTAAATTCAAATTGACAATATTTGAATTTCTTGTTAGAAACAATAGTTTTCTGACAAATGCTTCTTCATTTGCCTGAATAACATAAACTCAAATATTTCCCTCACCACAAAGCAAAATTTATACTTTCTTTCCAAACTAATGCCTCCATTTGTATTCTAAAGACAACCAGTTACATGAGGAAACTAAGTGCTTACAACTTTCAATTGGTTTAATGTCCATTACAGTTCCCTCTATTGGGCTTTTAAGATGTCTAGAAAGAGAATGCAAATTAAATTGTGTGAGGAAGAGATAAATGCTTCTTTCATTCATAATAAATTGATCTAAAAAGCTTACTGATCATCCAAATGCTACATCTGGACTTGTTGTTATCACATGGAAATTCATTATAGAAAATATACTATGCAGATTAAGATGGCTAATGCAGTGTGTAAACTATAATTTCTGCTGTGATTTAGAATTATACTTTCTCATCGATGTGCAGATTGCTTTGACAGGCATTCATCAGCTGTCTCGTGTTCTTGCATTTGACTCAAAGTATTTGGGATAAATATTTGTAAGAAATACCTATCATGTAAAAGGCATGTTCATGAGGTCGTATTATTCGCCTGATTCCTGAAAAATAAACACTGGTTTGGTCTACACAACACTACCGTATTCAGCTGCCAAGTGAAACTTTTAGCCAGAAACTCAGGTTTTTGATGCATATCGTGGCTGCCTTAGGATTTACGATCCTCTAAGGCGATGTTATCCAGTAGAAATAAATGTGAGCCACAAATACAGGTCATATACATAATTTTAAATTTTGTAGTGACATTAAAAACAGTAAAAGTAACCAGTTGAAGGCAATTTTAATGATATATTTTAACTCTATATATGCAAAATATTTTGTTTCAACATACAATCATCATAAAAATTTAGTGATATTTTACTTTTTTTATGTTGTAATAGTTCTTTAAAATCTGATGCGTGTTTACAATAACAGCACATCTCAATTTGGACTAGCCACATTTCAAGTGTTCAATAGCTACGTGTGGCTCATGGCTGCTTCAAATCCTGGCTTCATCGTGTACGTAAGCAGAGGCAGCGAGTGGCTACTGTACTGGACAACACAGCTCTAAGAGCTAAGTTTTCACATTTCCTCTTAATCACCAGTCCCTGCTTTTCAGCCCTTTTTCGTATTGCAGGTAATAATAGCCACCTACTGTTCAGCATCATTTAACCTTAGAAAAGTGAGAACCAATTCTGGCAGAACATTAAAATTTCCAACCATGATAGTGAATGGGTATAAAAGCAGTCTAGACTTTTACTATTTAAATTCTCATATTTGAGAGGAACAAAGCAAAAACGTTTTCTCAGCCTCCTTTCATCTCATGGAGAGGAGCTGGCTAATCAGTTAGAGCAGCCCCTTTCGATCCTATCTTTGGTACCAAGGACATTTTTCTTGTTTTCTTCTTTCATTTTCTTTCTTAACTTTACTAACTGTGCCAATAAATCCTCGTCAAGCCCAGCTCTGTACTACAGAATGCCACCTGCAGATGAGGAAGATTAAAATTCTTACCTAGTTCTGCCCTCTACATTCATTCCCTGAATCCTACTGCCTTCAGACACAACTGGAAAGAGAAATCTATTCAATCAGAGGACTCTCCATGGGCCACAGTGATGTATACAGCTCACTGATGTTCTCTGTATAACCCACAGAGTGTTATTTGATTTGAATTAGCTTATAATACTGACAAATAAGGAGATTTCAAAAGAATGTCATTCATAGTTTTCATGTGTGGAAAATTACATCTGGTGATTCCATGTCCTGATTCTTGTACGAGAACCGAACATTCTAAACTTTTATCCCAACTCATTCCTTTGATTGGACCCATTGAGTACTCTGGAATTGTGCATGCCCCTTGCAGTGTGTGCTTGTGTTATTGGATTCGGATTGCTGAGCACAGCCAGGGACAGGGTCAAGCCTTTCCATCTTATTTATCCTGCATGGCTCAGTGTCAGCATGCCTCTGCGTCCGTGCCGGAGACCTGACAGCAATGACACTGATGACTTGGCTTGTGGTAATTATTTTTCCTTGGTCACTAAAGTGTGCATGAAAAAAAGCCATGATTAATCTGTGCTATAGAACTTATTCAAGAATCAATAGCCAGCTGTTATTGAATTATATGTGAAATGAAGCACTAACTCAACAAAGAGACATATCTCTTTATCAGTATTATGTACAAAACCTTAATGGATTGGACAGTGACTATTCAGTTTGCACCTGGAGAGTCAATAACATAGGCCTTCATAAATTTCCTTGAAAATCCTGCTTCCTTATATTTGGTTCCAAATCCTCAACTCTACTTGCCCCTCTACTTAACTTGTAGAAAAATCTTGATGATTAAATTAATATTCCCATTTTTGTCAAGCTGCAGTAGGGCTGCTGTAACAAATTACCACAAACTGGGTGGCTTAAAATAATAATAATTTATTCTCTCACAGTTCTGGAGGCTAGAAGTCAAATCAGGGCATCATCAGGGCCATGTTCTCTCCAAAGGATCTAGGGGAAATTCCACTCATAACCTCTTCCATTATATTCTTTTGTTCTATTTTGCTCTTAGACATTGGAGGGGAAAGACTGGGTTCAAATCTTGCCTTCATCATGTACTAGCTATGTAGACTTAGGAAGGGAGCTTCATCTCTCTGAGCTTCAGTTTCTTCACTGTGAATTAAGATGAATAATGGTAATCACCTCATAGGGCCCTTGTGGATTTAAATGGGATGATGCTGATAAGACACTTAGGATAGAGCCTAGTACACAGTGAACATTCACAAAAATATCCACAGTCTTTATTAGGGACATAATATTCCTTGACTTGTGGTGGCACTACTCCAATTTCTTCTGCCATCTCGACATTTCCTTCTCTTTTTTGTTATCTTATTTGTTAATGGAATTTATCCCCCCTTTCCCTTCTCTTATAAGGACACTTGTGTTGGCATTCAGGTCTTACCCAGATAATCCAGGGTGAGCTCCTCATCTCAAAATGTTTCATTTGATTACATCTGCAAAGACTCTCTTTCCAAATAAGGTAACAGGTATAGTTCTGGGCATTAGGACTTGATATCTTAGGGTGGCCATTATTCAATATACTACATAGTCCCTCCCCCCACCTAAAAAATTTATCCACTTGGCTCACCCTGCTACTTTCTTTTCTATACAAGCAACTCTCTACCACCCCTTCTTGGGGTTTTGTATATTCTATGGTCTGAATATTTATGTCCCCTCCCCCAGTTCATATGTTGAAATGCAAATGCCCAATGTGATGGTAACGGTAGGTGGAGCCTCTGGGAGGTGCTTAAGTCACGAGGATGGAACATCATGAATGGGGTCAGTGCCTTATAAAAGGGGCTCTGGAGAGATGCATATCCCCCTTCCACCATGTGAGGATACAGCAAGAAACTCGTGACCTGGAAGAAGGTCTTCATATGACCATGCTAGCACCCTGGTCTCTGACTGCCAGCCTCCAGAACTGTGAGCAATAAATTTCTGCAGTTTATAAGCCATCCAGTCTGTGTATTCTGTTATAGCAGCATGAACAGATTAAGACAGTATAGCAACATATAACATTTCCCTAAGCGTATTCTTCAAGAAATAGTCTGTGAGATGTTCTATAAACTAAACAGAATGCAGTCAAACAAACTTGGAAAATGTTTTCCACTCTCGCCCCCTTCCCCTTCACACCACCCTGCTTGGAGGATCATGATGCCACTTAGCTTATCCAAAGATTTGAGATACCCTACAACAAATAAATCTATTTAATTTTGTTCAATCAAACTTATGATAAGACTTTCCTCTTCCCACCTTCAAATTTAAAAGTCTACTATAACTGTGGGATGCCGTGAATGAATTGCTAATATCTGGCAAAGAAGGTATAAAGCAACATCTCCAAAGACCCAAGATTTGAATTTGGATGCGTTATTTCCCCAAAGTCCAAATTTACCATTATGAAATCCCTCCTATGCAACCTAACTCACTCATCTCCCCATGATCCTAGGACAAAGACACTCATTCTTTCCTTTCAATGGAAGCACCATGCCCTCTGTCACCTGGATTCTAAAAGCTCTAATTGATTTTGTGCTTCTCCCTTTATTTTAATTCACTTTCCTTCACTCCATTACATTCAACACCTGGGCTACCCTCCTATAGGACAAATGAGATCATCTCACTTCTCTGAAAAAAGAAAAATCATCAATCTAGTGGCAGTGATTCAAAGTAGAGTGCTCAGCAGGAACATAAGCCAAGATTCCTGCCAAATCTTAGACCATAAACTTCTCAAGAAAGAAGACCTTGTCTCTCGACTCTCTGATCTCCAGTCAGCCTCTAGCCACACACAATATTCCATGGATCCCACACATACATTGCAAATAAATGTTTTATCTCCTCTTCTAGATTAAAATCTCCTCAAGTAAATAGACTAAGTGTACTGTATTTTGTTAATATTCCATGAGCCTAGCACAGTGCCATGTCCATAAGAGTTTCCCAATACATATTGTTTAAATTATATTGTATATTATTTAAGAGTCATGCACTTACACATTGGAATGAAAAAGACTTGTGTTCAAATCCTGGCTTCATCATGTACTAACTGTGTAGATTTAGGCAGGAATTGCTCTCATTTTCAGTTTCTTACTATAAATTATTTTGGTAATTAAATTAAGTTAATAGTGGTATTCATCTTATATGATTGTTTGTGGATTTAAATCAGATGATGCTTAGAAGTCACTTTGAACAGAGTCTAGTACATGGTACCATATTCATGTCCTTTGCTGTAACTTTTTAATACCCCCATTAAAGCGGTGGAGTATATTTCCACACCATGATTTTGGGTTTAGTCATTTGACTTCATTTGATGACTTAAGCTTATTATTTTATACCACTAAGATTCTGTGGTTAATTATAGCACAGCATTATTGTAGCATAAATAATAAACCAGAAACAGCCACCTACGAATTGCTATGCCCTTGGTTTCTAACAGTCATAACTTATGATATCCTTCTTTCACTTTGTTTCTCCATTGCCATTGCTTTCCCCAGGAATTCTTCTGGCAGATCTAAACATTTGTTCCACTGCTTCCTTAACACTGATCACATAACCATGCTTTCAAGCACAATGCATTGCAATTTTATGTATGCTTGTCCATCTCTCTCCCTACTATTTTTGCTTCTCTAGACTCCCACACTAGATTATGAGCCACTCCAGGTAGAGAAAGACTGTAGCATATTGGCTAATGACCCGGGTTTTGGATTCAGTCAGGCCTTGATTATATGTCTTCTCTAGCTGTGGGAAATGGGGCATGTGCCTTTAACCTCTTTGAGCCTCTTTTCTTATCTATAGGACATATAGTATAGCCAGCTTCTAACTTACACCTGATTTTTGTGAATACTAAATGAGTTAGGATGGGTTGAGTCCAGAACATGACTGTGTGACTGACATTTAATAAATGTCAGCTATTATTAATACCACTTACTGATCTTCATAACCATGGCATTTTTGCATATGACTGTAGAATCATAAAAAATGTTTGACATATTGAATGAGAAAACTGGAAAAGTTGGAAAATAGGGAGAAGAAACTTCTATTTTATCAGGATTCAGATTTTAAAAAAAGGAAAGTTCATAAGAACATAATCCCAAGATATTCTATAGTAAAATGGAATCAGAATGGACGTTTAAGTTTTTATTTTAGATATAGTTTTAAGTGTGTGTTTTTCCTTTGAAAAATAGTGTGAGTCTTTGTGTTGTATTTCTTTTTTCTTCTTTTCTAACACCTAAGAAAGATGAAGATAAAAGGAAAAATAAAAATCTCTGGACATAGATTTAATTTTTTAATTAGAATAATTATCTATGTTTCAACAAAGTAAAATTAAATGAGGAAAAATTATGTCAATAAAATATTTAGTTTTCCTTTTTTTCTACTTAGTGACATGCTTAAACTTTATTAGAAACATGAGAAAATTAAATGAGATGCTCCAACAGAAAAAGAATGAGCTCTGAGGTCAAACAGACCTGATGCTGGATCTCAGCTTTGCCATTTAGTTATTTTGCGGACTGGAGAAAGCTACTCAACCTCTTGAGCCTTGGTTTCCTCGTCTCTAAATTATGCATGATAATACTTCATAGAGTTGCTGTGAGAATTGAGTGAGGTCAAAAATTTAAGGCACCCCTATAGTATATTGAATGAGTGGCCCCAATCCCTCCCCCCATACCCCCATCTACACCTTTGCCATGTCCTCATCATAGGTAGAGTGTATGTCCCTCATGGACTTTGGACTTGGCTGTAACTATCTTTAAGCAAATTACATGTGGGAGGATGGGATAAATATGCCCGTTCTGAGCCTAGGTCCTCAGAGGCCTTATGAATTTCTGTTTGTTCTCTTGTGTGACTGCCCTTGCCATGAGAAGAACAGGCACCAACCAGACTGCTAGTCAAAAGAGGATGAGAGACATAAGAAGCAGAGTTGCTTCTGCCAGTTGACTGATTTGCAGCTTGAAGCAGGGCTGCCCAGCAGAGCCCAGCCTAGATCAGCAGAACCATCATAACTAAGAAGCAGATACATGGGAAGAAATGACTTTTCTAAGTTACTTGGTATTGGGATAATTTCTTTCACAGTTGTATCATAGCAAGAGCTAACCAATACAGTGCCCAACACTGTGGCTGACACGCAATAGTTATTTGATAACTATTAGTTCTAATAACACAACAATATGTCATTTGGTATTCCAATTTATTCACATCAAACACTGGAGAGAAAACCTTCTTCTATTTTGCATGACTTGTTTTAAAGGTCAATTACTAACACAAATTTGTGAAATAAAACACTAAATAAATATTTAAAGATGACAAGCTTGAGATTCTGTCTTACCTGGTTAGAATCAGTGTCCTTTTAATGACCCTTAATCTTATGCTGTTTACTAACCCATTAGGCTAAAAAAAATAGTGTGAACATAGTATAGGATAAAATTAACTCATCCCAGTACCCATTAGCTGGTGACCACAATACCCATTAAACTGGTGGGATCTAGTTTCAGGGATTTGGAAGCAAGTCTCCAATATGCTTTACATACACTCTTTAAAATATATCAGTCAGTGAAACTTATATTTATTTCCCACCCAAGTGGAATTTGAGCCACAAATGGCAGGTGATAGATTCATATTTCACTAATATAATCCTCCACATAACTCAGTATTCTCAAAAAGAATCCTTATAACTTAAGTGTCTAATATTTGAAGTACTTTTTTGCTTGCATCTCAGCTTTCTCCATTCTACCAAGATTCGCAGTGAAGAACATGCCAAGTCTCAGGTTCCCTCTGAGACCCAGGGGAAGACCAATTTCTCATGAACCCTCCCTGGAAGCACTCTTCAATTTGACGTCTAAAAATGCCTCAGACAAATATGCCCACTCCAAATCCAGACTAAAAGTCACTACTTTTGCCTTTGATGATTTCTTGTAGCAACAGAAGTATGCACACTTTGACAAATAAATATCCAAGGAAGAACTCATGGGGGAAAGGCTCTAGAAAGTGCTCAGCAGTGTTACATTGATTTGGTTGATTTCCCATCAGAAAATCTAAACCAAAGGACAGAACTATAATTTTTAAATGTCCCATGACAACTTTTGCAATAAGAAAGTTCTTTACCTAATTCCACCCAACTCTTCCTCTAACAATTAAGTTCTACTTATTTGCATTACTATGTATTGCATTCATTAAGTAGTAAGGTTCAACTTCTGGATTCCTATGTAATATTTAAAGAGTGCTCATTTTCTTCCCAAAATTTAGAAGGATAGCTGAAATACAGATTTGCAAGTCATCCATTCAAACTTTCTTTTTTCCCTTATACACTATGATATATTAATAAATGCATTCATTCATTTGATAAATATTGAGCAAACATCTATCACGTGTCATGCACTCTGTTAGATGCTGAGGAGCTAAGTTCCACAGAGAAGTTAGGCATTAATCATAAAGTCAGAGGAAAAAAATGTTAAACCTCTAAGAAGTACTATGAAAGAAAGGTGGACGATATTGCGGGAATATATAACAGGCGGGCTGACCTGATTTTGGAAAATGGAGGCTTCCCTGTGGAAGTGATTTGGGGCTTAATACATGAAAAATAGGTAGGACATATCCAAGTAAAAAGAGTGGGCAATGGGGTATTTCCAGGTGGAGTGTTCAGCATATGCAAAGTGGGGAGCTCATTCAAGTAGCTGAATGAAGACCAGTGTGGATGGAACAGAGAATGTTAGAAGGAAGAATGGCATGAAATGAGGCAGGAGATGAGCCAGAGAAGTGACTAGCATTTCCTTGGGCTGTAAATCTTCATCCTGGATGTGGCCCTCCAGGTCTATTCTATACTCTTCCGTACTACGCCTTGCGCCCTAGAAGACAGGACTTTGAGAACTCCATCAGTGGGCTCCTTTGCCCTTCAGCTTTCAAGTGTGTTCAGCCAAAGAGAGGCATCATCTGGATATTGAGATAAGAGTGAATAAAGAGTGTATTTCTCTAGCATAGGCATACCTATCCACTGGAGGCAAAAAAGGTAAGCTGCTATTCAGATTCACTTATTAAAATGATCACTTTGGCAGCAAAATATAAATTGGATCGGAAGGGGCAAGAATGGATGGAAACTTGATATTGTTGTAGTTCAAACTAGATATGACATTAGATGGGATAAGAAAATAATGGTGGAAATATGGAGAAGTTGGTGAATTCAAGACGGGGGAAGAAAGCTTCCAGGGTAGACTATAACATTTCATTTACGCAATTTGAAGGAAGCCAGTATCACTGATTGAATACAGCACATGGAAAAAAAACCAGATTTGCAGATGACAACCAGGCATTTGTCTTTAGACGTGCTGAATTTGAGGTGGCTTTGAGACATCTAAGTGGAGATGTGAAACTAACAGTTGTTATACATGGATCTGAAATGCCAATGAAAGGTCAGGACCCGGGGATTTATATTTGGGAGTTTTTGACATATGGTGATGATTAAAACTGTGGTTGTATGTGAGGTTTCCCACAGCGAAAGAATAAGGTACAGACCCAGCTTTCAGGATCTCCACCATAACTGGTCCGTTAAAGGGAAATGAGCTGGGAAGGATAAAGAAAAGGAAGAGCAGAGACTCAGTTGGCAATGTAGTGTCAATATAAGACAAGGAAACAGAGTATATAAAACAGCAAGAATCATATGTGTCTCCGGTTGACTGAAGACATGTGAAGAAATTTTCTTCTTACTGCATCATTGCGGTCCCTTACTCTTTTTGGAATAAACGTTACATCTTAAAGGAAGGGGTTTTCTATGCCAGAGAACAATTTTACTGCACTTAGTTTCCCTTTGATTTTGACCTTTTCAGGTGTCTGCCCTTCTCTGCGATAGAAGACAGTTTTCACAGTTCTTCCCTGTAATGATGTTCAGTGCTATATCCTGCTGCTTCTGGTTATTACTGCTTACCCCAAGCAGAACTGATAAATTGGATCCAGCACCATGAACTTGGATTCCAGTTCACCAAGGTTTTATTCTAGCAAACTTCTGCCTGCACAGGAAGAAAAAACAAACACACAGAGGTTAATTTTCCCAAGGACACACACTTAGAAAACAGCAGAGTCAGATTCAAACTAATGCTTTCTAATTTTCAAATTCCCTACTGTATAACACATGAAGGCAGCACCAAAACTACTCAATGATACTCTTTCCCTAACCTCTATTTTGCAACCAAGAGGTAGTAAAAACAAAAACTCATTAATTTGCAGAGGGAACACACAAATTATAAAGCTCAAAAATTGAAAATTTTAAAATCATAAATTCAGTAATGCCAGCAGCCTTAGACTCATCCTTTGAAAAATATGTCTTTGTCTCAGTCAGCTTATTCTGCTATAACAAAAACATCATAGATTGGGTGGCTTAAACCACAAGCATTTATTTCTCACAGTTCTGGAGGTTGGGAAGTCCAAGATCCAGGTGCTAGCACATCCATTGTCTTGTGAGAGCCTGTTTCCTACCTCGCTGATGGCCGTCTTCTCGTTGCATCCTCACATGACTGAGAGCAGACAGCAGCTCTCCTGTTTCTTCTTATAAGGGCACTCATCCCATGCATAACAGCTCTGCCTTCATGACTTCAACCTTCCAAAGGCTCCACCTACTAAAACCATCACATTGGGGGTTAGAATTTCAGCATATGAATTTTGGAGGGCACCAGCATTCAGTCCTTAATAGCCTTTAATACTCTTGAAGATGGTTGTCAAATTTTTCCAAACTTGTGAAAACCACTGCTCCTTGTCAATAGTATACTTCACAGTGTTGTAACATGATTGCACAGTCAGCTTGTTGTGACTCAAGTTACCAAAAGAAATCTCACTCTGCTCTTATTTCCCTTGTTTTGTGGATAAACTGTTCATCTGCCAAAACCAAGTAAGAAACAAACAATCACAGTTACCCAACAAATTCAGATAAGCTTGTTTTCATGTCTCTGTTTCACTTGCTTCTTTATGGTCATGTAAGGTTATTTTATAGCAACTGGTTCTATTCTAAGGGAGAGTGAGTGCCTTATCTGAACATCCCGTGGCAGTGTCAAAGGCTAGGTTACTTCAACATTAGGCAAATGGATTTAGCGTCACAATTTAATTAATGTTATCATGAGTGCCATGTGAGGGCTATGTTATTCAAGGCTTCGGAGAACCTAATTACAAAAACCACCCCACTGGCTGAAGGACAACATTGTGCCTCAGAGGAATATATGGTGTTTGTTTCACTACAAACAAACATTATCAGGCTTTGGTGAATTGAGGTCTATCTCACTTTCTAGATTGTCATTTTCTGAGTTAAACTGAAATGGAAAAGTTTTATTTGGCACAATATAACAAAATAATCCAAGGAGTGGCTGTCTAGTTGGAAATTAAGTGAGCGCAATAACAAGGCAAAATTTGACACAAATTAAAGGCCAAATTAGTACATGTGATTGGTGGACTCTGAGCTTGGTACTCTGAGTATCAAAGATGGGCATCCTTGAACCTTATGACAATCTACTGGCTGTCATTGTTTTACTAGTGTAGAGCTATTGCCAAACTAACTTTGACCATCTTTCCTCATTTTGCCTTGGAAAATGGTCAAATACAAGGACTTTTTCACGTATCCTAGAATTTAGTGCCCATCTGTTCTCAATCAGTAAGAAGACTGAGGATCAGGATGTGCCATGGACCCTTGGACAACCCCACTTAGGAGGCTGAGGCCTTGGACACTTAACCTGGGATTGTTTTTTCTTCGCCTGTGAACCTGTGGTTCTGATGAACTGTCATGAGGACAGTGTGGTAGAGAAGACCAAGAACTTCATAGTCTCAGAAGCTAACTCACAGATGTTACAATCAAGAGGGACAAAAAAAGATGTGCTATAGCCATTATGCCTTATGTGACATCATGAGAATTTTTGAGTGTTTTCTTTTTTGTAATACTCCTGTAAGAGAATAGAAGTCCATCTTTCAGTGCCTCAAATGTGATATCTATCCTGTCATACATCCTATAAAAAAGGAAAGGAGAAAGGAGGCAGTTCATGTCAGGTGGAAAAACAGGGACCAGGTCATATCCATGTAGCTCAAGGTCACCTTCCCAAGTTGGAGAGTGTAGAGGGAAGGAATTTCTAGTTCTGCTCAGACCATTTGTCTGAGTTTCCTGGGGCTTCCATAACAAAATACCACAAACTAGATGCCTTAAAACGACACAAATTTATTTTCTGACAGATCTTGACACTATAAACCCCATATCAAGGTACCTGGAGGGTTGGTTCCTTCTGAGGTCTCTGAGTGACACTGTTTCATGACTCTTCCCTGGCTTCTGGTGAGGACTGGCAATGCTTGGCATTCTTTGGCTTGTAGACACATCACTTAAGTCTCTGCCTCTGTCCTTACATGGCTTTCTTCCTACATTTCTCTCTCTCCTCCTCTTGTAAGGACTCTAGTCATCTTGGATAAGAGGCTCACCCTACTCCAGTATGACCTCATCTTAATTAGTTACATCTGCTACAACTCTATTTCCAAATAAGGTCATATTCTGAGTTCTTGGGGTTAAGACTTCAACATATCTTTATGCGGGACACATTTCAACCCACAACATCATTTAAGCAATTCTGAAACAGGATCTCACCAGAAAACAACAGAGAAACTAGTGTGCGTAAAATTGTATTTTTAACTACTATTTTCTTAGACAGAAGACATATATGAAATTTGTTTTTAAAAAAACTTTTATCTAACATCTGAAGTAAAGAATTGAAACTTTTACTCATTGCATTTTATAAGGAAATATTAACTAATTGATGGCCTGACAACAAGGGGGTCTGCCCTGATCTTTGGTGAAATAGTCCCTGAAATAAATAATTCAACCTGTGAAATTGTCTTGTGTTGCTCATCTTCCATGGTGGATCAGGGCGCTACTCTACAGAAGTGTATGAACAAATGTGTCTTAAAAATTCTAACCCAATATGGTTTCCCTTTATTAGGAACTACATAGTTGCCAAGAGTGGTTTCTGCAACTACATGTGAAATTCTTGGAACTTAGAGTTAGCCAACTTAAACTAACATATAATATTTGACCTTGTATTTAATCAGCCAGATTATTATGTCTGATCGAGTCTAGCAGAGAGATTAACAAACACAAGTTTAAAGTCAAGCCACAGAAATACTAGAAAGTGTGTACCTCTTATAAAACAAACTTGTCTCAATAAAACAAGCCTAGAAGTGGATTACCATGTCTGTACCTAATATTGAATTACCAGGATACCCTGATGGGCTATTTCACCTTCCAATATCTGGTGCCTAAAGAATCTTGGCAAGCAGCTGAGTGTTAACACCTTCTGAAAAGCTATTCCCTGTGGGAAGAGGAATTTCTGCTTTGCCAAACTCAGTACCAAGGGCCCACGCCTCCCTAATTGCAGTCTTGGTTCTCTGAAAGACAAAGTCAATGACTCCCGTGACAGTCAAGACTGACTCCTTTCCTCAAAAACCAAAGGTCAAAGTGAGGCTCATTAGCAGCTCTGGCTGCATTCAGGCACCAAGAACAGCAGGGTTTTCCTGATTAGAAATGTGGGGCAGCCTGACTTATATGCTCAGAGATGTAGCCAAATGTGCTGGAAAGAGAAGAGGTACAGCAAACAATGCCCCCTGCCAATATCTCCAACTTGATCTCTCATCACTTCATGCTTCTCATTCTACGCGCCAGTAAGATAGAATTTCATCCACATTGCCAAAGTTGACGTGTTCACTCATTCTGTTTCTTGTTCGCATTCTTTCTTACCTCTGTGTCCTTGCACGCACACTCCCTGCTGTTCCTAACGCCGTTAAGAATCTCGCTTTACTTAGAAAATATCAACATGTCGTTCAGAACTTGGGTAAGTATAGTTTCTCTCAAAAGTGGCCACTACTCCAAATCTGTCCCAGGTGCTGCTTCTCTATGCTCCCTGTGGCTTCCCATACTTGGAGCACTCACCATACTGTATATTGTAATTGTTTGCATATTTTACTGTCTTCGCTGCTGGATTCGAGATCCTTGAAAACAAGAACTATGTCTTATTTGCCTTTCTAATCTCAGCAACTAAAATAGTGACTGTCATCGAATAAATATTCAATGAAATTTTGTTGAATAAATCATAGAATGAATAGTAGTTCTGGAATCAGAAAACCAGTAATGTAGTTCTAGCTTTGTCATTAACAAGCTTTGATTTTTCTGGAAATTGTGAATATTGTCACATTCATGACCTCAGCATCCTCAGCCATGATGGAAAAATCTTTGCTTTTCATATTTCCACTGTTATGAAGTTCTATGTCTTTTTTTTCTCTTTTTGATTATAAGGTAGGGATGACTCCATCTGCATGGTGGTTGGCAGGAAAGGCTATCATCATGTATATGAAGAAGCTTTGTAATGTGCAAACCTCTATAGAAATTTATGTTATTGTTGATCCTTGGTAGAAAGTCGAGGAAAGAGTGGCTGAGAGACTGCAAATGTAACTATATCATGGGAAATGCATTATATTAATGTCACATGGCACATTCACTAAATATCCTCCCTTCCTTTCCTTTCTACCATAGGTGGGGAGTGGTGTAGGAGGACACTCAGGGATTGATTATTTTGGTCTAGGCACCATAAGTCACTTGCAGTATTTTTTTTTTCTGCTTTATCTCCCCAAACCCCCCCTGCACACAGTTGTATATCCTAGTTGCATGCCCTTCTAGTTGTGGGATGTGGGACGCCGTCTCAACGTGGCCTGACGATCGGTGCCATGTCCGCGCCCAGTATCCGAACCCTGGGCCGCGCAGCGGAGCGCGCGAACTTAACCACTCGGTCACGGAGCCGGCCCCCCTTGTAGTATTTTTGATACAGCCAATACTCTCTTAATTTCTATAACTGGGACTTTTTCTGACTGGGATCTGAATAGGGTTTATTTATTTGTAGCTGAAGTTCAAAAAAAAAAAGATATCTATTACTTGACTGCATTAAACAATTAAACTGAATTTCACAACACACATATGTAGGTTTCCCTTTCTACCGCCAAAGAATCCTGTCACAAGAATACCGTGAAGCTATCTCTTCAGAGATGAAGCTGCTTTTTCTCCTCTTGTTTGAGTTTCAAGGTCTCACAAGGTCCCTCTGCAAGTGCCCAGTTTATAACCATTTTCCTCTTTGGGTTTTGACATTTTCTCTGGAACTCTTGGAGATTAAAGACTGGTTTATGGGACAAGTACTGCCAGAAAAGCTTTTCTCACACAGGAAAATAGCATAGTGTATCTTTGATGCATCCCGGTTCCTTCCCATTAAAGTATCCTTTGCTACAATTAGAGGGAAAGTCATTAAATTACATCAAAACTAACCCTTTGCTATTTGGCAAAAATAGCACAAATAAGAAGCCAAAAATTCATTGATGTCTACTAAGAAGGATCGAGAACTTTAAAACTAGGCATTGGTAAGAAATTGGGGAAATATTGACAGATTGCTTTTATCAATCTCTAGTGTCTACCCCTTCTGCAAATATCCCTTGGCCAATCTGTGGTTTTAAAAAAAGGGTCTAAAGGCATGCCTTTAGCTATTGATTTATGCAGGTCATGATAAATAGAGAATCTCCATAGTGGATTGGGAAAAGAACCATTCCAAAGCACTTGGACATAGAAACTATGGCAGCATATACACTTGTGCCCATGCAATTGATCAAGGTAACACAGGAAAGAAATCCAGTTCCCGAGCCAAGGTGACAACCAACACACACATACACACATACACATACACACACACACATACACATATACATACACATGAGATACACTGCCACATACTCATACACAGAGACACACACTTACATATGCACACACATACATATGCACATAGCACAGACACATGCAAACACCCACACATTCTTGAGATGAGAACTCAAGAAGATTCTTCCAAATACTTCGTATTATTGCCTGACTGCTGCTGCCAACAAAACTTTTCAGTCTAATTTGTCCTCTCCAACACAGATGATGTGATTAAAATAAAGGGGCAGCCAGATAACTTGGAAGATGGGAAAAGCCATACAGTGCAGTGGAAAGAGACTGGCACTGACATTTAGAAGAGCAGAGTCCTAATCCTGGCTCCCAAGTAGTGGCTTATGTATCAGACACTGGATGTAAATCAGGGTAAAAACTGGGAAGCTTTTAGGTACACTGCCTTACAATGGTAGTCTAATGCTTGGACTACCCAATTTTTTGAAAAGAAATGTGAAATCAGCTAAGTTTAGTTGAAACGTATGTGGTTTAGTCTTATTGTCTTAGGATTCTTGCCTGTATCATATAAATATTTGAATTTGTGACTTCTGATTTAAACCATTTGAGTCTAAATTTCTTTATGATAAAACGCTGTGAGTAGGGGCTTAGATAATCCCTAAGTGACCTTTTAGCCCTAGAATTATTTAGAGACACATACAAAGCATTCTGACATGTTCTGGGAAAAGAAAAATGATACAATTGTAATACAATATCCCAGTCTCCAAGCCAATCAAGAAAATACAGTGATATAAAAGTAAACTTTTGCATCCTATTTCCAATTCACCAATTTTGTGATAAATCTATCTTGTAAAATAGTGGGAAGGAAGTCACTGAAAGAAAAAAATCTGAATGAAAATGATGAGCAAATAACCTCACTGCAGCTGCAAAACAAAACCATAAAATAAATGTGGTGCCATTATCGTAAATCAATGAATATTGAGGTCAAATGGCATCAACTCCAAAATGGAAGAATATATAAAAATCCAAACACAGATATACCTGTGTTGGTCATGAGCACTGTATTGAAAGCCAACACTGGGAAAACCATTTCCTTCTCTGTATCTTTTCTCTCATTATAAAATGAGGAATTTGGTTAAATGATCTTTAAATTCTAGCTCTAACAATCTGTGAAAGACTATAGCTGGCATCAGTTTCCTTCACCCTGTGTATTGTTGATCCTGCTTCACGGAATTTATCTAAATACAATCCATGCTTGATTTTCATTCATAAGGAGCTCCATGGTCTACATAGACTCTAATTGGAAAATTAGTATTGTTTCAAAAGCACCAGCTAAATCTCAAAATGAGATGCCCTCAGTATGACATGCGTATCTAATTTCTTCCACGGCTGCATAAAGTAAGCAAGAAAGGCATTCTCAATCCTTTCTGACAACTTTTATCACAGGTTGTTCAACAAATGTTTTCTGTCCACTTGTCTGAGAAAGATGATTAGACAAAACAGCCGGTGGAGAAACAAAGAAGAACATTCATTGCTTACCAAGGAAATATAAAAGATATTTTAAATGGTTGAATAGCAGACACAGAAATGACTCTTGAAAGAATTGCATCCACATTTTTTTGTGAAATTGTCAGGAGTGTGTATACTACAATGTTAAAGGCTGAATCCCCATCACATTGCAGAGACAAGTGTGATTCTTTGGTTTTAAATTAAATGGATCTAATACAGGCTCCTATGGAATACAAAATTCTTCTCTGTGTAGTTCTTAGGTGACTGCTCTAGAGATGATTTCCCAGAAAATCAAGGTGATCTGGAACGTCCAGAGGATTTACTGGCCTCCTTTCAGAAAGATATCTCGAAGCCCTGGGTTTTCTGTTACTTCTTATGATCAATTTGCTCATTTCAAATGGAGTGAAGGGATATTGGTGAACGATACAGAGAAAAAAGATTCAGTTGTCTGCCCCCTTCCAGCCAACAAACAAGGGAAGGAAGATTTGTGCTCACCACAAAATCTCAAATCCCCATGCTTTCATCTCCCAGAGTATTCCTTCATTATAGCCAAGCACAGTTCTTAGGTTAGCTGAACACCTCCCCAAAGCTTTTTGTTTTACCTTTTCTCCACCACACTCCAAACGGTTTCCCATGCCTCCTGCCTGTCTGACAGTGTCTCTGACAGACCCAACCTTTGGACAGATGAGGCTGGATTGGAGAGGGAGCAAAGGAGTCAAGTAAAAGAATGAGGAGCTGGGCTTTGAACTTTGTGTCTGAAGAGTCAATCACTCCAGCTCCACTCCAGTTCAAGGTCACCTGTGAACTTAGGTAGACAGCCAAGCCAACTCACTCTGCCCATTCCCTTTCTGGCTCAAACACTACTAAGCAGTCCCGGGTAGGACCTTGACAATTTTAGAAGTCAGCATAAAGGCTCCTAGGGAAACCTCCAGGTGAGACTGCAGGATTTGTCTCCAGAATTATCTTAGAATCAACATCCTAGCTGATTTTCACAGGTTGATACTGTTTTTTGTTTTCTTTAGATTATAAATGAAGAAGGGGTCTGGAGTCAAACTACTTGGATTCAAATCTGAGACGTACCAGTAAATAGCTGCACAAACTTTGACCACTGTTAGTTTCTCTGTACCTCAGTCTTTTCATCTGTAAAATGGGAATGGCTATAGTATTTAATTTGTAAGTATTAATGGCTCATTGCAATTGCTCAATGAATGTCGATTCTTACACTTATTCCTCCATCCATCTAGAGTGTTTTAAACTAGGGGTAGTTGAATTTACCTACAATATTGGAGGTGCCATAATCAGTTTGGATATAAGATATTTGAATATTACACATGTGTGTATGTACATGTACACATATGTGATACATACACAGACACTCAAAATGTTCTCAATCAGAAAATAATAAAAGTAAAACCTAACTTTGCTTGGTTTTCTAAGGATAGACTGATTGTTTTCTCTAAATACATTACCACAATGATTTCATCTGAAAGAAGAAAGTAGAGAAGCAAGTGCAATAGCCTCGGCCAGAGGAGACAGTTAAATTGCTCTCTGACTAGAAAATCATGTTTACTTGAGACCACCTTCCCACAAGGCCTCAGTTTCTTCATCTATACATGATATAATTCCATCTTTGGAGTGGATTAAAGTATAAATGAATATGCTAATCAAACAGTTGAGGTTGACCCAGATAATCTCTGTACTCCCCTCTTACAAACTTTTCATCTCTTCATACTCCAATTCTATCCAGAAAAAAAATTAACTTTTGAATATCTCTGTATAAAAGCATTCCATATATATAGTCTCCTTTGCTCCCATGGTGAATATAAAGGAATTAAATTCAACTAGTATCTATGGCAGACCCACCGTGTACCCATTACTCTGCTGTTTTTATTTTAATTATCGTATTTTACTTTCAAAACAAATTGCATGGATTGGAAAAGTATGTTCCCCTTTCTCAACAGAGGACACTGAGATTCAGTAATTAAAAGATATGCTATAGCTCACACAGACTATTTGTGTCACTGGTAGCGTAGTATTGACCAGGCCTGGGTCTCATGCTTTCCCCCATCCAGAGGGTGAAGTCATTCCCACCTGGATCACGTACAGGAAAAATAGTAGAAGATGGTTCTTCAGAAAGAAAAAATGGGCCATTTTACCTGAAGAAGATATATAGTCAGACAAAATCACGTGCTCACTCTAGTTATTATGAACACATAGCCTTCTTCTCTTCCCCATCCTTTATTCTACTGCCAAGTAAATTTTCTAGAGTCATTCAGTAAAACAAGGTCTATCAGTGACTCAATTAGAGTATAAAATTGAAATGTCTGAACCTGTGACCCATTCTAATCTGGCCCAATTGATCTTTTGAACTTCATACACGCTGCTTCTCCCTAGTGCCCTCTGAGCCAATATCACCAAACTCCTATATGTTACTTCATGCATCCACACCTCTTTCTTCCATCCTTTGATTCCTTCCCTCTTTCTCAGTATGGTGAAGGCATACTCTTCCTATATGTCTCTGTCCATGTGTCATTTTCTTGGTGTCTTCTTTCTGGGAGTATTTAGCTCATCCTTTCTCCTCCATCATTTTACAGCCTCTAGTAGAGCACATATCAGTCACAATGAGTCTAACAAGTATTTGTAGGGCCTTAGCCCCTTTCCCCATACTCCACTACACTGTGAGTTTGTTAAATGAACATCTTTTCTCATTTGTTTTGGTAGGCTCGGAGTCTGACACAGAGTCTGTAGTAAAGTGAGTGCCCAATAAACATTTTCAGGGTTTAAGATTAATTGACTGACTGCAAGAATGAGTGAAGGTATAGGTAAGTAAATTTGTGTATTTGATCTGAATTGACTTCTAACTTGGGCTGATCCTTCCTCTTCAGATTTCTTGGTTGAAAGGAAATACTTTGAGGCCAACTCGAAAAGGATATTAATATCAAATATTTTAGAAACAGTCAAAGGCCTCATGAACTTGGGGGCATTTTCCAACCATATGCTTTTCATCTCCTGGTTCAGCTGATATAGTATGGAAGTAATTGAATGGCCATTCTTTTCTAGGATGTCAACATACATTTATCAAGATTTCCAGGCAGTTAGTTTCTCCTTTGAAATTTTAAAAGACGTGACTCTTGGCAATACTGTATAAACACTAGATTATTTTCCTGAGTTTTGCTTAAGAACTATCATTTGATTCATCTGCCAAGATAACCTCACTGTACCCTTGAGGCAATTCAAGACACCGTCTATTTGTGTCTCCACTTTTCCAATCACCAAGCAAGAACTCCAAGTCTTAAGAGAAGCCAGCACAAACCTTTAGGAGGTAGAGATAGAAATCAGGGCAGAGGGAGAATGTTAACTCTTATGAGTTCTCAGAAGCTTGTCAAAAACAAGATATGATATTCTCATCCATTGTAATTTCTCTCTTTTGTCTTTTCTTCTTCTGCTTGTCATTGAGATTTGGATTCATCTGCTTTTAAACCAATTGCATTTTTCAGACATCAATATAGTCCTTTAATTACACGGTGCCTTGTGTGATAGATGGTGGTATACAAGAGTCATCTTTGACCATAGCAAATGTACTGTCTCAGCCAAGTCCCGCTTCAATTGCAAGACATAGAACCTTAAGACTCGGCAGGCAGGAGAAAGAACATCCCAGAATCTGGCGTATTTAGGACTCAGAGAAAGGAGGGTAGCAGCCAAAATCTCAATGTGAAGAAGAAGAAAGAACACTTAGCCAAATCAGGACCACATTTCTTAGGAGACTGAGTTGCTGAGTCCACGTGACCACACGAGTGTCTGAACAGAGAGAGCTTCACAGGGATGTACCACTGCAATTCGTGAGAGGTTCATCTGAGTTGAAGAAGTCTCATAGCCATTAGCCAGGCATTTAAGAAAGTGGTTTCAGTCACTGGGGATGGAAGGAAGGAACTGGCTAGAGATATTGGGCCAATTAAAGGTCCCCAATAAAAGAACATCAATGCTGGGAAGAAGTTGTCCACAATAGTGACAGAAACTGAAACCTATTAAGGAAACCCAAGCTAGCTCAGCAAAAGTACAGATGCACTCTCAGAAGATTCATGTGGAATTTCTCCAGGCTGCCACAGGGAGATAATGCAGAAAAATGTTTAGAACTGGTCACGTGGACCTGACTTTAAAGCTGTTTCTTTTGCTTATCATATGTATGACTTTGGAAAAACCACTTATTCTCTATTACGCCTCAAGTTTGTGTCGATCAGGATGCTTCCAGCAGAACTAACAAATCAAAACAAAAAATCTGACCCAGATTGACATTTAAAGAGAGTAAATGTATTGGCTCATCAAACGAGAAGTTCTCCCTAGTTATGTCATGGTGGCAAAATGTCTGTAGCAGTTTCTGACTTCATATCTGTTCACTATTAAATTGAGAGGAAATGATAGATTTGTTTCTAGCCTCTCTCTCTCTTCAGAGTGAAGGATCTTTTTTCCTAGGAGCCTCTGGCAAGCCTTCAGCCTGAATTGAATCATGTGCTTATTCCTAAACCAGTTCCTATGGCCAGGCAGTACCCTGGGGTTAACATCTTAGGCCTGAGTTCCTGAACAAACCATTGGCAAGAGATGAAGTTATCATCAAACCAATGGGGACCTCTTCTAGAGCTGGGAATGGCATCCATTTCTTGGAAGGTATTTGGTTTGTGTTGGGGAGATGAACATCTGAACCAAATCAGGGTGCTAATAGAAAGGAAAAAATAGGAAACAGAACTCAGGTAGGCAACTAACAATAGTACCCACATTTGTAAAAGAGGGATAATGCCCACCTTGGAAATTGTTGGGAGGCTTAAATGAGTCAATTCATAGGAAGCATGTAGCTCAATAAATGCGGTGGTGTTGTTTCTGTTATTATTACTATTATTGCTTCCCCACTCTCTATTTTCTGCTAAACCCACTTGCTTCAATTTGCTCTTCCTCCACCTGCTTTAGCCCTGGTACTTGAGTCTCAGTCCACTCTCTTTTAATTGGCTCATCTATTTAGTCCTAGACACTAGGTTTATACACTTACATTTACTCAAGAAACAAGTACAGTAATGTCATCCTTTAAGAATGAGGGCTGTAATCTCATCAAAGTCAACAAATACTTATTGATGTTTCTTGATGCTAGGAACAATGAGAGATATACAATTGAACAAGAGTAAGCCACTGACTTTGCAAAGTTCGCAATACTTATGTCCAGCAGTATAGCTATTACATGGTTGGTGTCCAGTAAACTTTGTAGAATTAAATTGACATCTAATGGACACCACACGTGGTGATATGTGTGCACAAGTAATGGAGGTAAGTCAAGTTGTGATAAGTACAATGGTAGAGATATGAATAAGGCATTTTAGAAGTTGTTATCAGTTGAGATAGAAATACTAATTCAAATTGGGATGTGATTTGGAAAGATTTCTTCGATGAATTGAAATCTGAGCCAGAGGGTGAAAAACTCTAGCACAAGTTTAGGCCGATGATTGTAAGTGCTCAAATTCCAGTGACCAGATGTATTCTTGTATTCCATGTGTCTATTCTACACATGAAATAAATTTAGACAGTTTACCTCTATCAATTGCTTATCTTGGAAGGTTTTCTGATTTTAGTTGGATAAAAATTGATGTTCAGGGAAATTTTCATTAAATATCACCTATTCTGCCTATTAAGTAATAACTTCAAAAACAAAATACCAGATGAAAGGCATTTGAGAACCAGGATCCAAAATTGCTTTCCACTGCATGTAGGTATAATTTCTTGATGAGGCAAGGCAATGTTCAACATAGTTTCCTGCAGTCTTCAGAATTTGCTTTTTCAGCTCACACACTCCTGCTATTTATTATTTCACATTTAGTTTACCTTTGGTAATGAAAAAGATTTAAAGATAACAAGATGAATACTTGGGAGTTGTAGAAACCCTGGCTTCATTTTCAAGCCAGAAATAACTTGTGGCACAAGTTAGAAACTCAAAATAACAGAGTTAATAAGGGGAAAATAAGCATAGCCTTGTGGTTTTAACTAAGTGACCATTGCTGTGAAAACAACATTGCCACCAACTGGTATAATTTTTTATCATTCATTATCATGCCTAGCAGAAGGCATATTGTGCAAATATAGAAGCATAGGAAGAGGTCCAATTGGCAATTGTATCTCAACATATTATGCACGGCAGTGAAAAATCAAAATGGATTTCAATTCTCCAGATACCCCATCTTTGTGGGATATTTTAACAACAAAAGGCAAAGCCTGCAGTTCCAAGCATACCAAGTATGTTTTCATGAATTTTGTCTCAGTGTGCAGTTCTCAATTTTTTTTAATAAAGCAGGTGGTAAAAAAAAATTCTAGCATAGAGTAATCTCCATAATGTTTTGACAACATTTGTCATAAGTATTATTCCTACCACATGAGATATTTAAAATATTATTCTCACTCTGTCACAGAAGTGAAAGCTTTTTTAAAAAACATAAAGTACGAAATATGGTTAAATTCAGGAAATTTTTCCAAGGGGACAAAATAATTTTATGGAGATATCAAATTTGATATTTTCCTTTGGAAATCAAACCCCAACTCTGAGTGCGTGAGTGATAAAGTAAACATTAACTATGAACGACTATATTAACAACACAAATCTTTATTTTTTCATTGTATAAGAAGGTTAACATGATGTGTATTAGAAGGAAAAGACTGGAAAGTTAAGTGTCTGCAAGGCCCCATTTGTTTGGGGCTCTAAGTGGAAAATCTAAAACTACAATGCTCTAGAGTATTTTAATAGTTTCCATGGTAATCACGCCTTAAAATATGTAAAAGGACATTGAGATTTACTAGAAAAGAAGACATAAAATGGTGCCATGAGTAACATTCTGAGCCTGCTATTCCCTGACAGGTCTGCAGAAGCATGTGCAGACTCTCCTCTTCCTCTTTGTCTTCCAGCGATGACACACACATCCACATACAGTATATGTGTGCACAAACACAGCACTTCTGGATTTGAACTCATAAGAACCTGAAGATCACAGGTGAAAAAGCATTGGTATTCATCAACAAAAAAGGCTGCTATGAGACCTTGACTTTAGAATACTAAATAAGCTATTCCGTATACTCTGTCCAGATAGTCTTTAACATAAATACAAATTGAAAATTAAGCAGACTAAGACTACGATCTCTCAAGTGGTTGAATTTTGTTTCAGAGTCCAGACTATCCTGTCCATCTCCATAAACAAGTAGGGCCCAGAGAGATCTTCAGCCAGGGTATGGCATCTCAGAATCTTGGTTGGGACATGGGACATAATGCCAACAGTTTATAGCTTGTAGAGTTAAAGGGGTTTACTCAGTACACAGTTACTGGGCACACATGCATACTGGGTGTTGTTTTAGGTTCTGAGGATACCAGTTAATAAAATGGGGAAAAAAAGATCTCTTCTCCTCATGAAACTTACAGTCTAAAGAAGAGAGACAGGTAATAATAAATATAATGAATACATGGTATGGTATATTAGAAGGTGATATAATTCTGTGAAAAAAAAATTGAATAAGAGGAATTAAGAGTACCGATATATTAACAATGTTAGTAGCTTCTGGAAATTTGATGCTATAACATCTGCCCTACATGTATATGCTGGACAAGTCTTGCTCCAGACAACTCAATAATATGTCTGAGTCACCCTGCCTTGGCATCCCACCTTCCTCATTGCCCTCCACACATCCTTGGGAGGAATACTCCTCTAAAGGACATGCTTTCAAATACAAACCAACCAACCCATAGTCCACACACTCAACTACTTCCCTATTGGGCTCTCACATTCTGGGCCACTATCCATCTGCCCTGATCACCCCAGGTCCAGGTGCCAGACAACTAGGGACAGCCCTCATATCCCAGAGCCTGCTGAAACTATTCAAACTAGCCAATCCTAAAACTACTTTCCTTGCCTCAGCCATTCCTTCCCTCAGAAACCACAATATAGGCTCTTGCCCACAGTTTCCTCCTCCCTCTGCTTAGTAACTGATCCTGATGCTGCCCCACATGCCACCCCCTCCCCCACCATTATGTGGCATCCCCCCTCCTTTTGGGAACTGTGAACAATGAACTATATTTTCCATGGCATATTTCCTGCTCTGTGGGCCTTACTGTACCTAAAACTTTCTATTAACATATTACATTTTAAAACAATAGGCATGGAGTAGTGGGCTGGATGATCAAGGTAGGACTCAACATGAAAGTGACATTTGATTAAAGGCTGAAAAGAAGAGGAGTGACTCTTGTGGACAACTTAGGGAAGTCAGTCCAGGCAGAGGGACTAGCCAGTTCAAAGTCTCCTGGTGATTTGTGCCTGGTGAGTTTGAAGAACAATGAGTAAGACTGGGGCTGACTGAGCAGAATAGCAAAAGGTAAGGGAGACTAGGGAGTTAAGTGGAGCTAGACCAGATGGAAACTTATAGCTAATTGGAAAGATTTTGGTTGTTACCTCCCATGAGAGAAAGGAAGAGTTACTAAACATGAAATTTCAAGGAAGCTTCAAATGAGGGAAAGCTCACCATTCCAACAGTTGGTAAATAAGAAAATACAATGGAGGAAGGAAAAGTCCTGTTGTTTTTCAGGGAAGCTATCATCCTACAGTACTTGGTTTGGAAGCTCCTCCATGGAGGCAGAATATACAACTCTTCCTCATAGCATGAAGAGAGGAGAGATGAGAATAAGTCAAGGCTTAAAGTCAGACAAAATGGCAGCCCTGGAGAAGGGAAAGTGGAGAGAACACAATGGAGCAATCCTCAGAAGAAAAATAAACTTTTAGGAAGTTAAGTTTTTGTAAGTTTCATTTTTGCTCAGAAGCATAAATATACTGGAAATTCCCAAAGGGGCAGCTTGGAAAAGGTATGAGTCCATGACACTGGAACAAAGGTAGAAGAAATGACAGTAGAGAAGAGGAGACAAACATGGAAGTTATTTTTAAAGTAAGAGGAGGTGTTGAGTGATGGATAGAGATTTGTTGAGGAAGACACAAAAGTTTGTAGCAGAAGACCAAGAGAATGTTACTACTTCAAATGAGTGTAAATGCATCAGAGAACGTGGGTGGTTGAAAGGACAGTAATAGGACATGTGAAGTCTGAATGATGTTTTGAAATTCAAGAGAAGACAGGGATTCCTAAAGAGGAGGAGGGGAAAGAGGAAGAGGAGAGGGAAGAGGAGGGAAAGAAGGAAGACAAGGAGGGGGAGGAGTAGGTTGAGTGGTAAATGCTGCACAAAAGTCAAAACAGAACATAGGCTGTTGAATGGGCAATTAGAAAGCCAATGGTGACCTTGATAAAGACATTGGCAGGAAAGGGTAGTGATTAGGCAAAATCCAAGCCAAAATAATTAGAAACACAGAGGTCTAGTGCAAATATAGACTAATATAGACTTTATTCCTCTCCTTCATTTTCTAGTTTCCTAAGTTTTCCCCTATGGAACTTCCCCTACCTTCAGAACCAGTCCCAAAGGTCTCATTCTGAAAGAATGCCTCTTGACTCTGTCTAAGGGATTAGATGATAGAAGGTTGTTTCACTTAGCTGTTTCATGTATTCTTGCACTTTCATAGGAAAATAAGGAAAATAAAATAATCCATAATCCAAAATAATTAAATGTGTGTTTATCCTTTAAATATTGATTCCATTTGTGATCAGGCTCTCTTTATTCATTTCAAATATTGTTCATTTGTGCCTTCTTTCTTTTCCTCTAGATTGATTATTGCCAAGGTTTTGTTCCTTTAATAATTACTTCAAAGAAAGAACTTTTGACTTTATTTCTTAATATTTTACATTTTTCCTATTTCATTAACTTTTCCTATATTCATTCATTTCTTCTATTTTCTTTTACTTTCTTCTGTATTTCTTTTCTTAACTTGGTTGGACAGTTACCCCATTCATTTTGAGGGTTTTTTTCTTTTGTTTTAATTCTTTTACTCTTCACGTAATTCTCAAAATATCCACTAGTATGGATGTGTAGCATTTTCCTTATTTTTAAGTTCTAAAGAATATCAAATACCTAAAAGAACTTTTCTATTAATTATATAGAAGTTTTTTTCAGTTTTTGAAATGAAGGAGATTATTCTATCTTCTCGTTACTGATTTCTAACTCAACTGCTTTGCAGTCAATGCAACATGGTCTGACTATTTCCAAGTTTCTGAAATTTATTGAAACTTGCTTTCCATTCTAATGCATGGTTAATTATGGTAAATAATCAGTGTGAAGAATATGTATTCTCTGATTCTTTAATGCAGGGTCCTATGTATATCACTTAGATAAGACGTTAATTGTGTTGATTGAATTATTTATATGTATCTATTACTGAGAGAGATATGTTAAAATCACTCACTCACTGAAGAGTTGATCAATTTCCTGCTGTCAATTTTTGCTTTATACATCTTAGTGTCACCATATCATCTGCCCATCCAATATTTGAACTAAGGACATAAAATATTTTCTGTTAATTAACTTCTTCTTACAACTTTATGCTTAGAGTCATTTTCAGAGACACAGAAGAAGCGGGAGTATGTTCCATAGAACAGCAAATCTCAGCTATTATGCCTCTAGGATTGTTATTAAGGCTGAGTCTTCTTTCCATCATGGAAAAAGCAGGGATAACAGCTGAGGTGAGAGCTAGAAGTTTTGCTCTACTCCCCATACACAAATTCTCCCTTCAGCACCATGGGTTTGCTGACTAGAGTGGGTCACCCCAGGGGATAAAAGATCCCTTCTTGCCTCTATTAAGAAAAATGATTGTGAGGTTGGTGCTTCAGCTGAGAGCACACAGGCCTGACATGAGCATGAGATGCCCCTGGATTGAAGTCCCAGGCCCACCCTTACTCACCGTGTGATACTGGCCTATTCAATCAACCTCTCTCCATAAGCTTCACTATGCACCACTCCAAATTGAGAAAAAAATGCCTACATTGATGGGGTATTGTAATTATTTGACATAATCTGCAGAAAGACTCTAGCAGAGCACGTGGAACAACACAGGCACTGAATAGACCTCAGTTGCTATTTATTTGTTTGTCTCTCTATCATTTGTTTTAGTTTAGAGACTGAAGTTTGGGGGGAGGGAGGAGACAAACAAACTCCTCAATCTGTCTATGAACTGTAAGAAATCAGCATCTTCTTTCAGTGGAGTCCTGCTGAGTCCTGAGCCACAATTCCTTTGAGTTGGCTTAAGGCCGCTCTTAAGTGAAACCATCTTATTCCAGCCACGGGGAGAGCACATATTGTTTCCATCCATCTCCTCCCTGACACACTGAGTCACCCATTTGTTCAGACAAACAGGGCAGCGGCATGAAAAATGTCAGTATTTGCCATGAGACTCCCTGGAGAATAATTCAACCACAGAGTTCCATGCTCGATTCCCAAATTTGAAATTTAAAATACATACATGAAGGGAAGATTTGACTGTCTTAGTCAGCTCAGGCTGCTTAACAAAATACCAGAGACTAGGTGACTTGAGCAATAAAAATTTATCCTCTCACAATTTTGGAGGCTGGAAGTCTAAGATCAGAGTGCCAGCATGTACTGATTCTGGTGAAGGCTCTCTTTCTGATTTACAGATGGCTGTCTTCTCAGTGTATCCTCCCATGGCAGAGAGAGAGGGAGTGAAAACTCTCTGGTGTATTTTCATATTAGGGCACTAATGCCATCATGAGGGCCCCACTCACAAGGCCTTATCTAAACCTAATTATCTGCCAAAGCCCCATCTTCAGATATCATCATATTGAGGGTCAGGGCTTCAACATATAAATTTCAAGGGGATACAGTTCAATCCTTAGGAGGGATCAAGTAGTTGTTACATTTGACCTTTGGTCCAAAGAAGTCCTAAAACTGTATTTTCTGTGTGTGTTACAGACCTGCCAAAAATCTCAATTTAGCCATTTTTTTTAAGCAAATAATACAGATCAGCTTAGAAAGCAGATTAATTTAAAATTTTGATTAACTTAAAATGAGAGATGCTGTGGCATGTGTGCAATGATCCAATGCTCCATTAGAATGCCTTTAAAGGATTAGGAAGATATTTGCATTCAAAAAATATGTTTCCCTACCAGAAGACCATGCAGACAGACATTCACAACTCCTTTATATATTTACTTTAAAAATTAAATACTTGCAAAAAGTGACAATTTGTAAAAGCAATAACACTCCAGTGTTATGTACTGATTTTTGTCTGACCTTGCTCCAACTTATACTCCAACTCAAGAGAAAGCATATGCTGCCTGAACCTTGGGTAGTAAAGGTTTAGAGAAGAGCATATCAAGGAAAGAGAAGACCCTGTTGCAGGTACGTTCTTCATCTCTGAATTCCTCTAGGTGTACATCCATCACTTCTCCTCGGGCATCTATCACTTTAGCTTGATATTGAAGGTATTTGTATCTGGATGACAATTTTATGTCCCAGTAGGTAGAGGAAATGACTACAGAAAAGAGCTTATATTTGAGCAAGGAGGAGGAATTGGTTGTTGAAGTGGATGTGACAGGAACCTGGGAAGAAAAAGACTCTCTTATAAATATGCTGTTCTCATTTCTATGACAATCAATTTCAAACAGTCTATCTCAACACTCCCAAAACACATGAGTACTTGTCAGGTTATATTTCCTAATTTGAGTTTCAGAAAACTTGAAAACTTGATCTCAGACTGTGTTCACTTCCCTTCTTAGTGTATTGGGCAGACTTCTTATAGTAAAGAATCTAATGCAATGGCTTTCACAGAGCAGATACTGATGAATTTGTTTTGTTAAATAGATAATGAGAATTTGGAACAAGGAAGGGAGGGGGGATTGTGTGAATATGAGAATGTCAACCCTTTCCTTTTTCTCCCTCTCAGGCAAGTACAGTGTGGGAGAAGACTGCAGAGTTTCTGCTTAACTTTATCACATCCTTTTGCTTTGGGTTATACCAAGACAAACTAATCAACATAATCAAAATAATCAACAAAATAATCAACATAATCAACAAACATCTATTGAATAATTTACTCCATGTAAACTAGAGAAGAGAGATAATCTTCTAGAGAAAAGAGATAACATTTTCTCGCACCTAACTGCCAGGAAATATATTTGGTATTTTTTGTAAATTACCTCATTTAACCTTCAAAATAACTCTATATACTGAGAATTTGTATTTTTCATGTTACAAAAGAAAAAGCTAAGTTTTATGAATGTTAAACAGAACTAGGATTGGGAACTGAGACTTTTTGACTTCCAAGCAGACACTCCAATGTTTTAGCAAAAAAGCTCTAAATAAAGTGCCCTGAAAGGCCATAAAAGCAATACTCATTTCCAAACCTCATTGAAGGTCTATGGCCTGATTAGGGAGAATCACAGACTCATCCAAACTTAGGCTTGAGGTCCTCAGAGCACATCTAACCTAACATGTGCTTTACACTTGAGGAAACCAAAGCGTGGATTCACGCAGTGCCTTACCAGAAGCCACACATCTAGTGAGGGGCAGAGTCAGTCTAGAAACAAAGCCTCCTGACTGGTGTTCAGCAAGGTGACATGTATTCTTTGGCCCTTCTGTGACATTTAGAGGTCTCTCATTTGCCACGTATTAAAAGCATTATGAGATACAAAGATGGTGACATGTGACTCCTCTCTGTTCACACTTTAGTCAGGAAGAAAAAAAATCTAACAAAGTAATCATAATACTATGCTAGACTAGAGGAAAGGAATAGGGAGCTGTTTTAGTGAGGGCATTTTTTAGGATTCTTGGCTGCTAGTGAGCTTAACTCAACCTGATCTAATTAGGTTGAGGCGCTGTAAATCTCTGAATGAGCTAGGTATTTTCACGTTCAAATGCATCATCTTGGAATGCTTTCTCCTGTTTAATATTTCTGGCCAACCCTTCCCAGAGCAGCAGTCAATTCCCCCAGGAAGGCTTCTCTCCCCACTTCCTAATGTGAGGAGCCCTGCATTTCTGTTGCCACACATCATTCTTCAGTCTTCCATAATTGATGGATATTCTGTCTCCTCCACCAGTTTGTGAGCTCTTTGTGAGAACAGAAACAATGTCTTGCTTGTCTTTGCAACCCAGCCCCTAGCATTTAGTAGATGAAATAAACTCTCATTAAATGCATTGTGAGTACGTGGTAGATGAATGATTGGAACAAGCATTTCAATGTCTGTCTTTAATCATTATATTGACTCTCTTAGAAAATTGCCTTTTAACACAGTTTTTTAAATCCCTTTTTAGACACTGACCACATTCCTGATGTATATTATTATTCTTGTCTCAAAATCAAGACACTGAAGTCTGCCTTTGGGACCCCCTGAGGGACCTGTGAAAATCAATTCCCTACAAGAAATTGTCTTAAGCTAAAGGTCGACACACTCAAACAGAAATATACAGGTTACTTTAAAATCACTGAAATGTGCCCTTTCTTTTGGAATATACTTCTCAAGACAAATTTCCTTTTCCAAAGTTGGAGAAGACACATTCATATTCCAACACTGACTTGTGAATTCTCCCTAAAGTAACTTACATTATTTTAATATTATGGTTTATGAATTTTTTAAAGGACAAAGACTCCACGATATTTCTAACCGTAGCACATCATGTCTCATTTGTTACATTACAGAATGGCTTTACAGCTTTTGATTCTTTTACTTGGGCTGCTACAAAGAATAAATAAGTCAGTAAATAAATAAATTTAAAATCTTCAACTTCCACATTAGTTACCACTCATCCATGGGGGTTGGGCCCATGTTAAGCAGAACGCAGAACCTGACACCTTCTACTGTTTTCCACAGGAAACCCAATCATGTTCATAACCCTATAATTTTGTTTAGATTAGTTTTCTGAAGGTTACATTGTTCTAAGACACTGTCAAGATTAGCTTTCGGACAGTAGAAAGAAATTATTATAACTTCTATTTACACTTTTCAACTTGGAAAGTCCCTGGTCACAACAATGGGAAAAAAGAGAACAGGAAGTTTCACACCAACAGTTAAATGCTCTTTTACAGAAGGAACATGTCTCTTTTGCCAGTATCGTAAACCAGAAATAATCATATGACTACACCTAATCGAGTTGCAAAGGAACAAATAAATACTCCAACATATCTAGCAGCAGAGGGGAACCAGATATCAGGGAATAATAGTGATGTCTGCAACTCTAACCCTTATAGAGTGGACAAATAACTTGAAAAAAATCCCCTTCAAAGACGTCGTTAATTGAAGATAATACTCAAATTCAAGTACAAATTGCAAACACAAATAAACAAGAAAAAAATCACAGCAGTTAATCTCTCTATTCCTGTTACAAGTTATTTATTAGCAAAATAAACAATGAGCTCATAAAACCTAATAAAAGGTCAGATATCCAAAGACTCACATTATCAAGAAGACTTTGCTATCTGTGGTCATTAACAGTCATCCTTGCCTTCTACGTATATTATACATAGTTATATTAGCCAGTGAGAGTAGTGCATGTACATGATTTATAAATTAATATCTATAACTAAGTAAATAACTAAACTACAAGCCTATATACAGCTCTCTCTCTCTAAACATATGTATGTGTGTACATGTGTCTGTCCATCTATATGTATATGTAAACAATGTATAATAATGCAAAGAATGCAAAATTAAAAAATGCATTTCTGAATAAACCTACAAATATGAAGCTTGTATCTGTTAAGAATGCTATTCCCCAGGGCTGGCCTGGTGGCACAGCAGTTAAGTATACACACGTTCCGCTTTGGCGGCTCCAGGTTTGCCGGTTTGGATGCTGGGTGCGAACATGGCAGTGCTTTCCAAGCCATGCTGTGGCAGGCATCCCACATAATTAAAGTAAAGGAAGATGGGCATGGATGTTAGCTCAGGGCCAGTCTTCTTCAACAAAAAAGAAAAGAATGCTATTCCTGAGAAACTGTTTTATGTGGAATCCTCAGAAATGTGTTGGGTTGCTGTGGACTCAGCATTTGCACCTAATGAGGAGACAGCCATGTGGCCAGAACACTTAGACAAGGGTGGAGAGAGGTGGCAGGGTATAGAATGCCAGGAAAATGACCAAAGGCAATCTTCTGACAAGTAGTTGAAGCTGCCTTTTGCTTAGGTAGTTTTATCAGCCACTGTATTTCTCTGCAGGGAAATTTGAGAAATTTGGAAAGTACGCACCTCCCTCTGGGAGCAGGCAAATCAGTATCATTTGCTGTTTAAGAAATACTTTATTCTTGAACTTGGTCTGTTGACATCCTTTCAGCAATTATAAGACTCTCGAGTTGTGAAAATGGCACAATCAAAATTCCAAAGTCAACACAAGCATTGAATATTTCTGATTTTTGGTGATTTTGCAAGCAGTTTTTTGATGGAAGAAAAGATCTAGCCAGGTTGCCTAGGTGATTCTGCATAAGAGTATTGAAAAAAGGAAAGAAAGTGGGTATCTCAAGAAGAAATAGGTGCTTATTGATTTAAAAAAAAAAAAAAAGGAAGTGATGGTGATGGAGGAGGAGGGGAAATCTAAATGTGTCATCAAAATCCCAGCACCGAACATTGAAATTCACTAAGATATTCTCATCAAGCAGGTTTTAATTTTTATAATCTAGTTGACAACTTGGAAGGAAGAGAGGGAGGGAGAGAGAGAGAGGAAGGAAGAAAGAAGAAAGGGAGGAAGGAAGGAAGGGAGGGAGGGAGGAAAGAAGGGAGGAAGGAAGGAATCTAGTAGATTTTGGTGGAGATTGTTCTTAGTGAGACTCTCCCAAATTGTTTTCAATAATGATAGTTGGGGGCTCAAACGCATGGTGAAAAAACCAAGAACCAAAAACCCGAAAACATAGGGGCCAGCCTAGTGGTGTAGGGGTTAAGTTTGAGCACTCTACTTCGGTGGCCTGGGGTTTGCCAGTTCAGATCCTGGGTGTGGACCTATACACCACTCATCAAGCCATGCTGTGGTGGCATCCCACATACAAAATAGAAGAAGACTGGTGACAGATGTTAGCTCTGGGCCAACAGCCAACAACATGACAGTGTGTAACAAAATATTATCTAACTTGTTTATTCTCATTTTTCTTGTTTTCTTCAGAATAAGGTTTCAAAGATTTATTCAATGCAACTGAAAACATTCTAAGCCTTTTATAAATTTTTTTAAAATACATTCTTTCCACCTTCTTGATTTTCTTTTGACTAGATTCATGAAGACAAAGTACTACCAGGTTGACTATCATTTGGATTACTACTTACTAGAGTCACTGTGCATTTTCTAAAGTTGAAACTAAAATTATGAGAATATGATTTTCTCCATGGACCCAGGAGTTTGCCAAATAAGGCAGGTAACTAGATTTTCATTACTCCAAGGTTTACAAACATGGGTGATTTAATTATAAACACCAAATCTATCATTTTGGAAACATTTTCAATTATATTTAATATTAGTTTAAGATCCCTTACTTCCTTAGTACAAATCTAGGTAAGAAGCTGTTTAATAACTAAAAGGGAAATGACAGAACCAAAGTTGTTAGAACACAAAATCAGCAAAAATTGAAGCTTATCTTTCCTGTACTGCTTGTTTCATTGGTTATTATTCATAATTTTTAGATATTTAAGTCTTATGAATAGTGAATTTTTTTGTAATCCCCAAAAATGGTATAACAGTTTTTCTCTTCTAATTTTGCCAGACTGCAGTAAGAAAGCAAGGAAACCCATTAGCTCAAGAAATAGAAACGTTATTCTGTACATTCAGCATCTTTGGGGATTGTGGGAATATATGACTCTCAGAGTAGAAAGGAACATTTGATGAAATAATTTATTCTCTTTCTTATTGGAAAACCCATCTTTCAGGCTAGAACAGGTTTTATTTATTTGTTTGCTTTTTTTTAAAATAAACCAGCATAGTGTATTTTTATATTTGTATTTATTTTCAGATAGCCACTTCAAACTTGAGATTTTTTTGTACATTAAGAGGCCACTACAAATAATACCTCAGTTGAATGGTAAGAGATGGAAACTGGAAGTCAAATAACTTAGATTGAATTTATTTTCCTTTATCGATCACCATGATGATTTCTATTCACATCATGAGAAAAGTATCATCTCTCCAGCATTTCCAAGCTAATATCCAAGCAAGCATCAATGTGATAAGGTCAGAGGCTCTTGGTGGTGGGAGGAGTCCTAACGATCAGCAAATACAGCCCCCACCACTAATGTTTCTCCATGCACCATGCATGTATCTCTTGGATCAGAATCAGCTGAGGTGCTTAAGAAAAAAGCGTAACCTGTATCAGACCTACTGAAGTACAGTATACACCGTTAGCATGCTCTCTGATATTTGAGAACAAATCTCATTCTCTTTCACGTGTCAACTCTTCAAATATTGAAGCCTGATATCGTGTTGCCACTGACAATTTTCTTTCTAAATACCCTGTCTGTGTCCAGGAATAGTAAAATACCTGATAGAAAAGGTGCAGCTGGCCATTATTTCTCAAATCAGATTTAAAAGGGAAGAAAGAGAAAAGTATCAGGACAGTTATTTGTCAGAATTTATCAATCCTTGTTTCTAGGAGACTAAAGATAAAAGGCAGTAATTAGATTATGTATTCAAAACACTTAGCACAGTGTAGGCACACCGTAAGTCCAAGCTGTAGTGGCCGTGGTCGCGGTGGTGGACACGGCAGCAGCGATGGTGATGGTGTTGGTGGAGGGGATGGTATTAATATAGTGCTCTGCAGACTTGCTGCTTCCTGCCCTCCTTCCTTCCTTCCTTCCTTCCTTCTCCCTCTACATATTGATTTCTCGTAGTTTATTTTTGTGTTTATCAAAGTCGTATGTGCACACGGTGACAAATCAAACAATACAGAATAGCTTTAATTTAAAAAAAGCAAAACTCCTTTTTGCACACCCCCATCAAACACAGCCAAGTTCGGGTACACCATATCACCATCTTTTAGCATTTGTTTTTTGTTCTTCTGATAATTTTCTTCCTGATATTAAGTAACATGTCAATAGCTATATTTCTTGATTTATCAACTTTGGAAAACAACTAACATCTCTACCATGTGATGAATTAGCTCCCTAAACCTTCCCTCTCTGTTCTCTTCTTCCCAAAGGTTAACATTTTTATTATTTTTCCAGTTCTTCAAATGATCGTCTTTGTGACATGAGATAATCAATTTATTTCTTGTTCCACCAACTTTGGACAGTATCTCTTGGTTTCCCATGACATGAAAGGGGGAATTTCAGCAGCACTGTCTTTGCTCCTCTACCTCTATGCCCCCCTTTTCTGGCTACGCTTTCACTTGTACATCTATATTTTGCTCTGCAACTGCATTTGAGCATTCCAAGCATCGTCTATAAATTGATCAGAAAAGGTGAAAAGCAATGCACAGCGTTTGATAAGCATGCTGTGTTAAGACTGTGTTTGCTTTTCTATAGGTCTGATATCGTATTCTCAAACCTACCAAGGGAGAATTTTCTGCATTATTTGATTTATTACGTAGGCATATATGACTTGGATAAACACTTAGAATGAACTGTGAAAAATCAATATGTAGAGAAGGGCGATATGTAGAGAAAGGCAAGATGAAGTCTGTGATTCCAACCACCAACATCACTACAGTGGGGCTGGGACCTCCACAGCTACTATTGGCATCACAGTGACTGAACCCTCTTTTCTCGTATTCCATAAATTGCCGAAAATCATGACACATCATTTTATTTCCTATTTGTAAATTTTTTCTTACTAATTGGGGTGGGGTTTTTTTTTGCTATTTTAGTTACTTTCTTGTATTCTTTATTATTTGCCTTAATTATATCTTCTATTTTTTTTAATCCACCTCTCAATCACATTATCTATGCTGATTCAACTGCTTGGCATTCTGTCCTAGAAAATTCGCTCTGGAAGCTCTCTTTGCTTATTCTGCAATGCATACTGTTTGCTCTCCAGGCTCACTGTGGAGATCCCACCAGTTTTCTGCTAGTATAGGTCCACTTTGCTGGCATGTCTTCATCTCTCTATGTGTATTTATTTGTTTACTTTCTGCATATGATAATTTGTTATAGTATATTTTCAAGTAACATCCTAAGAAAGAATGGATGTTTCACAAATCTCCCTGAAAGTTTTAGAGCATGAGCCTTTGTTTTTCAGCAACAAGTGTTTCTTGAAACTTCTGGGATCTATGTTATCCTTATTCTGAAATTCTACTGCGATGCTTCCCAATGTGAGTCTTTTCCCCCATTCATTGTTCTGGACACTTAGTATGTTATTTTAATGTGAAATGTGTGCCCTCCCTTTGTCCTTAGGAAATTCTCTTCTTTTACCCTTTAATAATTGTGTCTTTTCCATTTATTCTTTTTTTAATATTTTTTTTAACATTTCATTTTTTTAAGTTTGGCCCTGAGCTAACATCTGTTGCCAATCTTTCTCTTTTTTTCTCTACAAAGCCCCAGTACATAGTTGTATATCCTAGTTGTAACTCATTCTAGTTCTTCTATGTGGGATGCCACCACAGCATGGCTTGAGAAGCCATGCTAGGTACTCACCCAGGATCTGAACCAGCGAACCCTGGGCAACCAAAGTGGAGTGTGTGAACTTAACAACTTGGCCATGGGGCTAGCCCTTGCAATTATTCTGATCTCTGTTTCTGAGAGTTTGATTGGTCAGAAGTTGGACTTCCTATATTGATCCTCTAGGTTCCTTTCATTTTCTCATGTTTTCCCTATCTTTCTCTTTTTTGTTTTATGTTCTAAGAGATTGTATCAACTTTACTTGTCAGTCTGTGAATAGAAATGTTTAATTTTTCAATCATATTTTTAGTTTTTATTGTTTTCTGATTTTCTTGTTGAGATAATATTATTTTTCTTTTATTAATGTAGTATCTTCTTGATTCTGGGTATGTTAACTTTCCTTCTTTTCCCTGAATTCTCTCTATTTCCTCCAGGGTTACTTTTTCTGTTTGTAGTGTCCTTTCTCTTTCATGCTTCTAGTTCTCTTTATGTGACTGGAGATTCATGGTTGTCTCCACATATTTAAAACAAAGGGCTCACTAGATCCTGTGGGTTACCTCTGCTTTATATGAGGAGGGCTCCTTTTAACCAGGTCCCTGAGTGGGAATTCTGATGAGGAGCACTGTGTGGGCCAGGAAAATATATGTCGAATGACTTGCAAATCTCACAGTAAGAAGAGAAGGTAGTGACTGGCTCTCAGGCAGGTCGAAAACAGTTTTTTGCTGGAAAAGGATCTAGCCAGGTTACCTAGATCCAGACAAATGCTAGTGTGGGAGGGCTTTATTCCAAGGTACTGAAATTCTCACCAGCATAGTTAGCTCTCCCCAAATATTTGCTTCAACTTTGTTAGAGAAAAGTTCCCTGGTCTTCCTTAAGGTAATCTTTGCTGCTAATCTGCTTACCTTGTCCCGGGTAACATAGCTGATAAGTTTTGAACAGTGGGAATCTGACCCCAATGTCTGCTCTTTTTACCACTATGCTCTGCTGTCTTCCCAAAGACTCAAGATACATGATAAGTATTCAATGAGGTATTACTATTTCTGATTAGAAACAAACTGAGAATTGCAATATTTCTAATACGTGGCAGCTCAGAACTTTAGTGCTTACACAGATCCACTTTGAGTGAGAAGGTGTGTGAGTGGTCCAAATTATGTCTTAGTATGTCTTAGTATGTCTTAGTTGTCAGAGGCATTGGAGAAGATGGTGGTGCCACCAGGGTGGTGCAATTGTTCCATGAATGGATCCTCAATTTATCTTGCCAATATATCTTGGCATTTACTTCTCCTCTTGATAATTCCTAAGAATTAACCAAGATCTGATGGGAGCTGCACCAGACAGACTGGCCCTCAGCTCTCTGAAAGCCTCTTCTGATAGGCGTTTATGCTACAGCAACTCCCCTTATCCTGTCTACTTTCTGTCTTCCAAAAATCTGTGGCGAAACCCCTTGTTCATTAGTCATACCCATGCCCATACACTTTTCCTAATTTCCTTTGATATTATGGGAAGGGGCTCAAGAGGAATGAGAGATTCATTTCTGAAGAGAGTATACAATATAATACCTTTCCTGGGATATTTGAAGATGCTGTCAGAGTTTGATCCAGTTCTAAGAAATGTTTACATTCTGCCAGACCATGTTATTCCGTGAATCGCTTCCTTGGATTTTTTTCTCCCTTTCTAAACTGCTGAAAAAAAATTCTCTTTGGAGAACAAATTCTCCTCTAGTCTTTGTACTCTTGTCACTCTAAACAGTCACTGTAACCAGATTTTTAAAAGAAGGAAAGATTCTGTTTTTATACCAACAAATCTTTTCTAATATCCACATGCGGATTCCTTGACTGCTAGACAAATCACACCTAACTTTTATTCCAGACTCAAAATGAGCTGCAAATTGAAGTTTACAAGTGATAGTTCACTCACAGTCACTCCACTGCTATTTTTTACAAAGACATATACCTGCATAAAAATACTCCTAAAGTAGGTGCTGCTATAGCAACTGAGTATTTCTTTCAGCACAGGATGCCCAAAGGTGCAAACTGCAAGATTGACGATTCTCTTGGTGGTTCCTGATTGTATCAAAGCTGAGAGATACATTTTTTTTTTCCTTAAAAGGATGTTTCTTCTCAAGGTCACAGATTGCAGAGCTTTGGAGTCAAATTTGAATCATGCATCATTCTCTGAATGAAGCAAACTTCATCTCAAATAGCAGTTGTATTTTTCAGCTTTGATGCTGCTCCTGAACTTGCATAATCAAGTTATTTTTCCTCACATCCATCCAAAGTTGATTTTACAACAGTTTTTCCTATGAGCAGTTTATCTAAGGGAATCATGGGGGAAAGCCAGAAATCAGACCATTGTTAAGATAAGAATTATGATACCAGTTATTATTTATTGAGTGCCTGGTAGATGTCAGGAAGACCTAAGCTCTTTGCATAAATTATCTCACTATATCTTCATAAACACCTATGAGCTGGATGAGAAGAAGGAAAGAAAAAAAGATCCACAAAGTTCATTTAGCCTAACTTCCCAAACTATTGGGTGTAAACCTCCATCATAGTGATATATTTTGCTCCTCTGTATTCCAGCTGAGAAATCAGTATCTGCAAAGCCCAGAGGGCAGAAGAACTTAGAGAAGATGTTCTTCTCAAGGAGAAGACGATAAACTGGTTTTCCCTACTGTGGACAGCCATCCAATTGGGAACCAATCCAATTCAGATATGTGAATTTTATTTAAATATGCATATCTGCATATATATATTTATATATACATATATATGTAGTGGCCCGTGAATGAGGTTTATAACTCATAATTCAAAATTTTATGATGATGACAAAAAAACATGACAAAAACTATCTAGAGAATTCTTAAAGCCAAGCTCTGGGAAAAGAATCATATAAAGGTTACTTCATTCTTAATTTGTTTTTCAAATCTTATTATTTCATTGCAAGAATATAAAAGAATATAAAACAAATGAGCTGCAGTTAATGCTTTTATAGAATTTGACATCTCCTAAATGTGTGGTTCTTTTTTTTTCCAGGTTTATTGAGGTGTAATTGACAAACAACATTGCATGTATTTAAAGTGCAAACGTGATGATTTGATATATGTTGTGAAATGATTACCATAATTAAGTTAATTAACACTTCCATCACTTCACATAGTTACAATTCTTTGTGTGTGGTATGTTTGCCGAGATCTCTGTATCGGCAAATTTCAAGTATACAATACAGTGTTATTTACTACAGTCACCACGCTGTACATTAGATCCTCAGAACTTATTCATCTTACACCTGAAAATTTGTACCCTTTGACCAATATCTCCCCATTTCTTCCATGCTCCAGTCCCTCGCAACCACCATTCTACTCTGTTTCTACAAGTTCGACTTTATTGTTTCAGACTCCACACGCAAGTGAGAACACAAAGTATTTGTCTTTCTCTGTGTGGTTTATTTCACTTAACATAAGGCCCTCTAGATTTATGCATGTTGCCAAAAATAGTAAGATTTCCTTCTTTTTTATGACTGAATAATATTCTATGTTCTTTATCCATTCACCCATTGATTGACACTTAGGTTGTTTCCAGATCTTGGCTATTGCGAATAATGCTGCAATGAACATATGAGTGCAGATATCTCTTCAAGATACTAATTTTATTTCCTTTAGATATATACCAAGAAATGGGATTGCTGATGCATATGGTAGTTCTATTTTTAACTTTTTGTGAAACTATACTGTTTTCCATAGTGGCTGTACCACCTTATATTCCCATCAAAAGCGTAGAAGGGTTTTTTCTCTTTCTTTTTTTCCACCTCCTCACCAACATTTGTTACCTCTTGTCTTTTTTATAGTAGTCATCCTAACACGTGTGAGGTGATATCTCATTGTGATTTCTATTTGCATTTCCCTGATGAAAAGTGATGTTGAGTACCTTTTCACATACTTGTGGGCACTTGTATGTCCTACTTGGAAAAATGTCTATTCAGGTCTTCTGCCCATTTTTTAATTGGGCTATTTCTTTCTTTGCTACTGAGTTATATGAGTTTCTTATACATTTTAGATATTTCTCCCTTATCAGATATGTGGTTTGCAAATATTTTGTCCCATTCCATCGGTTGCCTTTTCATTTTGTTGATTGTTTCCTTTGCTGTGCAGAAGCTTTTTAGTTTGATGTAGTCCCACTTTAATTTTGCTTTTATTGCTTGTACTTTTCTATGCACTAACAACAAACTATCTGAAAAAGAAATAAAGAAAACAAATCCATTTACAACAGCATCAAAAACAATAACACACTTAGGGACAAATTTAACCACGGAGGTAAAAGATCCGTACACTGAAAACTATAAGATATTGATGGAAGAAATTAAAGAAGAACAAATAAATGGAAAGATACCCCATGTTCTTGGATTGGAAGAATTAACATTGTTAGAATGTCCATAATCTCCAAAGCAATCTACAGATTCAACACAATTCATGTCAAAATTCCAATGGCATTTTTCACAGAAATAGAAAAGAGGATCCTGAACTTTGTACCAAACCACAAAAGACCTTGAGCAGCCAAAGCAATCTTGAGAACAAAACTGAAAGTATCACTCTTCCTGATTTCAAACTATATTGCAAAGCTATAGTAATCAAAACAATGTGGTACTGGCGTAAAAACAGCCATGTAGACCAATGGAACAGAATGTGGAGCCTAGAAATAAAACCACACATATATAGTCTTTGACAAGGGTGCCAAGAACACACAATGAGGAAAGGGTAGTCTGTTCAATAAATGGTGTTGGGAAAACGATATCTACATGCAGGAGAATGAAACTGGAGCCCATATTACACTACCCACAAAAGTTAACTCAAAATGGATTAAAGACTTAAATGTGAAACCTGAGATTTTAAAACTTCTAGAAGAAAACATGGGTAAAAGCTCCTTGATATTGATCTTGGTAATGATATTTTAGACATAAGGTTTACTTTATATGTTATATACAAGAAATTATGAAGGTCAAGCAGTGGGTTATCAATGTCCAGTCCCTTCACACATGGAAACTAGAAATAATTCTTGAGTGTATGTGTGTGTGTGTGTGTGTGTGTGCATGCCAGCGCACATGCGTGCACACAGTGGGGGGGCGGGTGCAGGATGGGAGGTGGTTAAAGGAAGAGTTTTGCTTTTTCTGTAAAGACCAAGTCCTCTTATAAGTATCCCATATTGTGTTTTCTTTGGTCAGGTGATGCACTTTCTGTATAACAGCTCGTTGGTAAGTTACAATCCATGTTATACACTTGCTCACAATATTTTCTAGTTGATTTCTACCAAAGTTGTAGCCCTCACCAAATATTGATGTTATTTGTTTATTAATAAACATTTATTGTGACTGTTAATCTATTTAATGAATATTTATTAAGCATCTATCATGTCTAAAATAACATACTAGGAAATTAGAGTGAATAAGAGAGACATGTCTTATCCTTCATGAGTGAGACATACAAGTGACTAAAAAATTACAATAAGCTGGATAATTATAACCATATTGAAGGTGTCTCTGATCCAGGCTGGAGAAGGGGGAGGGGAAAAGTTAGAAGAGGTGATATCTAAGCTAAAGCAAATGAAATTTTGTCAGGATATGATAAAGAATGTTCCAGCTGAGGGAAAAGTATACGCTAGTCTGAAAGGCCAGGGAAAGTATGGTGTTGTTATAAACTCAAGCATCTGGGCATGGATGCACTGTTCAGTGGAGGGAGTGTCTAGAGATAAAACCGGTAAGTTAGGCAGGGGCATGAGCTTAGAGGGACTTGTAAACCATCCTACAAAGTTTGGAACTTCAAGCTAGATGGCATTAATAATTTGATAATGGGTTTTAAGGGAGGAAGTGACTGGATCATATGTGTTTTAGAAAGATCACACTGGCTGCAGTGTTCCACATGAATCAGAGGGGAAGTGGTTTGAATGCATGTGGACCATTTACAAAGGCTCTTTTGCAGGACTCTAGCCTCTTATAGCTCATAGTGTGGACCTTGGACCAGCAGCAGGGGCATCACTCAGAAGTTTTGTAGAAACGCAGAATCATAGACCCCACCCCAGAATTACTGAATCAAAATTCACACTTTTGCAAGTTCCCCAGGTGATGTGTCTGCACACTGAAGTCTGAGGTATGCTGCACTACAGCAGTGGCTTTCAAACTTAGGGGTACATTGGTATCATCTGGAAAGCTTTGGCAAAATATTGATGCCTGGGTCTCACCCCCAGAGATCAAAATCAAATTGTAATTATTTGCAAACCAATGGTTCTCAAACTTTGCCATGAGCTAGAATCACCTGAGGAAATTCTAAAGCTTCTGTTGCCAAAGCTGTATGACAGACCTACTAAAAGTCTATTAAATAGGCGACAGAAGACTGACAGAACTTGGTAATTAATTGGATGTGGAAAGTGACAGAGAGAAATCAAGCATGATACCCAGATTTCCAGCTTGAGAAACTAGGGGAAGCATGACACCCAGCAATCTTTCTCCCTGACTTCACTGTGTGTCCAATGTGCACAGTTGGCAGTTGCATTCTTTCATGAAATCCACATTTTCTGAACCTTGTGGCAACAGGAGAGGGTCTTTGAATATACACCGATAGGGAGAGTCCTTATAAAGAATTGAAATTCTAAACTAAAAACCAGATTTCCCCAATATGCAGATACATTGATTTCTACTTCCCGTTCAAAATATTTAACTATCTCATGCAGAATGCACTCAGCTGTACCACAAGGAGTGGCACCATGTGATCTTGTAGATCATAAAGGAACTAATCATGCTCCATTCTGATCATGTGTTCTCTTGTATAATTTCACCATCAGACTATGAGGTCTTCAAGGGACAGAGTGTCTTTGCATCACCAGAGCTCCTAGCATGCTTGGTAGGTGCTCTTGAATGCTATTTGAAGGTAGGCATGAATGGTCAATGAATAGAACATAGTTTACACAAAGGGATAATAAATTCTTCATGATGTGGCTGCTTGAAAAGCACAATTTTTTCCCTGAAGTGAGTCTTGCGTACTGTCCACAGCTTCCCATAGAAAGCTAGCAGACGGCCACTGCCAATTAATACTAAACACATTCATTGGTCCAAGGGGATATTATTTCAGATTAAGAGTTAACACCCTTTGGCATGAAGCTGTCAATGTCAATCAGTTTAAATCAAACTGAAATGTCAAACCACTTAGTATATGGCTTATCCATATCTAATGCTGAAAGCAAGGGTGGCATTCTACTAAAGAGGGAACGGTCCTAGTATTCAGTAAGCTACAGAGTCCTTAAAGGGCCAAACCCCATCTGAAAACTCACAGTCATCCACTTAAAATTTTCAATATACTCCCTTGCATAAGCACATAAATGTAAATTATAAGGGAGCAGGGACTGGTCTGGCCTGTTCACCACGTGATTCCCCAAGACTAAAACAGTGCCCAGTACAAGGTGAGCACCCAGTAAATAATAGTCAAACAAAGAGATGCAAACAGGTATTTGCCGAAGCAAAAACATCAATTCTGCTCACTAGCAGTTGTGTATTTTTGCTGATGTTGTTTTAAAATGAAGCAGGAGAGCTTAAAGGACAAGTCCTGAAATTTGATAGTAAAGAAGGCAACTTAAACAATAGTAAGAAAATTAGAAATGTTATCTGTGCAAATGGGGTTATCAAAATCAACCTGCACAGTTCTCTTGTGAAACCAAACTTCACCCCAATGCACTCACATTAGTCCTTATGTCACTTTGGACTTGCAAACAAGTAACTTACAAACAGCCTTTCAGAAACCAGATGTTCATAAGCAAGGGAGCCTCTATGCCAGGACTTTAGATGTGAAAATAATGTTATATAGATAATAAAGTATCATAACTAACATTTATGGAGAGTTTACTACATGCCAGATAATGTTTTAAATTATCATCATCTATTAATTCACTTATTATTCACAAGAAAACTCTCAGATGGTACTGTCATTATCCCAATTTTACGGATGAGGAAGGTGAGGATGGGAAAAGTTAAGCAACCTACCTAAAGTCACACAGCTAAAAGATAGTAGAGCTGAGAACCACACTCGGGCCAAACACAGAAATGGTTTCAATACAATGTAAACACAGTTCAAACGAGTCCAATAAATCTCTGTGCATGTTTAAAGGAAAATAGTTAAAGAGGATGAGGGGCAATCTCTAAACTGGAAAACTGATCGTTCATGAAGAACAAAACCAATCAGTGGAGAGCCTTCCTTGCACCTGGCATTGTTTCAGGAGACAGAGATGCAGTGGCATCAAGTCAGAGAACGCCCCTGCTCTCTGGGAGTTTATGTTCCAGCGGGGAAAGATAGATGACATGCATGAAAATACAAATACGGAATTTTCAGATTATGGCAAGTGCTATGAAGAAAAGAAAGCAGGGTACTGTCATAGGAAAGTGACTTATAAGTTACTTTAAATTGAGTGGTTCAAGATTTCTCTGAGAAAGTGACATCTGGGCTGAGATCTGTGTTGACAGAAAGAGGCAGCCACCTGAAGATCTAAGAAAGGAGAAATTCCACACAAGGAACAGCAGATGCAAAATTTCTGAGTCTGAGGAGAGCAGAAGAGAATTGAAAGGGAGGGGATGAGAGGGAAGGGAAGGTAGCAATTCCCTTGAGAGTTTCACTGTAATCTTTTCAAATATATGAAGTCATTTGTGGGTAATTAGCACCAGTTCAATATTGTGTATTCCCATCCACCAAAATGGAATTTCTTTTATTTGTTCCATTTAGTCCTCTTTCACATCCTTCAGTAAGTTCTCAGGGTTTCCTTTATGAGTCCTACAAAATACTTAAGTTTATTCCTATATATTAAATATTTTTTCCTTATAACTGGGGTTTTTATTTTTTACCTATGCATATGTTCTAATCATTTTTTCTTATATTTACCAAAGAGATTATAAGAAAAAAATGACAACCTGGTGAAAAATTCTTGTTCCAAAATGATATATGCCTCTATAGTGATTGGAATTCTTTTGTCTTCCTTAGAGCTGAATAAGAACTGACACACTTTTGTTCTCTATTAAACTCCAATCTGAGCACCTCTCTTACGGATATTCCTCTCTCTTTTCCCCCGTCCTTCCTTCCTTCCATTTATCCATTCGTTTAATAAACATTGATTCAGAACATATTATATGTCAGAAACTATTCTCGAAACACAGAAATATAACCTTAAATTTCTATAGCCTACTCAGGTCAGATAATCAATAGGTGTTTAAAATGCAGTGTGATAAGTTCTCAGGTAGAAGTAAGAGCACAATATTATGGGGACACAATGGAGGCCCCTCACCCAGCCCAGGGTGGGTAGGAAACACCTTTGAGAGATGCTCAGCTGCAGATAAGGAGAGCTGGGCAGCAACTGTTGAAAGAGCCCAGGACAAATGGTATATTTCATCAGCCATGAAACTACACCCTAATTTGACTGATTGGTACATAAATATATTTTAATTATACAAGTAACTACAAATGCATGTTTAGTATAAAAATCCAATCAAAAACTGGGACTATGGAAGAAAAATTTTAAAGTCTATGTTTTCTTCACCTGAAAGCCTTACAGATAGCAATTTTTAGCTACATGGTTATGTAGCCTTTCATAATTTTTCTAAATGTATACATATGTACATATATCTTATACATAATATAAATATCTCTATACATCTTATTCTGCAACGTCCTTTTTCCATTGAAAATATCTTGGAATCCTTATGCTGTCTTTACATATAGACATCATTCTTTTTAATATCTATATGGTTTTTTTTAAAAACAGAAGTGATATGTATTCGCCACGTTTGTAGTAAGAAAAACAGCATTAAACCTGGACAGCGGAAATGGAAGAGCCCTAATCCTCCCAGAACTAAGCACTTCCATTCTAATTCCTCAGAGCTAATCTCTTTTAAAGTCTCAGTGTATTCTCCCAGAAATACTGTGTGTGTACGTGTGTGTGTGTGTAAACGTTTTCTCCATTCTCTTAAAGCCAAGCTGCTCCCAGGGACCCAGCAGGACACAGACGCCCCACTCTGCTGTGCTGACCCTCCGCTCTGGGAAGAGCTGCGAGTGAGGTGTGTAAAGGGAGGTTGGCAGCTCATCACGCTAGACTCGAGGAAGGTCCTACGTACTCGAGGTATTGTTACCTCAGTAAATGTCAGTCAGAAGGAACTGCGTTTTCTGATGGGGATGTGAAACATTCTTTTAATGAAGGAAGGGGCTCTTATTGCTAATACTGGAGGCAAAGAGAGTTTTCTTTGTAAATCATTCACTCCCTTAAGCCAAGTTATTCGGAAAAGCCATTTTTATTAGGGCCAGGTAAGACCAACAGGATCTGCAAGTAGAGCATCTGTTGGAATTGCCACCTGCCACAAAAAAACTAATACTGTATTCTCTAGCTAAAGACATTCAACTTTATATGCTTCAGAGCTCTGAATGATTCTAGCTCCTGACTCCATGATAATTTATAGTAAATGAGGCATGAATCTGTAGGCATTATTTATTTACTTTGAAGTGACTCTGTGATCTGTGAATGACTCTGTTACTAGTTAATAGGAGGAAAGAAGTACTTGTTACTAGAATGAAAGGAAAAGTACATAACATGCTGAACGTGCAGTCTTCACTGTATCCCACCCAAAAGGCAACAACATTTGCAAGAAGAGAAGCAAAGCAAACTATTATTCACATATGGGATATGAGAAAATGGACGCCCTCAGACCTGGACACCTGGCTTGTCCAATTATACCTAACAAGTTAGTGAGCAAGATTGAACCAGGGGGACTTTTCATCACGGGCACTCTTAAGGTTATATTCAAATATCTAATAATTATGTAAGCTAAGATTAGTATTGCATTTAAATTTCATAAAGCAATTTTACAGCAATCGACACAATAACCCAATTTAAAACTAGTATTTAGAGTCCTATTCACAGAACTTCTTCCGAACAACAAAATAAAGGCTCAGGAAATTTAAAAACTTAGTTCAGCTCGTGTCCCTAAAATGTGACAGCATTTAAGTGACAGAGGTTCTGCTGGCAAATTCCACTTTGCTCCCATACATTTCATTACCCCATCACATAGAATTTCAAGGCATTTAAAGCCTGCATTAGTCTATTTCCCCAACCTCACGAACTCAGAAGGTGAGGGGATTTTCGCCCCTGCTTCCCAGAGTAGAAACCTCAAAGTACCAGTGGTTTAAAACTACAGTCACGCTATTGGGAGAATTAGCAGCTAGCTCCAAAACCAAGTACACTCAGCCTCCCTATGCAAGATGTAATTAACTGTTCTGTCTAAACAATCACAGTGGTTTCTGCCATGAAACCAGCACAGCTGTTAGTTTTTCGGTGCTCACTGCTTCGTCCTGTGCAGAGTAAGGTTTTACTCTGACCAAAGGATTTGGGAGAGATTTTCTAAATTTGGCCACATGGGGGCAGTATTACCATGGCATTGAAAGGCTTCCGGACAGCAGTTCAGGAGGAGAGTGCAGCGCCAATTAACTCAGGAAAAATATCCTTTTGTGTCCTCTTCTTTGACTTAGAGATGTGCAAAAAAGATAGCAAGCTGTGTAGTCTCTGAAAAGAGAGCTCTCTTTCTTTCTCCTGTGTAACGGGAGGGATGGGGCTGCAGGATGAGAGGCAACCTGCAGCCTAATGAGCCAATTAGTTTAATGGCGCTAATACACCTAGGGACTTGGAGGAGGGTGCTTCCGTATGAGGAGGAAAGCAGAACAGGACTATAATTTTAGGCAAATCATGGACTTAAAATGTGTCCCAGGGCTGAAAATTTCTTCTCTTTTCTCTTTGACTTTCCAACAAAGAAACAGGAAAGTAAATGTTTATATTGGCATTTTCCCTTTTTGTTAGCGACTTCTAATTTGTACAAGTCACATTTTCCTAGCAATAAGTCTACAGTGCAACCGGCTTGAAAATCCATGCATTCAAAATATTTCATCCTCTTGCTCTCACATACAATTTTATTACAGAGGAAACCAGCTCTCGCTCTCTCTCATTTTTTTTTTCCTGGTATAGTGAAAGGACTGTCTCATTTAATCCTCACAGGAATTCTGTATAGTAGGTGTCCTTAATTCCATTTTACAGATACGGAAAGCAAGGTAAGAAAAATTAACTGAACTGATGGAAGCTCCCACCAATAGTAAATGGGCAGAGTCTGATCTGTCTGAGGCACGAACCCACAGTCTGCCTCCTCAGCATACTCACATTCAGGATAATTTCTCCCTCTTTAATTAATCTTTGGGGTTTTTTTTTCATTTTGTTATTATTTAAATTTATTTTTAAATGTTTAAATAGAGAATTCTCAAGAAGGAAACAAGAAATAGCTGATAAACTCATTGCCTGAATAAGCCCTGTGTCTTTAAAGATAAAAAGGAGGAAAAGTATAATATGTGGATCTGTTTGGAAAAAACAACCTTGTACAAAGGCACAAGATGAAAAGTAAAAACTTCTCTATGACGCACACCCATATCCCTGTCCACATACGTGACCACTACACTAGTATTAAACAGCAAGTAATTTAAACTACAAGTGTAGTAGACAATGGTGTATATATTAACATAAGCTAGTACTTATAGAGAACCTACTATTAGTCAGGCATAGTTTGAAGCACCTTAAAGGTATTAAATCATTTCCCGTACATGTATAGCCATGTATTCATTTTTCGTTCACGTTAAAGGGATCTTACTCATCACAGTATTCTGAACTTTTCCTTTTTTCTTATTTTTTCCCCTTTAAACATATATTTTGAAGATCCTTCTCTATCCACACAGGCTGATCCTTTTTTTACATAGCTAGAGCATTCCGAGGCAAGGATGAGCCATAATTAACAAATACCTATGGGTTATGTCCTCTCCCTATGATCTTAACTAAGAAACATGTATGGTTGGTTTTCTTTTAATTTAAAAGTCATATCTTAGCAACAACAACAAAAGACCGAATATGGTTAAAGGGTGATTAGGATGGAAAGGAACTGATAAAATGAAGAGAAACATTATTTTTATGGTTTAGAAAGCAATCATATTACAGTGTTGCCAGTCACTTTGAGGCCGGCTAACATCACAGGTCAGATCATCCTGTCCCCCTGGGCACTGAAAACGTCCTTCCTGAGACTCCCTGTCTGGGAGGCATTTACACGAGATAAAATGATCCTCATGCTTCAGGTCCATGGCACAGGTTCATCCACATATTTCTTTCCACCAGCTCCTTTTCCCTGATTTCTGATCACGTTCCTTCCAGCCAAGCCACTTGCCACTGCCTGGGAATAAATATATATATGCCTGTGCCTCAGGCTCCTTCTCCCCCCACACCAAGCTGATGACCAAGTGTGTGAAGCTCTGCCCAGCAAAAGGATCTCCCTCCACCACTGTCTTGTGGCATCACCCCTAAGTGGTACTTTAATAGAACTCTAGTCCATTTTTGGCTAGCACCAACATATCATGCCAACCCATTTGTGAACCAGCCTGGGTCCTTTCCTCTTTTGCCAGTTGGTCATAAACAAATCCCCCAGCAGGCCACCGTTGTGTGCTGCGAGAGTCCACGTAGCCATTGGAGTGAGTCTAGGCTACCTGGTCATGTAATTTACATATGCCTTCTGAATCTGCTTGAGCCCAATCCTTCATTTCCATCATACAGTAAATTGCTGCTTTGCACATCCAATCTTATGTGACTTAGTATATTTGATAATACTCAGCCTATGAGAGACACTTTGGTAATGAGATGTCATCAATACAGTTGACAGCATGAAGATGGTTGAAATCTCTGCAGGCAATGTTATAACTGAGTGAAGGAGAATTAACATAGCCCCAGGGCAAGATAGTGTATGGTCACTGCTCTCCTGCCCTGTGAAAGTGAAATGTTTTTGATCACCTCCCACTTATGAAGTCAAAAGAATGCCAACTTAATATATGCACTCCAATGCTAGAAACTGTTAGGATCTGCTCCAGTAAGATAGCATATCCAGCGCAGTAGCAGTAATTATAATACCACCTCGTGAAGTTTATGGTAGTCCGCTGTCACCCTGTACAATCCATCCAGTGTTTGCAGAGCTCACACTGGTGAGAGGGGGAGTGAGGAAACTTCCACCTCTGTATCCTTTATGTCGTTGATAGTGGCAGTATTGTTTCTGATCAACTATCTTGGCCAGGGATGGGAGAGGTCAGTTTCAGGAGCTTCTAATCCATCGTTTCTAAAACAATGATCTTTATGCCACAGTTTAGAGAACCAATGTGAGCATTCCACCAGATGCTAAGTCTATCTATCTCATTTGCAGCCTGGATAATAACCATAAAAATAAGAAGGACTTGGGCCCAAACTCCATTTATTACCCTGCTTCCATTGGCTTCCACTCCAGCTGGAGAACTCCTAGTATCAGTACCAGCTCAAATCCTTTATCTCACAGCTCTCACAGAGCCTGAGTTTTCCTCTTTCCTCAATGCAGTCATCCTGCCAAATGGCTGCAGGTCACTTTAGGGAAGGACCAAAGGAATGTTTACTCTACAAACTACTTTTTCCAGAGATCTTTATCAAGGAGATCTGGCATCTCCTTCTATTATTATGTTCTGGGTCTGTGAACCGATATAAATCTGGAAACTGGGTGAGGAAACATGAGTTCCCATTGTGACAACTGATGTCAGCCTTCCGCCACCAGTTCTCAATCTTCCTTGACATTACAAGTTGAGACACACCTGAACACCCAAATTGATCTTCTTTTTCTCTCTCTCTGTTTCTCTCACTCTCTCTCTCTCTCCCCAAGGAATGCCACAATTTAATAGTTATCACCACCTGTCCCTGTTGGACAAGACACCCTGAATGCCACTCTAGGCTTGATGCCAATTATGATTATTATTTCCATCTTGTGACTGGTGTTTAGATGCTGCCATGTGGCTTCTGCCATTCCCAAAACCATCATTCACATGTGAGAGAGCTCAAGTTCAGGACAGCATCTCCCGCTATCAAACCAAGCCTATGTAAAACAGCCACCAGAGAGCTATTGAAAAGCCACTGCACCCCTCACCAGTGCACTCCTTAGTGCCTCAGTGAAGGGCTCCTCAGGCTTTCTTGGGAAAGTAGTCAGCTGTTTTACTTTCAAAGTTTTACATAGTAAAGCCATTCAAACACTCCCACCTACCCAACTTTCCAATCCATTCCTCGAAATGCTGCCAAGGAGGTTCTGGTATGTCCATCCCGTTCACTGTATTGCATCTTTACATTCAAGCTTCAAGGTTCCTGTCCGGAAAACTCAAGATATCTTTTCCAGAACATGAATCCAGAGTTATGAGTAAATGCCCAACATAACCACGTCTCCCCTATCCAGCCTTATAGCCTTTTCTGCCTGCTCCAATGCCCTCGGATTCCACTCTCACGAGTTTTTCCCCAGTTCCTACCAGTACATATTAGTCAATTCCTGAAGTTCCTTTGGGGTGTAAGTTATTTTGTTCTGGGACCAAGACAGTACTTCTCCATTCAGACTGTGAGCGCTAAGATCTGACCCCGGATATTGGTCTGGAGGAACTGGGGAGTGGTGCAGGCAGAGCTTGAGGAGAACAGGATAGCATTGGAAGGCCCTATAGAGCCTCACAGGTCTCCAAGCAAGGAGAGGCTACTTTCCTCTGGCAGGCAAGAAGAAGGTAGCTGCTGCTTCTTGTGTGCGACATTCAAGGGAATTCAAGCGTTAGAGATACTCAGGGTCATCCACCCAAACATCCTCATGGCAGTTCTCAGCCTCCTCCTCACTCTCTATCAAGGTCCTAACAAAGGGAACATGCCATGGCTGTGCATGTGGTCTACTCTGAAGCTCTGCCCCCTAATTTTCTACATAGACTGTTCCATAGCCAGAACAGATATCATTGCTCTTCAAAGCAGCCACAAAGCCCCTCTGACTTTCCCAGCATGCTTCAAGATGGCAGTTTACTGCTCTGAGTCTTTTGTTTTCTTTTGCCAAGGACTGCAATGCAGTTAATCCAGTGCAATATCTTCCTAATTACCATTTTCCCCGAACTGTTTATTAAGCAGAGGTTTTGCATAAAATATTGTTTCACCTACTCCTTTCACCTCATCCCAATTAATCGTAGGTGAAAACCTGAGTAACTGTAATGCCACTGCATGCCAGAGGTTATTACTCAACTAATTACCACCAGTATGGGTCCTGTACTACCATCACACCATAAGTAATCCAGATGCAGAACAAATTCTTAGGGTCTGCTTTCTAGGGCTTTTCCTGGTTTCAACTGCCATAGCCTAGAGTTCCCAGAGGTAGAGTTTGAGGCATAAGGCTTTAGTGCTGTTATTGACAGGAAATATATACCAGGGCAGGTGGTACGAGATAGGGTGACACAAGAAGAGATATTTAAACAGATGATTACAAGATAGAATAAATTCTAGAATAGAGTTATGGACAATATCTACCATACAATCCATCTGAGAAGGTGATAAATTGTACTTGAAGAGTCAAGGACGTCTTCATGGAGTACTAATGTAACAACATTTATTCAGCGCTCATTCTATGTCAGGATCTATACGTAATCCTAAGATGCAGGTAGTACTACTGGCTCCATTTTAGAGATGAGAACACTGACTAAAGCTTAGTGAATTCCCACAGACAGTAAGTGACAGAGCCAGGACCTAAGCTTTTAAGCACAATGTTAAACTTCTTTCTGGAAGCCTTGCTATTGGCCTGATTTTTAAAAGACAAAATGCTTTTTGTCAACTGTGGAAGGAGAAAGTGTTCCCTAGGTAAAAAGGACAGGAGATGCAAAGGCAAAGAGATGTGAAAGGAACTATGAAACTTTAGGATAATAAGAAATTCAATGTGAACTGGGAGCCATTTGGAGGATGCCTTAGTTTGTTCAGGCTGCTATAACAGAATACCATAGACTAGGTGACTTATAAACTACAGGAATTTATTTCTCACGGTTCTAGAGGCTGAAAAGTCCAAGATCAAGTCACCAGCAGATTCAGAGTCTAGGATTCAGGGCCCTCCTCATATTTCACAGATGGCTGTCTTCTCACTATGTCCTCAAATGGTAGAAGAGGCAAGGGAGCTCTCTGGAGTCTCTTTCATATGAGCACTAATCCCATTCATGTGGACTCTGCCTCACGACTTAATCACCTCCAAGAGGCCCTGCCTCCTAATGCTGTCACACGGGAGAATCAGCTTAAACACATGAATTTTGGGGAACACAAATATTAAATCTATAGCGGAGGATGAACAAGATAAGGAAGAACAAATGGTGGAGAAGGTGAGAGAATTTAGACTATAAAACCAATTGGTGGGTTTTACAATAGTCTCATCAGGAGATCATAAAACTCTGAAAATGAATTATGGTCCTGGAGATGGACAAAGAGACATCAGAGCTTGCACCCCTATACTGTTGTTATCTATATCTCATTCCTCTCTGGGTCTAAGTGCCAGACACCCCACCTGTCTCCACATGACTTTGGGCAAGTCTCTCAACGTCATTATCCTGTTTCTCTAGGTATAATGTGAAGAAAATAACAGCTGCCAACTACTTATCTTGTAAGATTGTTATAAAGATTAAATAAAATAATGCAAGTACAGTACCCAACACCCAGATTTAACTTATATAAATTCAACTGTAAGCTTTTGTCCAGAGATAGAAATATAAAGAAAGCAAGAGAAGAAATAACAGTTCAACAGTATGTGAAATTCCACTTTCAATAATTGATAGCTCTCCTTGGTGAGAAGAGAGGTGTGAATCTGCTGTTCCCATATTTAGTCCGCGTTCCCCTCTTCCTCTCAGAGTGTGATCATCTCACAGACTAAGAAGTCATTTGTGCCTGAAGCTATGGCTTGGCATAGTGAATGAAACACAGTACATATTCAATGAATGCTCAGCAAATATTTGTTTATATCCTTGTTATTATTATTCTCCTCCACCCTCTTCATCTTGCTAATAGGCTGCAACCTCTGTCGCCAATTGATTTGCCAAATTTTCTGTCTTGCGGAGACAGTTGTCCTATATTGGGGACATAGCCCACCCTGGCCTACAAAGGAGTCACTGATCTGTCCAAAGTTATTTCCTTCATGGCTACTTAGAAGCAGCTACTGTTTTAGTAGAAGCTACTTGAACTAGAATCGGTCCATGAGCTTTTGCTTAGTTCCTCACACACACACCCACCCACCAGGAATCAATGTCCATCTCCATAAATTCACTTCTAGGCCCACCTGATCGCCAAACCCCTTTGCCCTACCAGCCCCAGAGAGACAGACAGAGGATGAAGAAGAACATATTAACCTCTACCTCTATACCCTTTATTTAAGTCCCACCTCATATCCAGGCCTGGGACTAATGTCTTCCCGCAACTACTGGCAGGGACGATATGCATTCCTATCCCTGGAAATTCCATCCCCACCCATTAGGTATGATCTGGTCCAGGGGCCTGGCAATCAACATGATCTGACAGTCCATTCCTAAAATGCCTGTCTATTTAGAATTAGTCAGCTCTGCATGTGAGCCATCAGTGGTCCTGCCAGGATTGCATTGTGTTATCCCAAGCTGATTTCAACTCTTTTTCTCAGCTTTTCCTCTAATGCTGGGTGAGAAGGAAGTCAAGCCAATACATCCCTCATGTGTGATCATGTGGATCATGTGGATCCACTCTCCACCTCCTGGGAGCAAACGCTTAGACAAGAAAACAGGCAAAAATTTTCCTAAAACAAAAAGTAATGTTTAGACATAGAGAAATTTAAACCAAAATTTAGAAAAAAATAAGTTCCACAATTTTCACACAAAATATATGTCTAATGTAAATTGCTAAATGACTTAATACGACCATCAGCAGTATCTGCATTTGGATAATTCCACCGTCAGTTGGGTTCTTGTCAAGAACAATTGGGTGTAGGTTTGTCTTATGTCAACAAAATTAAAGGACCCACCAAAGTCCTCTTTCCCAGAAAAAGGAGACCTACGACTTAAAGATAAAAGTTCGTCAAGTTTCCACGTGAAAAGGAAGATTTCCATATTCAATGGAATCTGGTGCAGTGCTTGGAATACAGTAAGCCTTTGACTGACGTTAGTTTTTTTTATCATTGTAATTGTCATTTGTTATCACCTCATTGCATGCCATCCTGCTGGCACATGCACCAAATGCAAAAACAGATCTTTGCTCTCTTTTGACTTTCAGAGTGAAATTAAACAAAACAGGTCATCTTTATCCTTAATTTGTGCAGGGGTTTAATCTGATGAGATACTTTTAATATGTCATATATTGCATCAAAGTTCCAGTTTACAAGCTCAAAAGTGGTTTACCACTTTTCCATGTCACTTTTCCAGGTTCCCCTGGTAGAAGAGTTAGTGCTCTCGTGAAATGGGCTAGTTCACACTTGATGCCCAGTGGAATGTACAAGAATCTCTAGGGCAGAGAATTTGAGGATATTTGTATGAAAGGGAAAAAAAACAACACAAAGAAAGCTAAGTGAGCCTCTTTTCATGAAATTTAAGTAGCAACACTTCAACTAAAATCATGAGCTTATTTCTTTTCATTTTAGCCTGCACAGCTCACGTTATAAAATTTGAAAGAGTTGAGACAAGTACTATGCACATTTAATTTTTCTGTTGGAAGATCAGAATCTCTGAATGTTAGAGCTGACACACATACACAAAACCTTACAGATTACCTTCCCCGCCATGCTCACTTCATGGCCTGGAAACTGCTGGAGAAACTAATTGGTGTGGAGGAAAGGGAATGGATTTTGGACACAGAGATGCCAAATACAAGTCAAGTGCCTCAACTTGCTGGTTCCGTGATTCTGGTTGAGTTACTCTTCCTTTCTGAATTTCATTTCATCAGCCATAAAGTGGAAATGATAATAACACCTACTTCATGGGACTATAGTGAGGCCTGAGCAAGATAGCATATATATAGAAAACTCTTTACATTCTTTCAGGTGTTGCACAAACATTGCATGGAGCCATTTTGACATGATGTGTGAGTGTGTGATTTGAATGCTGGGGACCTTAGTTTAAGTTCTCATTCTACCGCCTAATCTTTTATAAGTGTCACAGTCCTCATCTATAAAATAGAATGTGCATAACACTTCTTTCATATGGTCTCTGTGATACCTATAAAGTACTTATAGCATCTGATACACAGAAGCACTCAACAAGCATCAACTATCATCAGACATTAGATGAAAAAATTGATGTTTCTTCAACAAGTATTTAATGAGACCCAGCTATGTGTTAGGCACTCTACCTTGTGCTAGGAGTGAAGGTGGGAAAATGATACCTTCTGCCTCTGAAGGGATTCATCCTGTGGTGGGGATTTTCTTAATTCGTGTGTCCATTCCGAAAAGTGATCACAGGCTTCTCATTGCCCAGAAAATAAAGTTCAAGTTCAGTATTTAAAACACTCCCCTGTATGTCTCCACCCTATCACCCATTGAACCTCCTTATGCAATCTACATTTCCAATCAAACTAAATTTCCTGTCTATGTCATTACTCATTGTATAAGTCAGTGTTCCCCAGAGAAACAAAACCAACAGGAGGAGATTTACTGTAGGAATTGGCTCACATGATTATAGAGGCTGAGAACTCCCATGACCTGCCACATGCAAGCTGGAGAATCAGGAAAGTTGGTGGTATAATTCAGTCTGAATCTAAAGGCCCAAGAATCAGGAGCGCCAATGTTTGATGGCAGGAAAAGATGGATGCCCCAGCTCAACCAGAAAGCAAATTCTCCTCTCCTCCACCTTTCTGTTCTATTTAGGCCCTCAGTGGATTGGATGATGCCCACCCACATTGGTGAGAGCAATCTTCTTTACTCAGTCTACAGATTCAAATGATAACCTCTTCTAGAAACACCCTCACAGACACACCCAGAAATAATGTTTTACCAACTGTCTGGGCTTCTCTTAGCCCAGTCAAGTTGACAAAATTAACCATCACACTCATGCTGGATTCTCCACCTGGAATACTCCTCATCTCCTCTCTATGTCAAAACCCTACACTTCCTTCATAGCCCAGCCAAAATGCTCTCTAATGTGACCATGTAGTTTTCTGCTTTAATTCATATCCCCTTAAGGAATGATTTCTTCTCTACACCTCTTCTGGTGTAGATGAAGATGCCACTCCTTGGCCACAAAATGGGTATAAGAGTAACTTAGTTCAGATCGAAAGTATGGCATCCCCCTCACCTTAGGAATTAGTTCAGAGGTAGCACTTGACCCAATCCAGCCTGAAGAGAATAACACCTAGGATTATGCAGAACTATTCAGAAAGAAAATTTCCTTTCACACTGGAGTTAAGGTAGCTGTTAAACTAGAAGGCTATGAGTCACGAGCTACAGGATACCATCTTACCTACAAGAGCACCAAACTCAGGGGAAAGCAGAGCTGACAGAGAGAGAGAAACCAACTCCTGATGGCATCACAGACCACTTAGGTGGACACCCCTTGACTTCAGTGAAGGAAGCCAACTCATTTCCTATGATTATTATTTAGTTCCTAACATCCATAATCACTAATCTCCTGCTGGCCAGGACCAAAGCTTATTTATATTTATGGCTCCTATGAAACATCGGAATGAGTTTTTGCCCACTGTAGGTGCTCAGCAAATCTTAGGTTAGATTAATCTATAACTCATGGAATGAAATGTAATGGATTCCAAATGGCATTCAACCTCACTAGCATTTAACCTGGTTCATTAAAGCAGAGGAAATATATCTTAGCCAAAAGATTTATTTGTAAAGACCATTCAGCCATTAGTTTCTCTGGAGCCCCAAAGGAACCTGTACTTTGCATAATAGCCTACACAGATAAGAAAACTATACTTTTCCAAGTGTTTTTAGTCCTCATTTTAGAAATGAGAAGAAGCAGCCCCAGAGAGATGAATTGATTTCCTACAGTCTCACAGGAAGTGGGTAGAACACTGTTGCGGAATCCTTTGTGATTCCAAAGGACTAGCGGTCCTTTTGCTCTGTCTTCAGGGTCAGGGTACTATAGGAGTAAGAATTTTTGGAGTCGCCCAAGCTGGAGTTGAAACTTCTCCTCCACCAGCTGTGAAGCACTACCTCAGGGTTTAGCACATAGCAAGTGCCAAATAAATGACAGCTTTTATTATTACCATTAATTCACATTTTAGTGATTTCTCAATCTGCTAGAAATTTTAAACTGACCCAGAAATCTTAAGGAACCTCATCTGACTAGCTCCCATTGTTACCTATGAGATTTCTGTGTCTTAAGGGAGAATAAATTCCCCTGCAGATGCCTCAGTGGGGAAAATGTAAGACATAAGTTACTAGTGTTTGCGTTGTGATTAATTTCCCACTCATTTTTCACGGGCTTTCCTCTTTCCTAATAAAATGGAACTTTCCTGTGCTCATTGAGGGGACAATATCATTTGCTTACTGTTATACATTTGCTAAGTTTCACTAGTTTTAGAATCTAATTTAGATTGAGATCCTTATAAGTTCCAGTAAGAACTTCTCAATAGATTAAGAGAAGTTGATGGCCATGGATGAATAAGAAAATGTACATATGAATATAAGACTTAACTCTGTAAATGTGAAACGGGTTTAGAAATTCTTGTCTCAGTTTGAAGAGAAAATTAAAGGACAATTGCCTCTTTTATGTGACTTTATGTCTCATCATTGTCCTAACTAAATGTCAAAGGATAGAACAGTCAACAAAGTGCCAACTCAATAGCATGTCTAAAAACAAGGTTTTCAGACCCACCAAGAAGGTTATTTGAGTCTACTGTAGACAAGCTTGTATTATGAAAACTTAATTTAATTCCTTTTGGTTTAATCTAGCTAGACCAAGTGTGATTACTTTATGATTTTTTTTAAAAGCACAGCTGATGATTTTAAAAATTCTTAGAATGTGTGCACAATTTAAAATATGATATTGAATTTGAAAGCATGCCAGTACAAGAGAAGAGAAGACACTCTTCTCTCCCATGGGAGAAATATTTTATCACTTTAATTGCTGATGGGGTTGCCTCTGTGGCAAAGTTCTCTCCCGAAATTTTTTAAAAAAACACTGAAGGAGAAAAGGATGTTAGAGTGGGAATTAACATATGATGAGCATCTACTTCCTATCAAGTATTATGCACAGTGCTAAACACATGTGAGCCCTTATTGTTCTCCCCAAAACCCCTGAATAGATTTCCTCACTCTACACCAAGGGCCTTTCAGCCCCGGAGGAATTGAATAAAGTGCCTGTGATCTCCTCACTAATAAATGGGAGTGTTCAGACATAAAAAATCAGTGTTGTGATTACAAACAAAACCCAAAACCTCCAGAGCTCGTCCTTTCCCTCTTCCATCAGTGTTCTCATAAGTCAGTCATTTGTGTTTAATAAATTCGTTATACTGATGTGGGCCTGAGATTAGTTGTTTATCAAACTATTTCTCTCTTCTACCTGGGCACTGAGCTAGACCACACTTTCCAGCCTCCACTATAGTTGTGTGGCCATGTGACTGAAATCTGGGCCAAGTTATGTGATGGGTGTGATAACCAGCCTCCCCAGACCTGGCGCCTCAGAACTTCCTATGCAGTCTCCCAAGCACTCCCTATTACCACATCTCCCAGCCATACTCAGATGCCCTAATGGAGGGCTCTGAGGCTCAGCCCGTATTGGAGCAACTAGATGGAAGGAGCCTGGGGCTTCCATGACTACATGAAGCAGTGCCATGATGCCAACTCCCATTGGATTGTGACATGCATGAAAAGTTCTATTAAATTATGTCTCTGAGATTTAGGAGTTACTTGTTGCAGCACATAGTCTTCCCTGACTAACACATGATAAACCATTTATACTTAATATCTTTATCTAAGTGAATTGACTTTTTTCTTAAATTTATTTATCATAGCCATGTTTACTTTAACCTCTATTATGGATTTGATGCACTGGCCAATTTTTTTCTATTACATGAAAGTAAAATCAAAAATATTTTTTAAAGTTTACTGTATAATAATCTTGTGTGTCATATTTTGAGATATATTGCTATTCTAACCACTTCCCTGTGCTTGGCCAGGTAGTTGGTCCCTTCTTCAGCCAAGACCCTCAATACCCAAAGTGAATATCATGTCAAGATGTGCACACTGAGGTGCCGTGTCATCTCAATTCAACAACTGCCCTTTAAATCCAGAGGGCCCAGCCAGAAATGATGGGATTGAGCAGAAACCCCAGAGTTGCTCTGGCTTAAAGGCAGCAGAAGCCTCTTGGGGAGAAACAGAATAGCTGTGGCCATGGCCCTCTCCCTATTGCTCTGACCTCAGCCCCGTGGCTGCTGTGGTCCCCTAGTAACCACTAAGGACTGAATCAGCAAGAACAGTGGCCCTTCCTACCATCACTCTACCTTTGGACCACTGAGCCAGTTGTGCTCATTCCCTTCAAAGTTACCCAGACCTATGGACTCAACCTACATAGCTTTCAACCAGCACAGTTAGGCATCTGCCCCCAGAACGCCATCTCTCCAGCCTGCAAAGAAAACCTAAATTCAAGGCTGATGTTCTGCAAACAAGCCAGAAGAATAAGAACTCCTAGAAGATGAGGACCATATTCTAATTATCTCTGATTCTCCAGAACAGTCCAAGGCACAGAATAGGCACTACATGAACATTTTCTAAACTGAACACCAAAGGTTACTCTGTTCAGAAGAAAAAAACGTTTTCATGTCACCTCATGCTGATCCACTCCAAAAGAGAGAATTGCTTACGAATCCCACCTAAATAACGTTAAAAATTTCCAGTGGGCACACAAGTGATAACTGCGTTTTCCTGGAAAGGAAACATTAAGGTGTCCTTGAAACCCCACTGTAAAACTCAGATTACTGCTTACTCTGATATAATTAAGACAGAGTTGCCATTTACAAGGAAGAATGAGCTGCTACTGAAATCCAACGTCTGCACACACAAACACTCCACATGACTAGTCCATTAAATCAATTACATCTGCCAGTGTTTGGTGGTGATGCTTGGAACTATCTAATGTTGAAAATCAGGCCACCTATCCAAAACACAAAGAAAGAGAGAGAGAGAGAGAAAGAGGGCTTTTAGTACGAAATATTGTTAACATAAAACCTGATGACTCTCCTGCATGGCAAAGCGCTAAGTAATTACTCTAGCCCCAGACATCTTCTCTCTACAGGCTTTCTGCACTCTTCCACTCTGTTATTTATGGAAAGATGTGGAGGGGGGGGAGCAGACGAATTCTTACCATGGCAACCCTTGCAGAACATGTTACACCTAATACTGTCTGTCATTGCTTAGATAGAGAGCACTTCTCACCGGAAAAAAAAGCATCTGGCTTGATTATATGAGTATTTAACATCCATCAGGGAAAACATACAAGGCAATTAAAAGAGCACTCACTTTGTCCCCTCAAGTGTTGAAACAAAGCTCTGAGGTTTCCTTCCTTTTAATAAAGTCCTCATCTCTTTTGTGGAAGAATTGACAAATTTGTATAAATGACCTATAGTATCTTAGATGAACAGGTTCTACCATTGTACTAAGAATGAAGATGTTGAGTATGTTTAAGATTTCTTTCTCGTGTTTTCCATCCAAAATGAAAATATTCCTTCCCCAGCACTTATTTCCTTTCAGGTAATTACCCCCAGGTTACCCACGTATTTACTTCTGAGTCATTCAATCACTGCTGTCACTGGGCCAATTAGCTTGTAGTCTCACTCTCCCTCCTTGTCCACCATCCCCCTCCCCAACCCCACCTCCACCCCTGGCCTGCCCCAGCCTGTGACCTATGAGTCTTACAGAGACAAGCAAACACCTTTGTTCTCTCATCTGGTTTTTAAGTACCTTTTAATTACCTTCTCTGGGCTCTGGCTTCCTCTGTTTCTGAGAAGCCTGTAGAATTGATTGTGAAATGTAAATACTATCAGGCTACAAGAACATAAACACCAAGGAGAAGAGGCCAATGGGGCTGCACAGCATCAACGCTATGGTGTGAGGCGGGCCAGAAGACAGGTTTTCATTTCTGGTCATCAATTCACAATTGAAACACACGGATTTGTTTTCCCAAAAGTCCTAGCTTCTAAGACCAACACAAACAGAATATCATATTTTCAAGGGTTAGATTAATCAGAAACCCTTTGCAGGTGTGCATAGTAACACACCTCTATTCTAATAGTTAATAGAGTTCAATGATTGATTCAGAAAGCATTTCTGAACAACCATGTGCTAGGAACTGTGGTGGGACACAGAAATGCCCGTTAATTTTTTGCAATCTCAGTTTAGACTTTAATTCCTCTAGAAAACATTCTCCAACTTCTACAACTGACTCAGGAATCCTCTTCTGTGTTTCCCTGGCACACTGAGTTTCATCTCAAGGTAGCACTAATTGCTTTGTAATTAACTTCCTACTCGTTGTAATAGTCACGATAGGCTAAGCTAAGCTTCAGGAGTTTATTTAAAATTCCAAATTTCAGTAGCTTAACAAAGCTATATTTCTCACTTAAATCACCATCCAGTGGACTGGGTCCCTTATAGTAATGCTCTTATCTAAGAACCCATTAAGGGGCCCAGGCTGCTTCTATCTTCAACTCTTCTATTCAGAATCCTTTGCTTCCAGTTAAATGCATAGAAGAAACAGGAAGGAGAGAGATCAGATCATGGAGTTGCCACACTTGCTCTTAACTGTCTCAGAAGAGTGAAGAATGGGCAAGGATTAGTGATCTTGACCCCATCCAAATTGAGGATGGGAAATGTGGAGGAACATATGGATATTTGGTGAGAAATATCACACTCTTCCCCTAAATGAAAAATCAGATTGTAAACTCTTTGAGAACAGGGACTGGTTATATGAGAATGTTACAGTATGACAGCATGCTAGTACCTGATAGGAATGAACCAACAGACACAGAAATTGATAGTACAGGAAATAAAGAGAACAATAACATGTGGAATGGTTTTGGAAAGGCAAGAGGGAATGAGATTAAGGAAACAAGTGAACAAGTTGGCCCCAGACAAAGCACCAAGTGTTCTTTCACTGTAAGAGGAAAGAGGATAGTATATATGGGTACAGAGTATATGGGTATAAAGAAATTTGATGTTGGAAAAATGAGAAAATCCTTCTATTTTCTTGGTGAAATAAGAAGGACCATCAGTTGAAAGTGGGAGGGAAGAGGAGGATGTATAGGTAGATTAGGAGAAGTTAAAGAAAGCAAAATTTCCTCAGATTCAAGAAATACAAGTCCCAAGCAGAATAAACAAATCAACATCTAGAAACACTGTAAGAAAAATGTCAGTTATTAAAGACATAATTGGTAATTGATGATCATCAGAGAAAAATGAGAGAAAAGACTACTTATACAAAATTACTTGAGCAAAAGCTGACTTTGGGACAACAAAAGATCCCAAATAGCCAAAGGAATCCTGAGAAAAAAGAAAAAAGCTGGAGGCAGCACACTCCCAGATTTCAAAATATACCACAAAGCTATAGTAATCAAAACAGCATGGTACTGGCACAAAAACAGACACACGGATCAATAGAACAGCATTGAGAGTCCAGAAATAAACCCACACATCTGTGGATGCTAATTTTTGACAAAGGAGCCGAGAACATAAAATGGAGAAAGGAAAATCTCTTCAATAAATGGTGTTGGGAAAACTGGACAGCCACATGCAAAAGAAGGAAAGTAGACCATTATCTTATACCATACACAAAAAGTTACTCAAAATTTATTAAAGATGTGAATGTAAGACCTGAAACCATAAGACTTCTTGAAGAAAACATAGGCAGTATGCTCTTTGACATTGGTCTTGTAGCATCTTTTTGAATACTATGTCTTACCAGGTAAAGGAAACAAAAGAAAAAGAAAACAAATGGGACTACATCAAACTAAAAAGCTTTTGTACAGCAAAGGAAACCATCAACAAAATGAAAAGTCAACTTAACATTTGGGAGAAGATATTTGCAAACCAAATGTCTGATAACAGGTTAATATCCAGAATACACAAAGCACTTATACATCTCAACTACAAAGAAACAAACAACCCAATCAAAACGTAGGCAAAGATATGAACAGATATTTCTCCAAAGAAGATGGACAGATGGTTAATAGGCAAATGAAAAGATGTACAATATGAATAATTATTAGGGAAATACAAATCAAAACTATAATAAGATTTCACCTCATGCACATCAGAATGGCTATAATTAACAAGCTAAGAAATAACAAGTATTGGAGAGGATGTGGAGACAAGGGAACTCTCATACACTGCTGGTGGGAATGTTACAGTCACTATGGAAAACAGTATAGAGATTCCTCAAAAAATTAAGACTAGAACTACCGTAAGATCCAGCTGTTCCACTGCTGAGTATTTACTGAAAGAATATGAAAACACAAATGAGTAAGGATATATGCACCCATATGTTCATTGCAGCAGTATTCACAATAGACAAGACTTGGTAACAACTCAAGTTCCCACTAAGGGATTAATGGATAAAGAAGATGTGGAATATATACACAATGGAATACTACTCAGCCATTAAAAAAAAGATGAAATCTTGTCATTTGCAACAACCTGGATGGACCTTGAGGGTATTATGCTAAGTGAAATAAGCCAGAGAGAGTCAAATACTGTATGATCTCACTCATGAGTAGAAGATAAAAACAGTAACAACAATAACAAACAAAAACATAGATACAGAGATTAGATTGGTTGTTACCAGAGAGAAAGGGGATGGGAGGAAGATGAAAGCAGCAATGGGGCACATGTGTACAGTGATGGATGGTAATTAGACTTTGGGATTTGAACATGATGTATGCTGCACAGAAATTGAAATATAATGATATACACCTGGAACTTATATAATGTTTTATAAACCAATGTTACCTCAATCAATCAATCGATCTTTGAAGATTTAAAAAAAAAGGCTGACTTTGCACATGTGCATGTGTATACACCCCCACCCAAAAAAAAAACTAAGACGGAAAGGACAAATACCTAAAATGATCTTTAAAAAAACTCAATCAACACTGAATTTAAAATCCAACTGTTAAATGAATTGTCAGTGGTTAAAATTCAAACACACACACACACACACACACACACACACAGTTTTGCAGATGAGTTATCCCAGAGATTCAGGAAATAGATAAATTTTGCAATGCATAATATGTACTAGAAAATAAAAAGAAGGTAAATTGCCCAAAGTATGTTATGAGGCCATTATAACCCTGATAAACAAATGAAAAAAGAATGGAAAATTATAGCCCAATCTCATTTATGAATATAGATGCCAAATCTGAAATGAAAGATTAGGAGGAAGAATCAAACAATGGATTAAAATAATTTTTCGGGAACAAGAATTTATGTAAGGAAGTCAAAGAGGTTTTAATGTGAGAAAATCTATTACTTTAAATCACCATATTAAGAAAAATTCTGTTAGATCCTCAATATACTCAGAAAATACTTTTTTTTTTTTTGGAGGAACATTAGCCCTGAACTAAAATCTGCTGCCAATCCTCCTCTTTTTTGCTGAGGAAGACTGGCCCTGAGCTAACACCTGTGACCATCTTCCTCTACTTCATGTGTGGGACGCCTGCCACAGCATGGCTTGACAGGCAGTGTGAAGGTCTGTGCCTGGGATCCGAACCAGCAAATCCCGGGCCACCAAAGTGGAACATGCGAACTTAACCACTATGCCACTGGGCTGGCACCAACATGTGCAGAAATACTTGTGATAAACTTCAAAAATGTTTCGTAAGAACTCTTAGCAAAATAGGCATATAAAAGAGCTACTTTAACTTAAAAGGATATCTATCATATTCCTATAGAAATAATATCATCTTTAATGGTTAAATATTGGGAATAATTCTCTCTAAAGTCAAAAAGAAAAGAAGGACACCTGCTAATATTGCTTTTATTCAACATGATATCGACGCCCTAGCCAGTTCAAGAAGACAAAAACAGCAAATAAAAATTGGAAGGATTGGAAATAAGGAAGAAAATTTTCATTATTTTTAAATAATACAATTGTCTCCATAGAAAAATCCAAGAGGGTGGATGGATAAACTTTTATTCTTACTAAAAGAGTTTAGCGTATTTATCTGATATAAAAACAATATTAAAAGATCACTTCTGTTGCAAATATACCAGCAATGAACAAATATAACATGGAAGTTTTTTTTTAAGATTGACCCTGGGCTAACATGTGTTGCCAATCTTCTTTTTTCCTTCTTCTCTCCAAAACCCCCCAGTACATAGTTGTATATTCTACTTGTAGGTCCTGCTAGTTCTGCTATGTGGGACACCACCTCAGCATGGCCTGATGAGCGGTGCTAGGTCCACGCCCAGGATCCACACCAGTGAAACCCTGGGCCACCGAAGCAGGGCATGCGAACTTAACCACTTGGCCACGGGGCCAGCCCCCAACATGCAGGTTTTTAAAAAGACTATTTTTACAAAGGCATAAGAGCTATGAGGTGTGTGGGAGTGTAAAATGGTTCCTTCTCTTTGCAGAACTGTTTGGTAGTTTCATAGAAAGTTACACATTCACCTTACGAGTTAGCAATTCTATTCCAGGTGTTTACCCCAGAGAAAGAAAGGCATCTACCTGCAAAGAGAATTGCACAATTCTCTTAAGAATTCTTAGGAGACTTGCTCATAGTGGGCAGAAACTGAAAACAACCCAAACGTCTATAAATGCATTGTAGTATAATCACATAATAGAATATTACACACAATAAAATCAGATGAAATGCTGCTCATAAGACATGAAAGAACCCCCAAAACACCATGTTGAGGATAAGCCAGACACAAAAGAGTACACACTGTAAAATCCGATTTATATGAAGTCCACAAATAGGCGAAACTAGTGACAGAAATCAGAAAGTATATATCTTGCTGGTAAGTAAAAATCTGACAGGAAAGGGTCATGAAGACCTGTGTAGGGCAGTAGAAATGATCTATATCTTTTTTAGACATACAAAGGTTCATACAACTATCAAAACTTACGAAATTGAACACTTAAGATCCATGCATTTTAGTTTATTTAAATAATACTTCAATATGACAGCAGGGAAAGAAAACTATAAGTACTTAGGAATAAATTTTCAGAGGCATTCAAGACTGTCCAAAAAACTGATGAAATTTTATTGAAAATCATTAATGAAAATATATATCATATTCATGGAGAGGAAGTATCAATCTCATAAAAATAATAATTCTCATTAAATAAATCTATGTATTCCATGCAGTTGTATTCAAAGTCTCCAACACCTATTTGTATGAGTGTGAGTGTGTGTGTGTGGGTGTGGGTGTGTGGTCACCTTAAGAGCCAATTATAGAATTTACGTAGAAGAATGTGGAGCCCAGCCTAGCCATGATAACCTTGGAGGATAAGTATAGGAAGAAGATGAGTAGAAAAAGAATGGAGAGTCGAAAGATTTAATTTATCAGATAGCAAGAGAGACTGTACAGATACAGTATTTAGAGAAGTGTGTGTCAGAGCAAATTTAATAAACAGACCAATGGAATAGGGACAAAAACTTCCTCAAAGTCATAACTAAAACAATTCTTCACTCTTCTGCATAACCAGCATTCACCTCCTTACTGTATATTTTGCATTTGTATACAAATGTATTTTTACTTTGTTTATCTTCAAAAATTCTTTTGACCTCACTCATTCCTGTTTTGTTAAACCACTTTTTTGATGTATGACTGGTATGCAAAAGCTGTACATGCTCAATGTGTACAACTTGATAATTTTGGAGATAAGAATACATGTGGTGAAATCACTCTAAATCTGTGCCATAAATAAATCCATCAGCCCCAAAAGTTACTTCCCACCATCTTTATTTACTATTATTTTTTTGAGATAAGAACACTTACCGTAAGATCCACTGTCTTAGTAAGTTTTTAAGCATACAATACAGTACTGTTAACTGTAGGCATTGTGCTGCACAGTAGATCTCTAGGACTTATTCATCTTGTATAACTGAAACTTAGCACCTTTTAACTATCATCTCCTCATTTCCCCCTCCCCCAGCCCTAGCCAGTATTTTACTCTATGAATCTATGAGTTTGACTATTTTAGATTCCTTATATAAGTGGTATCACGTATTATTTGTCCTTCTGTGTCTGGCTTATTTCACTTACCATAATGTCCTCCAGGCTCATCCGTGTTGCCACAAATGGTAGGCTTTCTTTCTTTTTTAAGGCTGAATAATATTCCATTATATGCATATATCACATTTTCTTTATCTATTCATCCAACAATGGAGATTTTGGTTGCTTCTGTGTCTTCAATGTTGTGAATAACGCTACAATGAACACAGTAGTGCGGTATCTCTTCAAGATCCTGATTTCAATTCTTTTGAATAAATACCAAGAAGTGGGATTGCTGTATCATATGGTAGCTCTATTTTTAATTTTTTGAGGAACCTCAACACTGTTTTCCATAATGGCTGCACCAATTTACATTCCCACTAACAGTGTACTAGAGTTCCCTCCTTTCTTCACTCTTATTTTCAGCAAAACTCCCTGAAAAAAAGTTGTATGGAGTTGCTGTCTCCAATTTTTCTCATCCCATTCTCTCTTAAGCCCCTTCTAATCAATTCTTTGCTCCCATCACGCCACTCAAAGAGGTCCACCAAGGTCAACAACGACCTCCAAATTCATCATTTCGGCTGATAGTTTTCTTTCCTCATTTTACCTGTATCTGTAATACAATTGATCACTTCTTTCTCCTTGATAAACTTTCTTGGCTTCTACCTCAGCACACTCCCTTTGTTTTCCCCCTCCCTCACTTATCATTCCTTCTCAATCTCCTTTCTGAGTTTCTGCTCTTCTCCTGGACTTCTTAATCTTGAAGTAGCCCAGGGTGCAATTCCTATTTCAATTCTCTATTTATGCTTAAACCCTTAGTAATCATAGTCAATCCTATAGCATTAAATGTCATCTATACACCCATGACTCTCAAATTTGTCCCCAGCCCAGACTTCTCTCTCGAATTTGACACATACATACAACTGCCTCCTGAACAACTTCACTTGGATGTCCAATAGCTATCTTGAACTCAAAAAATAAATAAATAAACTCCTGGTCTTCCCTCAAACTGCTGTACGTGTAATTCCCTCATTTCAGCTGGTAACTCCATTCTTGCAAGTGTTCAAATAAAAATTTTTAAAGTCACTCGACACTTTTCTGTCTTTTCTATCCCAAACCCAAACCAGAAGGCTCTCCCTTCTCAACCATTTGCATTGCTACCAACCTGACGTGAAACGCCATCCTTTCCTTCTGTTCTGGTAGCAGCCTTCTAACAGGTTGCATTGATCAAACAGGTTAACTGCTGTAAAAAAGTCTCCAAACGTGAGTATCCCTACATAATAAAAGTTTAGCAGATGTCCCTGGTCTGATGGTTCTCCTGGGATGTTCTCCTCTTAGCTGTACTATAGAAACCCCAGATCTCTTCCATCTGATGGTTCCATAATTCCTAGGGCCTCAGGACCTCAAGAGGGGGTGAAATAATCACCTATGGTCACGTTGTATTGGCCAGAGCTCAGTCACATGGTAAAGCAAGCTGAAAGAGATTCTGGAAATGTGGAGGAACACACACTACCAAAAGCCTGCCACAAAGGCCTCCCTGTTTCCACACTTGCCTCTGTATGTCTATTCTCAACACAGCAGCTGGAATGATCTCCTTAAAACATAAATTAGATCATGTCACACCTATGCTCACAATCCTGCAGGATAGCCCACTTTACTCAGACTGGAAGCCAAAGATCCTAGTGGTTGCCCACAAGGCTCTACAATGTCAGAAACCCCCATTATCCCTCTCATCCCACTTCCTACTTCTCTCCTCTGCTCCTACTCCACTCCAGCCACACTGGATTCTTGCTGTTCCTCTGATATGCCAGGCATTCTCCCAGCTCAGGGCTTTGGTCTATCTGGGCCTTTTGCCAGGGAGATTTCTCCCCAGATATCTGCATGAATAGCATCTCACCTATTTCAAGTTTTTGCTCACACACTCCCATGTTAAAGAGGTGAGCATTGAACACTCTAACTATTGCTGCTGCAACATGCTCACCCACTTCCAGGAACTCCCAACTCTTTCCCCTTCTCTGACATCCCCGACACCTATTCTCCTCCCTGGCTGGCACTCCTAATCTTCCTCCCCTTCCTAAAATGTTTGCTTGTTTTCTCTCTCACTCTACCAGAAGGTAAACATCAAGGTAGTGATTCTTTATTTTGGCATATTGCTAACACCTACAATGGAGGCTGGATTATAATAGAAGCTCAATCAATATATTTTTTAAATGAACAAGTCCATTCTCACTACCACCTAACTTCATTGATACAATTTTTATCATTCTATTTTACCTTTTTTCTTCCCAAACCCAGTACATAGTTGTATATCCTAGTTGTAAGTCGCTGTAGTTCCTTTATACGGGACGCCGCCACAGCACGGCTTGATGAGCGGTGCTAGGTCTACCCCCAGGATCCGAATCTGCAAACCCCGGGCCGCTGAAGTGAAGCATGTGAACATAAGCACTCGGCCACAGGGCCAGCCCCTATCATTCCATTTTACAGGTAAGAAACTGAGGCACAGAGAGATTTAACAATGTTCAAGGTTATCTCGCTAGCAAACATCTAGGAAGTAGTGGGGCTACCTTTCAAATCCTGGTAGTCTGGCTCCAGTGTCCATGTGCACAATCTCTAAACTATTCTACTTCTTCATTTGCTTCCGTGGAGCTGTTATAACCCATGCTGCAGCTTCATGAGGTAGGTACTATTAGTAGATAC